>NC_052051.1:7712291-8312291 GCF_903992535.2 Arvicola amphibius
TCTCAGGCTCAGCTAACCTTCTTCACCCTTAAGCAATTTGAAGCCAAGCCAATGACATGGTGCATCCCCAATGCAGGGTCTTCCTACACCAGCTAACAGTCAGGACCATCCCACACAAGACAACCCTCTCTAGACACCTTCTCAATGGAGGTAATTCTTGGTTGTAGCATGTTGACAGAGTGCCACATCACTCTGTCTTCACCTCCTTCTATCTTACGCAGTTTTATTTACTGGAGTTAGGTTCTCACCAACCTCCTGCACAGGATGGCTGCAGTAGCCTGCATTCCAGGGCATTCATCATGGCTGGTCACCAGACTGGTATCACTTGCCTAGGGTGATCCCAGGCTGCGCTCCAGCTATGCCTGTCCTTTCCCTCCTGTTATAAATGCAGAGACCTAGCCTTGCCATCATTTCAGGAACTCTGCCTAGAGACATAGATTAAGAACATTAATCAATTACTCAGTGTGTGCTATAGCTAGCCCTACTTACTATCCATCAAAGTGTCTTCCCGAAGATGATCATCTGCTGTTAGCCCCTTGCTTAAAATCTTCCCCAGGCTTGATACTATTGCTCTTGGGTTAAAAGGAATAGGAATCTATACTTCTTGTTAGTGTGTCTTATTAGCCAACTGTGGTTTCTTGCATTTACAATCCATTGTGAAGCCTCATATAACTAACTCTAGGTAGCCTGCCTGATGTATTGTCTGTGACTCAGTTTGCAAGTGCCTTTGTTACTATGTGTACATATATGTGTCTATCCACACATGTAGTAGATGGAAATAACCTATGTTACATTTATTTAGTGCCTGTACTGTCTGGCATGAGCCTTAGTATCTAGCAAACGTTCAGCTAATAGTTGCCAAATTATTTTACTTGAGTTTTAAAAAGGCAGGAATCTTCCTCTTCGGATGCCCCTGACATCACCTCCAGAGTGCCCGTGTGGAGACAGTTGACGAGAGAGGGGGCAGAATGGATTTTGAAGATCTATCCTGTGACACTATATTAAAAATCTTTCAGCGAGAGGGAATGAGGAGCTATTAGCTGCATTTTCTCCTCCATGACTTTAAATGATATCCTTGTCAAGGAAGAGCATGCAGAGAATTCCTTGGACAAAATTATAAGGAAGATTCAACCATTAGCAAGAAGCTAATTTTGCTTTTAAATACTTGGCCAACTTTCCAGTTCACTTTGCTTTGTTTATACTGATCTTTGCAGTAGTTTCAAAGCAGCAAGGAGTGTGGAAAGCCACAAAGCAACGCTCTCAGTGGTCGGTTATGGTGAGCCTTGCATGCACATAACATGCAGACACACACACACACACACACACACACACACACACATTCAGAGAGATAAAGACAGACACGGAGAGAGACAGGGGAAGAGATGAGCGAGGGATGGAGGGAGAGATGGAGGGAGAGGACGAGCAGCAGAGAGAGAAACAAAGTAACATTCTGAGTCAGGGCAGTGTTGTAACGTCTCAAATCTCACCACGGCATTCCATCACAGCACATCCCAGTTCTGGCATAACTGAAAACTACACTCCACGTGGCTTCAAATCCTCCAGGAGCCCAACCAACTCTTAAGCATGATACAACATGTCACTCTCCTAGTCATCCTCATCCCTCATCCAAGCAGCCATCGTGTGTCCTTACACCCTATACTCCAGCACCACGGCCCAAAGAGGCTTTCAACCTGTTTCTGCCCCTTCCATCTATCTCCACATTCACGGGCTCTTAAAGTGTGGTTTGTCGTTCGAAATGGCATTCCAATGTCACCCACCTTATAAAAGTTTATCACTGTGAACATCTCGCTTTCAATGCCATGCCTTGCTTTCCTATCATTCAGTGGGGGAACCTATCGTCAAGGAGTTAGGTGCACCCATCCTGTGCTCCCAGGGGCTATATCACCAACAGCATAGACTGAGCCTGAGCCTCAGACCTCATTCCCCAGGCTCCTTTAGTCGGCATACCAGTTTCAGAAAGAAACGAAGAGGATTCAAGATCATTGATCTCAGTTGAACTGGATAATAGAATAAAGTGGGAACTCCAAGATGAAAAGCAGGGTGGCACTGGGTGGTGATGGTGCACAACCTTTAATCTCAGCACTCAGGAGGCAGGCGGATCTCTGTGAGTTCGAGGCCAGCCTGGTCTACAAGAGCTATTTCCAGGACAGGTTCCAAAAACTACAAAGAAACCCTGCCTTGAAAAACCAGAGAGAGAGAGAGAGAGCGAGAGAGAGAGAGGAGAGGAGAGAGAGAGAGAGAGAGAGAGAGAGAGAGCGAGCGAGAGAGAGAAGCGGGGTGGCTCTGAGGGTCAGAAAACAAGCCTTTAGTCTGAAACACAGAGCAAATGTACAGTTCTTAGAATCAGAACAAGAAGTCAGAGAAAGACCCCCATGGTGACAAGGCTGGTTTGACAGAGTGCCATCATCTTGGGCTTTTTATATTTGCTAGTCTGAGCTTGGACTGGTCTCATGTCCTGGGCCAGTGCATCTCAGTCAGCTAATGGACATAGTCTTAGAGAACGGCAAGTTTAAGAGATCTGGCAAGGCTTCTTCACCCACAGTAGTACGGCATGGTGTGATGGGAATAGAAGAGGCTTAGAAAAATTCTAGCTCTGGAACTTCCTAACTTTGAGTAAGTTATTATAATTCTCTGAGAGAAGCTCATCATTAAATGGAGATGGTGATGTGGACCTAGCAGAGCTTCAGGGAAAATAACAAATTCATCCAAAGCCCACAGAGCAGTGTCTGAGGCAAAGCTGTGGTCGCAGTAAAGCTAGATTATAACCTCTAAGGAGGGGGTGTCTTCTGTCTCTCTGCATCCCCTTTTAAAATGTCAGTTTGTGTCTGGGGACAGGGTTCCATCCGCAAGTTGCGTTTGTGAGGCTCCAGATTCAGTCCTCAGAAAACTCTAGTCATGATGTCATGTGCTTGTACTCCCAGCCCTGGAGAGGCAGAAACAAGGGAGTCACCCCTAGGGTTCATTGGCTATCCTACTTGACAAGCACCAAGCCAGTAAAAGGACAAGGTGAGTGTCATTTGAAGAATGATGCCTGAGATCATATTCCCAAATATTGTCTATAAATGTTTATTTACACTTAAAGAGAGGATACGATATAGATAAGAATAATTTGCATTGGTATTGATCTTGCTCTATGGACACCAATTTAAGGTCAATTTTGTTATATGTATATGTATATTTCTGCCCTTGATTAAGGTATTGATTGTGCAGTTCATTTAAAAATGTAATGTATAATTAAGAAATACAGGTTAATAGATAGTCATCTATAATAGTCAAGCTTGTAGTCATGTTTGGTTAGATTTTCTAAATGTATAGAGATATATTTCAGATGGATAGGCATTCTTCAAAGCTTTCAAAGGACTACAGAATTTGGCATTTAAAATGTTTAAGAACTTAATACTTTTCATGATGATGAGACACATCTGTTCCTGGCAACACCAAGCTACTTCAAGAAAAAGATGGGCATCGAAGAGGCTCCTTATGGAGTTGGTTAGCCATTTGGGCAAGAACTGCTCTTGCCTGGACTGTTGCATAAACTGGACATGAAGAACCCACAGAGAGATGACTTTTGAACTTGCCTAAAGGTGAGATGGTCCTTCATCAGGGTTCCTGCTTCATGAAAGAGTCTATGAGTCATTCTTCAGGAAGCGACTGAACTGTCTTTGAAATTTCCTGCTTCATGAAAAAGTGTGCTGGATACTATGGTCCTGTAGGCTGAAGATGGATGCCCCAATGGTACAGAAGAACTTTGGGTGACTGTCCAGGCAGCGAGATGTCTCTGTCAATTCTAGAGTTTTGGAAGTTGTTTATAATGCACTTCCTGTTACTTAGGTAATATTATATCCTTCTGGAGTCCTTTGATGGAGTTGAATAGACATAGTTTATTATTATAGTTTTCCCTAGTTATGATAAAAGAATAAGTATACATAAATATATAACTTAATTCTTGCTTGATAACTGTTTTGTTGTATGTAATTTTACTATGTTAAAAAAGCCTTCCTTTTTGTTTAAACAGAAAAGAAAAAATGGTGTAAGAGTTCCTTCTGTTTGTGCGCTGCTTTCATGGGTTAATAAAGAAACTGCCTTGGCCCTTTGATAGGGGCAGAACTTAGGTAGGCGGGGAAAACGAACTGAATGCTGGAAGGAAGAAAGCAGAGTGAGTGAGAAGCCATGGATTCTCTGCCTGAGATGGACGCCAGTTAGAATCTCTGGTAAGCCACTGCCACATGGCGAAGCACAAATTGTGGAGATGGACTAAACTATATGTAAAAGGTCAGCCAATAGAAGTTTAGAGCTAATTGGCCAAGCCGTGTTTTAATTAATACAATTTCTGTGTGGTTATTTCAGGGCTAAGCTAGCCAAGCGGCCAGAATGAACAAGCATCCCACTCACTGCAACAGAACAAGGATCTTAGTTTGGTTTTAATACACTCTCCAAGAGTTTTTTAAATAAGAGTCATCTATCCGAGACTCTGAAATAAGATTGAAACATGAAGAAGTAAGATATAAAGGTAAAGATAACGGGCAAAACAGTCAAGAGATACGTGAGGCTCACACTTCTCGTGAACACCGCCAATGGTTATCAGAACAACGAGACAAGACAGTGACAGCTATGAAAAGAACGATAAGTAAAAGCTGTAAGAGTTGGGTGCAGAGTTGGTGACAGACACTGTTTTCCAGTTGCTTTCATGTGCTTTACATGATTGTCCAGGGTTGTCTCATGTGCTTTACACAATGATGCCTCCGGTGTTCCACAGTCCACTGTGGAATACATCTTGTCATCATCCACAACGTGTCATAGGGCCAAACTGAAGTTCAAAGAGATGAAGTAGCGTGGCCAATGTCAATGGTGTTTACAATGAAACTGAAGTTCAAAGAGATGAAGTAGCGTGGCCAATGTCAACGGTGTTACAATGAAACTGAAGTTCCAAAGCTAGACAGCCAGCTCAGAGAACATGCCTCTCACCACTGTGGCAGATGAGGTGTCCCTGCAATGCTGTAGAAGCTACATTCTGTCACATGCACCAGTGACATATGACATTAAACATCAGAATCCCATCCCTGTGTCCTACATCAGCTCCAAGCAACCAATATGCTTTTTACTACAAGCTCCACAGGGCAGAGCCATATAACAGTTGATCCCCAGAGCCAGGGAGGACCTGTTCCCATACACAGAACTTCTTAAATACATTGAATGATTGTTCTCAGGTCATCCCTCAGAATTCACTGCATTCTCTTCAACTAGAGCAACAAACTGTCGTGGACTATTTATGGACATTGAAGTACCTATTAGAAAATGGTTTTTAAACATAGTTCCCCTCCCGAGCTTGTCCTCTGTGGACAAACCTTCAGAGCTCCACTTGGTGACAGGCAACTGTCCCCTTGAGTCCAAAGTTTAAATTCAGTGGTGCCTTTGGCTTGCCTGCTGTGTATCAGTGACTCCATGATTGGTTTGACTGACTTCTATTCAGAATATACCACACAGTAACTTGGTTAGTCAGTATCTAAAGGTTTTTGAGGTTTCATATGAGAAGACAAAAATCATGGCTCAGTGTTTTAAGGAATTGGGAGCCACCAGTACAGAGCATTGGGCAAGTTCAAGGTTCTTTGTATTTTGTGACTTAGACAATGGCTTAGTCCAAAAGTCATGAGGTTGGCAGCAAAACCATGGTAAGCCTTAGTCAAGCTAGACTGTGGTGGCTCACTGTGGTCCCTCAGGCCAGTGCAGCAGGGGAGTGAACTATAAGCAGTGGTTGTCCTGGATGCTTTTGTACTTGCTGGCTCTTAAGTGGGCCCCATGTGGATTCATTTTAAAAGACCTTTATCTTTGAGGAAGATGTCAGGTATTTATTTAAATGTCCTTTCCATACATCCTATACAGTCTTAAATTTATAGAAGTTTCAGAAAAAAAAATCGTTGCGCTTACCACTTGACAGGGAAATGCAAGGCAATGGCTTTCAGTGTGACATTGATCATGGCAGGAATGCAGGGATCAGCTATCAAACCTTAACGATGGGCACACGGGGATAGCACCTTTCGGGAAATGAGGAGCCCTGTCTCCAGGAGTTGTCATGCTACAGCCCCTATTACTAAGGACTCACGCTTGTGAACCCCACAGTCAGCTCCAGGTTTAGGATGTGCTATCTGGCTACTACAAAGGCTTATGGTAACTAAAGTGCAGTCATGTTCAGCAAGGAGACTAGAGCTGAGAGGGGTTTATCAACTTATCTGACACCGATTAGTAGGAGCTGGGATTTGATGCCTTAAGTTTGCCTCAAAGCCCAGCTTAAGTCATCATCCCACACTGCTTCTGGTAAGAGATCTCAGCTGCTACCTACACGCGGATCATACCGAGTGAGATCTACTGTACCAGAGGGGCTGCAAATAGGGAACAAACAAGGTTTAATAATCTTAGGGCAAAAATCTAGCCTGCCCGCTGTGATGACTCTATGGTATTCAGCTTGTGTAAGGGTCCCAGTTAAGGGTGGCTAGTTTTAATTGTCCAACTTGAACCAAGCTGGTATCAACTGGGAAGGGGTCTCTGTGAGGAAGCGGAAAAAAAAAGGGCCCTTGTGGGTTTGTTATCAGTCTGTGGGGCACACCGTGAGGGATTTCCTTCACAATGGAGGAGAGAAGCCTGCCCTGGGTTTAGGTCTCTGGAGTTTAAGAGTGGAAAGGCAGAGGTCCGGCGGCTACCAGGCTTCCTTTGCTTTTTCTGCTCTTGGCTGTGGATATGGCCAGCTGTTTCCTGTTCCTGCAGCCTGGGACTTCTCTTCTATGTAAACTGCAACCTGGTTGGAGCTAAATGAACCGCTCCTCCCTGAGTTGTCTGTGTCAGGGTAGTTGGACACAGATGGGAGGAAAACTAAGGTGCCACCCCTGAAGTTTAAGAACACGAACGGCAATCGAAAGTGATTTGGGAGCTGAGCAGGCTGAATGCTCGGTGAGTAAGAACACTTACCACATGAGCATGAGGAGCTCAATTCAAATCTCCAACACCTAGGTAAAAAGCCAGGCACAAGCCTGTAACCCCACCCATTGTGGGGAGCAGAGACAGAGGCATCACTGGGGCCTGCTGACCACAAGCCTGATCCAACTGCGGTGAGGGATCTTGTCTCAAGGGAATAAGACAAAAAAAATGATAGAGAAGGACACTCACCATCCTCCAATAGACCCTGCATGCATGCCCGCCTACCCCCATGCATGTTTACATACACCACATACATACACACATAAAAATTATTTTAAAATGCTGCTGTTTTGATAATGGGGCATAGGAGTTGATTGCAAAACAAAATAGTACAATATAGTACGGTACAATAAAATAAATTAGAAGGACAAACAGCCATCTCAGGAACTGATTTGAACTCGGAAATAAACAGCCTTGTCTCTGTCCCCCACTGAACTTCTTGCAGACTACCATTTGTTGGGGCCTCGTGCATTTCTTTATCATTCTTGGCATGTGGTATTAATCTCCTAGTATTAATTACCATTATATTACTTTCAAAGTCATATAATTTTCTCTGGGGAGAGCTCTACAGCACACTTAGGAAACGGACGGTTATTTATGTGCTGGAAGGTCTGACTTTTCCTTCACGGTGATTAAAGCCTCCTGCAAACACGGTTGTGAGCACAGGTTCCAAACATATTTTTTGAGTGTATAATTGGAAGGCTGACACTTACCTGAGTGCTAGTTTAGGAAGGAGGCAGATTTTTTAATTAAGTCAAGCCTGAGATTCATCACCAGCTTAACATAAAACATTATAACACAAGGAAAGAAGAGAGCGGCCAAGCTGTCTTTCTCTTGGCGTTGCAACCTTGCTTGGCTAGTGTCTTTATGTAAGAGGATTAATCAATCTCCAATGCAGAAAGAGTCCACATTTTTTAAGATTGAGACTGTGGTTGTCTTAAGACCGTGTGCATATATTGTCTTTTTCTCTCCATCCCTCCGTACTTCTTTCAACGTATTAGAGTATCAGCTAAGCACAATGCGCGTTAAAACATCCCACTCAGTTCTATTGGAATGAAGCTTCTCTTCGTGTGGCATCCTGTACACATGGTGAAGATTGTGGGACGGGTATGTAGTCTTCAGTGGACCCAATTAGTTTTCACACCCCAGCTGTGATGTTTGCATGCTGAGTGCCCATGGACAGCCTTAGCTCTGACCACACAGGGTATCTACAGGGATAAAATATCCAACATAGGTAAGACTCTTGAGAAGAAAGCTCATGGTCCTGATAAGAACTCATGTAACAAGACCCTTCCATCGCCTCAGATCTCAGCCTCGCAGCAGCCTGGCCCACCAACTTGAGGGAATGGCAGCTGGTGGTAGCCATACTAGGACACTTGACTGCACTTGGAATCATTATTGCCTCTTCATTCATAGGCCTGCTGTCCCCACCACTCATGAATGACATTGAATTCCCAGTTAGCCAAGCATCACTTGCATGCATGAAAAAACGTTTCCTATTCATTGGCTATAGAAGGGGGGAGATTTGACCTACACACATCCTTGAGCTCCTATCTGCACTGATGCAGGCCTTGGCTTGTTCTTGCATCTGCAGTGGTGATCACGTCATTCCTTTGTTGCTAGAAAATGATGAGAAGACATGAAACTGAGCAGCAAACTTACCCATTCTTCTTGTGATTCTTGAGGGGAGAAAGCCCTGGGATAACTATCTATTCTTTCATGCACGGTTACATAAGCCATTTTCATGTAAATATAGCATGGATTTTGACCATCCATACTGACGCATGCTCCACTAACCCTTTCCCTCTGCCCCAACTGTAAATATGCAATAATTTGTGGTTTGGAAATGCCAGGGGTCACAGTAAGAGTGAGAACTTCTTTCACGGGGAGTGATTTAGTGGTTTGTCTAAGCTGCTGTGGCAAACTAACTTGGCGAAAGCAAAACAGTGTATGTAGTGACTCGCATTTGAAGGTCCAGTCCTTCATGGTAGGAGAGGCCGTGGCAGCAGAACCTGAGGCAGCTGGTCGCATTGCATCCGCAGTCAGGAAGCAGAGAGTGGCAAACGCTGGCATCCCGATCACCTCCTCTTTTTCCAATCTGTCGAGACTCCCGCTTACACACTTAAGGTGGGTCTTCCTACCCCAGAAAACCTAATCTATTTCCCCCTCCCAGCCATGCCCAAGGCTTGGTGATTTGATATCCTGTTCAAGATGAAAATCAGAGTTAACGCAGGTGCCTAGAAAGACAAGCCTATCTCCACAGAATGCCCTCACTGCCCCCACCTCCCTGTTAGCCCAGGAAACACAAGGGATGAACAAGAGCATTGTCAGTAGCAGCAAAGGAAAACACACGTTTTAAACTCCTCTTTCCCAAATCAGCTTACAAGAAGGCTTGTAAGAGGCAAAGCAGGGACACAGTCGCTGTAACTGGACTGGGGGAAATGCTGAAAAGAAACTATAACTCATGGTCCACCCTCACATGTTCAGAAGCAAACTATGAAAGCTAAGAAGTCAGAATGGAAACTCAGGCCATGTTTATAACACGAGGCTCGGTCCGTCACCAGACGAACTTGATAGAAAGGACGAAGGGCTTGCCAGCATCTACAAATGTGGTTCTCCAGTTAGAAAGCCCTTTCCTGTTGTGCACGATTATGCTAACTCTCATCCATGTTTCCTTGAACTTCATCCTCCTGATAAGCTTGGAGATAAGCTTATCTTATCAGTATATCGGATTTTACGGTAGGGCCAATGCGAGTCTGCAAGTATGAGTACTGTTACGGAGGTCTTAAAGGATTGCTAAGCAGGAGAACGGATGCAATTCATGTCGTTCTCAGTCCAGAGTTCATCCTTAGAGTTCTTCCATTATGCTGGCCATCCAGGAGAGTCTAGTTCAATAGATACACTTACATATCCACAGTCAGAATCTAAGATCTAATTTCAGATTTAAGTGTGACTGGGAAGTCTCGTAGAAGTAAGGGATGAAAGAGTCACATCCCATGAAACTCAATCACATGTCACTACAGGAATGAAAAGATTGTTGCCTTTGGAAGTCAGCAAAGGAGGCAGGAAGGAGAAACAGGAGCTTCTTTATTCAGGGAAACATCTCCAGTTCTAAGAGGAGAAAGCAAACCTTGTATGCATATTAAACCACCGTCTGTCGTGATTATAGTTAGAGCAAGTTCTGTTATGTGTGCCACCCTTTCAGAGATTTCCAAATGTGTAGCTATCCCTACATTTTATTTTCAGGAATAGTAGGTCCCCAGGTGCAAAGATTTAGAACAACACCCTGCCCAGAAAATGCGCACCAAAGTTCAGCATCCCCAGGAAGAGCAGAGGGAGATTTATTTGAAATTACATTTTCCTTGAGCATAGGAGCCCTCATCAAGATAAACAAGATTGGCAGTCCCAAATAATAAATGGAATCTAAAGAAATCAAGGTGCTTTTCTTTCCTATTTGAAGCCGTACCTGAATTGGCTTCCGTGTCTCTTTATGACAGTTATGTTAATGTGAGCAGAGACTGGGTGTAACTCACACAAAAGCCAGGCTTCTTCATAATCGTGTAAGCACAGGGATTGCTTTTATTTTATTAGCAGAGGTGTATAAAGAACATATTGGCACCAGGCTCTTCTGTATTTGGAAATAAAGTGACATGTAATAACCATGTTGCTGGAAAGGAAAATTGCCTCTGGGTATTGTTGTGTTTCTGGTCCAGCTGGGATCAGGGTGTTTTGCATTCATCTGCTTTCCTTGCTCCACTTCTGTTCCGAAGACCAAATGTACATAAAAAGAAATAACACATCTCATTCCAGAAATCATAAATTACTGCCCAAATGTTTACTTTCTGTGAATCGGAATTGCTCTACGTGGTTTTAGAAGGGACACATACACAGCAAGGAACCCACACAATGAAAGAAAGTGGAAGAGACATGAAGAAAGCTATGGCAGTGGTTCTCAACCTTCCTATGCTTGCCATATTTTAATAAAGTTCCTTATGTTGTGCTGACCTCAACCATAAAAGTATTTATTTCATTGCTACTTCATACTATAATTTTGCTACTGTTATGTGTCATATGCAAATATCTGATATGCAGGATATCTGATATGTGACCTCCAAAAGGGTCATGACCCATAGGCTGAGAAGCACTGACTTAGGGGAAGGTAAGACTGAGAAAGTTGGGGGGGGGGGGTTGTGGCAGAGCCATTAACATTATTTAAGGGTGACGTGAGGATAAGTTTTAATCTTGTCCAATAAAACAAACACAAACAGGTGTCCGCGAACTCTCACAGATTCCACGTTATATAGATGGCATGGGATTAAAAATATAGCATAGAAAGCTCACAGACCCACATAGACCCAAAGCACAGGGCTGAAACACTGAGGTCAAAAAAGCTCACCAAAAAAAAAGCTAAAGCGGAAATAAAGGAGTCTATTAAAAGAAAGATCCTGGAGCGTAACGAAAAAATCGAATGCTTAACTCAAAGTTTAACTGCGAGAACACAACTCACATGAAGTGGTAGAGAAAATGCAAAGCAGCTGCTCCGAGAGCCAGACAGTCCAGCAGGCGGCAGCTGAGACTGCAGGACTGAGCTACTCTCACTAACAGCATGCCACACCAGGGAGGGACTCTCTTTATAGCCGTTTCACAGCGCCGAAAAAAAGGATCTCAAAGAAAGTAATAAGTCTCTCAATGTCCAACACAGTTTCACTTGGTGGTATGATTTATAGACTTCTGCCCCAAGAGGCGGGGAGAGAAGAAGAAACAAAAGTATAGCAGTCAGATTTAAAGAAGAGAGAGACAGGCTGGCAAGTGTTATCATCAGTAATATCCATTCTCTGTTTGATTGGCGCTGTAATATTAGACAGGAAATTGTATACTGTTCCCAGAATGAAGATAATGAAGAATTTAAAAGCACAGGGCAAAAGGAATAAACCCGTATAATAAAAATGTCAGGAAAATTAAGATTCCACACTTAAGTATAACACAAAGAGCTAAACTAATAGGAAAGACACTGCATTAAGTGTGGAAAGGTTCAGACATGTCAATACCACGAAATCTAGTGCATGACCAGTTCCAAGACTCCTGGAGGTATCAGGGACCATGTGGTATTCACCAGTGACAACTGGAAGGCATACCTCCTTCTGGACAGTTACGTTGGTTTAGAAAACAGTCCCAAAATTTAGTGTGTTTTGTTTAAAGAAAAAAATCAAGAGCTAGAGAGAAGGCTCGTCAGTTAAGAGCACACACTGCTCTTACAAAGGAACCAGGTTCAGTTCCCAGAATTCCTCTGATGGCTCACAAACACCTGCGATGACTTTAGTTCTGGGAGATCGAATGGCCTTTTCTGGCCTCTGTAGACACTCTGCAATTACGTGATGATGGTGGGGGTATGTGTGTCTGTACATGCGCACATGTGGTACATGCATGGTGTGCACAAACACAAATGTGTGCATGCACATACACATCAATAATTTCAGAGAAAAAGTTCAACTGAATACAGAAGGAAAAATTTTCTTGTTCTCAATATATCAAGTAATTTTACCTAAGTAATAAGTAAAAATTAGAACAGTTGCATATTTTTGAATCCAGAAAACACTTCTATAATGACAAGGTAGAGACACATAGACTATACTGATACTGCTGGAAGCTAGGAAGTACATAGGAAAATTCCTAAGCGCCATAAGCAAGATTTAGACATGAGGCAGAATCCTAAAGGCCAGACAGTTCTACCCGCTTATTTGCTATAGGAACCCTTGACACAACAAAACGCAACATTTTTCAGTCAGAACCTTCCCTTTCCCATTTGTCCCAAGACGGCACAATGTCATTAATATCACAACATAAAACATAGGTACTTTTAAAATCTCACAGCCTTTACAAATTCAAACACATTAAAAGTTCCGTCTCTTTAAAAAAAAAAAATCAAATTCCTTTAAAATCCAGTCTCTAAACTGGGCTCTTATAAATAAACAATGTGTTAAAATACCTTGTTCTTTCAAGAAGAAAGAACCATGGCGGTCACAATCTGAAGAAAGCAAAACCAAGCTGCAACAGTGTAGAACCATCCACCATGTGGCCTCCTCCAAAGGCCTTGGGTCACTTCTCTGGCTCCGCCCTCTGCAGCGCACACAGCTTGTCTTCTAGGCTCAGACAGACTCCACTCCACCTCCACGGCTGTTTTGATGGTCCTCTCAGGATACTGGCATCTCCAAAAGTCCCTTGTTTCAACTGGACTTCACTGCCACCAATAGCCTCTCCAGGGCGGACAGTAACCAAACCTCAGCTGCCCTCCATGACCCCTTCATGCCTTTAAATCCAGTCCCATTTGGATGACTCCTATACTATCAAGTTTGGCTGCCAGCATGAGGGACAACCCTTGTCATGTCTCGAACAGAGCTTCTGTGTGTTGACCCTAGGGAACACTTTCCCAGAAGATTTCATCTCATTGATGCTGGTCTCTTCTTCATCGCCATTAATTTATCAGCTTGCAGCTGACTGACATCAATTGTCCCAGTGAAGCCTGGGTTTTACTTTACTGGTTCTGTTCTCTTGTTAATCACAGCTGATTCTTTAGCCCCAGCTAGCCAGAACCACAGAATCTTAACTCAAAATACGCAGTGTCTGCAGAAGAGTCTTTAAGTGGTTCTCAAAGGTCGCTCTGGAGCTTCACGGGGCCAGGACTCCACCATCTGCATCTCAACGCTCTTCTCTTCCAGAATCCTATAGAACAGCTCACCAAACTTTAAATACTCAATGGATTTTCTAGCCCAACGTTCCAAAGTCCTTCTGTACTCCTCCCCAAAACAACACAGTCAGGTCGGTCACAGCCATACCCACAATCCTGGTACCAATTTTGGAACTAGTTGGGGTTACTATTGCTATGAAGAGAAAAACATGGCCAGGCCTCTTGTGCGGAAAAGGGATTTTCACTCACAGTTCCAAATAACAGTTCATCACCAAAAACAAGGAGAGCAGGAACCCAAGCAGGGCAGGAACCAGGAGGCAAAAGCTGATGCAGAGGCCACGGAGGGTGCTGCTTACTGGCCTGCTCTCATGGTTTGCTCAACCTGCTTTCCTTATAGAACCCAGGACCACCAGCCCAGGGATGGCACCACCCACCATGGGCTGGGCCCTCCCACATCGATCATTAATTAAGAAAATATGCTACAGATGGGTCTTGAGGAGGTGTTTTTTTCTCAACTGAGGTTTTCTATCCCTGAGAACTCCAGTTTATTTCAGTTGACACAAAAGTAGCCAGAACATGGGGGTGGGAAGATGGTTAGGAATATTTGCTTTCTTTCAGAGAACCTGAGTACTATTCTAGCACCTACTTTAGGTAGTCCACAACTACTTACAATGCTAGTTCCAGGGACTCTGATATCCTCTGCTGGACTCCGTGAGCACCTTGACATTCGTATGCACAAACCCCGCACACAAGCACATGCATTCACATATAATTTACAATAAACAATTTAAAAATACATGTAGGCGTGTGTTTATATACATGCATTCTACACAACATATAGACTTAGATACAGAACAGATGAGCAAGAATACACATGTGAGTTTTATGACTACGATGTCTTTATGGACATGCGATAATGCATACGAATTTGCATAACTGGGAAATGTGTTAACTACACTAATTTTTGCAAGCCCTTGAGTGTTTATCGTCTACTTTTACCGTTCTACACACTGTTTCTCGTCAGAACCCTTCACATTATTCTCGTAATGTAAAAGGTGACCCTGTGCTATAATTAAAGTTCGCCTCTCAAAAACCTCCTCAACGCACTGCTTGCTAATCTTCTGGAGTGGGAAGAGGCAAATTACAGTGTAAAAAGGGGTAACTGTGCCAACCAGGAGTTATTGACGGAAAATGAATAGCAACCTCTATAATTGCCCCCCCCAACACACCCTTTGTTTTCAAAACCAAAATATGACAATTCTGTTTTTTAATCTTAATTTAGTCCTTTAAGGAAAAGAGAAGCATGCTTTCTGCCAGATTCAAAAAGTTAATTGTGATGCTTTAATTGTGAGATTTGCTTTCTGCTAAAGTCTCTCTCTCTTTTGTGTTGTTCAAACTTAAAACAAGGTGATGTTGGGTAGAAGCAATACTTAGATTCTCCCGGGGTCAGAATCCCAGGTGGCATAAATTTAAAACTAGCAATCAATAGCAATTCAGCACTCATTATATTTATAAAAAAAACTACAATGATTAGATTCAACATTTGCACATACTTTTCAAAACTGCTCTCATGCATAAAATTGTATTTTGAGGCAATTTTAATTACACGTTTCATTCTTTTTAATCATAATCATCAAGGTGTTTTTCTCAGTTCCAGAAATCACCTCTGGAACACAGGGGACAATTCAGAGCGGCACTGAAGGGACACAGGTGAGGATTTCGAACCCGCACAGGGCCTCGTGAAGATCGATGCTTTACTTCCCACGTGTGGCGAGCGATGGTCAGGGTCCCAAGGGCTGAGCCGGGATGAAGATGAAAATATACAAAAGAGAATGTAGGCCTGGACTGAGGGCATGAGAGATGCAGTCTGTCCACATAGAGTAAGATGAGGATTTTGCTTGAGTCACCTGATTTGATGAGGGAAAAAGCCATGTTTAATATACAAGTTTGAATAGGACTAAGTATGTCCAACAACAATCTGTCAGTTCAATGGGTAAAGTATAGAACAGCAAATGCTGTTTTAATGGAAGTGGAATGGTCATTAGAAAGGCCTTCCCTTAAGGGATTTTTATTTGAGAATCGTGGCAGGCCAATCTCTGTGAGTTCAAGGCCAGCCTGGTCTACAAAGCAAGTTCTAGAACAGCCAGGGCTACACAGAGAAACCCCATCTCTCTGAGTTAAAAAAAAAAAAAAATGAGGGAAACATGCATCCATTGCTGAGAGAATGCAAACGTGTTCAGCCTCTGTGAAAATCAGTATGATGGTTCCTCAGGAAGATGGGAATCAATTGTAAACAGAAGCTTCCCCCCCCCCGCACCCCCAGCCTGCTCCTGTAGCTGCTTTGAAAACAATCACTCGGAGGCTTAATATTCATTACAAACCATTTGACCTATTTCTCAGACTAACTCTTATGACTTAAATTAACTCATTTCTATTTAATCTATATTTTATCACGTTTCATGGTTTTATCTATGAATAGATCTTGCTGCTCCAGCTGCTGGTTGATGTCTCCTCTGACTCCACCCCTCTTCGCCTATATTTCTGCTTGGATTTCCCACCTGGCTCTGTCCTGCCTTGCTATAGGCCAACTCAGCTATTTTATTACCAATGGCAATAAAATCATTTTAACAGCATACAAAAGAGCTATCCCACAGCAATCAGTCTACACAAGAGCCAGCTATTCTCCTCTTGGGCAATTGTCTTAGTTAGAGTTGCTACTGCTGTGAAGAGAGGTAATGACCAGAGCAATACTTACAAAGGAAAAGCTGTGAAGTTCTGCTGTTTGCTGGGCTGGAACATGACCCCCTCATTCAATTACATCAGGGAGAACAAAGCTGGGCGGGGGAAAAAAACCAGAATGCTGGGAAAAAGAACGCAGAATCAGGGAGAAGCATGTCCCGCCTATATTGGCAGTTTACCAGTCACTTGAACCCCTCTGTAAATGTGCTTTCTCTTCGTTTCATGCTTAGTTCTACATTCATATCCAGATGTATATATCTAATCAGTTTTCTCTGCCTCTGCTACTAAGTGGTAGCTTCTCCACCTGACAGAGAAAGAACTGCCCCCACTTTGTTCTTAGTACAGGGCAACCATCTTCAAGCAGTAAAATAATGTGTGTTTATTTCAACTTGAGAATGTTTGCATTGTCTCAGGTTTCGTGTGTGCACATGGAGGCCAGAGTTCAACATCCAATGTCTTCCTTAATCCCTACATTCTCTTTGCTTGTGTTTTCTTGAGATGTAGTCTATCACCAGACTGGAGCTCCCCAATTACTCTAGACTAGCTAGCAGCAAGCCCCCCAAATTCTCCTATGTCTGCTACCCATAGTTAGGACCACAGGCATGTGCCCACCATATCTGGTTTATTTTTATTGGGATTTTTCATTACTTTTGATAATTTCATACGTGTATGCAACAGATATGGTCATACCCACTCACCATTTCCCTCCTCCAGCTCCTTCTACATGACCCAACACAGCTCACTCCCAACTTTATGTCTTCTTCTTCATTATTGATAAACCCTGATAAATCCAAGTGCTGGAGATCAAACTCAAATTCTCAGGGCTACACATTTCACCAAGCCATCTCTTCATGCCCTGCCCAGAAATGTTTGTTATTATCTTCTATCCTGAATGAGCACATTGATGATTAACCGGACTATTCCTCTGGGATTTTAACATCTGCTCCTAAACACTCAAATGTACGCATACCTTTTCCATAAACATTCTGGAATTCTCAGAATCCTGGGATCCTATTTGCTGTTTCCCTAGATGCATCTCTTTTTCCTTTTAGTTCTTAATGTGCAATCTGTTTGCATTTCCAGGGCACCCTTTGTTGTAGAGAGGCCACTTGTGGTTCCCGGCTGCCCAGCTAGCTTAGACCCAAAATAACCACACAGAAACTATATTAAATCACTGCTTGGCCTATTAGCTCTAGCTTCTTATTGGCGAAATTAACTATTACATGTTAATTTAACCCATCTCCATTAATCTGTGCATCACCACAAAGTCAAGGCCTACCAGCAAGGTTTCAGAACGTCTGTCTCCGGCAGTGGCTTCATGGCTTCTCTCTGATTCTGCCTTCTTCCACCCAGCATTCAGTTCAGTTTTTCCCGCTTAGCTAAGTTCTTCCCTGCTTTAGGTCCAAAGCAGTTTCTTTGTTTATTAATGGCAATCACAGCATACAGAGGGAAATCCCACATCAACCCCCTTCTCAAAGAGACTAAGGAATAGACTAAGTCTGGTCCTTCCTTCCTCTTTGCTTCCTCCTTTCCTCCCTCTCTACTCCTTCCCTCCCTCCCTTCTTCTTTCCTTCTTCTGTTTTGCTTTCAACCTCATCTTTCTATGTAGCCCAGGCAAGCCTGAAATTTCCAGTCCTCCTGTCTCAGACTCCCAAGTGCTAAATTAGATGTATGTGACCATCCTCAGCTGATAAAAAGAGCCAGTAGCAACTAGGGCTTCTTGGCCCCTCTTCACTTCACTTGATAAGTTTGTGATAAATCAGTGAGTAAAACAAATGAGGAAATACAACTCTCATTTCCCTGACATCATCAGAGTCCTTTTAACACAGACGGCAACTTAAATTATTGATGTTCCCACTGGGAAATTCTGCCTTGTAGATATTCGATAAATATTTGGTGAATTGAATTATTAAGTGTTTTAATAGTTTCCACAGGAGTTAATTCCACAGTACCTACTTTATAGGAAGTGGGATATGAGTTATGGGAATCTGGATAGAATTTCAAAAAGCATCAATGGAAAACTGAAGATTTGGAGACCATGGATTTTGATTCATGACCAAGAATTTACTCCAAAATGTCACTCAGCCCCTTTAAATTATATGTAGTCAGCTCCCCATTATACTGCATAATATTAACCTAATGTATTATTCATGGAAACCTTGATTTACTCTCCCTCATTGATTCCCAGCTGGTTATCATATTGCCAACATCAAGGCCAGCCCTGAAGAGCCTTCGTGTCGTTTGAGGGAGTCTGAGCATAAGTCCTCAGAAAGAATAATATACCGAGCACTTACTGCACGCCAGGCAGCATCTTGGGTGGTTCATTTGCATAACTCATTTCATCCCCTGCAAGCCTGTGGAAAGGATTCTAGTCCCATAATTAAAGAGGTTATTAGACAACCAAACCTAGCAGGGTAAATGACAAGGTTGTGTGCACTGCTTCTAGTGCCTGGACCATTAACTGTTGCCAAGTGGGTGCTCAGTAAAAATACACTAAATAATGCAGTTGCCTCAACTATAAGCTTAAGAATGTGGGTGCCGGTGATGGGATATAAATTAATCTCTTTCTTTTATCAAGTGATCGTCAAATAACGACTGAACCAGCATCAGTGGCATCCCTCATTATATTAGGGTTGGAAGATCTCACACCTATATCTGAGTCCGAATCTGCATTTAACAAAGATGCCAGGTGAACCTTGTGTGCACAGGGTTTAACTGTGTAACCCAAACCCAGCAATAGTTATTCTCTTAATGGCTCACTTCTTTCTTCTTCACCCAGTGCAAGAAGCCAAGAATTAACTGGGCAGAATCAAAATTTGTTCAGTTTAACTGTCAGTTATACTGAATGAGGTGGCATCCAAGGCTGAAGGTACAAAACCAGTTAGGATAATTTTTCCCATCCTTAAGAAGTCCAGAAGTTGTACAAAGACATGCAATCTGGGAGCCAAAAATTAGCTTCTCTATGGCCTGCCTTGTCATCAGGACAAATGCTCTTGTCATCGCCATATGCACAGGAACAAATTAAAGTGGTTCACACAAAAAGATCTTTAAGTGTTACGAGCTACTAAATCAATTTTAAAATACCAAACAAAAATTACGTATGAGCCACATTTAATGGCATGAACGAAAATCACTTTAAAACTTCTTTTTTGCTGTGGGTGTTGCAATCACCACAATCAACAGAAGCATATTTGTATGCAGAGCATATATGAATTATATATGGCTATACATTCCTTGATTATTAGCATTTTGAATGGGAATACTCTTTATTACCATGGTTAAAAAATTAATTAATAAAGGGGCTTAATAGTACTTAGCACTCAGCAGGCTCTCAATGCATATTGCTGATTGCTGATGCTGATTAATGGCCAATGGCCAAGTAGAAATAGCACACCTGTATGCGTACATATTGGGTACACATATATCTGAATGCATACCTTTATTACATATGTATATGTATGTTCTAGATCACTTTCCATTGCTGTGATAAACATCACTACCAAGAGCAACTTGGAGAGATAAGGCCTTTTTCATCTTACATGCTACAGCCATCAGGGTAAGAACTCAAGGCAGGAGCTTGTTGTGGGGGGCAGGAGGAATGCTGCTCACTGGCTGATTCCCCCAAGCTCAAGCTCAGTTTCCTTTCTTATAAGGCCGAGGCCCTCATGCCTAGGAATGTATTGGCCACCGTTGGCTAGGCCCACCTACATTAATTAGTAATCAAAAGAGTGTTTCACAGAAACACCCACTGGGCAACCTGATGGAGGCAACTTCTCATTTAAGGTCCCCTATCCCAGGTGTGTCAACAGCCAAGATTATTATACATGTGTAATATATATAATATATATACATACATACATAAACATGTATTTATGAAACACTTACATTCAAACACAAATATATCTCCAGTCTCAAACCACAGTAGAAATTATTTCCCTCTCTGTTCTTTTCCCGTTCTTCTTGCTAAACATTCCCATGTATCCATAGCAACCAGCTCTTTCTAAGGCAATTCAAAACTATATGCATTCAAGTACTGGAAGGTCTTATTAACAATTCAAGTACCCCAAAACCCTTCTAGACTTATGGGAAAAGTATCTTCGGGGTTCAGAGAGATCTCAGCAAACTCTGGGGATGTGCAGGCTCTCAGTGGGCTGCTCCTGTGGTTGTAACCCTCAGCTAAATTTGGGAACACACATTCTGTTCAGGCTCTGCTTCAATGTTAAGTGCATTCAGATTAACTGACAGTTGTATTAGAATGTTGCTTCTAGTTCAGCAACTCTGGGCTCAGGCCTGTTGTTTTATACTTCTAACAAGTTGGTGCTGCTGCTGCTGCTGCTGCTGATGATGATGATGATGATGATGATGATGATGATGATGGTGGTGGTGGTGGTGGTGGTGGTGGTGATGATGGTGATGATGGCGGTGATGATGATGATGGTGGTGGTGATGGTGATGGCGGTGGTGATGGTGATGATGGTGATGATGGTGATGATGATGATAATGGTGGTGGTAGTGATGATAAAGATAGTGGTGGTGATGGTGGTGATGATGGTGATGATGGTGGTGATGATGATGATGGTGGTGGTGATGGTGATGGTGGTGGTGATGGTGATGGCGGTGGTGATGGTGATGATGGTGGTGATGGTGATGGCGGTGGTGATGGTGATGATGGTGGTGATGGTGGTGATCATGGTGGTGATGACGATGGTGGTGGTGATAGTAGTGAGAGTGGAGCGGTGACAGTGTTGGCAACAGTGGTAGGGGATGTGGCAGTAATAGTGGTGGTGATGGCGGGGAAGATGGTGGTGGCAGTAGTGGTGATTGTGATAGTGGCATTGATGGTGAAAATGGTGGTGGTAGTGGTGGTGGTGGTGGTGGTGGTGGTCTGTGCAGCAGACTTTAGATATCAATATTCTATCACTTGATTTTAACTTGTATTTTACTTTGGGACCCAATTCGCATGCTAGGGATAGTATAGTAACTGAAAACTGAACTGTATGCCAACAAATCGACTCCCAACATGGCCAGAGTCCACGCCATTGCTGAGCCCTGCCCAAACTCCCCTGCGGCTTCTCCTGGGAACAGAGGCTTTTAGGACTTGCATTCTCAGTTCGGATATGCAAATGACTGGCCTGAGCTTCAGCCAGTAACCTCGCAGCTCATGACTACCTGTAAGCTCTAGGCTCTTTTTCTGCCCAACTCAAACCTTCTCCATATACGGATATGCTGCTCTTAAGTAATTAAGTAAATTTATTAGTAATTAAGTTTCAAGTAACTCAGGTACTGATCTAGGACCTGTCTTACTGCCACAACTGTGACACCTGCTGGACAATCAAAGTTTTTATTCCTACAACAATTTTCTGAAAATTATAAGAGGTAAGCTAACTTAATTAATAAGTAAATAGATAAGCTTGAAAATTGAAAAACAACCCCAAGGTAATTGCAGACAATATCGCCATCCAGGAATTTGACAACCTTTTTGTTTCAAGTATGGACAGAATTCTGCAAGGGCTGTATGAACTACCTTGTACTTACATTTTTGTGATCATGGCAGCTATTAGCTTTGCTCTTCATATTATATCCTTAAGGAAATGGTTTGATAACAGAGTCAAGAATGGGAAACTTTTAGGAAGGATACAGTCTTTAACTGAAAGAATTTATATTATTGAAAATGATAACCTTAATTTGACAGGCAAAGTTCAATCCATGTCAATTGAAGGAGAACATGCATAAATTAATCCCACACTTACTCAGAATTAAGTATAATAAGGGATTCTTTATTTAAGGGGGATTCACAGATTATAGGCCTCTGCATGAATAGGGAACAGGAACCGAATCCAGTATTCAGAAGAGAGAGAAGGGAGAGGGAGGGAGGGAGGGAGGGAGAGAGAGAGAGAGAGAGAAAGAGAGAGAGAGAGAGAGCAGACATCTGAGCATATATGTTTTTGGTCCCCCAACCTGGTCCAGCCTCTCAAAGGTTATTGACTGAAGGCAGTTCCCCATCAGTCAATGTGTTATGAAACCTTACAAAGGGGTAGTAAGAGATTGTCTGAAAGAATTCACACTGTTGAAATTGACAATTAAAATCTGTTTTTAAAAAGTTATAAGCTAGCAGATAGACCATCCCTCCAGAAAGGCAATATACATGCTATCCAAATAATATCTAAGGATGAAAATGTCAATTAGAATACAAAAAGCGTGAATTGGGAGAGACTGATTGTAGACTCTTACTGACTTTCAAAGATTTCTAGGAGACATTTCCAATGTATGGCCCACTTCTGGGACAACACCTGATCTAATAATTCATTTTAAAAAAACATAGATGTTAACAAAGACTTAAGTAGTCCCAGGGAATTAACAGCTGAAGCTGAGAAAGAACTGACTTTCATTGAAGAGAAAGTATAGGAGGCACATGTGGATCATGTGAGTCCAAATCTTAAATGTATTCTAGTCATATTACACTCCAAATATTTCCATACAGGGATTTTAATGGAGGGATGATACTGTCTTAGAATGGATCTTTTTTTATTATTATTTAAGACCTTTATTAACAGGTGCTTGCAGTTTGTTGACTTTTTTTTTGAAAAAATTAAGTTGTAAACTTTTTATTACAAATTAAAAATGAAGTTCTTAAAAATCTTAACTTGACCAGATATGAAACAATTTAAAAACCATTAAAGGTGTATTGAGAAAAACCAGACCTTTTTTTAAAAAAAACACATTTGTCATTACCAAAAAGAGACATCTTTAGGTAAAAATAATAAAAACCCCATGCTGCATAGATAATGCAGATAGTTCTAGCGTATCTGGTCAACGGGCAAAAAGCAAGCACTTAAGGTCTTCAGCTCCAATCTTTGTTCATTTCTTATTGCTGGAATTTCATATTCGTTTCTTCTTGTTGGATGACCAAACCGGATGATGGTAGAGATGGTAAGCCGGCATTTACTCAGCCCCGCCCTGCTCAGCCTCGGGAGCGGACGAATTCTCAGCTGGTGGATCGGCTGCTTTTGTCTCTTTGCCATCTTGTGGTTTAGGGTTCTCTGGGCGTCTGCGTCGGTAATTGAAGTTGCGGCGATACCGACGTTGAGGTGGCTGCTGACCTTGGGTCTGGTCTCCTTGATTTTCTTTGTCCTCTTCATTGCCGTCCTCTCTAGGCTGTCTTTGGCGAGGAGGGCCCCTGGGAAATCGTGGTCTGTAACCCCATACATATTCTGTCTCACTGGTCTACCTTGCTCTCCTGCACCCTGGTTGTCAGCACCCTCCATCACTTCTCCTTGCACAGGAGGGTTGGAATACTGTGGTCGACGCCCATAGGGTCTCCGCAAATAGTAAGGTGGGAACCTTACTATTTGTTGTTGGGCTTGGCCTTCAGGAGCGCTTTCCGATCTCTCGTTCTTTTCCCCACTCTCACTGTTCTGGTAATTCTGCTGGTAATTACGTGGAGGACCCCTACGACGTGGGTAGCGTCTATAATGGTTACGGTCTGCTGCGTATTTACTGCCTTGAACTGGAACTCCACCAGGGCCTGTAACATTTGCTGCCTCCACACCCTTTTCTCCTTCAACAACATCAAACTCCACAGTCTCTCCATCTCCTACACTGAGAAGGTACTTCCTGGGGTTATTCTTCTTTATGGCAGTCTGGTGTACAAATACATCTTCCTTGGTGTCATTCCTGTTGATGAAACCGTATCCGTTCCTTACATTGAACCATTTTACTGTTCCCAAAACCTTCGTTGCAATGACCTTTTTGTCCCTGCCGGCGGGCGCCGCCGATGTGAGGCCACCCGGGCCGCCACTCCCCTTGCCGCTGCCCGTGGAGCCGGGCTTGGTGTGGGCGGCCCGCTGAGGGCGGCGATGGGGGCGGCAGGTGGCTGCTGGGTCTCGGCCTCGCTGCTCATGGTTGGGGTGTGATGGTGACTAGGCCGGCGACGGTGGGGCTCTCAGGGCTCTCTCAGAATGGATCTTTTTTATCACATGAACTGAATAAAAAATTAAAATCTTATGTGGAAAATGGCCCTAAATTAATTATAAAAGGAAAATTGAGACTTCATCAATTAGCAAGAAAAGACCTAACAGAGACTACAGTACCATTTACTAGTGATGAAATTAAAAGATTTTTGGAAGACAGTTAGCCCTAGCAAAGAGCTTGTACTAATTTTTTGGGAGAGATTAAAAGCAACTACCCCAAAAGCGATAGAATTAATGGTATACAGAAAGCTAGTTGGATCCTTCCCTGAATTGTATGTGACATGCCAATAACTGAAGCCCCTACATTCTATATATAACTTCCTGTAAAATCAGAAAAGGCAGGTTACAAATCAGAATATTTAAGTAAAGCAAAACAAAGTCCTTATAATTCTGTCCAAAAGTCAGAATTATATGCTATTCTCATGTTACTAAGAGATTTTAAAGAACCTCTCAATATAGCTACTGATTCTCAGTATGCAGAAAGAGGTGTTTTGCATATTGAAACCACTGAATTTATGCCAAATGATACAGAATGGCCTTATTATTTATTCAGGTTTAAGATATAGTCAGGAATAGGCTTTGCCCCATATATATCACACATCTGATTCTATATGTGTCTGCCAGGTCCTCTAGTACAAGGTAATGCAGGAATTGATTGATTATTGATTGGAAATGTGCTGAAGGCCTCAGAATTTTGTAAAAAAAAAAAATCATGTCAGTAGCAAAGGTTTTAAAAAGGAGTTTTCTATTACATGGCTACAAGATTTATAAAGAGATGTCTTGCTTGCTCTTTATATAACCAAACACTGCTACCTGTAGGGTATAACCCAAATGGCAATCAAAGGAATGAAATCTGGCAGATGGATGTGTTCCACTTTGTAGAATTTGAAAAAATAAAATATATATACAACACCATTGTCATCTATTCAGGTTTTCAATGGGCAACTGCTTAGAAAAAGGTTGATTGGTAATCACACATTTACTAGAAGTTATGGCCATCATGGGTATACTGCACAAATAAAAACAGACAATGATCCAGCATATGTCTTTAAGGAAATGAAACAGTTTTTTACTTGTTACAATACAAAACATATTACAGGTATACCACAGAATCCTACAGGTCAAGCAGTTATAGACAGATCAAATCAAACTATAAAATATATGTTAAACAAACAGAAAGGGATGAAAAATATCCCCAGAAATAGAAAGCATAATGTTTTATTAACCCTGAATTCTCTAAATGCTAATGAGAAAGGAACAATGGCCACAGAGAGATATATTGGATACCAAAAATCTTCTTAGTTAAATCAGCCAGTGTATTTCAAGAATATGTTGACCTCAGAATGGAAACCAGGAAATGTGCTACATTGGGGAAGGGGTTTCACTCTTATTTCCACAGGATAAGGAAGCTATGGATACCATCAAAATTAATAAAAATTCAGTTTGAAAATAGAAACCTATTGATAAAGATAAATGACAGCTCACTCACAGAAGTGACAATTCTACAGAAAACCTATCAGGAAACCTCATAAGGGTTGGGGTAGAGTTCTGTTCTTGTCTTTGCAGGAAAATACCTATCTTCAAAAAGCTGAGAGACATTGGACAGTTCAATGGCTAAAGAAAAGATAGTTATCCAGAAAGAATCACCAAGCAAAGAGAAATCTAACTTATGACTCCAATATCCTTTGCATGGTAAGATAGCAATACCTAATCATACATATAATAGCAGGCATCATTTATTAAATTTCAAAGCTGACTTTTGAATTGGAATCCTCTCTAAGTCCAAGCAAATTTTTAAAGGAAAAAGTTGCCCTAATATCAGGAGCCACCTGGTATAGGACAGAAGGAAGATAAAATCTAAATATTACTATTATCAAAACTCTGCTTTTACAAAAATTTACTTTTCCCCATACTTATTTTTGTCTCTATGGTACCTTTTGCTGAATATATGTTTATATGAATAATGTTTAAGTTTTCCACAATGAACAATAATATTCCTGTAGTAATCTTTGAAGTTTCCAGGAAGAAGATGGGGCCCCACAACAATAATTCCACCTGGTTGATATGATGTCATTATGCTGATAACACCACTTTAAGATCAGTTTGGGGTTACAAACTGCTCAAGATGATTCCAGCTTAGATAGCTGATATGATGAACCTTCTTACAATGTTCTAGCAGAACTTCAGAAAAACCCTATCAACTACTCAGAACCTATTTGCAATTATACCAGTCATCAATCTTGAAACTTAACCATCATTTTAGTTTTAAGGATTCCACAGAAATAACATTGCCCCATGACAGTTAGAAGTAATTCGAGAAGATGATGTCCCCTCTCCCAATAAAGTTTGTTCTCAGGGTTAGGGATATCTATTAGGGATTGGTTATAAATGGGACAGAGTTGCAGGTGGAAATGAAGTAAGCTCAAGGATCTCTTTTGATTTAAAAAAGGGGGGTTGAATGGGATGGGATAATAGGTAGATTAGATTATTACTTGTGAGCTATTATTTATAGACAATGATTTACAGTGGTATAGATTCTCGTATATTGATACAAATTCAAATTTTATTTGTTATATTGAAATGCTCCTATTTCTGTTTACAATATTTGTGTGTCTATGCAAAGTTATTTTGTCATATTTTATGCATATATGTTTCTACCTTTGCTTAAGATATTTTATATATTTATGCAATTTTAGGATTTATTTATCATATTGCACTATACATTTCTACCTTTTATCAAGATATTTATATATTGCTTACATTTTGAGGTCACTGTCCTCATATGCTTCACATTTGTTTAAATATCGTTTAATATTTTAATATGAAGCCTTAGTCTTTAAGCTATATAGTTATTAAGAATTACAGGTCAGTAGTCATCCATATTTGTCATACTTATAGTTAGACTAATCAGGTCCTGAGATTATATTTTGCATAGATAGGATCTTCAAACATTTCAAAGAACTGTAGAATATAGCATTTAATTAACTTAGGATTCTGTTGATATGAGACATGATTGCTCCTGGCAGCACTGATCTATTCCCAAGATGATGTTGAACATCAAAGACAATCCACTTGTAGGTTGTTTTCTTCTTGACAAAACTGGCCTTTGGGCAAAGAACTGCCCATGCTTTGACCACTGACAAAATGCGTGGTGTCCAGAATGGACAAGCAGGATACAGGCAAAAGAGACTGCCAAACCTTGCCAAAATAGGGTAAGACAGTTGTTCAAATTTTCCTGCCTTTAAAAAATGATCTGTCAGTTACTCTAGGCCTTAGCCAAAGTTCGTTGCCTCAACATTGCAAACGAAACTTCGAGTGATTGCCCAGGTAGCTGGTTGTCTCTTTCATTTCTTGGATCTTTTGGAAGTTGCTTGATTGTACTTTCTCTTTATACAAATAGTATTATTTCTCTTCTCAGGTCTTTAATGAGGTTGAAGACTAGATAATTATAGTTACTTTCCGCTCATGACTTAGCCAGGTCATTTTTAATTTAAAACTTAGACTCCTTAGGATAGGATAACTATTAAAACATTTAACTTATGTTTCTTGCTTGTTGTTATTCATGCTGGTTGTAAATCTAATTTTTATATTTTTTTGCCTTTTCTTTTCCCTGGACAATACATATGGTTTTGTATTAGGCTTAGAAGTCTCTTATTTAGACAAAAGGGGGAGGTGCTGTTGAAACTCCTTCAGCCAATAACCTTTAAGATACCAGCTCACATTGGGCATGGTCTCATCTGCAGATGAAAATTGTGCTCAAGTCTTTTTGGCTTCTGGATTCTGTTCCAGTTCCCAGTACACACATATGACTGTAGATCGCTACTCTTACTGTGAGATTATCTCCAGATAAATAAACCTTTGTTATACTCCATTTTGGGCTATTGTGGAACTCTTTTGTACACCAACAACTGATCTCCAAAATACCCAAAGCTTGCTAAACCATACCCCAAAGACACTTGTTCAACGATATTCATAGCAGCATTATTCATAACAACCAGAGTCTAGAAACAACCTAGATGACCCTCAATTGAAGAATGGATAAAGAAAATGGAGTACATTTAAAGAATGGAGTATTACTCAGCTGTAAAAAACAAGAGCCTCATGAAATTTGCAAAAAAATGGAAGGACCTAGAAAAAATTATTCTGAGTGAGGTAACCCAGACCCATAAAGACAAACAGCATATGTACTCACTCGTAAGTAGGTATTAGGAATAAAATATAGGATAACAAACCGACAATTCACAGCCCCATAGAGACTAGATAACAAAGAGGGCCCGAGGAGGGAAGCATGGTTTTCCCTCAGAAGGAGAAATAGAAGAAATCTGGTTATGCTGGGGGCAGGGGTGTTGGTTGGAATGGGGGATGGGAACATGAGGGATGGGGCTGGGTGGGCTAGGTGTGGGAGGGGTGGTTTGGAGGAGAGTAATGAAAGGGGCATCTTGATGAGGGGTCATTTTGGGTTAGTGAGAAATCTGGTGCCAGGGAAACTCCCAAGAATCCACAGACTCTTAGCAACAGAGGAGAAGGTGCCCGAACTGGCTGTCTCCTGTAATCAGATCAGTGACTACATGTCATCAGTGAGCCTTTATGTAGTAACTTAATGGAAGTAGATACAGAGATCTACATCCTAGCATGGGGCTGAGCTATGGGAGTCCTGCTGAAGAAAGGGAAAAGGGATTGTAGGAGCCAAGGGGTCAAGGTCCTGATGTAGGAACCCACAGAGACAGCTGACCTGAGCTCATGGGAGCACATGGACTCTGGGCCAACAATTAGGGAGCTTTCATGGGACCAACCTAGGCCCTCTGCATGGGTGTGACAGTTATGTAGCTTGGTCATTCTGTGAGTCTCCTAGTAGTAAAATTAGGACCTATCCCTGGTGTGTTAGCTGGCTTTTGGGAACCTTTCCCCATGCTGAATTATGTTCCCTAGCCTTGATACAGGGAGAGGAGCTTGGTCCTGTCTCAACCTGATGTGCTGTACATTGTTCATGCTCACGGGAGGCTTGCCCCTTTCTGGATGGAGACAGAGGAGGAGTGGATGGAGAGGAGGTAAATGAGAGGTAGGGAGGCAGGAGGAGAGAAGAGGGGGAAAACTGTGGTCAGTATGTAAAATAAATGAAAAAATACGGAAAAAAACTGTGCACTAAACATCAATGTTCAACTCACTTTCAAGTCCTCTCCATCTATACCTGCGTCTCATTTTCATTAATACTTGGCTTGCTCTTTAAGAAATGAAAGAGATATAAATGGCTAATAAGCACTTGAAAATGTGTTTAACACCTTCACTTACCAGAGAAATTAAAGCTAAATGCACAGTAGGTTCCCATCAGGATCCTGTAGCTAAAACATGCAATCATATAAAAGAATTTTCGTCAGAATTTCCCTGATTTTCCAAAAATAGCCACGCAGCTTACAGGAGCAGTATCATTGACCTTCCATATTTATTATTAGAACACAAAACATGGCTGCATATTTTCATGGGGTGTCTTAGAGTTATGAGAATGAATGTTTATTAGAAGTTGGGCATCTTTCTCTTTTCCCATGTTTTTTTGTGTGGCATATCGTCCCATTAAGACCATCAAAAACCCAAACATGGCATCGGCATCCTCTCTCCTCTTACCGACTCTGGGGCACACAGCTTATGGGTCTTGACACGACAGAATATTCTGGGAGTGAGCTGACTACATCATACTCTCAGTTTTCAAGCTGATTGGAACATGTAACAAAAGTGAGGGAGAAAGAAAATGAATTAAAAAATAATGTGGCCAGAAGGTCCCAGCGGGAGCCGTTACTGCACTGAGTCACATTTCCATTTTCTGGGAATGCAGAACTTACAGAATGAATCTCTCTTCCCAAATATATAGGAGGGGGATTTATTAGAATCACTTATAGGCTACCGTCCAATTGATCCAACATTGGTGGGCTGTGAACAGAAATTTCAAGCATCTAGTGGTTGCTTAGGCCTCAAAGCTAGCTGTCTCACTTGGTCTTCAGGGATCATTGTAATCCCAAAGGAACAGGCTCTCATGCCAGTGAAGGAATGGACTCACCAGCTAGGTGAGGGCAAGCAGGCAAAGAGCAGCAGCTTCCTTCTTCCATGTCCTTACAGGGACACTCAGCAGAAGGCATGACCCAGATTAGAGGTGGGTTTTCCTGCTTTAAAATCTGAATTAAAATTAAGATCGGTGTCTTCCTGCCTCAAGATCTGGATCAGAGGCTTGTATCGTCCCACCTCAAAGGTTCCATCTAGAGAAGTGGATTCACCCACCTCAAACCAAGCAAAAAATTTCTCACAGGTGTGCCCTCCATTTCTGGATTGCAGATCATTCCGGATGTAGTCAAGTTGACAACCAAGAATGCCCATCAAAGCCTCCTCACCAAAGAAGAGTGAGTTTCTACCAAGGGGTTCAGACATGGACAAGAGTTATTAAGTGTCTTCTCTATCTCATTCTGCATGTAAGAATAGGTGGGGTGTATCCTTGCTTGTTTTGTTTAGTTATGTCTGTGTTTGTGTTTCTCCCCGCAGACATCTCCTCTCACCACTCTTTATGGACTCTCTTGGCTGTTTTGTCTTTTGGGGGGGGGGGTCTGACTAAAGGGCTAAAACCTGATAGAAGCTAAGATTAAAATAGTTAATTAAAAGTCTAAGCATGTTGCTCTAAAAATGTAAGCCAGCATTAGGGGTTTCTGTGTATGGGTACGATAGGCCAAGCAGGATTAAACTGCTGAGTAACTCAAGATGGGATGATTAATTGCCAAGCAATGGCAAGGAGGAGGAGCTAAGGAGGCTGGAGGCCCTTTGCTTACATAAGTGAAGGGTCTGGGAAGCACATTGGATGTTTCCAGAAATAAGCATTTACCAGAGACTGAGGACACTAATGGAGCCTCTTTGCTCACACAGCAGAGAGCAAAGGAAACGCCCATCTAGACTCCTGGGATGGGATCTCTGTCATCACCCTACTGAATGATGTGCCTCCGGGGAGCCCTTTATAATAGATGTCATTTAAGTGGCATTCTGTCATACACAAATTTGACTTGTTTTCCTCCGAATTATAGAGTGAACCACCAAGAAGTTTGCCCACAGAAAATGGTTTGCCTAAGAAGAAAAATCAGCTCACCTGTGAAATATGACTCCTTCCAGGCTTTGGTGGCATGTAGAAGTGTGTAAGATTGAAAAGACAGACTCAGCAAAAGGAAACTTCAGAGTGTCTCCTGAATGTCCATGGAGCATGGAGCCTATACTTGTAAGGCAGGTGGTCCTCAACCTTCCTAATGCTGTGACCCTTAATATACTTCCATAAAATTATTTCTATTGCTACTTCATAACTATAATATTTACTAAATTTTACTACTATGAATCATAACATAAATACCTGTGTTTTCTGGTGTTCTTGGGTGACCCCTGTGAAAGGGTCATTTGATACCCAAAGAGTCATGATCTACAAGTTGAGAACCCCAGGGAGCATGGAGTCTGTCCTTTTAGTTTTTTGTACATCAGCCTCTCTGCTGCTGATTAGAGTAGACAGAGTTCTGGTGTATGCATTGTGGTTTCTAGGCTCTCTGGTGGTTGTGCCCTATATAATCTTAGGTAAAGATGCTGGGTTTTAGCCTGTCATGACATTACACTTAGATATGGCACAGGTGGTGGCAACCAAGTACTAGGTCCCTAGGTGTGCCTGGACTAAACAGATAACTCCCTTACAGGCAGAGTTTCACCAAGCAGTAAGAGCAAGAGTATCGAGGATGGAAAAGACTATAAGGAGAAGAATGTTTGAACCTTAAAAGTCTGGAGGCAGAGCACAAAGACTACTGTAGGAAGCTCTACAAGTTAACTTTTCTCTGCTATCATTTGCTTTCCGCTAGAGTCCCAAAGTCTGAATATTTTATCCTGTCCTCTTTCTTTTCTTTCTTGTTTTTTGTTTTTTTGTTTTGTTTTGTTTTGTTTTTTTGGTTTTCCAAGACAGTATTTCTCTGTGTAACAGTCCTAATTGTCCTGGAACTCTCGTTGTAGACTACGCTGACCTTGAACTCACAGAGATTCACATGCCTCTGCCTCCAAAGTGCTGGAATAAAGGCTTGTACCATCATGCACGGTCCTGTCTTGTTTCTTAAAATGTACTCCTTACTGATGAAGACAACATCTAAACCTCTTTGAGACTTGATCATTTTTAATGTCTTCCATGTAGGCATGAGATATACATAGTTGATATGAAAGGATTAGTCTGTCTTTTCTCCTAGGGAAGTAATTCTGCTAAGCATCAGTGGGTGTTATTGTGTCCCTCCTTATACTCACCTGGAGCCATAAACTACAGAACTGCCAAATGGCAAATGGATGCCATGCTATGCTTCTAAGTGTGCAGCCATGTGTTTGACATCACAGAAAACTCAGTTTCCAGCCCATGGTCACAAGGGTCCCCAGGGCCATCTTGGAGGTCTTTCTCCTTGAGAGTACATTCCAAGCTTGGTGGGCCATTCTTTGGAACTCCAGGATTTTCTAGGGCACAGGTCAGGCAACCTTACATCACTGCCTCCTGAGAAGCTTACCCAAGTTCTCTCAGAACTGGAGACCCTTCTCCTCACAGGTCTATGAGTCCCTGAGCCACCAGAGTCCCAGCAATGCTGTCTATACCACCAGCAGGCAGACCTCAGAGAAAAGCAGATGAGGCCACCATCACTTTCAGGTCTCTCCTCCCATGAGACATTGACCTTGAACCTGGCTGATGTATCACCTTTTACCTCCTTAACTTCACCTGCCCATGCATCAGAGCCAGAGAAGATCAGGTCCTCAGATTTTTGTGGAACTGTCCGAGCAAAGCACAGCACATGTGTGTATACAGATACATGTATTCATGATACGCACTGGTGCTCCGTCCACATTCTGAGAATTCATATGTTAGATCCCCAGTCTTGCATTTTATGCTATTCAGAAGTGGTGCCCATGGAAGAAAGTTGAGTTCATGAGTGTCTGCCTCCTTGCCCCGCTCAACTTCCACTCTCCCAGGTCTCCTCTGCTACCTGCTGTCACTCCTGCTTAACTAACTGACAGATCTGCTCATAAATAGGTCTTTATTTTCAGCATCTCACACAGTCCCTGGAGATTGCTCTCTTGTGGATATGGAGCTTTTTACTTTATTTAACTTATTTTTAATGCTCGATAGTCATTCATATAAAATTTCTCCATTATCCTGGGCAAATATCAACCAACAAAAAAAGTAGTTCTCCAATACCTTTAATTAAACTTCACAACTGACTTCTTAGAGAACTTTAGCCACCGACCACGGTCAAATATTTTATGATCTTTCAGAAACTGGACCTGCCTGAGAGAGGAAGATGTAGAGACACCGTAAACAAACAATCGCCCATGGCACTCGATTTGGGAGATGAGACTGTCAAGGGAGAAATAGTACGTATAAAAGTAAAAAACGACCTAGATTCTGGCAAGGGTGTTTGTGTTGAACTTATATTGGTGATTTGAAAAAGCACTATGAAGGCTTTAAATGGAGAAGAAATGCCAGCTTATCCAAGACATGAATGCTACAGATGTATTCTTTGTATGAAAGAAGAGCCCAGCAAAGTGGGTAAGAACCTTAAGAAAACTTTTAAAGATCTACCTTTGTTATTTTATTCATTCTATTGGAGCAAAGCTGAAATGACTCCATGAGACATCACTATGAGATGACTCAAGACAGTAATCGGGGAAATTCCCATCTAGCCATCTTCACAGAATACCATCCAGTGAGCGTCATCAGGCATTTGGCAGACACTAGGAAAATCAGTCCACATTTAAATCTTATGAATGCCCAAGAAGATGCCCACTTGACAGATTAAGTTGCTTGGGCTTACCAATGTTGGTCTGTGCCTGGGCCATGGTTTAGCCTGTGTCTCACATCAACAGCCTTTGTTAGGAGGAGTCCTTCAAATTTACATACATACTTGAAGGGCAAATGCCAGCATGCATACTTGAGTCATACAGCTACATCCCACGTCTGCCTATTTGTTTCCTTACCACCAGGCTAAGTACTCGTTATTCTCAGTCTGAGAGAATGACACAGCCATATAAGTCCTGGTTTGTTTAACCCAATTACTGCTGTACTGCCCCCCTTCCTTGACTGGCTGCAAAAGTGAATGAGACTGAATTCTGTTCAATGAAATCCACTACCTGAATTTCTTCAAAACATTTCTTAGCTCTTGAATAAAGAAATGCAAGGAAAAGGCAAGAACTTTTTCCTATTCCTGGACAATGATGAGTGTCCCGAAGCTACTGCCAGCATCGTGGAACCACAAGGGAAATGAGCTGGATGTCAATAGTGGCAAAGCCAAAGTCACAAAGGATCTGGTTCTTTAGAGCGTCAGCTTGTTTCTGAATTAGAGGAGCTTGAAGCTATACCAACTTGGGGCTATTATAAGAAAGAATACCCTATATTCATGTGTCATAGGAACGTGGATTTGGAGTGACCCATTGTTAGCTGTTCCTACAGCTACCATTGAGGTTCCTTTGAGTTTGTGAAGGTTCTGGATCATGCAATACTCACTGACTTACACACTCTTCCTTCTTCTCCTCATGTTTGATTCTTTCTGGCTTGTGGGCCCTAATAACTCACTGCTCATTGATATCATTTATTTAAATAAAAATATCAGAATGCTGAGCCCAAGCTGGCCCATAATTGTGTGGATCATGTTCCAAAGAAGGTTGCATTCATCCTGCCATGTAAGCTGGATTTGGCTACTTCACTCCTGTCTTTAAGAAAGGAGGCAGTCCTATTGGAAAACAAACATGGCAGGCATGAAAAGTCTCGAAGAATTTGAGTAACCTTCAAGTGATACACAACAAAAAGCAGGAGTTCTTGGTACCCCAACTGCCAAAGTCATAAATTTGGAAACGGAGCCTTCCACAGTAGTGCTTGGCAGCAGGTCTCCAGCCAGGTTAACACTTCTGCTGCAGCTTTGCAGAAGACCCAGCCAAATAGCGCTGAGACTCTTGAGCCACAAAAGCCATGGAGTCACAAGTCATCTGCATTACTGTGATTTCGCAGATAGTAATGTGAGATTTCAGAACCTGTCCATCACTTAACTTCCACGTACCTTCTTCGCCTCCCTCTGCTCTGTCTAAACATCCCAGCCATGGAGTTTTGGTGGTGCTGACCAAAGCTGGGACTTCTCTCGGGTTACCCTATTCTGTTCAGCTATGTGGACTTTATTATCTGCGTGAAGCGTCACACACATGGACGACTGTGAGTAGCTGATGGTTTATAGCTTCCCTAAGCTATTAATTACAGGTTCTAGGAAGCATGACTCTCTTTGAACACCAGAAAGTGCTTAGTTTTGTCTAGAGCAGTTTTCAAAGCCCATTGAGAGACCTTAAAATAGCTCTACTTGGCAGCATAGCAGGCCGTGTCTCAAAATAAAGTTTAAAGGCCAACATGGTAGGCCTTATCTCAGAGTAAAATGTAAAGGGACTTTAAAACATGTGACTTCCATGTTGAGCTCCTGCCTAGCTCCTGGAAATATGCCTCAGTGCTTTAAAAAAATAATCATTTAACAGCTTCAGTTCAATTACACCCATTTTACAGAAAGGGCTATCGAGCAAATCACTTATGCAGTCTTCCGCTGGTCAAACCCTGAGTGATGCAAAGGACAGCAGTTCTAGTCCAGCCCCAATTCTTCGCCCAGTCCATGCCTCCTTGGATGCCCACCATCCACTACAGCTTCTTAGCAAAGATTTTACTTCTTTATGCTGTTTGTTTCCTTGTTAGAAATTTGAGTTGACCTGCTAACACTGGATACCTTGAATTACCTAGTTACGATTCATTATACTTTGCCATATATACTATCTATTCCCTATCCCTTTTTCTTAGAAGAGACCTCAGCTTTGCTCAATGCCACCCAGTGTCTTGCTCTTCCTACTCACTCTTGAGAATAGAAGTTTCAATATGTACCCGGCTGAGGTCAAAGGCATATGGAGGGGAAGCAATCAAATGACTGTACTTCTTTCTGCTGTTGGCTGCTGTCTCTCCTGCTGCCTCCAGTCAGGTTCTGGGCTGTCACTACCCAAAACCAGGGGTGTGAAGCATACAATATCACCTCTTTTGTATTAACCGTGACTTGAAGAAACAGTTTATTAATAAATGACTTCTATGGGCTAAAAACAAACAAAACAATTCACTGAAGTCAGAAACATTACAAAATGCAAATATTTGGAGGAGATATAGGAAGAATGTTGGCCATGAATTTCATTTATGTCAGAAGCATTTCCTTGTGCCTTGGCCCACTGAGGCAGAAAATTGATTCACTTGCCTGCCAAGGTGCATTGAGTGTGTCCTCTATAGTCCAGGGGAGATCTTAATTGATGTAGCACTGCCTGTCTCTGGCTGGCCACAAAATCACAACCTGGGTTGTATATAATATTTTCTGTCGCAGTACAGTGGGGAAAACAATCTACAGGTGTTGCATTGAAAAACATCATTAAATTTCCTCCCCAGCATGTCTTCAGGCCAACTCCATGGCTTATTAATTTTGAAAAAGGAATGTTCAAAAAAGGGAGACATTGTAGTATGAAATGCCACAGATCGTATCATGTGGCTCGGTTAAAAGGTTGCTGGATTATTTTTCTATCGAAATTTAACTCAGAATATATGATGAGAGACTGGAGAGGTGGTCAGTGGTTAGGAAGGCTTGCTGCTCCTCCAGTGAACCAGAGTTTGGGTCCCAGCATCCAACTCAGGCAGCTCACAACACCTGTATCTCCAGTATCCTCTTCTGGCCTCTATTGACAACCCCAGGAAGACATGAACACAATACAGATAAATAAAAATAAAATAAATCTTTTTTAAAATAATTGTATCTTGTCTCCCCAGCATTATTCCTTCTTCTATCTCTCCACCAATGGTGGCTAAGGGTATACCACCACAGTTCGTTTTCACTGAACAAGGTCAGACGGAAGCTTCCTTCTCAACCACAGGACTGTGCTAATGAAAACATTCAGGGACAAGTATTTGATTGAAGCTTCATCAACACAAGTGAACACTGGGGTTTTGTGGGAATCTCCACTCTACTTCACTGGATTTGATTTTGGCAGGATGTACCTCCCTTTTGTAATTTGAAGAAATTTATTTGAGAAATATAATTTGGTTACATAAAATTTTATTTTTCTTAAATCACCATTTGACTAAATAAATATGTTACTTAAGAGGGGAAAAGAAGAGGAGAGAGAAGGGAAAGAGAGGAGTGGATGGTTTAGGAGAGAGAGAAAAAGAAGGAGAGAAGATGAAATGAAAGGTTAGAAACAGAGGGAAGAGAGGAGAGGAACCAGAGAGAAGAAGGAAGGTAGGGACTTAGCATCTGTATAAACCGCTGCACAGAAGACCACACTAGGCTTCATTAGACAAGGCACAGGGTCTAACTCACTGTTGTTCCTTGGTATTGAACAAAGCAAACTACCTGGGTTTAATTGCTCAATAAATCGTCATTGAACAGATCTCTGATTTTTGGTTTGAGTCATTGATGGCTTGCAGGATGCAGTTCCCAGCATCAGTGGAGACAAACGATTGACCCTACACTCTGCTGGAAATGTGACTTACTGCAGACTTTGCAGAGGGCAGCTCTGAGATGGACACTGGCACCTTAGAGCACTGACTCCATCATCACCAAGGTCACCACCATCCCTAATGCTCAGTACATGCTAACTGATGTGCTGGGAACTCGGACAGCCCATCCTGTGCCTGAACTTGTTTCTTCCTCTCCACAGCCACCTGTGGGAGATATGCATATTGGCCCCACGGAATGTGCAGGGAACAGGTGTGTCTCCCCACTCTAATTAATGCAATCAAAATAGACTCCCACAGGCATGCCCAGAACCCTTACATGAGGTTGTTCTAGATTCCGTCAAGTTAACAGTTAACACTCATGGGTGATGGGCACACTGTCCTCCTACAAAGAGTTCCTTCTACATCTAATCATTTGTCTCATTTCTTCTCATATTTCTCTCTATAGATTCCTCATTTTTGGCGAATTATCTGTGAGATCACTCGATGACACCCTGCATTCGTGAAGGAAAGAAAATCAATCCCTTTGCTAATGAAAGATTCACCTTCTTCAAATCATTCTGTTTTACCTAGAAACTGGGATTGGCTGAACTGTGCTACAGAAATAAAAGATTAGAGGGAAATTAAAATTATCTTACAAGACTCTTTGGAGAGGGGCGGGGCTGCAGCTCAGATGGTGGAATGCTTGCCTTGCATGCCCAAGGCCATGGGCTCCATCCCCAGCACTCCATACACTGGATACGGTAGCCCATGCCCATGACCCCAGTGCTTAGAAGTGGAGGCAAGAGGATTGAAAGTCCAAACTCATCCTCAGTGACATAGTGAGTTGAAGGTCAGCCAGGGCTGTATGAGACCTTATCTCAAAACAAAACAAAACATCTGAGAATAGAATAGAACTATACTAAATGAAAGAGAAACAATATAAAATAAAATTTGCAAATTAAACTGAAAATGTTACATTGCTTTGATGCTTAAAATATTATGTGTTACAGTTTTTAGTAGAGTTGTTTGCTTTGGTAATAAGTTACAGCATTTTAATCTGTAAAGTATAACTATAAACATACAATTGCATACATAAATTAAATATTATGACCAAATTACAAAAATCTGAATAGACACATACAGTTACATAGATCAATTAGTCTTTAGGAAAACTTTAAAAAACTCATATCAGTGAATCCAGTTTTTCTAAAACAAATATTATGCTCCTATCTCACAAAGGCTGTGAATTTTGTACATTTTTATTACCTTCTGAATTACTGCCACTAAAGTAGAGACTGGAGTACAATCAATACTTAATCTATGCTTTAGGGCATATCTATATGTATTCTTTCATAGTAGAAGTCAAAACATAACAGGCTAGTTTTCAAAGTCAAGCGATACTGAAAAAAGGAATTATTTACACAGTAAGAATTAGACTTCATGTCACATCATATGCCACAAATAAGAAGGATGAACAAGATGGATGTAAGACACAAGCTGCTTTCCCAGTCTCGGATCTCTTCTTCATACAACCTGAATGGTTTTTCTACAGAACATGTTTCATCCTACCATTCCTGTGTTTAAGTTTCTAATTTTGGTTAGCGTGCATGATAAGTGATCTTATGAGATATTCATTGTCATTGTATCTCATATGCATACTACTGCTCTCCCCGACCCTCCTCTCTTGTTAGTTTCCCTCCTCCCTCAAGACAGTCCTCCTTCTACATGAAACATGGGTCTTCTTTCCCATCACCATCTGGTTCCCCACTCTGCTATCACATTTCTTCTACTTTTACTTTATGTGTTTGTGTGTGTCATGGTGTGTGTAGGGAGAGCATTTACATTTGAGTTTAAACTGAACTGGGATTAGTGTTTGATATATAAACACTCAGCACAGCCTAGGGGCGCTGCAGGGCACTGTCCTGGCGACCACTCCAGCCTTCCTGACTCTCCTTCACTAGCCAGTATGAGCTGATGAGACTTCTCTTCCTGGGAAACCCCAGGGCAGACACTTCACAATGGCAGTTTCTCTCCTTCTGAGATCCCGTCCAGCATCACAAAGCAGCGTTCCAAACTAACCAATCGGTGCTCATCTTTTAAGCAAATCTTTGCAGAAGAGCAGCTAAGAAGACACGCTGACATTGGGGAAACTGTAATCGCAGCTGGCAGATCCCTGCTAAAAAAGCCTCCGAGAGCAGTTGGGGCAGGCACAGGATTCACCCTTGCTCTGTGCCATTCTTGCCACAGGTCCACAGCCTGTCACTATCCTGGGGGTCCTAGTGACATCACTGTTGAAATATCAGCAAAAAGCAGTTGGGGGAGAAAGGGATTCTTCCAGCCCACAGTTCCAGGTTATAATCACAGCAATCAGAGCTCAGGACAGCTGATTCAGAGCACAGAGAATACACACAAGCGGTTTGTATTTTGTTAGCTTTCTCTACCCTCACGCAGTCCAGAGCCCAAGCCCAGGCTGGGTCTTCTCACATCAACTAAGGCAATTGAAACAAACAGACACACAAGCCTGTAGACCAACCTGATCTCAGGATCTCTTATTAACATACCCTTTTAAGGTGATGTTAGGCTGGGTCAAGTTGATAATTGAAACCAACTATCACACCTAGGGAATTGCCATCAACCCACAAGTGAGGGGCACACAGGTTCCTTAGCTTGTGCTCCTTGGAAATACCAAGGCCCTGAAAGGCAAAGCAGGTTGGATAGATTCATCCAGCCAGAAGGGGGTTCAACCAAAAATGGTAAAGAAATGCCAAGCAGAATTCTAGATCGAATTAGGAAAGTATAAAAATAAAACAACTCTGTGTCTCAGAGCAGCGGCTCTCAACCTGTGGGTCTTGACTCCTTTGGGGTTTGCATATCAGATACCCTGCATATAAGACATTTATATTATGATTTATAACAAACAAAATTACAGTGAAGTAACAACAAAATAACCTTGTGGTTGGTTGTCAGTATAACACGAGGAACTGTATTAAAGGGTCGCAGCACTAGCAAAATTGAGAACTACTGGTTTAGATAATGGCATCACTCTTGTTAATTCCAAATATTTTCATGTCTTGCAGACCAGTCATGTAAGAGAAAATTCTTGGTTTTATGTTTGTTTGGTTTTTTTTAGCATCAATATACTAAGATAGTCGTAAGTGAAGTGGCATTGTGTTTGCTATTCACAAACACTTGAGAGAGTAAAATGTAACTACCCTGTATACGTATGTACATATTACAAAAATATGCATATGTATGATGGATGTATATGTATGCACACATGTATACAGGGTCATCAAACAAGAAGAATAATAAAGGGCTGGCAGGGTGCCTCAGCAGGAAAAGGTACGTGTTGCTGAGCCTGATAACCTGAATCTAATCCTTGGAATCCACATAGCAGAAGGAGACTAGAAACTCCCCTAAGTTTGTCCTTTGACCTACACATACACACCATGGCATGAAAGCTCACACACATGTACACAAACACTAAATAAAGTAAGTAAAAAGGAAGGAAGAAAGAAAGGAAGGAAGGAAGGAAGGAAGGAAGGAAGTAAGGAAGGATAACAAAATATTAACACTTATGGAATTCAAGTACATGGGAAAGAGTCCTTCTGTTTTGCCTCTTTTCTAAAGTTAAATTTCTTTTTTAAGATAATAATATGTTCATAGGGAGTTGCAAAAAATAGTACATAAATTATCTCCTGCATGCTTGACCCAGTTTCCCCCTACAGTATTAGCTTACAAAACAATAGTGTGGGTAACCCATCCTGGAGACCTGCACTGATGCAGTCAGGATGGAGGCCGTTTCCATGCCAACATACTCCCTACTGGCCTCTGATACCTGCATCCATCTGCACTCACTGTCCCTTCGTCCCCCATAACAACTCTACTCTCCATCCCTATTGTGACAGAAACTTGTGGACTATCAGCGTCTAGGGTTGCCCTTCTTGAATTCTTCATAATTCTGGAGAAATTATTCTCACTTGTAATTTAAATTTAAATTTCCTGGTGCTCAATTTTACATACTTATTCTTGTATTTATTTAGATATAGGTATCGTCGTCATTCAAGCATATCTATGCTAATACACTTATAACTACACATTTGTATTTTATTGTTGATCTGTGTTGTGGTTTGAACAAAATGTTTCCCATAATCCTCTGGCATTTGAATACTTGGTTCTGAGATGGTGACTGTTTCGAAAGGGACTAGGGGGTGTAGCCTGGCTGGAGCATGTATGTCGCTGAGGTTTCAAAGGTGTCCAGCGTCCTGTGTATGCCCCCTCTGCTTCTGGTTTGTCGAGCATGAGATGAGCTTTTAGCTGTCCCAGGGTCTACAAGCTCGCCTGCCGCCATGCTTCCCACCATGGTGGCGATAAACTCCTGACCCTCTGAAACCGTAAGCTCCACATAAACCCCTCCTTCCGTCCGTCCGTATACTTGGCCATGGCGCTTTATCACAGGGCCTGCACATCTTCCTAATGCTGCTCTCCTTTTGGATAGTTGTATTGCAAGCAGTGTTTCCTAGCAGTCTCTTCTTTTCAACTCAGCAGGCACTGTTGAAGGAAATACTGCTGATTTTGATGCGGTGCAACACATTGCTTTCTCCATTCGCTGTGTGTTAAGACAGATGTTTGCTGTGACATGGAGTTTAAAGTTTTGATTCCACATTCTTCTGAAAGTTTATAACCCACCTGAGTCTTTTGTGTGTTGTTATGAGACATTGATCAAGGTATTTTTATTTACTGTGGATATCTGGTTGTTATTGTACCTCCAAGGAACCCTTTTCACATACTTACAAAAATCAGTTAAGAACCTCTACTGGCAAAGACAGACCTTGGAAAGAGTCCCATCTGTCCTTACAGCAAGACTGCCAAGTCAACAGAAAAGGAACAGTGTTTCTTAGCTCTATCCAAACAGTGAGTTCAAAGAGAGTAAACCACTGCCCTCCTCATACAAATACAGAAGAATCCAGAAAGCCTTGGCTGTGCTCTACCTCCTTAGAGCTGACCATACTTGAACCATAACCTGATAGATGGCTTTGGAAAGCAACTTTGATCACATTTTGGTAGCTGAGTTTATGCTAGTCTGAGGGTGGAAACACTGATAAACCCCAGTCTTAGAGGCACCTCGAACTGTGTGGTTCTTACCTCCCTAGTTCCTATGCTGGAACTCATGTCTCAGGGAGAAGAGCAGGTGACTCACCGTGAGACCCAGCTATCACCTCCTACCCAGCCTAGGAGGGAAGGAAGCTCAGCCCTCTCCTCCCTAGCCTCAGAGAGGAGGGATTCCCACCCTCTTCTGCGACAAATACCTTCGTCCCCTTTTATGAAAGGAGATGGAATCCTGAAAAAGCACTTGGGAAGGTCACAGAATAAAGATACAGGCAGAGACTGATTTCCAAGATTTGAGACTATTGCTTCCCCAACACTTCAGGAGCACAACCAGAGGCAGCATTTCTCAGGAAAGTACAGCCCAGGGATTCCTAAGCAAAGGATAGAGGCATGGGAAATTCTGAGAATTTGAAGACTGGTGTATAGAGATACATTAAAAATTAAACACAGCTCAACTCATAGGGAGACTAATAAAAGTAATCTTCCACAGAGGACCTATTGACTGGGGCTGCCATTAGCAAACACAATAAACCTGGCTATTTGTTTAAAAAAATATCTAAATTCATATTAAAGGGAAATAAAACCAGCTGTCTGGGTAGACAGAGGAAACCAGAGTGAGCATTAGAACCACACTCAAATACGACACAGATGTTAAACTATCGGACAGAGACTTGAAAATAGCATGATTAACAGGCTAAGGAGTCTAAGGGAAGAAGTAATCAACATTGAAGGGAAGCCGGGATTCATGGACAGAGAGGTATAAACCTCAAGGAAGAATAAAAAGAAATAATTAAAAGAACATCAAATACTAATGACCTTAAACCAGGACCTGCCATCCCAGCGCTGGGGATAGGGAGGCAAGAAGGTCAAGAGTTCAAGACCACCCTTTTCCGCAGAGTCATTACGGAGTCAATGTGTGTTGTATGTGATACTTCCCCAAAATATAAAACAAAAGAAGATAAAACACATGAAGGATGCATGTGATGGATTCATTCATAAACTACATATAGGTCAGGGAGGAAACCAATCAGCTTAGTGTGTGTGTGTGTGTTTGTGTGTGTGTGTGTGTGTGTGTGTGTGTGTTATTTCAAAAGGATCTAACATTCCTCCTGCCTCCATGGAAATCTACACGCATGTCCATGAGCATGGGTGTGCATATGCACACACACACACACACACACACACAGATACACACATGTATACTCATATATACATACACATACACACAGAAGCACACATGCATACACATATACACGTTCACACACACACATGCACACATACACAGAGAGAGAATGAAAACAGAACCTTCAGTGGATTTCTCATTAAAATCCATATTTAACTTACGACAGAGATCAGGCCAGCCGGTAACTCGCTATGAAGACCATACTAGCCTTGAATTCACAAAGCTCCGCCTTTCTGTGCCTCCCAGGTGCTGGGATTAAAGGAGTGTGTAGTGGGATGCGGCGGGGCTGCGTCCCGCCACCCGCCGCTAGCTAGTTTTACACCCGAAATAATTACACGGAAACTGTATTCTTTTAAAACACTGCCTGGTCCATAGTTTCAGCCTCTTATTGGCTAATTCTCATATCTTGCTTTAACCCATATTTAGTTATCTGGGTAGCACCACGAGGTGTGGCTTACCAGGAGAGATCTTAACCTGCGTCCATCTCGGAGAGGAGCAGCATGGAGACTCACCACGCGACTCCCTGAAGCGTCTCCCCAACTCTACTTCCTTGTTCCCACAATTCTGTTCTGTCTACTCCACCTACCTAATTTTCTGTTCTCTTAAAGGGCCAAGGCAGTTTTCTTTATTAATAATGAAAGTAACACATAGACACTCCTCCATCAGGAGTGCACCACCATATCTGGCAGAATCAATATTTAACATGTTGGGGGTTAGAATGATGCTTCTGACCAGTGAAATTCTCCTTCACACTCAAGGAAGTGATAAAACATTTCTCAAATAAACAGACGCTCAAGAGAAGTTGTTCCCACGGTGTCCTGAAAGGGAGAAATTTTAAGGGGTAGAGAAATCTCTCGAGGAGAAGTAAAGGTACAAAGGTGGCTGCTCCAAGGAAGGGGACTTCAAGGGCAGAGTGAGCAAGGGCAGTGTTAAGCCTCTCATTCTCCTAATTAAAGATCCCTCATTTTAAAATAGTAATAGTATCTACTTATAGATGACCCGGCCACAGAAGTGGGAAGACACAGCAGCCAGCACTGAAAGACAGAGGGCGGGTTCAGGAGCTTAAAGAGGTGGTGGATTGGTGAGGACAGTGGGTTTAATTGTGTTGAAAACTCTAAGGCAACCTCTAAAAAGTGCCGATAGGTTGCCGGGCGGTGGTGGTGCACGCCTTTAATCCCAGCACTTGGGAGGCAGAGGCAGGTGGATCTCTGTGAGTTCGAGGCCAGCCTGGTCTACAAGAGCTAGTTCCAGGACAGGCTCCAAAGCCACAGAGAAACCCTGTCTCGAAAAACAAAACAAAAATAAATAAATAAAAAGTGCCGATAGGAGAACAGCTGATAAGTTAGCAACGGAAACAAGATGAAATCACACACAGACGCTGGCTTATTGTTGAGGTTCCAGAGTTCTTTGTATATTTAGGATGCAAGTCTGCCATCGGGCATGTGTCTTGTAAACATAATCTTCAGCCCATGGCTCCTCTTTGCTTCCCTTACAAGTGACTTTCACAGAGCAGAAGCATTTCGTTTTAATTAAACCCATCCATCAAGTCTTTCTTACATAAATTGTGCTTTCAACCCTGTGTCTGAAAATTCATCACCAGGCTCAAGACCACATACGTTTCCTCACATGCCTTTCAGAAATTTTAGTTTTTTGCAATTTAAATGTAAGTGTATTATTGAGTTTTGAAATGAATTTGGGAGAAAGATGTAAAGTCTGTGCCTATGCATATGTTTGCGTGCGTGATTGTCCGGTTGTCCCAGTGGTAGCTGCTTAACATTTTCTATCTTGGTTTGTACAGAAACAACAGAACTCGCCAGCTTGTCAATCCTTGTCCCATATATAACACATACGATTACTATCCCCCCCCCCCCCGTCTTTCATAGGTTTATTGTGTTTGTTTCCTATACAAACCCAGGAATGGGAGTCCTCTATGGTTCTTCTGTGAGTCTGAAATTATTTCAAAACAGTGAGTGAAGAAAAGGACAAAGGGGATTAACTTTATGTTATATGCCAGGCATAAGGAGGCTGTGGTAGGGTTCTCTGAGAACTGTGGGTTTTGTTTAAAACATTACTTTTAATGAGGTATTGTCACACTCCCCTAAGGATTCCCAATGGATACCATAAAACAGGCAGCTTAAGCAATAAAGTCTCCTTTCTCTTGATCCTGGAATTCAGAAACCCGCACTCCATTATTGGACAGTGCCTGTTACTTCTGAGGGCACCAGTAAGTATTCTAGAGAGGTAATGTTTTCTATGGTTCTGACGTGCGTTCTTTGCACATTTTTTTATTTGAGTTTATGAGCATGTGATTCTGTAAACAGGTATGTGCATGAATGTGTGTATCTGTGTGTGTATGCTTGTGTGTGTCTGTGTGTGTGCATGTGTGTGTCTGTATGTGTATGTATGTGCATGTGTGTGTGCATGTGCCTTTGTGTGCCTGCGTGTGTCTGTGTGTATGTCTGTGTGTGTGTCTGTGCATGTCTCTGTGTGTGTATATGTCTGTGCGTGCGTGCGTGTGTGTGTGCATGTGTCTTTGTGTGCCTTTGTGTGTCTGTGCATGTCTCTGTGTGTGTATGCATGTGTGTGTGTGTGTGTGTGTGTGTGTGTGTGTAGGTCAGAAGACAGTTGTTGTCTGTGTTTTTCTTCTACCATGTGGGTTCCAGGTGTTGAACTCATGTCCTCAGTCTTGGCAGCAAGCATCCTTACCCACTGAGCCACCTCAGTGGCCCATGACACATATTTCCCATTTCCCTCTGAGGCTGAGCACTTTTCATTTGTTTGCTGACCTTCCACATTTCTTTGCGAAAATAACTGCACACGTCCTTCATCTGTGCAGAGGATACCTTTCTATTCTTAGGATTCTGCTTACAAATCACAGGCAATTGACTGACAAACATTTTCTCCAGTTTGTTCTGAGATTCTGTCTCTCGCTTTTCGTTTTTTTCTTTTCTTTTCTTTCTTTGCATGCTCTGAAATGCAACCGTTCTGTCATGCAATCCCCATGCTTTTAGTGGAGTGTGTGTGTGTGTGTGTGTGTGTGTGTGTGTGTGTGTGTGTGTGTAAAGGAAATGTAGGTAGTTTGAATGAAAATGGCCTCCACAGGCTCAGAAGTTTGAATGCTTGGTCCCCAGTTGGTGGAACTGTTTGGGAAAGATTAGGAAGTGCAGCCCTATTAGTGATCTGTGTCATGGGAGTGGGCTTTGAAGTTTCAAAAGACTCACACGGTTCCCAGCGTTCTCTGCCTCCTGTTTGTGGATCCAGACGTGAATTTGCAGCTGTTCCTCCTGACATGCTTTGGCTCCACCATCATGGACTCTAATCCTCTGAAGCCAGGAGCCCAACTGGATGCTTGTTTTTATAAATTGCCTTGGTAACAGTGTTTTATCACGGCAATAAAAAGTAACTAGGGAGATAACCCCCCCCCCTCACACACGCACACACACTCATTGTTACAAGGGACATAAAATACCATGCTATCAGAGAGCCTGCCCCATGGGTATTGTAGGCTGTGTGCAAACATCCATGACTGATTTATGCTGAACAGAGGTTGTCGTGGGTCTTCTTTGGCTGTCCATAGAAATGGCATTAAAGGTGACTATTTGGAATAATAGTAGGCAATTAGGGTGAAGATAGAGATTGTGCTACAGTGGAAATCCTCTAAGTGTTACATGAAGCCTGAACCTCACTATGCCAGGCATTCATGGTGTTCACCAGGTCATCTTTTGAAAACAGATTTGTAAGAAGCAAAGGAAACATGCTTCTCCCATCCTCAAAATTTCCATTAAACCTCCCGAGCTTTCAGTCATTGCTGCTCTAGAGAGTGGACCATTTAAACCTAAAGCAGAAAAATATCTATCATAAATTAATACCTGGACAAAACACTCAGATTTCATATTTATCTTGGAAGAGTCTTGGGGAAGCTGATACTGTTTAGTTTTACCTCAAGTGATTAACACACTGATGGTTCTAAACCTTTCAGAAATGGAGATGGAAACTGAACAGTGGAAAGTTGGGGTTTAAGAAACATTTGGGAAAAAATAGCGCCAAGAATATTTTGCTTTCAAAGAGTCCTCATGAACTACTGGGGATGCTGCAATCTTCCAGCCTGTCTGTGCCAGGACTTAGAACACGACATACTGAGCCAATGTCCCTTCACCCAAGGATCACAGAACGCTGTGAGAGGACAACTGACAAGCCAGGAATGGTTTTGTCCAGGAAAAAGAGGGATCGTTATACTCTGCCTACGGATGAGAAGCAGTCATTTCTGCCATAGGAAATTGGTAAAATGAGCCGATCAATAATTTATGCAGTAAAATGTTTGGCGAAATGTTTTAACTTAATAAAGAGCATTTGGCATTGCCAATTTAGAAAGGAGTGAACCTATCTGTGTGTTATCCCGTGATACAATCCCCCCAGCTCCTTCCTCTGCAGATAGCTGTGAATAAAGTATTGTTCTCAGTGACACTGAAAACCACTTTGTAAAGTTTCCATTATCAGGGTAGCTATTGGAGAATAATCTCTGGATATTTGCTGACCTGGAGACACAATATTTGTTCAGAGAAGCAAAGTGGTATTGACCTAGGAGTGACTTTAAACATTTTCTTTCCTCCCTCCTCCCTGTGTCCCTCTCTCCCTCTTTCCGTCTATCCCTCCCTCCCTGCCTTTTCTTCGTGCCTCCTTGCTTTTCTCTGTGATGCTGAGGTTGAAACCGGGGCCTCAAACATGTTTGATGAGTCCTCAACCACTGAGCTACTCTGCCAGACCTAAGCCTTTATTTTGCAAGGAATTCTTGTGTCCTTCCTTAGTAGCTTTGCTAGGAGAAATTCCCCATCAGTATTAACCCTGGCCATCCCTCATGTAGTCAGCAACTGCATAAGACTCCACATGCCTGGCGTGTTAGGTTGCTGTAACTTCTGAGTTTTGCCTAAAGCATTGTGCTGTAAGCCATCTATCTATCCATGTAGAAACCCTGGGTGGTTAAGAAAGAGTTAAGTGCAGCTATTGACCTCACTGGCAGAGAAAGAAATTGAACCATAAGGAGGATCAGTGGCTTTCTCGGGATGTCATGGCCAGTCAACAGAAGGGTAGACTTTACAGGCCAGACCTTAGCAATCATGTCTTCCCCATTAGAAAACACATTTGCACATCTGTATTGACTATGGTTTACTCACACTACCCAAGATATTGAACCAGTCTAGGTTTCCACCAACAGATGACTAAATAAAGAAAATATGGTATATATATATATATATATATGTGTGTGTGTGTGTGTGTGTGTGTGTGTGTGTGTGTATGAAAACAGTATTTTATTTGAAGAAAATAGATGGATATGGAAATTATCATCTTACAGAAAGGCAAACATCACGTTATTTCCTCTCACGTGTGTGTGTGAGGGAGCAAGAGTGGGAAAGAGAGAGGGAGGGAGGGAGAGGTGAAAGTAGGACTGTGACAAGAAGTGCGGGAATCTGGATTTTATACAGACATGTATACACACATAAATATGGCTATCATCAAGAACACAAATGAAGGACTAGAGACTGCTCAGCGAGTAAGACCCCTCCTATTTATCTCCCTAGTTACTTTTTATTGCTGTGGTAAAAACACTGTTACCAGGCAGCTTATTTTTTTAAAAAAAAGCATTCAATTGGGCTCGTGGTTTCAGAGGATTAGAGGAAGAAAAGAAAGGATGATAGGAAGGAAGAAAGGAAGAGATGAGGGAATCTGGGAAGTTAGAGGGCACAGTATATTTTCTAGCCCTTTCTGGTGGCTACAGATAGACCCTTCGGCCACTGCTGCCCAAACCCAGATCTGGGGTTCCAGAGCTTAATATAGAGATGCCCTTGGATCCACTACACCAGGACCTGAAGTCTCAGGAGTGATTGAAGTCAAAGTGCATTTTCTGTAAATTTGTCTTAAGTACAGGAAGCTGCTTGCACCTTCGTGGACGAAGATCTCATCTCCTCCAAGTCTACAGAGACACAGTGAAAACAAACAGCCAGGAAAGAGCCCCAGCGTGTTGGGCGTTCTTAAAAACCACTTCTCACTTTACCTATCTGCAGGCAGCTTTTGCTCTAATTTTCTAAGAACACTTTCCCCGCGTATTAAGTAAACATTTTGTGAACATAGTACCCTTTCTGTGTTATTTGTTGTTCAATGAGAGTGTGGAAAAATGAGCACTTGATGTTTGAAACAGAACAAAAAAACCATCTAGTTTTCTAATATACACAGTCTCATACAAAATCAATAATGGATTTTGCTATGAAAATACGTGAGAAAAGGCAAGCAACGTTTTAACACAGATATAAAATCTCTCCAAGTCACTTAAATTAGGAAGAAAGGAAGACATGTGAATTAATTTAAATTTATGACTTCTGGAGCACAGGAATATTTCAAGGTTCTCTCAACTCTCAGCTGACTCTTGTAAGAGCGTGGAGCAGGGAGAAAAAGGTAAAATTCTAGTTCACCCAAAGAATAAGAAAGTTACTGTACAGGCAAGATGGCTGGAATTCTCTTTTAGGTATTTTATGTATCTCATTTATTGACTTTTCACCAGGCCCCAATGGCGGTCTGAATGGGGATGTCCCCCACAGTCTCAGGTGATTGAACATTGGTCCCCACTTGGTGGTGCTGTTTCAGTAAGTTCAAGAGGCATTGGTTAGCTGGAGGAAGAATGTCACTGAGGGCAGGCACTATTCTCAGCTTCCCCTCTCTGCTTCCTATCTGTGTTTCAAGATACTAGCTCTCAACTTTGGGCCCCAGCTGCCTTGTCTCTGGCTCTGCCATCATGCACACTTATACCCCTGGAGCCACACGCCCAAAGAAACCCTTCCTTCTCTAAGTCACTTTGGTCATGGTGTTTTATCACAGCAACAGAACGGTGATTAAAACAGTCCCCTTTCAAACATGCAGAGAAATGTTTCCCTACAGGAGGCCCAAAAGACATATTACTGCTTCAAAAGAATGGCCTCCAAATGAAAGAGAAAACCTGTGTTTGCTGTTGTTGTTTATTTTTTGTGGTGCTGTGGATCAAATTCAGGATTCACACCCTACCACTGAGCCATAGTATATATGTCAACTTATGATGCCGTTACTTCCAGATAAACCTGCCATTAGGGAGCACATTATAATACAGACGACCTGCTAGTGTTCATGGTGAGTATCCCAGCTCACGGCAGCATTATTTTCAGTCCTCCTATGTGACCTTAGGACTGGCTGGGAACTGCAGCTCCCTGTGACATCATCTGTCTTTGGTCCGTGTGTGTGTGACCTAGAGGCTAGCTGAGATCTACAACTCATCACTGTCCCTCATCCCAGGAGAGGGCCGGACTGCACAGGGCTAGCCTGGGAAAGGATCCAGATTCAAATCTCAAGGCACAGTTTCCACTGAAAAGAAAATGAGAAAAACATTAAAGAGGATAAACCAAAGAAACCTTCCGGGTAACAGGCTTGAAACTTTGTTTAAAGTTTGTTTAAGCTTTGCATAAAGCATCTAGGCATCTGGGGGCTGGAGAGATGGTTCATTGGGTATCTCCTTAGTCCTGAGTATAGCCCTACTGGAGAGATCCCATTATAACCTAGAACTTGGAAAACAGAGTCCATATAGCTTGCCCAAATTCTTTAACTCACAAACGGTGGATCTGGATGTAGATTCTAAGCACCTGCTCCCAAGGAAGCTAACTGCCTAATTTATAAATCCGCTGAAATGGCCTGAAGACACAGAAAAGTAAACCAGCTTCAGGGAAGTCACCTAAGAAGCTGTCCACATATAGCCTCCAGATACAGTGATGCCCGCTCTTCATGGTTCCGAAGATAATGAAGCCCCGCAGTGCACACAGCACTAGTTAAAATTCCCAGAAGACCAAAGCCAATACCAGAGTGGCAGTTTATTCCTACTGAAGGAGAACAAGCCACTGTCAAGCAGAGTATGGCCCATGGCATAAGAGCAGGTGGCCATGGTCAAGTAAAAACCAACTCCATTAGAAGGCAATTCCTAATCAGGAGGCAGTTGGTGGCTGGGATTGCCCAGTCCGGGCACTGGGTCTTTTAAAAGGCTGGCTAGAGACAGCATTTTATACAAATATGTAACTAGCAAGTAGAGCTGGCCGAACAAAACTGCTTTAGCTCAGCAAAGATGCTTTTATTGATTCCGTAACTCTGATGATACAGAAGGGCTGGACCACCCAACTGTAGTGGCATTGACACAGAAGATCTGATTAAAGATGCCTTGAGACGTCTATGAGCCCCAGGCTCCATGGAGTCTGTCCGTAAAGGGACTGTTTAGCTTGTCTCAAAGAGTTTGCCAAAACTATGTGTGAACATCTTTATCACAACCCCTCATGAAGTCGATTTAGCTGGATCCCCATTTTACAGCTTGGGGACTTGAGGCAGAAATGCAAGAAAGCAACCAACTCCACTTCTTCAGTCACTGGAACATGGGCCCAGGAAACTATCCCCACACTGATCTAAGAGAGTTAGAGCCAACTGTAAATTCCTTCCTTCCTTCCTCAACCCCTCCATCCCCTCTCTCCATACAGAGTTTGAAGTACACAAAGTCCATGGCTCATGTTCTCTCTCTCTCTCTCTCTCTCTCTCTCTCTCTCTCTCTCTCTCTCTCTCTCTCTCTCTCTCTTCCCCCTCCCTCTCCCCCTCTCCCTCCCCCCTCTCTCTCTCCCTCATAAGAGCCTAAAAACCTTTTCACATCCCTTAAAAAATCACCTTTACTATTATTCTGTTTTTGATTAGAGCATATCAAATGCCTGCTCAGACATGACTGCCCAGCACCACATTGATTTTGTTGGGAAAACAGGCGGGATTAGTTACCCTCAGGTTCCACTGTTCACCTCCACTTAGGAGAATGACACGCCGCCTGAATTTTTTTGCCTGAATTTTTCTTACAGAAAGAGCTAAACCTGTAACTAATTCCTCCTTTGTAAAATTTAACTGCCATTCTATGGCAGAAGCCTTCATGGTAAGATTATACTTTGCTTAAATGATTGATGAATTAATTAAAATTTTCAAAGGGGTAGGTTAGGCTTGCCCTTTGCTCTTCTTTCTGCCCACAAAGCAATGACAGTCGTAGGTGCATGACACCCACACTGCTATATTGCAGCTGTGGGAAAAAGCTGCATGCTAGGGAAAGCACAGTGGAGCTCTGCATAGGTGCCAGTTGCAACCTGGAGCCAGAATAGAATTGCAACACTACCATTTCTCTCTTGGGTTTCTTCCTCAGCCCTCTTAGAATAGGGGAAAAATAAATGTCCATTTGGCTAATCCTCTGTAGTAGATTTTATGTCACGTGCACCTGAAAATAATCACAAGTGACAAACAGACTCACATTCCTGGAGAAATTATTGACATTATTTTCTCATTCTCAGTGAGCATTTTACTGCAACTACCAAGCATGTATAGTAAATACTATCACCAACCAAAATCTGTATTGAATAAAGCATGGGGTGGATATTCTGAGAAATAAATGGCAAGAAAAGCAGATAAGTCCAACATTGCTTTCCCCCCTTGTTCGTGATTCTCTCTGCCCTGTCTTTTGTCTTTCCTTTTACTTGATTATATGAATACTGAAACATTAAAGTGCCTTTAGAATTAAGGGATTTCTTCATTGGTCAGTTATGCAGAAAAATAGTGACCACAAAAATAAAATAACTGGGAGAAATCCCTGTTTGAATATATGGATGAAAGGCAAATTGTGCAATCAAATCTCTGAGATGATCTCACTTGGCTGCAAAAAAAAAAAAAAAAAAAAAAAAAAAAAAAAAAAAAAAAAAAAAAAAAAAAACTTGACCTGTTCCATTCCTTAAGCTCTCACTTTATGAGAAGACCAAGAGGTATTAAAAGATGGCAAATTTTCTGGAGTTACAGTTTTCTGATCATTTCTTGCCAAGCTTCTTTGGCTCAAAATCAGTCACTGCCACCAGAAATCTCATTCATTTGTATGTGGTTTTGTTGTGATCATCAAGTGACAGTTGGAAAGTCCCATGGTTCAGGATATGGGGCAGCATGAGAAATGGTCACCGGTATCTTTGCTTTTGAGAAACAGAAAGCCTGGGGGCTGGGGGTGGGAAATACAAATGCCAAGGTCTCCGAACTGCCAGTGAGAGAGAAATACAGTTTAGATTGCTCTGCCGTGTAACACGTCCCAGAGTTTATTGTTTTGCTTGCAGACTGCAGTCTGCAGGAAATAAATATCCTCGGCTGAGGGCACGGGTAGATAATGAACACCAGAAAGTGTGACGACGCCCTCAGGTGTTTGGGGAGTCATCTTATGACAGAGAGGAAAGGGGATAAAAGAAGCTGAGGAGAAGTTTTAGCAGAAAGAAAACAAAGCGAGAGGCTATGATCGAGGGATGGTGTCCGGGGATGATGGACACTCCAGCCCCAGCCATCAGCCTTCAGCTCCGCAGGCTCGATAACCACAGGACTCACTTAACTTCTGTTCAGGGGATGTCCGCACCTGGAATACTAGTAAGGCAAAAACGGGAGCTATTCCAGACTGAGCTAGCTGCATCCTTCTCTCTCTTCCAACAGCTCCATCTTCTCCAGGAAGCCCCGGATGTTCATACTCAGGGAAGATCAGTTCATGTTCCCTGTAAGCAAATACCCCTTGAGGCAGGCTGCAGAGATGGCTCAATGGTCAAAAGCACTGGCTGCTTTTGTAGAGGTCCTGAGTTCAGTTCCCAGCATGCACATAGTGGCTCGCAACTGCCTGTAACTCCAGTTCCAAGGGATCCCGTGCTCTCTTTTGGCCTCTGAGGATACCCACACATATGTGGTACACACACACACACACACACACACACACACACACACACATGCTCGCACGCAGTCACATCTTTAAAAGAAAGTACCCTCCTTACTGGGACAATAGAAAACCAACAGCAGCCATGATGTTTGGTTTTTTGACTCTTTTATATGTAGGAATTTGGGATTGTTTTACTTATTTGCTTATTTTATATGCTAGAAACTTGGTTTCCAAGCTGAAAGTTAGTTGCTGCAAAGTGGTGATGCCCTCCCACCCAATGACTCAATTGCCTGCACCCCCTAATATAACATATAGCTGTGATCAGTGACCACTCAGCACATCCTAAACCTGCACTTCTGGGTACTTGGCTAGGTATAGGTCTCTCAGCGAGGTGCACTTGCCATGGGACTGTCCTTGGGAAACAAGCATGCAGGCACAAGGAAATGTGGGAAGTAGAAGGCTTATCGGCTTAATAACATCTGAAGAAGACATGATGGGAATATTTCCAGCTACAGGATGAAGGAAGGCTGTGGGCGCAGCATGTGGATCTGATTTAAATGAATCTCCAGACTGTGTCTACACAGTGGTGAGATATGGGAGAGTAGGCCAAGGCTTGGCGGTGAGACACGCATTGGTCCTCCAAGGCCGGGAGGGGGATGCTGCTCCTGACCAGCAGAGAGATAAATGGGCAGGGAAGCTCATCCTTCCATTGATTCCACAGCTATTATTTCTTAATGACTCTTTACAGTTGGATTCTAAACTATCACAAACCAACCCAAAGCCTGGTATTGTCTGACACCAACTAGGAAAAAAAGCCATCTCTTCCTCCTCCTTCCTCCCTTCCCTCTCTTTCTCTCCTCTATTTCTCTCTTATTTAGACATATTGCTATTCAGGTCTTGGAAGTCACTTGAGCTCAGTCCTCAATGATAAAATGGAAATGAGGATTAAGTGAAGATAGGATAGAAAGAATCTGAGACTGAAACCAAAACAACAGAATGAGTAGAATGATTAGGTATGCTAACTAGCTTGGTGGAATCTTTGTGCAGTCTGCACAGGTAACAGGACATCACTACATCACAAAACTGTGATTTCTAGTTTTATAAAGGGTAGAAAATATTTCTGAAATCAAACTCTGAATTTTACCCTTGACGTGGTCTAGAAGGAACTAGGAGGAAACAAATTCTTCATCATTGACTTCTACTCCTTGTTCCAGGTAAGCTCCAAAAGTAATGTGGCTTATATTTATAAAAGCCACAGTGACTGTTTTTACAAAATTCAACCTGCCAATACAGGCAGGTATGCACTCAAACTCCAGTACCCCAGAAAAGCGAGGAAGCAAAGACCCAGCCAAACAGTTCAACTTTCTTGTGTAGAAACATTCCTTCCTCCTTCTTCTCCTCTCACGGACATATAAGTGTAAGAGCAGATACATAGTGATGTCTTTATTTACAGAGACATATATGAAGAAAGTGACACACAGCAGCACAGCAGCAGCAAGATATTTACACAGAAATCTATATTTGCGTCAGTTTACCTCACACACACATGCATGCACATATATACCAGATCTGTAAATTCAGCTATATAAATAGTTAAATATTATTATTATATATATGTATATATATATGCGTAAATATATGTGTGTGTGAAGAGAGAAAGATCCAGAAACAAAGAAACGTAGAGACACACTCAGAGACATTCCTCTAATCCACCTATCTACCAACAGATCACAAGATAGCATTGCAACCATAAAACAAAGCTAGGTAAATGTTTAGAACTCTCTTAGTTTGAGTTTCTATAGGCAGACATGGTGCTGGAGAGGAGCTAGAGTTCTACATCTTGATCCACCCGCAACAGGAAGCAACTGTCTCATTGGGCATAGCTTGAGCATATGAGGCCTCAATACCCACCCCCACAGAGACACACTTCTCCCAACAAGGCCATACCTCCTAATAGCGCCACTCCCTTTACTTCAAATCATCACAGGAATTAAATCAAGGTTCTTCAGACATTACTTACCAATGAGAGACAGATTCAGAGAAGAAGAGAGGTTTACACATGGTAATGTAATGGCAAAAAAACTGGGGGGAAGATAGAAGTACTATGAGAAGGAAAAAAAATCCTACCTGAATCCCATACTTCCAGGATTAAAACATAAGTGCCAATTATCAAGCATACTTATTTATAAAAACACAGACATCTCATGTCAGGAGAGCACAGGAAAAAATTATACAGATGTCTCATCTTTTCTCCTAATGCCTCTGGTGGTGTGATTAAAAATGATCCCCATAGGCCCATAGGGAGTGGCACTATTAGGAGGTGTGACTGTTTGAATAGGTGTGGCTTTGTTGGAGGAGATGTGCCACAAGGGAGTGGACTTTGAGTTCTCAGAATCTCAAGCCTGACTAGTATGTCACTGTCACTTCTGAGTGCCTGTGAATCCAGATGTTGAACTCTCGGCTACTTTTCCAGCACCATGTCTGCCTGCACAGTGCCAGGTCCTGCCATGATGATAATGGACTGAACCCCTGAACTGTAAGTCAGTCCCAATTACATCTTTCTCCTTTATAAGAGTCACCATGGTCACTGTGTCTCTTCACAGCAATACTGACTCCAAGACAATGTCCTAAGATATTTTTTCAGATAAAACAAGAAGATTCCAGACTGACAGATACCACCTATTTCTCTCTTTCATCAATAAACTTGTCATTTGGCAGGGTAGTGTGTCCCCTGGAGAATTTACTGACTCCATTTTTTTTTCTGGCAAAACAAAACGTTTAGTCAAATATTTGAGTATCCTGGCAAAAGAGCATAGATTTTGCTGCTTACAATCAAGCTGAGTTATCTGTATGCAAATAGTGATGTCTCTTTGTCCTGTAGCCCAGTCTGCTGTGATCCTCATGCCAACAGCTCTCTGGGCTGATTTTCTCCAGCACTGACAGGGTACATTGAAGAAACTCACACAGACTTCAGCGTGAGCCTCCAAAAACCATAATTAGGCAAGTCGGGTGGGTGGAACACAGTGATGGTATTTGAAATGTGTTCCCCAAACAAGTATCAGCTAGAACCGGGGAGATCAGCCTCTGGGCTGACATCCACTGGCACAGGTAAGTGGCAGTGGTGCTTATTATCATTCTGCAGTGGAAACTATGTGGGGAAAATGGATGGAAAAGCATCCCCTGTCATTTCTGCCCTTCACACTCCAGGTGGCTCATGCAAAAGTAAGCTAGTGAGAAGCCTACTCAGATAGGCTGAGGCCCTGTCTCTGCTCCTGGAACTATATGGCTGGTTGATTGCTCTTGCCTCTCTCTAGCCTTTGGGTGTGGGAGTCTTGATATTGCTGATTTCTGTCCACTGGCCCCTTTCTCAAGGGATGTAAAAACAAGAAAGATGCAACCTGTTTCAAATTCACAGCCGTTAGTGGGCTGGTTCGTCGTGAGGTTTGAGGAGAAAGTGATGAAGTTCTGAAATAGAGATAGATGATGCTGAATTCTCAGAAGCCAGAGCCTATGCCAGGCATTGCATTATCCTACAGAGCGCTGAGAACTCCGCTGCAAATTAAGAATCATAAATATCCTCCTTTTACAGTCGAAACGGATTCAGGAGCATGAGCCCTTCGCCGAAAGTCACAGGTAGAGGGTGGCTGAGTTTGAACCTGTGATTGCAACCCTGGGCCCTGAAGCACTTTCCAGAGCCTGAGGAGAAGTTAAACTCAAAAAGTCTCAGGCTCAGAGCTGGACCTGAGGGGTCAGGAGGACATGGCGAAGTCCAGGCTTGAAAGAGTATGTGTTCCTAGGGGCAGAGGGCTGGTGTGGCCTATCTCAAGGTTGCTAAATTTCATTTTCTTCTTTAATTCATATACTCAAAATAAAGGTCATTTCCACTCCGATGCCTGTTTGGTGGTAATATCTTGATTTTGTTCGCAATTTCCAACTGTGCTGGCTAGAGGTCAGGGCAGTGAGTGGAAGGTTCTGGAGTCAGACTGAATCTGGCTCTCAGAGTGTTTGCTCTCCCACTAACCACTCCTGCTGGTTGATATTTTTTCAGTGACTCAGCAGATGAAATTCCTTACGTCATGCTGAAGAACTCAAATGCAGCAGTACATCCCATCTTGTTTCTGCAACAATCCAATGACGATCGCATTTCAGTTAAATGACATCCACTAGGAAAACAGGGAACAGGCTTATGTGAGACATACTTCATTCCACAGCAAGGTCCATGCGGAGCCAGATACTGCACCAGCATGGACAGAGAGGCAAGCATCTGCTCCAAGAGCCCGTCAGGGAGCATCTCTTAGGTTGGCTACTCTTCACTCGTTCTTGGAAAGCGAGGGTCCTTTAAGTGATGGTTGCTCTTCCTCTCTGAGTCATGTGTTGAGGGTAGTACTCAGCCAGCTCTGGCAGCTGAGTGGAGGAAAAACGATAAATCCCATGATCTGGTCTTGACCAATCAGTAACTACCTACCATTCCATTAGTCATGACTCAGCCCTGGCCAATCAGAAACTTCTATTCTTCTAGGCTGGCAGTTGCAATCAGATGAAACCACTTTGGGGACTTTGGTTGTAACTTTTGGAAAAGTGATGGCTTGATAGGATTGTAGACTAGGAAATTGAAGCCACCACAGGGACAAAGACTGGCTAAGAGAAATCCAGCACTTAACAGAAAAACAAAGACCTAGAAATAGAGACAGAGATGGAGGGGGCATGAACACAATCTTTTTATGCTACTTGAGCCTATGGATTATTTTTATTGAAAATAGATCCTTTTCTCATACAATATATCTTGATTTTTAGTTTCCCTTCCCTCTACTCCTCCAAGATCCTCTCCACCTCCCCTCCCCTCCAGATCCACTCCCTTTCTCTAACTCATTGGAAAATAACAGGTTTCTAAGAGATAATGACCAAACATGACCAAATAAAATATAAAGAAGCAAAAAAAAATCACACTGAAATTAGGCATAGCAACCCGAAAAGTAAAAGGTCCCAAGAGTAGGCACAAGGGCCAGAAATCCACTCATTCTCACACTTTGGAGACCCACAAAAATCCCAAGCTAAAAGCTATGGCATACATGCATGTACCTGTTTGGTACAGACCTCTGTAGGCCCTGCGCTTGCTGCTTCAGTTCATATGTGCCCCATAAGGCATGTACCCGGGACCTCTTTAGTTATTAGAGTCAGAGAGCTGTGGCTGAGATGTGAAATGTGCCCCTACATACTCATGTATTTGAACACGTGGTCCCCAGTGACGGCTCTGTGTTGTGAGACTGTAGAATCTTACAGGGGTAGTGCTTCACTGGAAGAAGTGAGCCACTGGGAGGTAGACCTTGGGCCACTGGGAGGTAGACCTTGGGGTCTATTCTCCAGCCGTAATTCCTTTCTTTTTATTCCCCGATGGCAAATGTAATAAGACCAGTCACCTCGTGCAGCTGCCGCTGTACCTGTCTGAAAAGAAGCCCTTCCTCAAGCTGTTGCATTTGTTTGCGGAGCCATGGCTCCCCTCAGACCTCAACTTCGTAAAGCCTAAGGAGCACAGCATCATGTCTGGCCTGACAGGGAAGGTTGGAAGAATACAACTAGGGTCAGAGAAAGGGTCTGTTATTAACTTCCTCTCGTCCAGGAAGCCAGGGTTGAGAAGTGGAGGGATGAGAACCGACCAAAGGCAGCTTCAGGAGGCTACAGGAGCTACAGGAGGGTTTGCTTTTAAGGAGGCTGCAGAAACAGCGGGCTCTCTGAACATCAGTGGCTTCAGGCAGTGATGGCATTCAGCCAGTCCTCCCACCATTCTCATTTAGCAAGTGTATCTTAAAGTAAGACAAAACTCAACAAAACAATGCCCTGCCTTGGCTAAGGAAACTACACCATTTTCCTGCTCTCCTTAGGAGATGGAACACGCACTTGGCCCTGTCTATTGGATCCAGTTCTGACTCACATGTACCTGCCCCCACGATCCGCCAACTCTCACACAGCCCCTGAGGCTCTGTTCTTCAACTCTCCCATCTCCTGACACATCAAGTTCCTTCTGGCCTTAAACCTGATTTATGTTGGCCTTTCTCAGACTTTATGTCTCTTTTGTAGCGTTTCACCTGAGTGATTTTATCCCCGCCCCAAGTGATGTGATCATTCAGTTTACATAGAGGCTCTCTTTGGCTTTCCTACAATAATTTAGAATTTTCTCACATTTTCATTTAACATCCCAAATATTTATTAACAACATTTCTTATAATCTTTAACCACATCTTTAGTGTATAATTTTTCTTTAAATATTGATTTCTTTAATTATTAGTTCAGGGACTTCTTAAACAAGCCAATAGTGCTGACATGTAGCAATTTTCTTCAAGTAATTAGCAAAGATATAAAAATATCTAGAAAAGTGGGTAATATGCTCTTAAGACTAAGAAGAAACAAAACCTCTTGTGAAGAGACACCATAACCAAGCCAACTCTTGTAAAAGAAAGAATTTAATTGGAGCTTGCTTATAGTTTCCAAAGTTTAGTCTATTGTCATCACAGCAGAGAGCCTGGCAGCATGCAGGCAGACATGATGCAGGAGAAGTAGCTGAGAGTCCTACATCTGGATCCTCAGGCAGCAGGAAGAGGCACTGGGCCTGGCTTGGGCTTCTGAAACCTCAAAGCCCACCTCCAGTGACACACTTCCCCCAACAAGGCCACACCTCCTAAACCTTCTAAGTAGTGCCACTCCCTGAGGACTAAGCATGCAAACATGGAGCCTGGGAGGGTCATTCTTATTCAAACCACTATAACAGAACTTCTTACTTTAAAACATCTGGGATGTCAGGAGATGATCATGCCTTGACTAGTCGCTTTTCAAATATCACTAAACAGTTCTGCCATGTCCCCCAAAACAATAATAATATTAAATAACTCAAGAAGTTGTTTGCTTAGTTGCATTTTCAGCAAATTTTTTTACAAGCACAATATTAAACAGAGTCTGTTATGAAAGTTTATCTTCTCAACATTAAAACCAAATGAGCAAAAACATTATGCAAATTGCTTGTGTGTTTGTTAATAGTAAAACTTGATATTTGAATCTAATTTCTACTAAGAACATGGACATCTGTGATTTGATTTAGTTATTGGTTTCTCAAAAATAAATCAAAGTTTATTCCTATTCTAGTTCAAAACACAGAAAAATGAACTTATTTTAAAATAAAATCCACAATAGAAAAAAAGTTATTTAAACCAAAACCACCAATGACTTTACTATTTTCATGAGCTCTTTGAACTGAATGAGGGGTTTCTATAGCATGGGAGCCCATTTCCATTGTTTTGGTTTTTTAAGGAAATAATGGGGCTGGGGCTTAGCGGCTAAAAGTCAAGTACTCAGTCATAAGTATCTACATCCTGGTCCCAGGACCCATGTCACAAGGCTCATAATCACCTATAATTCTCCAGTTTCAAAGGATTTGAAGCTTTCCTCTGGCCTCTGTAGGCTCTCATACATGTGTGGTACATGTACAAAAATGCATGCATGCATGCATACATACACATAAAATTTTTTAGAAAAACTATAATGATAATTATGACAAGCATATAGTTGAACACATCACTTGGTTGTACAAGGACTGGAAACCAGAACAGCTCCCCCTCAATACTCACTTAAGGAATTGGAAAAGTCAAAGCAGGAGACGCATGGAAGGTTGCACTCAAATTCAGGCAGTAGCTCTTGGATCTCACACACGTTATATATTATTACTCTGAAGAATCCATGGGCGGCAGTGAAGTTCATTGTCCTAGAGAATCCTGGAATTCACTCTACAGACTCAGTGAGACCATTCCATCTATAAACTATGGGCAGTGTTATGGCTAATTGCCACTCTTTTTATAAAGGACCCAATATATTTGGCCTTCATTTTTCCCTAGAATGACCTATTGCTTTTATAGCAACTGTTTTGTAAGATTTAGGCCTCCATCAGAACAACTAAAAGCAGGGAAGAGAACAAATTCTGGTAGATATAGCCACCATACAAAAGACTCAAGCCACCTTAAAAAATCTATTCACATCTTGGGGGCTGGAGAAATGCCTCAGTGTTCAAAACCACTTTCTGCTCCTCTAAAGGACCTGGGTTCAGTTCTCAGCACCAACTATCTGTAACTCTAGTGCCAAGGGATCCATTGCCCTCTTGCGGCCTATACTAGCACTGCACAATCACACAGGCAAAACACTTAGAAAATAAAAATAAATAAATATTTAGTGGTATGTGGTACTACATCTTTAATCTCAGCACTCAAGAGGCAGAGGCAAATACATCTCTGAGTATCAGGACAGCCTTGTCTACATAGTGAGTTCCAGGTCAACCAGAGCTACATAATAAGACTCTATCTCAAAAAAAAAAAAAAATTCCCACTTCCTTATCAAAATATTGACAAAATAAGAAAAACATCCTCTTATACCAATGAAGACTTACATCTGAAAAAAAACCTTAAGTTTATAATCAAAGTCATTACTATTTGCCATCCTGCTTCCTCCACCCAAATGTCCCTCAAACTCCCAATGTTCCTCCTGAGCAGTGCTAGCGAAAACACTCATTGCTCAATGGAATTACAGCTAACTTAATTTGTATGCTGTATTTCTCATGATTAGGAGTAAAAAGGGATGGAGGAGGGGCTCTCATAATTGATTCAAACACAGGTGGAGTGCACACTTGAATTTCCCCTGGACCCTTTGATGCGCTTCGTGAATCACCAGGAGACAATAATGACTCTTGACTTTACCTACTTTCTTTCCGTGTCTAAATCACATCTACTCTTTTTAATTTCTTGATTTATTTCAATTAATTAATGCGAGAAAATCCCTAAGCATATTTAATCCCATAACTACGAAATCTCGTAATTTACTAAGTCTCTTCACGAACGGCTCTGCTGAGAATTCACGCGACAAGAACTGTTGTGGATCCCCGTGTCCCAGCGTGGCTGCACGCGCTGCTCACGCAGCTCTCACTGCTATAGGCGCTCATGTGCAGAAAGATGAAGGGGACGGATGACTCTCCGTGTACTCACTGCCGGTAAGCTTTCGTGTCAAAGTGCAAATCTAAGCACCGAATGAAAAATTCACACCTTTCTTTATGTTTTCATATCATAGTTTGCCACTAGGGACCAATCTTAACAGAACATTTTAGATGTCATCAAACAAAATCTATGCACGGCAATGGGGGCGAGGCAGGGGGGTGAACCAGAGCCTTGAGCACTGGGTTCTTTTTGCCCCTCCTCACTCACCCAATGGGCAACTTGTCCTAGGTTATTTCCTCAGAGGCTCCTCTCCAACAACCCATGCCACGGTGCCCTCAAAGTCATTGGAGAGGAAGTCCAGCCCCATTAGCTATTGTGTTCAAGAGATTCACTTGGGTGCTACACATGAAAAGACTCTATGGACTCTTCTCTGTCTGCTTAGTTTAACTTTTTAAAATATATTTTTCCCTTTTCTGGCTGACAAGATTTATTTTTATGTATGGTATATAACATGCTTTGACATGTGTATTGTAGAACGGCTAACAAATTCTTTAGGGTTGTTATGGTGAGCATATAACATCTATTCTCAGCAATTTTCAAATACATAGTGTGGCGTTATGTCTATATAACGCTGGCATACAAACTATCTCTTGAACTTGCCCGTCCTTCCCAGCTGAAGGTTTGACCATTTGCATCTTCCTACTCCTGGTCTTTAGCAAGTATGATTCTATTTTTTTCTATTATGGTTTCTATTTCTTCAAATTCCATATATAATTTATATTACATGACTATTGTCCTTTTAGTCCTACTTTCTTGTACTTAACATAATGTCCTGTAGGTTCAGCCATGCTGAAAGAGAGCATCGGAGCCCTTGTTGCCGAGTTACAGGCACTTGTGTATTTTCTGACGTTGAGTACTAGAAACCGAACCAAAGCCAGGTCTTCTGTAAGAGCAGCAAGTGCTCTTAACAGCTGAGTCATCTTTCCAGCCCTGGCATTTTTTTTTAAATATCTAAACAGTATTCCTGTGTATATAGACACAGCCTATGTCCTCTGTTCATCCATCCACTGATGAACACTGAAATTGATCCCTGGATCTGGGCTCACGTGAACAGCACTGCAGTCAACACGGGAATGCACTCTCATTTGTACACGGATATGTGAAGCCTCTGGACACGAACCCAGAAGCAAGACTACCAGGTCAAATGGAATGTCTGTGGAGAGAACCTCCAGACTGTTTCAGGAGATCTGCCACCGACCTGTGAGCCAGCACTGCTCCGAGAGCATCCGTTCACGCAAACTGCTGCGAATGCTCACGGGTTCATGTGTCTAATGGGATGCTATGAGGACAGAGAAGCTAAACAACAATGGGGAACCTGTGTGCCACTTGCATTTAGCATGGACAGTCCCTGCCATGTGTGTGGAAAAACAGTATGGGCTGAGTTACGAAAACAAAGAATAAATTACATCTATGGAAACACACCTGAGAGATACAGGGGAATGATTTTAGTTGCTAAATTCATAGCTTCTCATTCCAATTCTTCTAATCCCTGCCTCTAAGACCCCAAATAACTACAGACTCAGAGACAGTGTACACACACGCACACACACACACACACACACACACCTACCTTCGTGTGCCCACACACTCTAAAAGAAACGGGCACACACATTTTTCTAAAACATCATCGAGTCTCATTAAGTCTGTCTTACTTGGAACCAAAAATTGCTGAAAATATGAATGAAAATTGTAATAAAAATAGCAATTGCAACATTCCTGTGATATTAATTCAGAATGATACATATAAATCTAACATCTCATAATTTGTCTAATAACTTAGGTTAGTCAGGTACTCTGTGGAGCCTGTTTCAACAAAGAGAAAAGTGATTCTGTTTCTTGGAACTCTGTAGGGTGGTTTGAGAGTCACAGATGACACTACAAGGCCATGTGGAGTCCTGTAGAACACGGTGGTGTCACTCAGGCTCAGGGGTCAATGGCTAAAACTCTTGAAATTGGGAACCCAGATTAGTCTTGAGTCTTGTGGCTCAGATCCCCATGGAATTGTGTGTGTGCAGGTTATAAGGTGCGACTTGGTCGCCAAGGGACACCTGGGGGATTCATAGGTGTGAATTTCCAGCTCAAACTGTCAACTTGTGTTAGGACTATTGTCTGATTGTTTCATTCACTAAAAGGTTTGTGCCATCGAGGGAGTGTTTACTTACTCAGCAGACAACTGGAGTGAGTTTGCAGGCACTCTGTGGGCTCTGTGCAGCGGTGGATCGGAAGGACACTGGAAGACACAGGGAGACACATGGATTCCAGAGAATGACTGGTGCTCCTAAGGCTTCTGGCTGTGCCCTGAGCAAGCCTGTCACAGGGCTGCAGTAAAGCCAGTGAGTTCTTCCCGCGATCTGCCCCTTTAAGAAGTCCACACCTTTCTGCTGCAGCTTTTTAAAAATCAAGTAAACATATTTTCCCATTGCCTGCTGTTAATGCATTTGAATCCACTTGCTTGTTTTGCTCCTGATTTATTTAGTAGCTACACACACACACACACACACACACCTTTTTTTGTGGAAATAAACTTCATTGCTATGGATTCTGCTATGGAAACCTGATTTAGAGATGCTAAATCCAAATGCCTTTTCTCAAGCTAAAGCTGCCAGGCCAAATTCTCTTTGTTTGGGAATCCTTTCATACAAACCTAAACTCCTATCCTGTCAAATCTTGCAGGATCATCACAGGGTCAGGGGGTCCTGAAGAATAAGTGGCAGTGGGTGGCCTTTCCCTGCCCCTTGAAAATGCCTCCCCCCCACTGATGTCAATAACCCACAGCACACCTCATCAGCAAAGGTCCTCATGGGATGAAAGGGCCACACCTGGAGCCACTTTGCTGCAGAAAGGGGTGGGACGGTATTAGTCCCAGGTTGCCCTCGGGACTTACAAAACCAACCTTGGGGTGAAACTGCCAGAGATAGAAAACACATAATTTTAGAGACTGTAACCTTCAGACGTTGTGGATGACTGCAGAACGTCCGCGCTACACTCTGCTGTTTCCATGTGTTTCTCACTCGCGTCCGTGATGTTTTTCTGAAAGCCAGCTGTGAGGCCACGGGCCACCTGCACTCTGGCATTCTGCTGTTCTACTCTGAAGCATATTCCGTAATTAATACGAACAGTTCATCTGGTGGGAGGATATTTTTCGACACTAAACCAGTTGTCATCTTGTCAAGCAGCCACTCCAAAGCATGCTTGTTTCTCTGTTCTGATTGGCTATTTTCCTCTTATCCCCCCTCCCCCCGTTGATTTAAAATCAGCTACTTTCTTGGGTTGGGCACTGTGAACACAAGCATTTTCAGTCCACACCCTGCCCTGCTCCCAAGCTGCATGCGGTGATACATGGCCTGGCACTATGCTCCCAAGCTGCATACGGTGATACACCACCTGGCACTATGCATTCATTTGCCCACTCTTGTCTAATCTCAGTTGCTGTCTGATGAGTGAATCCTGCCTCAATTGATATGCCATGCTTTGCTGACTCCCATGGCAGGCTTGCTCACTTCTGAACAGAGGAGGAGTGTGTGAGGGGAGGGTAGAACGAAGGTGGGGGCAGGGAACAGGAGGAGAGGAGGGAAGGGAAACTGGTTGGTATGCAAAATAAATTTAAGAATTAATTTGAAAAATATGAACATTGGGTAGTAACGGTATGTGTTTCAATGTCAAGAAGTTAGGACCAACAAATGAGACTTCAGAAGCAGTCTAGAAATGAAACACAAAATTCCAGCCACGCCATTCACAGCTTCTGCACAGCTCTGGGGCAGCTCTAACCTGGGCTAAGGATGTGTGCTCAGCATAAGCACTGAGCCTTTTCTGTTTGCAAGAAAAGAAGCCGCTTTCCTAAGGGTCTAGCAAGAGATGCATGGTGCATTCCTGAAATATATTCCCACTACAGCCCCACTGCATGGAGACTGAATAAACATGGTTGTCTTCAGTATGGACGAATGCAAGAAACTAAGCGGAAAATGTCTGCAAGAAACTATCATTAAGGAAATATGATAATGATGCTTTTAAAAAGTTCTATAACCGGGGACTGGAGAGATGGATCAGGGGTTAAGAAAGCTTGCTGATCTCTGAGAGAACCTGAGTTCAGCTCCTAGCACCCACACCAGATGGCTCACAACCACCCTTCAGCTGCCGGAGCTGATGCCCTCTTCTGGCCTCTGTGGGTACCTGCATCCACATTCACATATTCACACAAAGATGCGCGCGCGCGCGCGCGCGCACACACACACACACACACATATATAACTAAAATTAAATATTTTTAAATTATTAAAATTGACCTATATACCATACTAAAATGGTGGCTTTCAAAGACACACAGCAGCCCCAAATTAGCAAATTTGCCTTACTGAAAGCCCAAAACCATGGCAGGTAGAAATGAATAGATAAGAAACAAAGATTTCTATAGCATCTTGTCTCTCTGGAGCTGTGAAGAACTGGGCTGGGGAAGAGAGCCCAGTGGGGGAAATGCGCACAAGAGAGCTCAGTTCAATCCTCCAAATCCTCACAAAAAAGCCAGGCAGGGCAGTGTGCATTTGCAATCTCAGCACTGGGGAAGTAGAGACAGGCAGACTGCTAAGGTTTACAGCAGCCTCCCTACCGGGCTGTTCCCAGGCCAGTGAGGGCCCTGTCTCACAAAAGGATGACTGACACCTACATTGTGCTTTGGATTTTACTCCCACATGCCCCACACACCACACACAGACACACAGACACATGGACACACAACACACAGACATACATATACACAGACAACATGGACACACAGACACACATATACAAAAACACAGACACATGTACACACAAACACATGGACACATAAACACACAGACACACATACACACAGATACATGTATACACAGACACACAAACACAGACATATGTATGCACCTGCACACAACACACAGTTTAGATAAGGAACTCCATTTTCTGGATGACAAACACTATTCTCTGTAGTTTTCTCTATTTAAAATACTTAACATATAAAATATACATGAATATATAATATTCTATATGTACATATTAATATGTTTTCTGTAGCCCGATAATAAGTTTCTCCACCAATGCAGTAAACCAGATCAAGCTGAATTAAAAAGTAAAAGACTGGGTTTGTTCTTGCCAAAGCAGCTCCCGGGTGACTCTTCTAGACCCCAGAGATCCAGGGGACAGGAGAAAATCACATGGCTGATCTAAAGGAGAGAGATTAAATACCCTGCAGGTGCAGGGTGACGACCTGCCCTCCACAAGTTGAGTTGGGGTCCAATTATAACACTTTAGGTGAGAATTGGGCAGCTGGCAGCTTCAAGGGAGAAGCCACCAGGTGCCAAGAATGCAGAACTGGGTTTTTGGGTGGTTCTCTGAAAGGCTGTGGTTTGGAGAGAAATGGAGTTGAGTAGAGATTCCAGGTGAATGCATATATCTAAATATATGTGCATATTTATGCCCAAATATAGCATAGGTACTATATACAGATATCATAGATACATATACATTAAATTGTGTGCATATAACCAACTTATAAGCATATGTTTAAAATCTGTTTGGTATTTTATATGATATTTAATATATCAAATTCAGAACATCTTTTTTCTCTCACACGTGTAATAACTCAAAAAGAAGAAACATTCCAGGACAGTAGACCTGCCACGTATACTGTTATAATATGTTGTATTATCATTGTAAAGTGATAATACACACCTTCAGCATGATAGCGTCATCCAAGCACAGTGTTACATTTCATTATCGCCTGCTCTTGCAAGTTAAGGAATGGTCAGTACACAATTCTCCAGTTAAAATACATCCATGCAACAGAATGATTTGTGTAATGTTACACGTGCAGCCTTAGCGATACATATTTACCCGTGTTTATTTTGTTACGGACTAAGGCACAGAATCAATGAGGCATTCCCAAGATGTATCAATGGATGAGATGCCCGGAGAAGGTCATTCTGAGCGCCACACTGGTCACAAGAGCAGTCACAAACAGGAACCTCATTTCCTCTATGGGACCCATGTAACAAACAGCATTCTCTAAGCACCTTGCTAAGTCTCTTCTCTTCTTGCACAGTGGGGGATGAGGTACTGTCACTACACCCAACCTTCTGAGCCTGGCAGGCCAGGATGATCCTAAAGCAGCATCTGGGCTGAGGCCCATGTTCTTGAACCTAGGTTCTCAAATGAAGAGTACCTCACCTGCAAGAATCCTAACACACCTTGGTATTTGGTAAGGGTTTGGCATGGTTCAACTTCATCCACTCTGCCACATTTCCTTCCACTGTAGCACGAATTCTAATTGGTCTTCACAATAAAAACTCACAGTCAGATATGGGGATAAATGTCTGAAAGATCATAGAGACAAAGGAACAAGCCACAGTGACCTCTTGCCTCACCACCTTACTCAGTTGAAAAGCTTTCTCTGTCCCCCGCCTTATCACTTCCTCTTCCACCCAGCCACATCACTTCCTGTTCCCTCCTCCTAGGTGCTGGGACTAAAGGAGTGTGCTACCACTGCCTGGCCTCTATGGTTACCTAGTGACTAACTCCACACCCTGATCGCCAGCCAAGCTTATTTGTTAGAGCACAAACAAAGCATCAGCACAGGTCTGACTTGGTCTAAGACGCTTTAGAATGTGCTCATCTTTGTCAGTTTCCAGCCTAGTTTTTAAAACAAAATACAAGTTTTCTCTGTCCCCTCCAGCCACTCTGAGAGGCTCTAGGCTTCCATAGAGAAACACATACCCCATCAGGAGATGCCTATGCTATCTGGAGGTATGAGCCCTTGGACCCAGCAAATCTTTTTTACCAGAATACCAATTAGCACCGGCGAATTGGAGTGTGTGTGAGCAGGACCCTCAGGGTCACCACTGGTTGGCAACGTCCCCGAAGCAATCACTCTGGTCTATTTAGGCTTTCTCTGTGTGGGTGAGAGATAAAGCCTGCCAGCGCCACATGCGAACTCACCCTCGTTCTGCCCCGCAGCTGGGCTCGCTTACTTCCTTCTGCTCAGGCTAAGTGCTCATGATTCAAATTCCAGCTCTGGAAAGTGGAAGGTGTAGAAGCGGCTTGGTGGGCCCTTTGGGTTCTTCTAAGATGCCACAAAATATTACTCAAAGTTGTCTCAGGCAGAGTAGATTCCTTAAGAAGCAGGGACGCGTTTAGAACAATCTCCAGTGACACTGTCAGTCTGTCCGAGGCCAAGTCACCCAGCTTGTATACTGACGAGTTCAGAGTTTCATTAATAGAGTCCCCTTCACAGCCTTCTCTGGAGATTCCAGTGAATCCTTAATCGACAAATATTTGCCATTTAGAAGAAACAAAGGGCTGGGGAGCTGCTCGGTCCCAAAAGCACTTGGTGAGCAAGCATAAGGCGCTGAATTCAATTCCCAGCACCTACATAAAGAGCTGGATGCCCCGGCAGTGGCTGCACACACCCTCCCAATCCCAGCTCTTGGGAGGCAGAGGCAGGCAGATCTCTGTGAGTTCAAGGCCAGCCTGGTCTACAGAGTGAGTTCCAGACAGGCTCCCAAGCTACAGAGAACGCCTGTCTCGAAAAAACAAGGACAAAAAAGAGCTGGATTGTGGTAGCACCTCTGTGCTGGGAAGGTAGAAGGAGATCCTGGCTCCCTGGCTGGACAGTCTAGCCTCGTGGTGAGTACCAGCTCAGACAGAGACCCCCGTCCAAGACAAATGCCGCACAGGACTGAGAAATGACACTCAAGGTTGACCTCTGGCCTCTGCAACATGTGCCACCATGCCACATGCAAACACCCTCCCCACAACATTACACCCCTCACACACACATGCACACACATAGAAGAAAAACATACAATATTTACAGGCCTATGGTAACTAAAGACTATTTCTCTTCCACATCCCTTAACCATTTGTTTGTTAACACAAGACCAAGCTATCTGTTCTTCTCCAGCTGAACTGGGAAACAACCAACCATGGCTAGCTTCACTTTTTCTGGGATTTGCTTATTCTTCCTGGGGCAAGGCTGATCCACATGACCCGCCTGGAGCCCTGGGCGTCTACAGGTCACATGTGTAGAAATCAAGAGCAGGGGAGAGAGAATGGACCCTGACAGTTGCACTGGACAGAGAGTTGAAAAGAACCCCAGTTGTTTACCAATTGTTCGAAGCGTCTGGATTCTAAATGGTCAGATCTGTGCAAGACGGGTCTCTTGACACCGGAAGTTCCAGAGAAACATCCACAAAGTCTGGATTCCAGATAGCAGGGTAGAAAGATCCATCTGTGTCTCTTTATTGAACTGGTGCTATGTGGCAGAAGGCAACAAGTGGCAAAGTCCATCTGCTGCCTGGAATTTATGAAGCTGGCGAGAACATATAGAGCCCCTGAGTTACTTTTCTCATGATTGGCACATGCCGTACTGCTGCTCCACACTCGCTGAAACACAGCAGCCGTGCCCACGTACACCAGGAATACACTGCACACACCTGAACAATGACTTTCAGGGTGGGGTGCGGGGAGGCTACACAAATTGTAGGAGCAAATCAGGTACCCAAATAGCCCCCAATAACTGAGACAAGATGGTTTTGTTTGTCTTGGAAACAGTATTAAAAATGTATTTTTCATTGTGTCAGCTACAGATGTTTTCTTGGACAATACAAGAAGCCACATGAGAGAAGGCAACCATTCCCCGAGTCAAAGGCAGCAGGATCAGAAAATGAGTGCCGGGGTCTGGTTTTACAATCTCATTCAAATATTTCCCCTGCTGTAAGCAGATGGGCAGAAGCCAGATGAAGGACTTTGTCAAACTGACTCGGAACCATTTTTGTGACTTTGAGGTTCAATCTTTAACTAGTTTCAGCCTTGGAATAAGGAAAGCTGGTCATATCCTTAAGGGCGTTGAAGAGAAAGACACAATCTTATCAAGAGATGCGAATCTTAAAGAAAAGAAATTCTGTGTACATCTATAGTTTTATTTGGATTCTGGATAAAGGTCCTAAGAAGCAGTGACTTAAATGCTTTGGGACAAACAAGAGAAGAGAGGTATAGGAGCTTGGGATCTCTGCACTAGGGAGGCTGAGAACTTGTACCTTCTACCCCCTGTGCTAGCTCCTTCTAAGTCAATTTGACACAAGCTAGAGTCATCTGAGAAGAGGGAGCCTCAACTGAGCCTCCATAAGATCAGGCTGTGGGAAAGCCTGAAGGGCATTTTATTCATTAGTGATAGATGGCGGAGGGCCCAGCCAATTGTACGTAGTACCACACCTGGGCTCCTGGTCCTGGATGCTATAAGAAAGCAGACTGAGCAATCCAGTAAGCAGCCTCCTCTCTGGTCTCCGCACCAGCTCCTGCCTCCAAGTTCCTACTCTGCTTGAGTTTCTGTACTGGCTTCCTTCAAAGAACAGTAATGTAGAAGTGTAAGCCAAATAAACTCTTTCCTTTCCAAGTTGTTTTTGATTACTGTATCTGAAAGACTGAGACCTGGGGAAATAAGATCATGTCATTCAGTGTGGGTTCAAAGGCCTTAGAACTGAGGGCGTAATAGTATAAAATGTAATCTACAGCGCATGGTGAGTTTAAGTTGGAAGCACCCAACCTCCAAGTGGGGGGGGGGGGCTTGCCTTTTACTCTGTTTAAATTCCCAGAGATTTGATAGATTGTATCCACCCAGCTGAATTCATTTCTCTTTCCTGTTGCTACAACAACAAACACTGGACAAGAAGCAATTTAGGAGGCTTGATGCTGTCCTCCATGGGGGGGGGGGGGTGGAAGCCTGGTGGCAGAGACTGGCTAGTCACACTGCACCTGTAGTCAGGAATATAGGAACAAACAGGAAGGGGACAGCTATTTAAACCTGAAGTCTGATCCCCTTCATTCCCCCTCCCCCAGTGACCCACCTCCTCCAGCAAGGTTCCCCCTCCTAAAGGTTCCGCCTCCTTTGCTGACAGCACTACTGTCTTAGGGATCAAGTGCTGAAACACATCCAAACCAAAGCACAGACTGGATGGAGTAGGACCTCCTGGGATATCAGGCAGACCACCACCCAACGGCCATAGACAACAATCAGGCCTCACTGGCGGGACAGCATGCCTTATCTTCAATTTCATGGGCCGGAGGAAGCCTCTGAGTCTTACACTTTGGTGGCAGGTGGGAAGGGTGCCTTAGCTGGCCTTGACCACATACTATAGGTCACAAGGTGAGAAAGCCATAGAGAAAAGCAAAGTTTTAATTTAAAGATGGTGAAGGGGCCTGTGCCTGCTCACAGCTGGATGGAGTCAGCTGAGCTCTTTTGGGTGCTATAAAGTCAAACACAGTTTAACTCTGTCCAGGTGGGGGTGGGAAGGGAAAAGAAAGGGGGAGGCGTGGGGGAGAGAAGAGAGAGGGAGGAGGGAGGAGACGAGAGAATGGGGACAAGGAGGGAGGAGGGAGCAGCAGGAAAAGAAGAAGAAGAGAGAGGGGGAACAGGAAGGGGTTTAGTTTGGGGTGTGGCCCTAACTTCTGGGATACAGGAGAAGGAACTAGAGGATTGTGTCCTAACCAAGTCCTGTTACATCTTAGAAACAAGTTCTACCATGGATATGAAAGATGAAAATAAAATCAAAGGGTTAATTTGCTATTTTTGCCTAACCACACTGGTATAATGTTTATTTAACGTGTGGATGACTGAATGTGTTGTTGAATTTAAATTCAAGAATCAGGTTCTCAGATAGCAGCTTTATTTAATTTGTTATTTCTGACCAAAACCTGCTTCATTAAATGAAGTTCATATGCTCAGCTGCCACCATGGGAAACAGGAAATGGAACAGGCTGTCATTCTCTGAGTCCCTACGTTAATATAGGACAGATATTAACTACACCACTTCAGCACAAAGGTTGAATAGGAACTCCTATTCTTTCAAATACATTTTATTAAGTGTTTGAGAAGTTTCAAACCATGTGTTCTGGATCATATTCCACCCCCATTTCTCCCTCCACTCCTCCCAGATATAATCACCCCCTCCCTCACTCAACTCTGTGTCATTTTTAAAATTATTATTTAATAACCTATTAAGTCCAGTTTGTGTTGTTCATACTTTTGGATGTGGGGCCGGCCACTGGAGTGTGTTAATCCTAACAGGAGCCACACCCTTAAATAAACTGACTCTCATCCTTCCAAAGCGATAAGCTTCCCTTAGTTTCTCCTTTAGGGGTGGAGGCTTGTGAGCCCCTTCCCCTCAATGCTAGAGCATTACCTGGCTTGTGCAGGCAACCACAGACATTAGCGTTCATGACCTACAGTGCTCTTTTGATGCCCCAATGGCACCACTTTTGCCCTAGTTCTCTCCCAACGACTGGTTCCTAAGATATTTCTGTCTGTCTCCCATGATAACTGTGCCTTGAGGAGGCGTGTGATACATAAGTCGCAAGTCTGGCTGAACACCCTATCGAAGCTTATTTCTGAATTTTAACTCCTTCCTTTATCATGGGTTCTAATGTCTTTTTATTACAGCTTGTTTTATTGTTTGTGTTTACGTATGTGTGCATGTAGTACGAGCATGTGTATCTGAGGCCTGTAGAGACCCGAAGAGGGCTTCAGATGCCCCTGGACTGAAGTCACAGGTGACCTGCAGGACAACCTGACGTGGATGCTAAGAACTGACCTTAGGTCCCTGCTTCTTTGTCTGTTTTGTTTGTTGGTTGGTTTTGGTTTTTTTGAGACAGAGGTTCTCTGCGTAACAGCCCTAGCTGTCCTGGTCACTAGCTCTGTAGACCAGGCTGGCCTTAAACTCACAGACATCTGCCTGCCATTGCCTCTGAGTGTTGGGATTAAAACATGTACCACCACCTCCTGGCAGGTCCTCTGCTCTTAAACCATGGGCCATCTAACCCAGTCTGGCATCTGATGTGCTATCAAGAAAGGTGAAATTCAAGCACTACTATTTTAACAGGTGTGGCTCTATTGGAAAATCAAAATGTTCAGCGTACTTAGGGTTATGACAAACACACTGCACGTGCGCACACACACACACACACACACATATTTAAGACAGTTACCCCCAAGATTAATAGAAATGACTGAACACCAGCAAAGAGGCATAACAAACTGTCACAGTCCGGCGGTGGCTTAAACAGAAGTGCAAGGGACTTCTTGAAGTAGAGAGGCACTGTATGGAGGCCACAGCTCAGCAGATAATATGTACAAAACAGAGACCAAATGCCATCGTTCGACAAGAGTACAGGATTGCCTGGTGGAAATATTTTTCTCTCACTTTCTGCTACCTGGATGAGGGATCCAGGCAGTGGTGGCACGCCACATTTTACAGGCCGCAGTCACGGTAAAGAAGGAATGCATCTGAGAAGATGAAGCGGTCAGTAAGGTGTTACTGCTCCAGCATGAACATTGATTCAATAACAGCCATCTAAGCAGACAGGCTCAACGCCACACCTCTTGTAAACCCAGACGGGCTCAGTCAGGGGACTCCCAGATTCAGGGAGACGTTGTCTTTTAAACAGTATAGAGTGAATATGAAGACCATCTGATATTCACTCGGCTCCCTTTCTCCCCTCTTATACACACCCACCCCACCCGCCACACACACATACACACACACACACACACACACAAATACAGACTAGCTTTAAGAAAACCTGCAGTAAAGGATGAAGCAGGGTTGTTCTTCCTTCCTCGACAATCTATATGCCTGTGCTGCCGTCAGTTTGCCATTTCTGGGAGGGAACCACAGATGGGTAGGCAGCAGGCCTGTCTGTGCACCATGTGGATGCTAAGCATTCCATCTCAGTCCTACCAAAGGAAGCCACAGGAACAGAGGCTATTCTGCAAATAGCATGGCTGTGCTGAGGCCAGCATGACCCTTGACCTAAGCTCTGCAGTCTAAAATGAACCTCTTGGCCCCAAATAAGCTGTATTCAGCATGGTGAGTGGCCTGCATTACGGAGCAGGGGAAACAACTTCTTCAGGCTCTGCACTGGTGATTTTCTTTCTGGGAACGAGAGTGAAGAGGTAGCGGTGTGTCTACATCAGAACAAGTGAGGGATGGAATCCCAGCCAGTATGCTCACACACGTCACCCTCACTCCCTAAAGTCAGGGGAACTTAACCCCCACTTCAGACCCGTGCCTCACCGTCGTGACATGTTCTGAAGGCCACTTTGCTCAGGACCTTTCGCTCCAGTGGTCTTGGTTTGTCCTTCATATGGTCAGTCCTTCAGAACTCCCCGGGATGCAGGTGCTAGGTTACAATTCTCTGCCAGGCACAGCATCATCTTGTTTCACACCCGAGCTCAACATTTTTGGGTAAAGGGCTTCGAACCTTAAACATCAAAATTCCGGAAATCTCAGATCTGAGGATAGCTTCCCTCAAAATGAATATGCAGATTGCAAACACCTGGTCTTGGCTGCCTCTTCAGAGATGTAATGAAGAGAAATGCTACTGGCGTCTGAGTGCCGGGCTTGAGTGTAAGAACAAGCCACACGTGTGGAAGCCCAGCCCCAGATGTACACCGTGCATGGTGGATTTTTATGCCTACTCACGGTGGGGTCTTAAGAGAAGGAAGCCCTCCATGTCATTGGCATCAGCAGTCCTAAACAGTGGAATAAAATAGACGGAGTCCTGGAGCCTCTGCATAATGTATGTACGCTGGAGAGAAAAACTCAGCCATTAAACTGCAGCCTCTCCGAACATGATGTCACAAGTCAGATCCCATTAAAGGAAATGGAAGATGAATGTTTGCTCCAGGCAGCTGGAAGGAGTCAAAAAGAAAATACATTATAAATCTTCCCACTGCGTGCCTAAATTGTAAAAGATGACTTTCAGCATCACCCAGACTCCTTCCAATGAGTAACTTCTTCCCAACAAAGACGTTCCAAGCAGTTGGTAAGTATAAAATATGGATGATCTGATTAGCAGAGGGAGACTGGTACATATGACACAGTCTATTCCCACATTTGAACCCTGCCTGAGTCTTCAGGAGAATGGGACCCCAAGCATGACCACAGTAGCCTCGGGACTGATAAGGCCAAGTGGACAGCACGAGAGCTCAGAGGAGAAACCTTCCCCCAGCCGTGTCCCTGACTGCAGTCAGAGGTAGAACAAGAGAAAGGGGGGGTCACAACACTCACCTTCAGGGACAAATGGCAAACTGATGGCTAACTGTGAGTCTGTCGTCGAAGAGAGATGAGAGAGAGAGAGAGAGAGAGAGAGAGAGAGAGAGAGAGAGAGAGAGAGAGAGAGAGAGAGAGAACAAAAGTGATGAAGATCATATTTTGTCACTAACACTTGTCAGTAAAGAGTTTACATTAGCATAGGGTAGCTGGACCTTTGTTTCTACAGTATATCCACTTTGGACTATCTTTTTTGGGGAGTGGGTCCATAATTTCATAATCTGAGGCATTTTTAATGCAGCTCCTTTAGAGGCCCTTGCTAAACTCATTCATCAGAAAACTTAAATGTGGCTTTAGTATTTGAATGGACCGTCAGCAGCAGGCAATTTTAAACGCTGCATTTGAGCAACCACGTTAATAATCCCTGATACCTTTATCATAAGGCAGGGGGCTTACCTGATACAGTCCACCTATTTATTACATTATTTATAGTGAACTTGTTTCAACAGTATAGGCTGAAAATTTTGCCAACTATTTTATTAAAATCTCTGACCATGTCGATGTCAGCCACCTGTTTTAATAATAGAATCTGCCACTTTTTTAAAAGTTTGATATTTATTTTTGTTAACTTGCACTCGGGAGTGATAAACTCGTAGTGCACATGTTTATTTAATAATGTGTTCCAATATTTCCACTGGTTGATCTCCAACATTCTGCTCTATGTTTCCCAGACGTGACAATGTATCATTTTTTAAAGAAAATGTGTTACAAGTTTGTCTCCAAATCTGATCCTTCCCTCGGCCAGCGCCATCTGTTGTGGAGTGTAGTTCCTTAGCCATATCTCCCTGTTGTTCTGTATTTAGTAGAAAGGATGGTATCAGTCCATTAACTATAATTAAATGGACTCTGAATTTTAGGGTCATCAAACTGTGGCTCTCAGACCAAATTTGGCCAATGACCTGTCTCTATAGGATCAATAACAAATTATTTGGTATGCTTACATGTTTAAAAGGTGCCAAACACTGTGTGACGTAAGAACTGCACGCAGCTTGATTTTCAGCATCTGTGCGGGATATTCCATTCTTCTGGGACAAAGCCAAGCAGGTCATTTATCGACAGCCTGGGTGTGCTTTTGTGCTGCTGCAGCACACCAAATCATGTGGGAGAAACCACACAGCTTACAAAGCCAAAAACATCCACACTCCAGGACAGTACAGAGAGTCTACCACCTCCCCATAGCCTGATCCACTATTTTCATTTCTCAGCTGTATCTTGAATTTTCCCATTATATGGATCTTTGTCAGGTTTCTGTTACTGTGATCAAACACTGGCCGAAAGCAACATAAAGAGGAGACAGTGCCTGTCCTGATCGTACTTGAGCATCCAGAGATGCCAAGGCAGACGCTCAAATAGGGCAGGAGCCTTGAGACAGAACCTGAAGCAGAGGCCATGGAAGGATACACGTACTGACGTGTCATAAGGCTTGAGCAGTCTGCTATCTTATACTGCCGGGGACTACCCGCTCAGAGGTGGCACCACCCACCGTGGACTGGGCCCTCCCACGTCTGTCATCAGTCCCAGTTTCCCCAGTCACGTCTACAAGCCAACCTAGGCTGATGGAGGCGATTCCTCAACTGAGGTTCCTCTTCCTAGGTGACCCTCATGTGTGTGTTTAGTCAACAAAAACCAGTGAGCACGGCAGTGTGTGCACACGGTTCCAGCCTAAAGGTGAGATTTTGATTAAAGAGGGCAGAGAGGAAATGAAAATTAAAAGGTTGTGTGGCCTATAGCCTCTTGCCATACCTCGAGTTCATATTTCACTTCCTTACAAACCTTGGTTTTTAAAAATTAGTTTATTTTTACTCTGTGTGGATAAGTGTATGTCTCTGCACTACATGCACGCAATATCTGTGAAGATCTAAAGAGGGCATGGGACCCCCTAGAGCTGGAGTTACTGAAGGCTGGGAGTCACCATACTGGTGCTGGGAGATAGACAGGTCCCTTTTAAGAGCAACTAGTGTGCTTTACCACTGAGATATCGCTCCCATGCCACAATGCCAGCTTTAAGAGAGACTTTCTAAATTTATACTCATTGTGTGTGTAGTGTGTGGTGTGTGTGTGTGTGTGTGAGGAGAGAGAGAGAGAGGAGGAGAGGAGAGAGAGAGAGAGATTTAGGACCTGGGGAGATGGCTCAGACATGCAGCAATTACTCCCTGAGCAGGAGAATCTGAATTCAGTCTCCCAGAAGCCAAGTAAAAGACCTGAGTGAGGTAGTGGCACACACTTGAAACCCCAGAGCTAAGGTGGTGAAGACAGACAGATCCATGCAGTATCCTGACAGGATAGCCTAGACTCCTCGGGGGGCTCCAGGTCAGTGATGGAGACCCTGTCTCAAAACGCAAGGAGTCTGGCACCTCAGAAACGATGTAGGAGGTTGAGTTCTGGCCTGCACATGCATTTGCATGCACACACGCAGATACTCTGTAGAGGCAAGTATAAGGTTCATGCTTGAGTGACATCAACTCCCTCTCGGTGACCCTTTGCACACAGGGGACACTGTCAAATGCACACTCCATTTTCCCACACCACACTTATGACCTTGGACTTGCTGACTGTGAGAAAGGCTCCTGGCTTAGTCTCACTCTCAGAAGAAATCTCTAGGTCTTAAACAGGATCCAGGGCTTTCCTTCTGGAAAGGAGCCAATGTCACCTACTGAACGTTTCAAGGTTTCAGAATGACATGCCCATTTTGCTAAGGTTAGATATGCTGAGATTCAGCAACAGAGGGAATCTCCCTGTTCATGCTGCGCTACATGGATGGTTGAAATTTAAAAATTAAATTGCAGGGACAGGGAAGGTGGCTTGGCAGTTAAGAGTCCTTGCTGCTACCCTTCCAGAGGGCCAAATCCACAGGACAACCTGTGTTCCCAGAGCAGTGAGAAGTTTGTACAACTGGAGAATAAACTGGAGAGTCCTGAGGGCAGGGGAAGCCGACACATGACAGCTAATGCTGCCCCCAAGAAAGCTTTATGAACAGAGCCTGGACGACGTGTTCACTATTGTCTGAATAATGTTTAGTTGTTTAAAAATTATAATAATTATATTATCCTCTCTGTCCCCTTCCTTCTTCCAACCTTTCCAGCCCCTTCCATGCAAGCCCCCTGGCTCTCTGTCAAATTATGGTCTTTTTTTATTTTATTGCTATTACATATATACAAATCCATGGACATTCTAACAGGGAAGGGGAAAAGCTCACAGGGACTCAGCTGTAGACAGAGAACTATAGGCAACTGGGGAGCACTGAGAGTAGGAGAAACAGGCTTCCCTAGAGAAGAGCCCCTCTACTGCTTCAGCCAATAGTGAGTGGTCAGCTCATATTGTCTCCACAGGCTGGTGGCAGCATAGCTGGTTTGGTGTAAGGAAAAGGTGGTGGAAATGGGGGAAATCTTCAGCAAATTTGCAGGGCTGCAGAGAGAAGCAGGAAGCCAATTATGCTGGCTGCTATGTAAAAACAGTCCCCGACACATCTCTCACTTGAACACCGGCACAGACAACTGATAACTGCTCAGAGCTTGGCAAGAATTTTAATTTCCCTCAAATGTCTTCATGTGTCTTGCCTTCGGTAATTGGAATATTGAATGATTGATCATATTTATAAATTATTCTGTGATTGTGGGAGCTTTTAGAAGTCATGTGGGGAGTATATTGCCATTTGGGGGTTTATCACAAATTATTAATGCATTATCACCACGCGGTGGTGGCTGCTGCTTCCCCAAGCTCCAGTAGAACTCATATAAGCAACAGGCACATATTTGCCCATTGATGCCAAGAGACCCATACCAGGGAAGAAAGCAATGTGAGAATGAAAGACAGTTCAGAAAAGACAAATTCAAAAATCATTCAATTAATGTTTACCATTTGCCTTCTGGACCCAGATGGCTTCTCTGGTATGGAAACTTAGAAGAAAAAAAAAACAGAAATAGGCAGAGCCATCTAGACACAGGGGGGATGAACTGTATCTCAGGGGCCACTCTAGACCTGGTGAGTTGCACTACCGCAGTCTGATATTTGGAAGCAGAACGCATGCTATCTATTGCAGCCCATTTTCAATTATCTGCCTCTAGTGGGAAGGATAATCACCTCTCGTGTTATATTCTAATTTATATCTTACTCTCTGTCCAGCTTGACTGTGGGGAGCCCGGGGTGAGGGGGATGTCATCTGGAAATAGAAAAAACACAGATTTTGGAGGCAGCATCTGAAACTTCCCTTCCCACTGTACAGGGTGGCTCTTGCTTGTGTCCGCTAAGCTCCATCGCCCCTCTCCTAGCTGTTATGTTCACTTATCACTGTCCGTCCTTCCCCCACCCCCTGTCTCTGCAAATCTCTCAGCAATCCTCATCTCCTGGGATACTGCCAAGTTGGACCCCAGACCATTTCCATCCCCAAAGCTTGCACTGTAGAAAATAATCGGTGAGAGAAGAGCGAAAGAAGCAACTCAGGTCCATGAAAACACATCCTGCCCTGTTCCTTTACACAATACTTAGAGACACCATGGATTCGAAGTTGCAGATGAATGACCAAGAACTTGTGAGGAGGAAAATTGCAGGAAGGAGAGGAGGAACAAGTGGATTGTAACCAACCGGGAAACTGAGTGTGAGCAGGGCTCACAGGTGGCTTGTCAGGGATAGCCATTTCTTCCTGTGTTTTCCTGCTACCATGTTCTTGACATCTTACTCAAGGAATTCAAATAAGCGTACTCAGACTTGCAAAGTTGAAGGAAACATTATTTAAAGAACAGTGATACCACGGGTAGCAAATACATTGTCAGGAGTGACAGCAAGCCACAAGAGTGAAGTTGCGCTAGGAGTCCAGTTACTGTTTGAGGCTTGCTCTTTTTAGAGTTCAAAAGAAGGAGGAGTCTGGCCACTAAGGGGAGAAGCATGGACAATTATCTCTTTTGATTGACAGGCTTATATTATGTAAGCTTTTGCTTACTGTGCATGCCCCTTCCCATAATGCAATTGAGAATAATCATATACATACCCAGTTGTACACAGACATAAGAGGGTAAGTAAGGAATACCTCCTAAATGTTCTCTCAGACGGCACGGTTTGTACACCTACCCAAAACAAGTCTAGCCAAGTTTAAGGCCCTCCTCAGATATATCTGGAATGCAGCTGAATAGAATCTGTCTACATCAGAAGACATGAAAGAAAGGAGAAAATACTCTGTTGTTTGGAGAGGGATATGCATGCAGCTGGATGCAGGTGGAGGTTCTGCTTTCCATTGTTTGGAGAGAGATATGCATGCAGTTTGATGCAGGTGGAGGAGGTTCCATGCTGCTATGACATTTCTAGATACATTGTTAAGAGAGGCATGCTATGCATTATGCATACATGTGAGATCTTAGAAACCCAAACCAAGTAGAGTCCCAGGTTGCTAAGCTATTCCTTACGCTTGCCAAATTTACTTCTGCAGTAGAGCCTGTATCCCATGTACATTGTTAGTGCTACAAATGGCCACAAACACAGCAGCTTTAAGACCACACACATTTATTTACCCATAGACTTGTAGGTCAACATTCTCATTGGGCCCAGCTGAGTTCTCTGCATAAGAGCTCAGTCGGTAGGGCATGAGACTCTTAATCTCGGGGTCGTGGGTTCCAGCCCCACATTGGGAACCATTCTGTTGGCTGAGTTTTCTGTCCCACCTGGTCCCTGCAGCCGTTCAGTCCCAAAGAAATACACAGAGGCCTACATTAATCTTAAACTGATTGGCCTAGTAGCTCAGACTTTTTGTTAACTCTTATAACTTATATTAGCCCATTATTCCTCTCTATGCTAGCCACATGGCTTGGAACCTTTTTGGCCGAGGCAGTCACATCTTGCTTGCTCTGTCCACCAACTCCAACTCAGATTGCTGAAGAAATTCTTTCCTTTGTGGTCATGAGCACCCTGTTTCCTTGCTGCCCATTGGCCAGGAAACAATCTCGGTTTCTAGAAGTTATCCTCATTCCTTAACCCACCAACCCCATCTTCTATCCAGTGTCAGTGACCCTGGCCAGTCTTGTTCACAATCTCCCAGATTTCTCCTTCTGCTTCCAGGCAGGAGACAGCCCTGCTTTTAAAGGCTGACTTGATTACATCATAATCTCTTACCTTAAAGTCAGCTCTCAGCAACCTAATTACATCTGCAAAGTCCTTTTAACCATGTAAATGCCTTCTCTGGATAGAATCAGCACTGGGGCTCACAGGAGCGCCCGTCTGCCACCTGTACTCAATGCATAAGTATATGTGAGGGCAGGCAAATTTCCCACTAAGGAATCAATGGCACACAGGGAACGAGACAACGACACATTAGAGCAAAGGGCGCCCATTCTCATCTAAGTTACTTTTCACTAAATGTTAAGATATGGTTCTTCCTATGAGGAGACATGTGGAGGAAATGGGGTAGAGAAGTCTAAAATGGCAGGTGTCCACCAACTCCTCGTTCCAAGGCGGAGGCTTTGGCTAGACTAATCCAGCCAAGTGGAAGAGGACCAGCAGCGAGAAGATAAGTGAGGGGAAAGGACTCTCCAAATGCTACGAGGCAGCTAAAGAAGCAAAACAAACAAACAAACAAACAAAGACTCTGTCTGAGGTTCTCTATGGCTGTCATGAAACACCATGACCAAAGCAACTCAGAGAGGAGACCGTTTATGTGGCTCACACTTCACTGTTCATCACTAAGCGAAGTCAGGACAGGAGCTCACACAGGATAGCATCCTGGAGGCAGGAGCTGGTGCAGAGGCCAAGGAGGGTGCTTTTTTCTGGCTTGCTTCCTATGGCTTACAGAACCCAGGACCACCTGCCAAGGGATGGCCCCTCCCACCAAGGGCTTGATTAAGAAAATACCCTACAGCTGGGCTTTATGGAGGCATTTTTCTCAATTGAGGTTCCCTCCTCTCTGATGACTCCAGCCTGTGTAAAGTTCACACAACACTCGCCAGCTTTTTGTTTGGTTGGCTGGTTGGTTTGGTTTGTTTCAATTTCCAGATTATGTTTTTAAAAAGTTAAAACAAAACCAAACAACTAAAGGAGAAAGAGAAGCAGAGGAGGGAAAGAAGAAAGGCAAAGAAGAAGGGTGGGAGGGACAGAGGGGGAAAAGAAGAGAGGGAGGGAGATGAGAGAGGGAGGGACAATGGGGCATTGAAGGAAATCTCTTTGCTGTATAGATTCTGGACTAAATACCTGATTTGTTAGGGAAACTAATAAGAGGCAACTGTTAGGAATTTTTCCTAATGCGAGTTCTCTCCCAACGCAAATTCCCAATCAAACCAAATCAAAACAAGCCAAATTAAAATATATCCATGTTTAATGGGAGTTCTACGCTCTCGAGTGGCCCCTAGGGGGAACCAGGAGGCTGCAAATGCTACCACCAGGAGGAAGGAAGAGACCACATGTTCCTCTTTTGGGAGTTCATATGAATACTCTGTGGGAGTGGTCCTGACACCCCACCAGGGAGGGGTCAGGACCTGGCATCCTGGGATTTGGAGTCCAGACCAATACAACTCTCAGGCCTGGGGGCTGGGGGCTATGCTTCCAACTTAACAACAACCTTCATGGAGCATCCTTTCTGTGGCAGAACTATCACGTTCAGCCCACAAACCACCCTAAAGACAGCAGAGACAGCCAGAACACTTCTTGGACGTAGCAGGCTAGCCCAGTGGAAAAAGCCCAGCAGCAGCACTGCTCAGACTGCTCAGATCTCCTGGTCCAAAGAACTCTAGCTCTTCCTCCCCGCTGGAACCTTCTCCTCGGTGCACAGGGGCTCTGGGAGTGTAAAGGTCGTGGCGACAAGTGGCTGCAGAAACCGTGAGTGTAGCGACAGCCTCTCCAGGCAGACAGAGCTGAGAAATGGGAACAGATGTCAACAAAGGGGGTGGCTTTGGTTCTGGTTTTCAAACACGAGGACAATGTGGACCAGTCGCAACCAGTCACGGGCCCTGAAAGCAAAGCCTGCACCTGTACAAAGTGGAAGTCCGCGGCAGAAACCTTCTTACCCAGAGTCCTCAGACACCCGTTTCCAGCTGTCATCTGGCTTTTTGAAGTTGGCTTTGTTGAAAGGCTTTGAAGCTGGGGGTGGGGGGTCAAGTATATAAATTATGAACTAGAGAAAAAAAATAACTGAGACTTATTCTTGGTTTTAGAATGACCTTGGATAGTTCTGGAAACTTCCACAGTCCTTGTAGGCCAATGATCTGTGGTGTGGAGGAGAGACTGGTCTTTCTCTTGTTGTACTGTTTGCAAGATCCTGGAAAAAATAGAATGAATATATCCACCCTGCCCCCAATATATCTATATCTGTATCTCCCAGAACATGCAAATCCATCACGTTCCATGGTGAAAGGACTCTGCAGATATGATCTCAATATAACCAGCCTGTGTCCACTGGCAAGTCAGGTTAGCTAAAGGTCAGAAAAAAAACTGTAAGCTTAAGGCTGATGGCTTTGAAGTTAGAGGAACGTGAACAAGAGTCAGGGAATGCAATGGCCTCAAGGGATAAGGAAAGGCAAGGGCTGTGTGTCTCCCCGCCGAAGATCCGGAAAAATAATTCTGTGGTGTTCTGAGTTGTAAAAGATCTGTCTTCCAGAACTCAACAGTAATACATCTGTAATTTGTTTTAAGTTATTAAGTTCAAGTTTTGTTGTTTTCATAACAGCAATAACTAATGCCCTAGATCACACCCAAATAGTTACAGCGAGTCCTGTGCCAGCTACACAAGCTGCCCATTTTTCAGTGATTGTCCTATCAATATGTGTCGATATTTCAGAACCAGATCCCTCCTCATCTCCTTGATGACGAAGGACACCAAAGGGAACACAGAACTAAGCCCTGCCTCCCTTGATGTCTCTTGTTGTGGGAATTCATTCTGCCAACGGTTGGGGTACCGGCCTACTGCAAGGCCGTGGTGCCATGTGAGGACTAGGTAAAATGGAGAGAGAGAGTGGCACTCGCTCTGTTGCTCTGACCCATGATTGGCATGGGCAGAGACCAAGCAGAGGAGAGACGGGGAGAGATCAGGGGCATATCAGCCTTCCTCTGTATCTGTGAGTTTGTCCTTTCCCTGCACCCCTTAATAAGTCAGTTTTATAACTTTTCAGTTGGCACATCAGTGTCCCTCCTTGCCGACTGAGATTCTGATGAAGATGCAGGACTCAGCCTCACTGACTGTACATCTGTGATGGTTTCTACACTTTTACTTCTTTTTTGAGCAAACCTACCTAGGGACCAACTTAGTTCAAGTTGGAATGGACTTGTGCAAAAATGTAATCAGAATTAACATGTTTACATATGTTACAAGCACACCATGCTCAGCCATGGACAGCAACTGAGCATTCACTGTCTGCACCAAACCTTTGGACCTAAGTCAGCAAGTGGACTCCCACCATCTTAGCCAGGGATTTAAGTACCAAATATGGCAACTGAAAGAGCCATTTTGCACTGAAGTTCTACTGTGGTTTGCTGTGGGATGGTCTTTCTGTACTCGTGAATATGTGTTTCTCTTACTGGTTGATAAATAAAGCTTGTTCGGCCTATAGCTAGGCAGAATATAGCTAGACGGAAAGCCAAACTGAATACAGGCAGGAAAGAAGGATGGAGAAGAGAGATGCTAGCCACCACTCAAGGAGCAAGATGCCAAAAGCACCACCAGTACGCATGGGTCCTATGGTGAAACAGATTAATAAAAAATGGATTAATTTAAATAAGAGCTAGCTAGTAATAAGCCTGAGCCATTGGCGAAGCATTTATAGGTAATATTAAGCCTTTAAGTGGTTATTTGGGAACTGGTGGGCAGGTGAGAAACCCTCTAATTACAGTGGTTCCAACCATCTTCCTGGTGCCTGAAGTCTTAAACAGTCTCCTCTCCATCTTGGGGACTAATGTAAAAAGTTTTTGTCCCTGCATCCAGATATGGTACCCCTCCTCACAAAAGTACAGTGACAAGCTTCCCTCCAGCTATGGGAATCTTGCCTCTAGCAACAGGCAACAGTTAACAAGAAGATAGAGCTCTCTCACCAAGAAGTCTCTTCTCTCCAGATGGCTCCACTGTGTTTTTCATGCACACGAAGCTAAAATGGTAGGTTTCTACAGAAAGGTACTTTGTCCCCAGCTCATCTCTCTGGTACTATTTGTGTTACCCTCTTAGCCAAAGGCAGACAGGTGCCACTGTCATCTAGGCCATGCTTATGCTGCTGTTTTCTTTTTTTTTATGAAAATAGTTTTTGAACTCTTGCTTATACGAGGAAAAAATGATAGACTTAAAATCCCAAACACTTCTGCAGTAAAAACAAAACGGAGCTGCATTTGAACTAAAGAAGAAGACAATAGCATTAGCTTGAAGTTGCAATTAAAACACAGCAGCTGGCATCATGGGTAAAGAACAGGGATAGCCAATAACCAGAGAGTTGCCATCTCTGTTAGAGGGACCAGGCAAAGCTGTGGCTCACTCTTCCTCGGATGGCAGCATTTCCTTTTGCCTTGATTCTCATCCACTCTATCGTTGTGGGGATAGGAACAGCTTTGCAATGTAAAGACAATGACATTCTCTATTGATAGGACCTGGAACACTATCACTGGGCAAGCCTGCTGGTTACCAATAAGTTTATCTCAAAGAGAAAAGGCAGCGGGGGAAGCCCCAGTAAGCTGCAGCTCCTCACAACCGGCCATGTCACCATGGGTTCCACTCTGCAATGATAATTAACCGTAATTAAGTGCTCTGTCCTGACACAAGCAATGTATCACGCATATTAAGCCGTCTTCTCTTGGGAACTGGGCAGTCACGTGTCCTGAGGAATGGGCAGCTTTGGATTGATTTTGTTTCACTGTGTAAACATGGAAATGAAATAATCCATTTGCAAAGCAAAACTAGAGAAGCAGCAGGCCTGTTCCGCCACAAACATGCTCTACATGAAATTTGCATTGCATGTGCCGCCTGCATAACTTGGAAAATAAAGGTTGGAGGGAAATGTTCCTGGAAAGATGGAGCAGAGAGTCCCTGGAGGGTTTGGGGTGGGAAAGGAGTGGTCCTCAGAATAAACTCTTAACTCCTCAAAACATTAGAAAGCAGAGATATAGGGTACCACAGCTGTCCCTCCTGCCAATTGCCAACATACAGATTGTGTGGGTGTGTGTGTGTGTGTGTGTGTGTGTGCGCGCATGCGTGCGTGCATGCGTGCGTGCGTGTGTGTGTGTGTGTGTGTGTGTGTGTGTGTGTGTGTGGTGTGTGTGTGTGGTGTGTGTTTTACATATACACATGTCCACAGGGGTGTTTAGACTTCTGCCACATAACATTGCCTAATTATGGTGTCTCAGCATCTCCTCCCCTACCATGATTTTTTCCCCCATGGTCAGAGCTCTTGGTCATTAATTCTGTTCCACTAGCTTTGAAATTCAAGTGTTTATGGAAAGCATACAAGCAGCGATCATGAAAGACACTGAAAACCGGGGAGATAGATCTGAGCACAAATACCATCTGGAAATCTCATTCTCATTACCTCCTTCCCGGCAGGCTTTTTCTCAGAAGGAGCCCCCTCTAGCCATGCTCTCAAGCCTAGTCCAACCCGTTCCTACCATGCCTACTCATCCTCACTTCTCACACGTGGAACTTACTTACTGTCTCATATTTCCATAGTCTGGAGCTTATGTTGTCCACAGAGACATCTGCCAACAACATGCATTATAAACTCGTGACTCAAAATCTTACCAAAGAGAATGAAAGTCAGGGCAGAACCGGGATCCAAGATTAAGTCCATCTAATCAATCAGGGCTTCGACTTTTTCATCTTTGAATCACAGAACAGACAAAAACCTTCCCTGAATGGTTAGATATCAAAAAGATAGCCAAGAAGTAAGATTTAAAAGTTCTGTATTCTCTTGGGGTTTCTCAGTCTTCCTTTAAATGAGTAGGAGACTAGATAGGTATGTAGATAATAGATAGATGATAGATAGATAGATGGTAGACAGATGATAGATAGTACATATTAGATAAATGGATATAGATAGGTGTATGTTCAGGTAGATGAACAGATAGATGATTACACAGCTACATACACAGATAATAAATAATATAGATACGTACTAGATACATAGATAAGTGGGTGAATATCAACAGTAGATAAATGAATACACATAATAAAAAATGTAGGTAGACAGATAATAGATACACGTATGAATACATAGGTGCATAGATGGGTAAGTATAATTGGTAAATGGATGGTGTATGGATTATTGATAGAATAATACAGATAACAGGCAGCTAGATAATAGATGGATGTGGTGGCCACATAGAGAGATAGATGGATGATTCTCTAGATAAATGGTAGATAGACAAGAGGTAGGTAGATGTAATGACAGACAGACAGACAGACACGACAATCTTTTTCTGGTTTGCTTGCAAGCTTCACCACTTGCCCACATAAAACCTAAATGGATGACTTTCAATTGTCATCAGAATGCCATTACAAGTACCTCTGACTTTCAGACCCAGTGTGAAACATTTATTCCGTGTAATTAGCAAGCACTATGGTCTAACAGACTCATTGACTAATTCACGTTGGGACTCTGAAGGACTGTTAGGACAAAGGATGAAGATGAGAGGTCTCTTTTTAATTTGTTAAACGTCACCACATGGAAAGCAACTCGGACTGCATGCTTTCCCTCTAACACTCTCAACGGGAGAACACAACCAGCAACGGCAAAAAGCAGTTGCCATCTTGCACCAAGAGCCAAGTTCCCACTCAGGTGATCTCTTCAAGGTTCTGGTGCTATGCATGGCAAAAGAAACTTCCTCCACTTTCAGCAGCTATCAAAATAATCCCTGAAGGTACCATCTGGAAAACTATGCTTTAAATAGGGACTAGAAAAGCAGTGTTTAATGTGAGTTGAAAAAAATAGTCAAGACCTTCTGAGCAAGAGAAGGGCCTTCCAATATTAAGCAATATTAAGAAGTAAAAAAGTATTTCCAAATCCATTTTTTTAAAAAAAAAATATATCACTTAAGACCTTAAGACCTTAAATTCTGGGGATCTGTCCTACAGGCCTATTGGCTGTGCTTAACAGTATTCTGGAGAATCATGTACATTTTCTAAGATGGTAGATTACATGTTAAGTGTTCATTCCAAATCACAAGAAGGAAGAAAGGAAGGAAGAAAAGAAGGAAGGAAGGAAGGAAGGAAGGAAGGAAGGAAGGAAGGAAGGAAGGGAGGGAGGAAGGAAGGGAGGGAGGGAGGAAGGAAGGAAGGAAGGGATGAAGGAAGGAAAAAAGGAAGGAAAAGAGGAAGGAAAAGAGGAAGGAAAAGAGGAAGGAAAAAAGGAAGGATAAAAGGAAAAAATAGTAAAGACAGGAAGAAACTTATGTAGGTGATGGTTTCATGGGTATGGGCATCTCTAAAAACAGTTACATTGGGCTGTACCTCCATGCCCCATCCTATTATGGCTTCCTTAAGTTCAAAAGAATCAAAACCATGAAGCACACTGTAGTGAGAACTCTATTATGTATGAACCTAGAGTGGTGCTGAAGATGCTGCTGCTGTTGTTATGAAGATGATGGTGTACCTGGTGCTGCTGCTGTTGATGATGATGATGATGAATCTGGTGCTGATGCTGATGCTGTTGATGATGATGATATACCTGGTGCTGCTGCTGTAGCTGAGCCAACAATTCTACAAAGCACTCAGTACATCAGCAGCTATTTGCCAGGCACAAGGCTACACAATATCCATGTATTTGTTCATTAATTAGTTGCAAGTACTCAATAAGATTTTATCATTTTTTTGTGTGTCCAAGATCAAAAACACTAATGACAGCTTATGCTGCAGAGAATGTGAGGTAAGGGGAGTGCTTTTCTATTGCTGATGGGAGTGCAAACTTGTACAGCTGCTTTGGAAATCAGTGTGATGATTTCTCAGAAAATTAGGAAACAATCCACCTCAAGACCCAAAAATACCACTTTTGGACTTATACCCAAAGGTTGTTCAATCATACCACAAGGACATGTGCTCACCTATTTCATTGCCACTTTCTTTGTAATAGCTGCAACCTGCTATGGGACAATTGTCTTGTATTCCGTCACTTATATTGTATTGTTTTAAACACTGATTGGCCTGTAGCCAGGCAGGAAGTATAGGCGGGGCAACCAGGCAGGAAACAAGGCAACAAGAACAGAAGAATTTGAGAATAGGAAAGGCTCAGTCTGCAGTCATCACCCAGATGCAGAGGAAGCAAGATGAGAAAGGCTAGCTGATAAAGGAACCAAAACACATGGCTGACACAGACAAGAATTATGGGTTAATGTAGGATGTAAGGGTTAATAAGAAGCCTGAGCTAATAGGCTCATAATTAACCAGTTTATGATTAATGTAGATCTCTGTGTGTTTTCTTTGGGAGTGAATGGCTGAAGGACCAGGCAGGACAGAAAGCTCAGTCAGTAAGAACCTGTAAATAGCCTACATGTCCCTCAACTGAAGAATGGATAAAGAAAATGTGGTATATTTATACAATGGAGTACTGCACAGCAGAAGAAAAAATGACATCTTGAAATTTGCATACAAATAGATGAATCTAGAAAAAAACATATTGAGTGAGGTACCCCAGATCCAGAAAGACAAATATATGTGTTCACTCATAAGTGGCTCTTATGCACAAAGCAAAGAAAAAAAACAACTTGCAGTCCACAACTGTAGACAACAAGAGGACCTTAAGAGGGACACACATGGATCTACATAGGAAGGAGAAAAAGACAAAATCTCCTGAGTAAATTGGGAGCATGGGGGTCACGGGAAAGGGTAGAAAGGAAGGGGGAGTAAGAGAGGGGAGTGAAGAAAAATGTATAGCTCAATAAAAACAATAAAAAGAAAAAAGATACAAGAAGGATTATTGTCATTTTTACCTTGTGTTATAGAGAAGGAAACTGAGACTTGGGGGTGTTGAGAAATCCACAATGATCACACTGAAAATCAAACCACATCTGGCTTTGGACTTCTCCAACTCTAGTCCATGCCAAATGCGGTTCCTCATGGCTTGTTAGTGAACATGTCATTATTCTGTATCAACAAAATCAAATCTCATAAATAAACCATAACTGTCTAATTAATATGACCGTTATATTGACATGCAGGACCCAGTGAGCTGTAGGAGCAAGACTCCCTTCACTTCTGGTGCGAAGCAGGATTGACAGCCCCTGAGTTCTACAGCCTGCCAACATCTGGTAAGATCTAGGCTGATGGTTCCTTTATTCTAGAAACCCTTGTAGGCATCCCTGAAAGAGGTACCCTATGAGTCAGACTCATATAATGTCTTCCTCCTGAGTTCAGGCAGATGGGGTGACTCTCTTCTGATCAACAGACTATGGCAGAAGGGATGGGTGAGTAGATAATGCTCATAAGACTCCCTCCTAACAGTTTTAGACTCACTTTGTTTGCTTGTTTTAAGACAGTCTCCTTAGGTACCCAGGCCTGGAGCCTCAGCCTCCCCCATTGCTTGGTATTGCACCGGGCTCTTCTGGTTCCTATTGAAGAAGTAAGGAACTTGACTGAGGATCTTCTGGAGGGAGAGGCTGCAACAAAGAGGACCATGGCAACATCTGTAAACTGAAAGCATCCCTGGGCCAGAAAGCCAACAAGAAAATGGGTTCCCTAGGCTCACAGCTAAACAAAAGCAGATACAACATCAATGTGAGTCAACTGAGAGTGGATGGGTCCCTGGAAAGTCTTATGGAAAGAGAGCATCCCTTCGGGTACTTTGATTGCAGTTTTGTGAGTCCCTGAATGGGGCAAGCAGCATAGCTGTTCTCGCTCCCATAGGAATGACGAAATCATCTACTTACGTTTGTCTCAGTGGCTACATCCATGGTAACCGTTTATGTAATGAAGGAAAAATAACACAAACCTATTTGGGAACTCTGGAGTATTCAAATGAAGTGGCAACATATACATCTTCTATATGCTGGTATGTAATCAGGAAATCCGTGGCAGCCTCGTTTTTAATGAAAACAGCTTTAAATAACCTAAGGGAATACCAGCGTGGTGGTTCATTCATATTATGAATTATGACATCTTAATACTGAGCAAGAGGAATGTCCATAATGATGAACTACACTTTTCATATTTTTAACTTGAGTGTATGAACATTTATCCTAAATGGATGTCTCATGGAGCCCAGGAAAGGGTGCCAGATCCCCTGGAGCTTGAGTTACAGATATCACACGGGTGCTGGGATCAAATCCCAGTCCTCTGCAAGAGCAGCAAGGCCTCTTAATGACTGAGCCATCTCTCCCGTTCCGTTAATTAAGTTTTTGTTAATTTTTAAAGTTCTGTCATTACCTATATCCTGGCTACATCCTCCCCTTCCCCTCCATTCCTCCTGGTGTCCCTGAAGCTTCAGCTCTCCCCAGATCTACTGCTCCCCTATTTCCCTGCAGAAAAGAATGGGCGTCCCAGAGATATCAACCGAACATGGCGTAAAAAGATGCAACAAGACTAGACACGAACTCTCATATCAAGGCTGGACGATGCAACCCAGTAGGAGGACAAGGGTCCCAAGATCAGTCAGCCTGAGACGTCCCACTTCTGCTTTTAGGAGTCCCATGAAAACCCCAAGCTAAACAACCATGACATACACACAGAGGACCTATTGTAGACCCTACAGGGTCCCCGACTGCCGCTTCAGTCTCTGTGAGTCCCTATGAGCCTAGCTTAGCTGATTCTGTGGGTCATGGTCTCCTGGTGTCCTCAACCCCTCTGGCTTCTACAATCCTTCCTCCCATCTCTTCCATGGGGTTCCTTGAGCTCCTGCTAATGCTTGTCTGTGGGTCTCTGTGTCATTCCTATCTGCCTCTAGAGGAAGCTTCTCTGAGAACAACTGGACTAGGTACCAATCTATGACCTCAAGAGGTTCACAAATTCTTCAGAAGTCTCTCAGGAAGCCAGTCCCTCTCTGACACTATGTGAGATACAAATGAGTGACTCAGGTGAGATTCTGGCCTGGGGTATGTTTCAGTCATGCGGATTTTCACGAGTTGTCCATGCTAGGGTTATGATTCGTGGTGTGGCTGTTGATAAGTTGCTCAGGGGAACCACTCAGAGGGTTAGCCACCTGCGCTGGTTAATTTCAACTCGATGTAACCTAGAGTGACCTGAAATAAGCATCTTCCTGAGAAATTATCTAGATCAGACTGGTTTTTGAGTAGGCCTGCGGAGGGTTGTCTTGATTAATGATTATTGTGGAAAGACTCAACCCACTGTGGGCAACACAATTTTGGAGGCAAGGGGTCTTAAATTATATAAGCAAGGAGAGAGTGGGGTACAAACAAGCAAAGAAGAAAGTAGGCCAACATGAAATTATTCTCTCCCTTCTTTTGATGGTGGTTGCACCTGAGTTACTGCCTTTACTTCCCCAGGAAGATGGACCATAGCCTGGAATTGCACACCAAATAAACCCTTTATCCCTACATTGTTTTCTGTCAAGGTGTTTGTCACAGCAACAAAGACAGCGCCTTTGGACAAAGCAGCCATTTCTTTCTGTATCCTGAGGGAAAGTCTCCCAGCAGCACCTTAAGGTACAACCATTCCCAAGCCAAGCCAAGCCTAGACCACCACCCTGTGCTTTCTTCATGGCTTCTTATAGCTACAGCACTGGCAATACTGACAATTGATTTTATGTTTGTCTATTAACTTGCGTTTGAACCATTTCCCTGAAAAATAAATGTAAGCTGTGGCAAAGAAAGGTTTTGCCTATTCGAAGACGAGTCATCAGCCCGTGCCACATAGTAGACTTGCTTTGCTCTGTCGTGAACAAATACTCCAGTCCCTGTCTTCAGTGTCTCCAGAGGTCAATCCACCAAACCATGCCACAATACAGAAGCCCCTCAACAGAATGTGCCAAGGGCTCCAGAGCTTGCTCAGTCGATAAGGCGCTTGCTATGCAGTATGAAGACCTGAGCTGAACTCGCCAAAACCCACCAGAACGCTAGCAGTGACAGCACCTGTGTGTAGCCCTAGTGTGAGGAGAGAAGGGAGGAGCTCTCAACCTTACCGGGCAGCCAGCCCAAATGAATCAACACAGTTCAGGTTCAGCCAGAGACCTCGTTTAGTAGAGACGACTGAAGGAAGACATCTAACATTGGCCTCTGACCTCCACAAATGCACAACAGGCAAATATGATATGCACACATACACGCACACACACATACAGATACACATATATACAGACACACACATTCACATACACCACACATGCACACTCACACAATGTATACACACACACACACACCTATGCACATGCATACAACACAAATATGTATGCACTGACAAATAGCAGCCTGCTAGGTGCAAAGGGAGAGTCACAAAAGGTCTTCTATGGAGTGATTCGGTCCAAACAAGATGTCCCACTAGGCAAATTCAGAGAGGAAGAGAGCCAAGCCATGCTCGTCTAGCTGGAGGTGGGGACAGAAAGGATAACAAATGGGCATAAGGGATCTTGAGTATAAAGGAAATGATCCAAGTGTGGTCTCTGGCAATAACTGCACAAGCCTGTAAATTTACCACCAAGACTGAGTTTGACGGTATGTGTGGATAACTCTTCAATGCAGCACTGTGGAGGAGAGAGAACTTGGGAACAAGCTCCCTGTTATTTACTATATTGCTGGAGCAGTTTCCGTAAATGGAAAGTCCACAATTCTTTAAAACCAGAAAACAGAAACCACACACACATACCTCACCGGTGAGGGAGCACAACTCTGAGGAATGACTGCCTCATGGTCATTTGTTACTTGGCTACCAGGATGGCCTTACTCAGCAAGGGGAGGAGCCACAGGGTGGGGCACCCTGGGCTGAGAAGCAATCAACCTGCCGCCTAGAGGAAACACCCGTGAGGCTGAACACAGGCTGCACCAAGGAAGGCCTGAGGTCACAGCCACAGGGGCCTTTTACTGTGCTTTTGCTTTGAAGCATTTGGGGAATGCCACTGCTGGCTACGATGTGGAAGGTAGGCTGAAGCAGGCAATTGGATGAAAGCAGAGTTGAGGGACGTGGGTGATGTCACTGAAGTCGCTGCTCAAATCACTTCTTTTTCTGTTCTTCACAGAGCACCCCAACAGAGGCCCTGCTTGGCGGGTGCCCTGTACAGGGCAGATCCAAATCACAAGAAGAAGAAGCCAGAATGGCATCTCGCTGTGCAAACTGGATTCACAGAGCATGTGAATTCACGTGAACTTTGTTAGAGAACCTATGGCTTCATCACCTAATTGAAAGAATTTGAGTGACGTCTGTAAAAAGATCATTTGAGACAAAGCCACTGTCACTAGTAAGTTACAGTCCACCTTCAGTGGATGGCCCGCTCAGATCACAAACACAGCTGAACAGAGATTTCCAGTATTTTTGATCAATGATGTCTGTTCAGTTCCTCAGTCAGAATAGATGCCCCCGGTTTACTTAAGAAACAAATCACTTGGGCTAGAGAAATGGCTCAGTGGTTAAGAGTACTAGCTACTCTTACAAAGGACCCGGGTTCAATTCCCAGCACCCACATGGCAGCTTGTAACTGTAACTCCAGATCCTGGGGATCTGACACCCTCACACCAGTGCACATAAAGTGAAATTTTTTAAAAAATCACTTTAGTTATAATTAACTTAAGTGATCTATTTTCAATAAGAGCAATTCAATAAGAGCTATTCTTAAGACATGTCTACTCAGACAACATATACATACACACAACACACACATACATACCTGCACACACATGTATATACCTTCCCCTCAAACACCCTCCTCTTGGATGCTCCATTCTCTTCACCAACCCCAGACGGCTGCCTTGTGAGACCCTGCACACTCGTGAAGAGTCAGCTGCATGTGCCCTGGAGGACGACAGCTTTCGGAAGGATTCTGATAGAGCAGAGTTTGCACCTGACCATCTGATCAACCCTTGTCCTTGTAAGGATCCTTGCTCCAGCTCCCGTCATCCTCCTACCCTCTCAAACACCCCCCAGGTGTTCCTGTCACATAGGAAATGAAAGACAGAGGTCACATGTTCTGTCAAAACAGCCCATGGAGCAGATGGAGTGTACTAGAACCCCAAAGGGCTCCCGTTTTCTCTCTGTGGTGAATTTCCTACTTCCAGGGGTAATGAATCTAGGAACGGGGGCTTATATACAGTACAGCTTTAGTATAGAGCAAATCATATAGATAGTATGAGACGCAACTTTATATATGCACATACATATGTACATATACATGTATATGTTTATATTCCAGATAACTTTTCTTCAGGCAGACACATAAATATACTATGGCCCCCCACTAAAACATGAAATTTTAGAGATTTGAGGGGTTTGTTGTTGTTGTTGTTGTTGTTGTTGTTGTTTGTAGTTTTTTAGATAAAATCTTCCTTTCATATCCTTGGCTGGACTGAAACCCACCCTACCCTCATGTCTCTCGAGTGCTCAGGATACAGTCCTGTGCCACTAGGTCTGCTTATGAATGGAGTTTTTCAAATACAAAAGCTACATTCCGTCGTATTTCTGATCAAACTTTCCAGGAGCCTTACTAGATGTGTGAAGCCTCATATAATCTTGCTGACCCCCACATAATGGAAAAGTAGTGGGGGAGAAGATGGAATTAGGGGTAGAAGAGACAGAGACAGGCCCCGCCTGATCTCAGAGCAAGACGATGCTTCAGGCAGGTGGCCAAGCAGATTATGAAGCCAGGTCATCCCAACATCCGCTCCTGACTACAGCAGAGATGGGAGAAGAGACTCACTTGCTGGAGTGCCTATCACTCCCACAGCTCTGGGTTTGAGCCCCAGCACTGCATAAAGCAGGTGTTGTGGTTCCCTCCTACCGTCCACACACAGGGGAGGTAGAGGCAGGAGAATCCGAGGTCAGCCTGGGATCTATGAGATCTATCATGTGTGTGTTCTCACGTGTGTGTGTGTGTGTACATTTGTGTGGAGGTACACAGGCATGTGGTGTACATGTGTGGAGAGCAGACGTCTGTCATTCCACAATCACCCTCCACTTTACTTTTTGAAAAAGAAATAGGTCTCTGATGAATCTCAAGCTCCCCAGTTTCTCTAGACCGACTGGCCGGCGAGCCCCTCTTGACTCTGCTCTCCCAGCCAGCACTGAGATTTCAGGCACAGGCACAGTACCCAGCTGTGATAAGGACTCTAGGAATAGTGCTCAGGTCGTCATGCATGTACAGTAAGCAAGAAGGAGTCTTCTCCCAGCCCTGAGACCCCGGTGTTAACAGTTACAAGCCACAGCATCAGCCAACACGTGTGGAACACCACGTCAGTTTCAGCCTCACACACTGGGTCTGCACTGGCTCTGTCAACCTTGTGTTAAAGGCAAGGATTTTGCCTTTATCTTGGGTGGACAGGGAAGAACTGGCTGACTAAGAGATGAGGAGTACCTTTATCTTGAAAATCCCCATCTACCTCCCCGTTTCTCCGGCCTTTCTTGGGACTCCCCGGTGCCCTCCCCTCCCTGGCTAACCACATCCCCATTGATTCTCGGGTTCAGGAAGAGGTCAGAACTCAGCAGGAACTTGGCACACACAAGGACAGGACTGCGAGGAGCCCAGTGAGGAGGAGGGCTCGGGCTCATTAAGTCGCCTTCCAGAAGGGGCCAGAGCAGCGCCTGAGTGCACAGAGGAGAAAGGGAAGAAAGGAAAAAGGAAATAATCATTTTTAAAGCATAAGCCATGGTGACAGTGCAGCGTGGGTTGACAACGTTCTCCTAATGAACCGAATGTCTTCCCCATTGTCGTGTCAGGGTTGAGAAAATCGTACAGGATCACCATGCATGCCTCACTCAAAAAAAAATGGGGTATTTTAAAGCCTGCTTCTCAGACAGATGAAACGAGGAAGCTTGGTCCAGAAAGAGCCTACTGTGCCAGCCCGAGGTCCTGAATTTGACCCCTGAACTCAGATAAAAAATAAACTGAGCATGGAGGTTCATCCCTGAAACCCTGATATGGGGGGGGGGGGGGGGCAGAGACAAGAGGACTTCGGAGGCAGCCAGCGTAGGTTCAGTGGTGAGTGGGACCCTGTCTCAAAAACTAAGGTGGCCAGAGCCTAAAAGACAACAGCATAGATTTGCCTCTGACCTCCAGAAGTAAGTGCGCTCACTTGAACACACACACAGAGACACACAGATACACGCCACACACACCACACACCGCACACACACACACACCACACCACATATACCACACACACAACACATTCACACCACACACAGACATCATACCACACACATAAAACACACCACCCATACATACAAAGATACTACACACACATAAAACGCACTACACACCACACACACAAACACACATAAAATAAACCACATGCACGCACAAACACACACACAGACACACATACATACCAAAGAAAATAAACAAAAATAAGGATAAAAACAATAAAACCTGCCTCTGGGCTATACTGCTTTCCCCCCACCTTCCTCAAGCCCATCCCACACCTGTGTTTATTCCTGACCAAAATTCTTCTGGGGAAGCCATTCTCCTCTAGGTGTGTGCTCTTGGGCTGAGCACCTCTGGATGGACAGGCTGGAACAATAAATCTTTTAGAAATGGCTCCTCCATGCTGGATTTCTCACAAACATGTCTGCAACAGCAGATCTGAACCCATGGATCCTGGGAAGCCGGGAGAAGCAAGGTAAGGCATATTCCCTTCCCCTCTGTGCTGCTGTAGTTCCTGGCCATCTAGTAACACGGGCTTCCTTCTATTGGGCTCTTCCTGCATAGCTCTGACTGGAGAGGACGCCTCGAATAATATAGATGTTCCTCCATGTGTGCAGTTTGCATTGCCACTGCAGCAGAAATAAATATCACAGGCTTGGCATGGCAGAAACTGTAGATAGTATTATAAGATAAATTTTAAAAAGGAAAACTGTGTAAGCCCTTTTCCCTTTATTAGATATCAAGCCAAGCTTAGGCAGAGATCGGAGAATCCAGGCAACATCCTTTAACAAAGTTAAGGCCCTCTCCAGCTTTTTCCAAATGAAAACATCGCCACCTGGTGGACACTGTTTTTACTGCAATTTATTGAAACAGCAGAGAAAGAACTTAAAAATCTAACCCTGACCCTGGAGGTCAACTGTGGGCAGCCAGAGGACTATAGATCATGGAAGAAGCTCAGATTTCAAATTACTTTCTGACCTTTCTGAGTCTCTAATATATAGCTGGCTCCCGGGAGACTGAGTCTCTTTGAAGCCCTTTGTTTTTCCACAATTCTAGTCTTCCTTGGATGTGGCCTCTAGGAACGTCCAATCTTCTTACAGCTATTGACTTGGATTTTGACAGTTACTTAGTACCAAGTGTTCTACCCACCTCATCAGAGGATCACTGGGACAACAAAGGAACACAATATCCCATTGTCATGTGATTCTTAAGGGTGGTCACATGAGGAACAAGGGTGGCCACATGAAAAACAAGGTTGGTCACATGAGCAACAAGGGTGGCCACATGGCAATCCAGTAGGCAGAGTTTTTCATCGGGACCTCTGGCTCCCTAATAAATGACCTGGCAACTTATTATTAATTATAAGTGCTTGTGCCACCATTTAGGCTTGTTACTACTAGCTCTTACAACTTAAATTAATCCATATTTCTTATCTATGCTCTACCATGTGTCTGAGTACCTTTCTTTAACACGGCCTGTTCATCTTCCTTCTCTCCATATCTCCTGGTGACTCTGCCCTCCTTCCCAGTGTTCTCTCAGTCTGTTTCTCCCACCTAACCTCATCCTGAGGAGCCATTGACCAGTTAGCTCTCTATTAAATGAATGAAACACATCTTCAAGGTGTACAAAAGGATTATTTGATGACTGGCAGTGGTGGCACATGCCTTTAATCCCAGCACTCGGGAGGCAGAGGCAGACAGATCTCTGTGAGCTCAAGGCCAGCCTGGTCTACAAGAGCCAGTTCCAGGACAGCTAGGGCTACACAGAGAAACCCTGTCTTAATGAATAAAACAAACAGATTATTCCACAGCCCCTCCCCTTGCACACGACCATGTGCTCAGCTCTACTCAGGATAACCCTGCTGGGAAGACAAGCACATTCAGTTATCTACCCACCACCTATCTAGAAGGGTAGAAACAGAATACTAATTGGTAGAAGTAGAATCAACTTCCATTTTGACTTTTAGAGTTGGAGATTATCCTTTTAGAGCTATGTCATTCATTGAAGCAAATTACAAGTACTAATGAACGGTTAAACTCTTTTGACTTAAAACATTTTAAATGCCATATTCTGAAGGTCTCTGAAAGATTTGAAGAATGCTTATTTAACTAAAATATATTTCTATATATCTAGAAAACCTAACTAACACGACTACAAACTTGACTATTATAGATGATTATATATTTACCTGTATTTCTTAATTATACATTACATTTTAAATAAGTTGCACAAACAATACACTTAATCAAGAGCAGAAACATGCATATAACAAAATTGACCTTAATTTTGTATCAATAAAGCAAGATTAATAAAATGCAAAGTATCCCTCTTTATAGCATATCCCTCTTTAAATATAAGTAAATATTTATAGATAATATTTGAGAATATGGCATAGTTTTTTTCTAAACTGCTTCCTGCATTTGTTGGGCAAAGTAATTTGGGGTTGTTGTTTAGGGTGACCTTTCAGGGGCTCTTGGTCCATCAAACCACATTAACCTGAAACGAATCCATAGGTTCTCATCCTCTGTAGAAACAAAAGAAGAAGCTCCTTTCCAAAAACTTATCCTTAGACTCAAATTTTGAAGTCAAGAAACCTTTAAAATATCTATGCTTGTTTAGCTTAGCAGCCCATACAATGAAATATCTCTTGTTACGTAGCTCTTTAACAGTCAAAAAATTCAAAGAAAACAAAATAATGTACATAATCTAGACTCTCTATGTGCCTTCCATCTTTAACGGCTTATTATTTTTTACCCCTTTTAATCTATGACTCTCTGTATTCTGTCTCTTTAAAAACTTTACTTTGAAAAAAACATTTACTTCTTTTCCAACTCTCTATACTCTTTTCCTTCTCTCTCCCAAGCCTATGTATGTTTTTCCAATAGGTCTTTTATGCCTGAATCTTTCCCATTGTGTATCTGTAATTCTTTATTGTCTTGAAGAGCTTTTTAAAGGGGTAAGCAGCTTGGTTACAGTGGCCCTGGATGCTGGCTCTACCTCTCTCCACTTTCAAAATGGTAGATTTACCATAACTGCCAACTCTGTAACCTCCAGGTAGGAACTGCACTCAGCACTTTAACTCTGAGAATGAGCATGCAGCACATAAACCCTTTCAATAGCTAAATATGCCATGCGGAGCACTGTGTGGCCTGCATATAACTCTGTGTATGGCAGCAGGAATCCACCATGGTCTCCTGCCTGTGTACTACTAGCTGTCCTGATCCCACTGCCTGCCTAGGTGGGGGGGGGGGGGGGGGCACTGAGCTGTGGGTGTGTGATGCGGCGAAGATTGGAAATAACCAAAAATAGTCCTTTTATAATTATTCAAGTTTAATACAAAGGGAGATAAGGGAACTTACAGAAGGTAGAGCATGAGACTCTTAATCTCAGGGTCGTGGGTTCGAGCCCCACGTTGGGCGCCAGATGATGCGGCGAAGATTGGAAATAACCAAAAATAGTCCTTTTATAATTATTCAAGTTTAATACAAAGGGAGATAAGGGAACTTACAGAACCAAGGGTCCAGCGGAGTGAGCGCGGGGCAAACGAACGGGGCGCCTTCCGGCTCCCCAATCCTATTTAAGGGGCATGGCTACCCCGCTGGAGCAGCCACGCCCCTGAACGCAGGGATTGGGCCAGCTGCCCCAACAGGTGTGGTCTCAACTACTTTCCCAAGTGGGCATACAAGCACCATAGCCAAACCTCCCAAAAGAGCAAGAGCCATTCATGCTGGCAAACCAGGAAGCCCCCATTTTGAAACCCTGGCTTTCTGCTACTGCTAAATTAGGAAGAGCTCTCTTAAAGGAGCCACAGCATGCTACCAGCAACCAAAGCCCATTTGGGAAAATAAATATGGCTAAACTTTGTTTTTTAGTGTTCAAAATTCCTTTCCAAGCCCTCTAAGGTTTTATGTAGATTTAGTTGGCCATGTGGGTGCCAATTTGTTGTAAAGAGGCCACTTGTTCATTTCTGGCTGTTCAGCCCAAAATAATCAAACAGAAATGATATTATTTAAATCATTGCTCGGCCCATTAGCTCCACCTTCTTATTTGCTAACTCTTACATCTTAATTTAACACATCTCCATTAATCTGTGCATTACCACAAGGTCATGGCCTACCAGAAAAGTTTCAGTGCATCTGTCTCCAGTAGCTTCATGGCTTCTTTCTGACTCTGCCCCCTTTCTCCCAGCATTCAGTTAGTCTTCCCCACCTACCTCTATTCCCTGTGCAGGTCCAAGACAGTTCCTTTATTAACCAATAGTATTCACAGCATACAGAGGGGAATCCCACATCATAAAACTGTACCCTTTGGAGGGTAATAATAAGAAATGGGGATCTCCAGGCTTGTTGAAATTTTCTGTAGCCTAAATATTCCAAAGAATCAGAAGAAATGTTGGGTCCCAGGAGACAATGAGAAATGAAACAGCTGGGTCAGCAGTGGCAAGGACAGTTCCTCAGTGCTCCAGCCAAGGACTCCTGGACCCAGTACCAACCAGATAAAGGAGGGGCCCTGGTAGTAGCTAAGATGGGTCAACCCACCAATTAAGCCATGTTATACCCAGAGAAGAGATTAGTTTTACTGGAAGGGGAGTTACAAGTGTAATATCTAGTGTGCTGAAGATTCAGGACTAAGATTCACACTGACATTTTCATCTGAGAAGCTTCTGGAAACACACAATCATCTCACTGGAAACCCACTGTCACCTCACTGGAAACCCACTGCCATCTCACAGGAAACCCACTGCCTTCTCACTGGAAACCCACTGTCTTCTCACGGGAAACCCACTGTCTTCTCATTGGAAACCCACTGTCTTCTCACGGGAAACCCACTGTCTTCTCACTGGAAACCCACTGTCTTCTCACTAAAAACCCACTGTCTTCTCACTGAAAACCCACTGCCATCTCACTGGAAACCCACTGCCATCTCACTGGAAACCCACTGCCATCTCATTGGAAACCCAATGTCTTCTCACTGGAAACCCACTGCCTTCTCACTAAAAACCCACTGTCTTCTCACTGGAAACCCACTGCCATCTCACTGGAAACCCACTGCCATCTCACTGGAAACCCACTGTCTTCTCACTGGAAACCCACTGCCTTCTCACTAAAAACCCACTGTCTTCTCACTGGAAACCCACTGCCATCTCACTGGAAACCCACTGCCATCTCACTGGAAACCCACTGCCATCTCATTGGAAACCCAATGTCTTCTCACTGGAAACCCACTGCCTTCTCACTAAAAACCCACTGTCTTCTCACTGGAAAACCACTGCCATCTCACTGGAAACCCACTGCCATCTCACTGGAAACCCACTGTCTTCTCACTGGAAACCCACTGCCTTCTCACTAAAAACCCACTGTCTTCTCACTGGAAACCCACTGCCATCTCACTGGAAACCCACTGCCATCTCACTGGAAACCCACTGCCATCTCACTGGAAACCCACTCTCATCTTAGAATGGAGCTTATCACACAGTCATAGCAACAGAGAGCCAGTGTCAAATCAGGGATACATCCATCTTCTGTGGACAAGGATGGCTTTCCACCAGGGAACATCCAAAAGAGAGGTGCAGGCTGAGGAGACAAATGTCTTCCTTGGTGGTAGGTCACTTCTTCACTGATGTCTGCACCTCCATCCTCCTCTGGAGGCCTCTCCACAGAACAGGGTTCCACAGCATCTTGCTCCCCTCTGTGGCTTCCTATTTACCCTAGAAGGAGTGATTAACATCTCATGTGACCTTCAAAGCCTTCCAGAAGCTAGACTTGATCTTTCCCTCTTTTTGCACTTCCAAGTACCCCACCCCATGCCTTCCTACCCCAGAGCCTTTGCTCTGCTCCCTCTTTAAGAGCCTGTTATTTAAGATGTTCACATTGCTCCCTCCATTTTATTCAGATCCCAACAAAGTCCTTTTCTCCTAGTCTATTTAAGGAGTTTTCCCCTCTCATCTTTGCCAGCCTGACTACTCTACCTGGCTTGAAGCGTAGCAGTAATCACAACTGGCATTGTATTAAATGCCTATTTATTTAAATGTCAGCCTTTTCTCTTAGAATGTATCTTTTAGAGGGGAGGAATTTGTTTTATTCCCACCATTTTCCCTGTAGGGCCTGGTCCATAGAATTTCCTCAATAAAACATACCCAGCAATTGAATCTAACAATCTCTTTTACCAGGCAGCCAACCACTCGCCAATCTATTCACCACTCCATCCAAGCATACATAAATCCAACCATCCATGCATCTATTGATGCGTCCAGACAGCCATACATCCATCTGCCTATCCATGTATCCATACACATCCACCCATGCATACATCTACCTACTGTCTGTTCATCCACCCATTTATCTACCTGCCCATCAATCTATCCATCCATCAATGCCATACATACACCCACCCACCATCATCCATCTTTATCACTCAGCATATCATTTATTGTTTCATCTCCCAAAATGCTAACTTGATATTTGATGTGACAGGAGATCACAAATGCTGGAAGCATCCAAATGCTGCCTGAATTACCCAAGGCAAAGTTTCACAGTAGAGATGAAGGTGTGTGCTGGACTAAAGCACCAAGAGGAACTTTTATGTGGTGAGCTCTATGCCGTCTGCTTGATTAGCTGCGAGGTGCCTTTGATCTTATAGATCTTCCCAAAATTTTGTGAGCATGGCTAAATTTTTCCAAAGGGAGAGTTTCAACGCCATGTTGCCTGTTCTTCAGATGTTATTGGAAATAAAGGAGATTCAGGGATAAATAATGCAGACAAGATCCCAGTCCACTGGGGACAGTTTAGAGTCAAAGAGATGGGATTCATGGGGTCCATGGCAAATGAACCCTAAGACAGTCTTGGGAATCAAGGGAGCATGAACAATGATGCAGCCTTGGCCAGGTGAAGTTAAGAACCTAAAAGATTCCTTTCATAGCAGAAAAAACATGCCAGGCATAGGACTTGGCCTAGAGCATCCTAACTTGGTAGCAGTTCACAAACGCTTCAGAGGATGCTCTCTCTGCTCCAAAGGCAAGAACAATCATTTTCATAATAAATGCCTACTAACAGTCAAGATACCACTTAGGCTACAAGAATGGTACCTAGAGAAGCCATTATAGTGTGCATTGATACTGATTGGTGGAGCCTTAAGGAAGTCAAAGAGACCCAAAGGCATCATGGGGAGACGCAAGCTTGGAGCAGCTGAAGCACTTGCATTATTCTGCAGTATTCAGAGCCTGCAAGAAACAAAGCCAAGACCACCCTGGTGTACGTGCAGGCTTTCTTAGAGTCCTGGGCATGGGGAACTTACAATTAGCTTAGTGGACTCTGCAGTCTTTGGGAAGCACTGCACCTGTGCATCCCATTCCACTCAGTAGAGAAGAACAGTTCCATAAAGACCTGTAGGAGATGTGCAGGAGGCACATGGAGCCTCCCCTGAATTCTCCAGTCCAGAAAGCAAGAGAAGTCCTATCTTACCAGCCAAAAGATACTGGGGAATTTGTGTTATCTGTCTCTCCGGTCTCCTGTCAATAAAATGAACATACACTTGGTATTTGCTCCAAGTTACAATGAAGGCTGAGTGATGCTTTGCCTGAATATGTTGTATCGTTGATTGAGGTTCCCTCCAGCCCTTCATCTCCTTCCTCTCTTTCTGCTCTTCCCCTGTGTCTTATTGTGCTTCTAATATGCTACCTATCTGGGATGTCTAGAAAATCCATGCAACACAGCCAACAAATCTCTGAAATTAAAACAAGTTCCACCGTCAGCAATAGTTGTCTAATGTCAAATCAAAGGGCACCCTTGCCTATCTCAGACTTACCAAGAAGTCCAGATGTGTATTGACCATCTCTGTTCCATATTTTGGGAACTGTCCAGTATATTGGATCACTGATTGATTGGTTTGTATAATTATTTTGTTGTTTAGTTTTTTTAGCTCTTTGCATATTTTACATGTAAATCCACTGTCAGATGTATGATTAGGAAACGTCCCATAAGCTGTCTTCTCACTTTGCCTCCTCTTGGACAACGCAGGGGCATTTTAATGTTATAAGGTCCCATTTCTTGGTTGTTGGTATTATTTCCTGAATGACTGGAATCACGTGTTCCTATAAAGTAGATATGAAATCACACAGGGGGCCAAAGGGGACTAGCAGGAAAATGGAGGAATTGATAAAAGAGAGGATATGAAGGTATGGGGGGGGCAATGCTCCACGTACAATATATACTAGTGTGGAATTTTTAAGTAAAAGTTTTGTTTGCTTGTTTTCAAGACAGGGTCTTTCTGGGCAGCCTTGGCTGGTTTAGAACTCACTCTGTAGATAAGGCTGGCCTCAAACTTACAGAAATTCACCTGTCTCTGCCTTCTGAGTACTGGGATTAAAAGTATGTGCCAATTTTGCCCAGCTGTAACAATTTTTTAATCTCAAAATGTATCAATTTTGAATTTATTTGCAAATTGTAACACTATCTATCATTCATATTAATCCAAATTCTTAAAAAATCAATGTTTTAGTATATTATTATACCTAAATCACAGTTTATAGTTTTATAAAAGAAATTCTAACATTCCTTGCTATGAAACAAAATCATTTCTAACACAAGGAAATAAAATTCTGGTGGATTGGCAGGACAGCATCAACCAACCAGAGTCCTTTGAGGGCAGATTTATTACACAGCCCTCACTATAATATCTCGTTACTCCTCTTTGTCTATGTCTGTGTGCATGTGTGTGTCTACAAGGATTGGAGCACATACCTGCATGTATGTTTGTATAGGAGGCCAAAGGACAACCCTCAGTACTGTTTTTCTGGGTGCCATCAGCATCCTCTCTTTTTTGAAGACAAGATTTCTCAATAGCCTGGAGCTCACCATGCAGGCTAGATTGGCCAGAGAGCCCCAGAACCCAAGTATTCATTATCCCAGTGCTGGAATTACAGGCAAGTACCACTATTACACCCTGCATTTTTATGTGGATTCTGGAGAGCAAACTTGGGACTTCTTGCTTGCAAGGCAAAATCTTTTTGGAGTGAGATATCTCTCAGACCCCAGCTTATTCTTTCTTTTTCCATTTTCTTTCTTTTTTTTTAAACAAGGACTCATCTAATATATGCTGGACCTTGGTCTTAAACCATGTAGCTGAGGGTGACCTTGAACATTTGATCCTCCTGCCCCCTCTATCTCCTAAGCGCTGGAATATAGGCATGAGCCATAATACCTGGTTATTTGGCACTAGAGATTGAACACAGAGCCCCAGGCATACTAGGCAAGAACTATACCAATTGAGAGTAAACCTACAGCATCCTTTTCTCGTGTGTGTGTATGTGTGAGTGTGTGTGTGTGTGTGTGTGTGTGTGTGTGTGTGTACAGCTGCTACTCACACTGTAAACTGGGATCTAAGCCTGTTCTTGTGTCTGTCTCCTTCCACACTCATACCCAGCAAGTGTATACCATTACTGCCCCTGTTATACAAAAAAAGGACAATAAGTTCAAGGCTTTGAGCTCTGTTACTTGAGTAATAGACTTATCACTGGGTCCCTGATAACTATTGCTATGTAACACTACTGGGATCATCTTTGGGGTACTAATTAAGTGTGGAGATTAATAACAGAGCCCCTGGACACCCCTGGCTCTCGCTAGACTACAGGAAAAGCTGGGGGCAGATGTTCTTCTCTTTGTGGGAGCCCAGGTTCCACCCAAGACACATGCCTCATGGTCAGCCTCCTCACACACAGAAGCACCCTAAGATGTTGCTCCCTATCACACGACTATGGCTGGCCCATGGCTGCTCCAGGACTTCTGCTCGCATCTTGACTGGGTGGGAGCTTTGATCTGGTCAGTGCTGCCTAATAATACAGTTGGCCTCTGAGCTTCATCAGGTGTCCAAGAAGACAGAGCTGGGTAGTTAACTCAAAGGCTAGTAAGTTCCTTAATGAAGAAAGAAGGTTGTTGCAGTTTATCCTCAAATGCCCCTTCCTGATAGGAAACAGCTCCTGGACATATAAAGAACTGTCCCTTTCCCACCAAGAATGCAGCATTCTTCATGAAGGGTCCTAGTTAGATTATTCATTCTAGTATCTACAGGAAGGATTTCAAGATTCATCTCTTAAAGAGAAAAAAATCTATTTTTCTTGATGGTAATATTTATTCAGAGCAAGGAAACACTCAAGTAGGCATAGTGAAAATAAGCTGAAAAACCACAGATTTATTAAACTATTTCTGAAAACAGTCACAGTGACATACACCCTCAATTCAGTGACTTCCCTTGTAGGATTTTAACAACAGGAGATATGCATTCATGGATTGTCATTGAAACATCATTTATACCAGGAGACATTTTGCAAAGACACCTAAATGTTTCAGTATGGAACAGAGACTGCTTTGTGCAAAACCCACATAATAAAATATAAGAACTGAATAAAGCATGAATTTTAGAATTTTCAGTAATCTAAAAATTCTTCTATCACTGTGATCTTTTGCTATGAGACAATGGTCTTGTACCCTGGAAAGATTTGTTACTTGTATTTTAATAAAACGCTGATTGGCCAGTATCCAGGCAAGAAGTATAGGTGGGCAACCAGGCAGGAAGTAGAGGTGGGGCAATGAGAACAGGAGAATTCTGGGAAGAGGAAAGGCTTAGTCTTTAGTTGTCACCTAGACACAGAGGAAGCAAGATGAGAATGCCTCACTGATAAAAGGTACCAAGCCACATGGCTAACACAGACAAGAAGTATGGGTTAATGTAGGATGTAAGAGTTAATACGAAGCCTGAGCTAATAAGCCAACCAGTTTATGATTAATGTAGATCTCTGTGTATTTCTTTGGGACTTAATGGTTGTGGGACCAGGTGGGACAGAAACCACTGTCAACAATTTTTAAAGAGATTATTGAATGATATTTTAAATAAAATTGGATCTGCACATGCATAGAAATAACAAAGGAAGTTGCAAAATATTAAACATAGCTATATCTATTGGTTGGAAACTTCATTTGTTTCATTCCTATTAATTTTTGTTCATTTATGTCTCATTTTAAAAGTCTTTTTAAATTTTTTTTATGTGTGTGCCTGTATGAGTTTGTATACACTACAGGATGCAGGCTCTGAACTGGGGTAAGAGACAATTGTGAGTCCAGGGTCCTGTGCAGCGTCAGTGCGTCCCTGTGGGGTCCCGTGCAGCGTCAGTACGTCCCTGTGGGGTCCCGTGCAGCGTCAGTACGTCCCTGTGGGGTCCCGTGCAGCGTCAGTACGTCCCTGTGGGGTCCTGTGCAGCGTCAGTGCGTCCTCCTCACTCCTGAGTCATTTCTACAGCCTTGTGTCTGCATTTTTAATAATGCACTTGTCTGAATTTCTAAGCAAGAAAATAAAAATATGTGGAAGCCATATAAATAATATCACAAAAATAAAATTTAATAATTCCAAATAAGCTAAAATGTGATATTTAGCTAAAAAGGAGACAGATGCAAGCTAATTTGACTTGGTCCGGTGCTCACAGGGGCTCCAATTCAAGAGCATGCTCAATGCAGAATCAGGAAGGCCATAGAGACTTGGTGTGTCCTCCATGCCCAGAAGCTCCCAGACCTCAGAGCCCCACAGAGCTCACTGAACTGATTTCCCCAAGGAGACTTTCTCACAAAACCGCAATTAACTGTCTCAAAAAAAGCAAGCCAATTCTACTGCCTGATTCAACCAGTCTTATGAAATCAAGTCTGAATAAATATTCCAGAAGGCCTACTATTTTGTAAGCATTTTTTTTAGAGATTATAAGACTATTTGTTTATTCTGTACATAGATTAGGCAACATGAACCAACATTGGTAAAAACAAATTCAATTTACCCCAAATCCCATGATCCTGATAGTCATACTTATTTACAAAGTTGGTAGGCTGAATTTCTGAATTGCTGGTGCTTGTGTGAATACATATATTTACTACTCACAGACCTACATATGTGTATCTATATAAATACATGCACATATTAACACACATGTAAGCCTAAAATTTTATGCACTGTTTTCTGTCTGTTCCATTTAGATATTTACTAAATTCCTCCTTTGTCTAAGACACTTCCCTGGGTGCTTAAGGAAGGAAGGTCAGTAAATGAAACAAAGATCTTTGCCCTCATAAAACTTATATTATAGAAAGAAGAACCACAATAAGCCAAAGTTATTAAGCTGAACAGAATTTTGTAATATGCTAGAAAGGATCAACGCAATATGGGAAAGGTATGGGAACAGAAAGTCATAAATCAGAATATGATTGGTGTAGATTTACTTTAAGTTTTATTTTCTTAAGGTTTATTTTACTTGTAATTGTGTGTATGTGGGTATGTGTGCTTGGGTGCAGGTGCTTGTGAAGGCCCCCAAAGCTGGAATTAAGAACAGTTGTGAGTCACTTGACATAGGTGCTGGGAGCAGAACTCAGGTCTTCTACAAGAGCAGTACAGGATTTTGAAGTTGAGCATCAGGTTAGAATTCATACGAGCATGCCAGTGGTGTGAGTTAGAAGAGGTGGAAAACATCTCGGGCAGAGACAGAGACCAAAACAGACAGAGCACCAGTCCTGACAGAACACATCTGGAGCAGTAAGGAAGAGCACAGACCCAACATAGAAGTGAGAAAGTTGAGGGATAAAGCAGGAGTGAGGACGTAAGAGACATAGTAAGGGCAGGGGATGTCCAGGGATCAGATTGTGTGGGGCTTGGTGAGCAACGTGATAAGGACCTCAGATTTCATCTAAAGTGGCCAGGAAACAAAGTTGTGATTGATGATCGTGGCTGCCATGGATACTGAGATGAAGACAATTTCTGCTTTGATCCTTTCCCAGGACCCAGGGCATCATCCCCATCAGGCAGGTTAACAACGTGAGTCCAGCGCATGAGCAACCCATCGCACCTTCTGCATTTCATCTCGGGGATGACGCAGTCCCAACACTGTATGCAAAGTTCTGGCAGAGGAGCCAGGAAGGGAATAACCACAGTCATCCATGTGCAACTCCTTCACAGGGAGGAGCGGAAGATCCACCCAGTCCCCTCACGCTGCTTGATGAGAACTTGGTCAGAGACAGGCTAGATGCTCTTTGAATTGCCACCTCTCAGTCTCTGCCTTGCAGTTTTCAACCCTGAATTCATCTCTGTCTACTCCTGTCAACAAATTCACACCTCCCCAGAAACACTGCTCCCCTCTCCTCCTACAAATTCCCCCTCCTGGCACGCATTTCTGCAATGCCCCTGTAACTTCCATCCCAAGCATTGGGGAAACAGGTAGGAAATGAGCATATTTAGCACCAGAGGGAATGGGCCATACATCTCTGTCTGCTCGAGAAGAGAAACCCTCATATTTCTTAGACAGAATCTAAGTACGTTGATCCAAGGGAAGTTTTTTCATCTTTCCTCCGGCAACTTTGCATACATGTGTTTTCTCGTTGCTGTGGGATCTATCATTCTACCTGTCTTGGTTCACTTTGTGCGTCTCTTCTGTGTGAAGTAGCAAAAAAAAAAAAAATACAAGGAACCCTTTGCATGGGATATTTACATATAAATTTTATTTGACAGTTTTATAACATACTACAAAATCCCCATGCTCTCTGATATGGCACAGTGTCATATAATGAGTAAATACACAGTTTTCTAATAACCAATGGCTTTCTTCCCTCACGAATATATATAAAGGAGTTACCGCAAGGCTGGGGAAAAATTCCATACAACAGAAAACTCAAGCCAGCCTGAAATTGTGATGACTCTTCCAATGAGAGCTGGCTAATTGGGTCTTTGAATTAATAGGAGTGCCAAGCGCTCTGCTTGCTGTGTTTGTAGCATGAGTTTTACAAACAGTTCTACAGAAGGAAATCATTAGAAGAGAGAGGCCAAGATAGCCCTGTAATGGCTGGAAAGGGAGCCCTGGGTCTTAATTAAATTCAGGTGGAAATGATATCTTCTGCAGATGATAGCAGACTCCATTCTGCAGGGAAGCTGCTTTCATAATTCCAGTGTTCTGCCCAGCAAAGTGGGGGAAGAGTGCATCGTTCAGGAGGCTGGGGGCACACAGCTGAAGTGAGAGGTATGAAGAGTCTCTTGGGAAACACGTATATGCCAGACATTGGGCCCCATATGTGCATCAAATCTACTCTTTCTCTCCCTCTCTCTCCACTTTTGAGTGCATATGTATATCCTTTTATCCACAGATGGAAAACTGTGGAGAGCAAAATGAACAAGAGAAAAATTTCTTTTGAAATGAAAAAGTGACCTTAATAGCTTACAAAACATGGGTTTCCTAGTTCCCATTCTGTGTGAAAAGGCATTAAAATTTTATTTATTGTGTGTTTGCATTAGTGTGAGAAATATAATCTAAGATGTGTTTGTTCTTCTGACAATACATAAATATTATATCACATAACTGGAACTTAAAGAAATGCCCACTGGATCAATCAAGACTATGCTTGGTGCCTGGTGGTTTGGAAGAAAGTGGCTCCCCATAGGCTCATAGGGAATGGCATTATTTGAAAGATTTAGGACATAGAGCCTCACTGGAGTAGGTGTGGACTTGCTGGAGGAAGTGTGTCACTGGGAGTGGGCTTTGAGGTTTCAGAAGCTCAAGCCAGGCCCAATATCACTCTCTCTTCCTGCTGCTTGTTGATCCAGACGCAAAACTCTTGGCTCCTTCTCCAGTACCATGTCTGCCTGCTTTCTGCCATGCTTCCTGACGTGACAATAATGGACTAAACTTTGGAACCTATAAGCCACCTAATTAAATGTTTTCCTTTGTAAGAGTTGTGGTGAGATCCAGACAGGATAAGTAACAAAAAAGCTATGGTAGTCTGAATGCAATTAACCCACATAAACTCACAGGGAGTGGCACTATTAAGGGGTTTGACTTTGTTGGAGTTATTATGGCCTTGTTGGAGGAACTATGTCACTGTAGAGGAGGGCTTTGAGGTCTCCTGTGCTCAAGCTACACCCAGTATCAGTCCACTTTGTTACCTTCTCCAGCACCATGTCTGCCTCCACGCCACCATGATGATAATGGACTGAACCTCTGAACTGTAAGTCACCTAATTAAATGTTTTCCTGTGGTCATAGTGTCTCTTCACAGCAATAGAAACTCTAAGACTTTAACCCTAAGGTTAAGGGTACATACAAGAATCTCCCTGGAGAATTTATGGGTAGACTTGGAGCAGGTGGGGTTGGGAACAGGAAGATCAGGTAGGGGGCTGGAGGGAATTGGGGGACTTTTCATGGGTGAGGTGGAAACATAGTACAATGGAAACTCCATGAAATGTGGGAGGAACCCTAGTGATAGGGGACACAGAGCCTGAACCAGCCATCTCTGTAACCAGGCATGGCCTCAAGTAAAGGGGTTAGGACATCAACTCGGCCACAGAACCTTAGAGCTACCATTAGTCCTGCTTGCAGAGTGTTCTGGGAATGGAGTTAGCAGAATTGCTATCAAAGAGACCAGAGAGATTTCTTCCAGCAACTGATGGGCACAGATGCAATCTTACAGCCAAACATTAGGTAGAGCTCAGGGAGTCCTGTGGACGAAGGGGATAGAGGACTGGAGGAACCAAAGGGATAAGGGAGACTGTAGGGGTCTGTCTTAGATCCTCTGCCTATGTGTTAATGACTGAGTAGCTTGGTGTTCTTGTGGAATTCCTAAAGTGGTGGCAGACACTGTCTCTGACTCTTTTGCCTGCATTCAGGACCCTTTTTCTCCTCCTGCTGGGTTGTCTCATCCAGCCTTGATGTGATAGTATGTGCCTAGTCTGACTGTAGATTGTTATGACGTGTTTGGTTGATGTCCCAGGGAGATCTGCTGTTTTCTGAGGGGAGATGGGGGATGGATCTGGGGAAAAGGGGAAGTTGTGGGGGGGAGAGATTTGTGGGAAGGGAAGGAGGGGAATCTGTGGTTGGGATGTAATATAAAAGAGAAGAATAAAAAGAAAAGTGTTGTTGTGGCCATGGTGTCCCCTCACAGCAATAGAACTATGACTAAGACAGTGACATAGGATGTAGCTCAGTTGGTAGAGTGCTTGCCTAGCATGCATGAATCGCTGCATTCAATCCCCAGATCTGTATAAACTGGGCATAATCACACATACCTATAACTCGAACACTGGAGAGGTAGAAGAAGGAGGGTCAGAAGTTCAAAGTCATTGTCAACTTCATAGTGAGTCTAAGGCAAACCTGGTCTAAATGAGACCATCCTCCCTTCAAATGAATAAACAAACAAAAGCAAGATTATGTTTTGTGGTGGTTTGCATGATATAGGCTGATATTGGTGGAACTGTTTAGGAAGGATTAGAAGGTGTGGCCTTGTTGCAAGAGGTGTGTTGCTGGGGCATGGGCTTTAAGGTTTCTAAAGCCCATGCTGTCCTTAGTTCTCTTACTTTCTCTCTGTCTCGTGCTTATCAATCAGATATAAACTTTCAGCTACTGCTCCGATGCTGTGCTTGCCTCTCTGCTGCGATGCTCCCTGACATGACGGTCATGCATGCACCCTCTGAAACTGTAAGCCCAATAAACTCTTTTTTGTAAGTTGCCTTGGTTGTTGTGCCTTAGCACAGCGGTAGAAAAGTAACTAAGATGTGTACTGGAGGAAACTTACAACGATCTAACCAAAGACATTTTGTTCTTTCTCTATTGTACTGTGTGTATGTAGGGTATAAAGTGTGTATATGTGTGTTTCTGCATGTAGTGGGTGTGCATGCACATGGAGGCCCAAGGTGTGTGTTGGGCATTGTCCTCAATTGCTCTTCCATCTTATCCAATGAGGCAGGATCTCAAAGTCCAGCTGAGAGCATGCTGACATTAGCTACGATCTGCTTTGAGGAGCTCCCATCTCATGCTTTCTGATGCTGGAATTGCAGGTGGGCCCCCACACCTACCCAGCATTCACATGGGTTCTGGGGATCTCAGTTCTGGTCTTCACGTTTACACAGCCATTTTCCAAGAACAAAAGGATCTTTTATACAATAAATCCTTACCTAGGCATGCATATTGGCGTAACTACTCATGGGGAGTCATGAAGAATCCAAGGTCCTTCTAACTTTCTCTCTGGCATTTTTACCAAGGACCTTTGTGCCCTGTAAAAACAAGGTGGCGTCTCTACTTCCAGACTTCCACCTGCATCCTCCACAAGAGGAAGGAGAGTATGTCAGGGATGATCCTCCTGAATCCTAAGCAACACGAAGCAAAATGTGACAGGGACAATCTATCTGCATCCTCTACAAGATGGAGGAGAAGGAAAGATCGATGTCTCTGCCTCTAGAGGTGCATTTTACTGAGGAGGCTTCTTCCGGAACTTCTGCACACATCTCATTGGCCATAACTATCTCCACCACACTTGAAAAAATCTAGCAAACTATTTTTAAATAGAACCATTGCTTTCCCAAGACAAAATTGGGGTTATTTCTAAGGAAAAATCTAAGGAGAAGATGGAGTTAATGCAGACAGTGATGACTGTCTGCTCCAACCCCACTGTAAGTTCGCAAGACAAAATGAATCTCTGGTCCCAAGGCAGGATTGGAACTATCACAGAACTACTTAAGGTCAGGTCATTTCCAGGCTAGCAGGAGACGGAGAGAGCTCAGGTGAGGCTGCTGAGATCATTCGGGCCATTCTGACCACTGGAAAAACAGAAGACAAGCATGAAATCACCCACTTGATAAGAAAACCCTATCCACAGGGCCTACTTCTGCAGGCCGTGTTTATTTATATAAATTACTTATTGTCTAGCACAAGACTCTGAAACTCTGTTTTCTAGGTCAGTTTTTAAAAGGGGTGTGGTTTACATCTCCTTTGGCTAAATCTTACCAGCTGGCTATGCTTGACCTTAAGTATTTGTCTCTCACCAGAAAGCTTTGTGCAAGTGCGACCCCAGGCTGAGCATGCCTCTTGGCGCTGGGCTGGGCCTGGAGCCCAGGTCATGGCTGCTCCTCACACTGCAGGATCAGCTTGGCTCGAACGCTTTCTACTGAGAAATATTGTTAGTAATAAAAGGGAGTTGTCAGGGGATGGGGAAATGTTTCACTCTGTAAGGTGCTTGCCTTTCAAGCTTGGGAAACTGAGAACACCAGGGCTCATCTTTTAAAAAAAAAAAAAAAAAGGCCAGACATGATATGTACTTGAGCCCTCAGGACCCCTGGGGTTCACTAACCAACTAGGCAGCTTTGACTGGCTGCTTGGTGAATTCCAGACCAGTGAGAGACCTTTTCTCAAAATAAGGTAGACAACACCTGAGGATCACCACCCAAAGTTGTTCCTGCTCCCATCTTAACAGCACATGCACACGCACATGCACACACACACACTACACAAATGCACCAAGGCTAGAGCCAACGTTTATCACATGCCAACTATGGACTATGTCAGTGACAAACTCAGACAGCCACCACTCTGCAGGTCCTGTGGTGTGTGCCCAGCAGTACCAGTTAGCCTAGGACTGAGCATTTTATGGGATTTTTTCCATACTAAACCAAGAGATGCTGGGTGAATGGACTGTGGTGAGGCTTACACTCACGGCATTGGCTCATGGTCTATTTAAATCAGTACCGTGTTGTGAAGCAAGACTCACACAGTCTCTAAGTGATAACGGCTCCAGGCATGGCCCTCAGCACTCCATGTGTTATGCTACCATCTTCACAAAGCTCTGAAATAGAGGGACAGTTTCTATTCTTGTTTTCTAAATTAGCAAACAGGGACAGGGTGTTTGCATAACTCACTATGGAATACTGAGTTAGAAGGGGCGCAGCACAGAGTCAACACCAGGCAGTCTGGCTGAGGGACACAAGCTGAGTTCTGAGATTCAACATTACTTCTTCAGTCTGCCCTGAGGGTGCTGAAGCTACACACTGAGGCCCTTCAGCTGCTTGAACTGACACTGCCCACCCCATCCCTCAACGGGCTATGTCCCCTATACGCATTTGATTGAACAGCTGTGGGAGGAGGATGTCATTTATGGGCAGGGACATTTTCTTTTATGCGTGTCCCCCAACACACAAGCCATCTGACAATGACTTGGGACACTCCTGGTTGTCCCAGTGGGAGGAAAAATTGTCACTAGCATCTGATAGCAAAAATATCAGAGAGTCTGCTAACACCTTCCCATGCACAGGACAGCTGCCACCACAGAGATAAGCCAGGCCAAATTGCCAGTCCTGGCTGAGTAGAGGGACCCTGCTCTACTGAGACTCTGTGAAGCTGGAATCATGGTTAGTGCTGCCTGAAGTGGAACTCAGCCATCAGAGAGGTCAGGAGTCCAGGTTAAATAAGGCCAAGGAGCCTCAATAATGGGGTGGGGACTAGAATCTGGGTGTGATGCCAAAGCCACTTTCTTAGCCACATTACTTGGGTGCCTTTACATCCAACTGTAGCTTTCAGCCTCCTCTGACTTGCAATGTCCCACATAGGCCTGGAGCAAGTTAATTAGCAGCAAGTTAATCGAGGAGGGGTTGCTTAGTTATTCTTCTCCCTATACTTTCTCTTCCCATTCTTACCAACAGTCTAAGCTCATTCATGTCCAAGACTATTCTAGAATTACAGTGTGTGGATATGAAATGTCTCCTATAGGTTTCTGTGCCTGAACACGAGGTTCCCAGCAGGTGGGCTGTCTGGGGAGGCAGTTGAAGCCTCAGGAGACAGAGGAAGTAGGTCACTGTGGGCAAGTAGGTTCGACAGTCTGGCCGTGTTTCCTGTTTACTTTCTGCTTCCTTCAGCAATACATGAGTAGGTAGGGGATCCCAGTGACCCTGTACACCATTGTAGGGCAGGCTGTGGTAATTAATGCCTATCCCTACAGTAGATGCCCCCCAAAACTATGAACCAAAATAGATCTTTCTTCCCCGAAGTTGTTCCTTTTCAGGTATGTCATTACAGAAATAAGAACATCAGTTGATACCCTCAGTATGGTCAACAGGGGCACTTGGGGCTCTTTCCAAAAATGTATGACATATAATAAGAAATACAGAATGCTTCCAGAAACACATACACTCACCTAGGACCAAAATACCTCAAAGTGTGACTCACTCTGGTACTTTGTCTTATTTCAATGTGTGTGTGTGTGTGCGCGTGTGCGTGTGTGTATGCGTGTGCATGTGTGTGTATGTTATTACAACCCATAATTTCTTCTCACCCATGGTTTAAAGAATCGCTGAATATCTCATGCCAGAGATGTTCATCATGTGGGGGTCACAACCACACAGAGTTATGAATTAGCTTTATAGACTTTAAGGAAGGGAGAGCTGAGATACAAATGCTTAGGGTTTCTTATTAGAGCTATGTGATACAGGCTGCAGAAGGTAAGATTCAAACAGACACATCCACCCACTTGACCCAAAGCCTGCGACTGCATAGCCTAGAGTCTGTAAGTGCATAGCCTAGAGTCAGTGAGTGCATAGCCTAGAGTCTGTGAGTGCATAGCCTAGAGTCTGTGAGTGCATGACCCATAGTCTGTGATTGCAAGGCCCATAGTCTGTGACTGCAAGGCCCAGAGTCTGTGACTGCACAGTCTGAGCCCGTGAGGACATAGACCACAGTCTATGACAGTATAGCACACAGCCTGTGGCTGCATGGCCCACAGCCTGTGGCTGCATAATCTGGAGCCCGTGACTCCATGGGCCACAGAACGTGACTACACGGCCCATCATCCGTCTACAAATCCCATAGTCTATGGCTGCATGGACCTCCAGGGAAATTCCCCTTGAAGTTCATTCTCTCTCTCTCTCTCTCTCTCTCTCTCTCTCTCTCTCTCTCTCTCTCTCTCTCTCTCTCTCTCTCTCATTCTGAGTCACCTGCCATCCACAGTTATTTGTCACTGCTTAAGTGTTGGATCCAATCTGCCTCTACCACCTGAATATATCTTGCAGGTTTTGACAGATATTAGAGATTACATATCAAATAATGTTACAGCACAAAAGCAATTCCATATTAGTTTGGGTTTCTGTATGAAGGGTGATGAATAAGAAAAAAACAGAAACTGATTGAAAGGACCTTCACGAAGAGACCAAGGTTGCGGAATGTTTGGTGCATCCAGATAGCTGCAGTCAAGTTCCACCTCATTCTCCACTTATTCATAAAATCTGGGCAAAGGCATTGACTGGACTGTCAGGTCTATGATAAAACTCCCCACGCTGTCCGCTAAAGAAGATGATTCAGGCCCCAGCACTTTAAAGTCTCAGAGGAGATCAGTGAAGGTGGGGGATGCAAAATATGAATTGATGAAAAGAGCAAAAGAAATTGAAAAGAGATTCCCCCACCCCTCCCCCATCCCAGGAGTCAGGGGACCCCTGGGTGCCACCTCTCCCAGTCTCTCAGAATAACATTAATGGCCAATGTACAACCTGTATGACCAGTGGTCTTGGTAGCAACTCAATTTAACCTGAGAGGTTTAATGTAGGGTCTCCCAATAACTTTGCCCCCAGACATAATTTTTCCTGTCCTCGGGTCTCCAAATAATTACAACTGCACAAGATTCTCTTTATATCTGCTTCTAACACTTAAAAAATGGGAAATTCCTTGCATCCTGGGTTCCTTATACCTAATAAAACAGAAACACGAAAGCAAAAGCCATGAAAATTTGGGGGCCCTTGGACCCACAGTTCCAGGTGTTAACAATGGTCTAGGTTCAAATAAATTCCCTAGCTAGACAAATGCTATCTCCCCAGCGTCTGTGGACTCCTGTTTCCCTGATTCAGCCTTTAGATTCCCAGCTACCTTTCCCCCCCCCCACACACAGCTGGGAGTCTCCCCCCAACTAAAGTTGCTGCCATGAACTGGAGACTTACCTGAGTCCTGGGGAGAGAGAGACAGCCTCAAGTTAGGAACGCTCCTCTAAAGCACCCTCTCAACAGAAGGGTAAGGGAAGAGATATGAATCATGGATTAGTACAAAGCCACACCTTGGAGGGTCCAGGTGAGGACACTAGAAGAGAAAACCCAAAAACAGGGGCCTCCAATCTTGGTTCACTGAGGACAATGTGAGAGGCGTTCTGCCCAGCAGGATGTAAACCTTGGCCATGGCAACTGTGTTTCTCCTTCCCGGCCGATAGAGCAAGAAAAAAATCAACCATATTTTATTGCCGTTCGTCTTCATTTTGGGTCAGCTAAAATTGTTTCTCGTAGCCGCAAACTCGGGATGGATGTTCCAGACGGTAGAGAGCTAGGCAGGTTATGATCCCAGGCTCACCACTTAGCTTTCCTTAGCCTTTGCTCCTGAAGGGATGGCTAGCTGTATGGACGGTCCTTCATCTATGTTTTAGCTTGCCGTTCAGCTGGAAGCTTCAGCCCCTCTCTTTCATTTTTTTGCGCCAAGGAGTGAGTGTGGTTCAAAGACGCTGAAATGGCCTTATCTGAAAGTTTTAAGTTGCCACTTCTGCCCCGGCTCCCAAGGTCTTCGCATCTTGCCTACCCCAGGAGCGCCTCAGCTGTATCTCAGTACTAGAATATTCCCTGCCTGCCTCAAGGAAACCTCTCCGGCCCAGTATGAGCAGAAGCAGGGGTGTGGGGGAGGGCAGCAGTGAGCTCCCTGCGAAGGCCACTGCTTCTGTGAGCACTGCCTGAGGACAGTTAGCAAGCGTGAGGCAATTAAGGCAGCTTACACTCTACCCTCTAATGACACATCTGAGGTCAAAGACACCTGCCCTGGGGACCCATCCCTAACTAGTAAAAGCTATTGATTCAACAACAATCACCACTGGGCAATAGGCTTCCAGAACTGCAACTAGAGTTGAGCAGCCTGTGTCAGGTACCAGGTGGTTCTCGCACTGTGAGGCTCCAAGGCCCCAAAGCAAAGGGTAGGCTAGTTGGCAGCAGTATTGGGGAGAGAAGCACACCACAATGGCCTGAGGAGTTCCTCGAATCTTTTAGTGACCCCCCCCCCCAAAACTAGGCCAAACCCACATCCCTGGCTTTACAACAGAAAAGAATTAAGGGATGAGTCTGTAAGAACCAGAGTCAGAACTGGCTATTCTTCCAAATTGACCTGGGTTCAATTCCCAGCACCCACATGGCAGCCCACAACTGTTGTAACTCCAGAGGACCTGATGATACCTTCACATAGACATACATGCAGGCAATATACCAATGTGTATATAAAAATAAATAAATCTTTAAAAGAAGAAGAAGAAGCGGAGTTGTCGGAGTTCATTAGAAAGAGATAATGCTCTGAACCTTAGTCTAAGGGGAAGTGGAGCTTGCCCACTGGGGGCATAGGGTGGCTCTAGTTTGCTAAAGATGTTTTAAACACAGGTTTGAAGCAGGAGGATTAAGTGAGAAATGGGGTGGGGGAGCAACTGGGAAGGGAGAGAGGCCCTTAAAGGGACCTTGTTAATTGTGCTGGAATTCTTGACTAGCTGGCAAGAGAGGTTTCAGTCAAACTATATAGTGAGGGGCTCCTTTTTTTTCTCATGCCCATACCCCTATTTTTCTATCCTGCCTCAGTTTGACTCAACATATACCAAAACGTGCATGCGTGTGCACACACCCTTCCCCCCCCCCCCCCCCCCACACACACACATCGCAAAAACCTTAAAGGACATCTTTTGGAATGCATCAAGGAAAATCCCAACTGGCCCCTGTCTGACCTGCCTGCTCCTAACCTGTGTTTCCCCCAGCAAGAGAGGACACAGCAAGAGAGTTAGCAGCTGGCTTTTAAGCCTTCAGAGAGAGGCTTCTGCTATCCTTCCCTGTTCTTTTCTTCCTTGGCCTGTAAACCATAGAGTCATTGGAAGTCCTACTGAAGCCTCCCGCAGGAGTCTGTGATTCTTATCTTCAAAGTGTCCCGCAGACATTAGGCTGGAAATTTGCATAACAGCTAAAGTTGGGGGGCAGCTCCCTTTGATCACCAAAAGCTCCTCTCCCTTTCTCTGCTTCCAAGGGCTCTCAAAGAAGCCCGGTGATGAAGGAAATAAGTGCTTTGGGGAGTGTTGTGTAATCACTTCAGCTGGTTTGAGGCGCCTCTGAAAAATAGGAGCTACCCAGTTTCTGTTATCAGCTGAGGTCAATTAATAAATGGTTGGGCAGAAAATGATAAAAAGTGAAGATGGGTCCCAGGTGGGACACTCCTACAGGAACACGAAAATGATTGACTAAAAGGAGAAACAGGGCCTATTGCTCCCTGGAACTTGCTTTAGCCTTAAGGAGCCAGTCTATCCTGGGACTGGTTCAGGACTCCTGAGACCCAGCCCAGACACGGCTTAAGGTAAATCTGGGCTCTGAAACCTGAACTGATCCAGAAAATCCACTCCTGTTTTGAAGATTCTCTAGGCAGCTGGACTAGAATGTCATGGTTGTAGAGCCTTGAAATATTGGAGATCTGGAAGCAAATGTGTCTTGAGCTCCCTGTAGTCTGCCGCTGCCTTCTATTAGCCACACCGTAGCTGGTGTAGCATCCTTTCCAGTGCCAATAAAGTCCGTTGGGTCGTATTCTATTTCATTTGTTTTACTTTCGAGATAACGCAGTCACGTCATTTCTCCCTTTCTATTTTCTCCCTCCAAACCTTTCCAGATATTCCTCCTTGCTCTCTTTCAAATTCATGGCAACTTATCCCACTAATTGTTGTTAATGCATACATACATATGCATTCCTAAATACATGCAACCCCCTCAGTCTATATAAAGTTACTTACATGTGTACTCTGAGGGCTGACCATCAGTACTAGATAACCAATCTGTATGTTCTTGCCCGGGAAAGACTATTTCTCTGACTCTCAGCATTTCTTAGTTACCTGTGGTTCTTTGGGTAGAGTGAAGGCCTCATGAGCTTGCCCTGTTCACTTTGGCAAGTCTACCATTGTCCTTATTCAGCTCACGTTTAGTCAGTGATGCTGGTGAAACCTCATGGTGTACTGACATTACTAGGAGATACAGTCTCACAGCAAGCTTCTTGGTCTCTTACAATCTTTCCAGCCAATCTTTCCACCCTGTTCCCTGAGCCTTAAGTGCAGGGGTGTTTTGTAAATATATGTGCTGTGACCAATTCTGTATTTTGATTACGTTTTTCTGGAATGGTCTTCATTTAAAAAAAAAAAAAACTTCCATAATGAGAGGCTAGGAGTATACTTATCTGTGGATATAAGATCAAATATTTATAGTTAGGGATTTGATGTGAGAGTCCCCTCCCTCTGTATGCTGTCATTACCATTAATGAATAAAGAAACTGCCTTGGCCTGTTGATAGGTCAGAACTTAGATAGGCAGGGAAAACTAAACTGAATGCTGGGAGAAAGGAGGTGGAGTCAAAGAGAAGCCATGTAGCCACTGGAGACAGACACACTGAAACTTTGCTGGTAGGCCACAACCTTGTGGTGATGTAAAGATTAATGGAGATGGGTTAAATTAAGATAAATTAGCCAATAAGAAGGTAGAGTTAATGGTTCAAGTTGTGATTTAAATAATATAGTTTCTGTGTGATTATTTTTGGGTTCAAGCTGCTGGGCAGCCAGGAAACAAGTGGTCTTCTCTCCAACAGGGATTATGCTGCCTTCGGATACTGGGGAGTGTAGAATCTCCTTTAAGACCCATGACTTCACTATCCCTGGGTATTTAGCTAGGTTTCCAGTGCCAGGAATGATTTTCCTCTTGGTGAGTGGGTTTCAAGTCCTAGCAGATAGCTGCTAGCTACTCCCAAGGCATGAATGCCAACATTACACACTTACAGGTGTCAAGCCATACTGGTCTGGAGTTATCCTTAGCAGATCACTAGCCCCTTTGGAAAAAATCGATGAAGATAAGAATTTTGTAGGCAAAGGAAAGAACTAAGGCCTCTACCATGAGCAGTAGAGTACCAGTCTCGAGTTCCAGTCTAGAGTACAAAGGCATCCTGCTGCAGCTTTCTATACACATTGTCTAAATAAGCAAGTATGGCTGTGTGCCAAGAAAACTTGTATTAGGAAAGCAGAGTGTAGGCTGGCCTAGGACCGGAGTTTGCAGATCCTTCCTATTGGGACCTCTGTTGAGTACAGATGGTCACAGGGACAAGTTCATGTTTAGACAACATGGTACAGATATGGGTATCAGGTATGAGTTAGCTAAAACATGACTGGCACTGAACATCAGGTATGAGTCAGCTAAAACTGTTATGCCCAGATCACAGAGTCCCCCCAAAACCAACCAGGCAACTGAGTCCTGTCTGTAAAAGCAAAGAGCCTTTATTCTTACACAAGTTTGCAAGCTCGGACTCTGTGTGTCCAACGTACTGGAATGATGGGAGAACCCCGAGCTCAGTTAGGGTTGGGTTTTTAAAGTAGCAAAGGTGGGGGTGAGGGACTTCTAAGGTTCAGGACCCCTGATTGGCTGACATTTGTCTAGGGGTGTCCTGGTGAATAGCCATGAGTGTGTGCTGGCAGGTGATCCTGTCTAAAATGGTTGGAACATTAGGAATTTCCTTTGGATGGTCTGTTCCTAGATAGTACAGGCGTATGGCTTTTCCTGGAACCTGGTGCTGCCTGGCTGCCTTGGGCCCCACATGGCCTGGGTCTCACATATGTGGCCAGGCTGCCCTAGGCCCCACAAAAACATGACTGGCATAGAACATCACGTTAGCACAAAATAGTTGAGACTGACTTTCCAGGGACCCCCAAGGTATACTGTGATGAAATCTGCTGCATAATTATTCTGGCAAAATGAAGTTTTGTGAATTTCTCTATACAAATACGACTTTAAGGTCAGAGGACTCTGTGTGTGTGTGTGTGTGTATCTTTAAGGTCAGGGGACTCAGCCTGTAGTGTGGTTGTGTGTGTGTATATATGTATGTATCTTTAAGCTCAGGGGACTCACCCTGTGTATGGCTTCGTGAGTGTGTGTGTGTGTGTGTGTGTGTGTGTGTGTGTGTGTGTGTGTGTGTTTCACATATGTCAATGGATATCTTCTGACTGCTGGTGAATAAAGTATGTCTTCATTCTCCTTAGCTCCTGGAAATCTTTAAACTCCAGTTCTCATTTGATCCTCCTCCTTTCCTGGCATTGGAGCTTGGACCTCACAAACTCCATACCTCATCCGTGCTCCTGTCAGGCCTAGGGAGTAAATACTGAGAAAATAAATACCCAACAGCTGATGAAGCAGGGTCCTTGGCCCTGTAGGGTTTCTAATGTGAGCAATGCAAACATGAAAACGCCATAGATCTTCAAGTAGGATCAGTGAAGTCTTGGCAACATGTGGAGCAAAAATACATCCCGCAGTATCTGTGAACCTCAGCTACACCCGCTCTGGGAAGCTGCAGAGCCGGCACCACCAAGAACCAAAGGCAAAGAGCTTGCTGTTGCTTTCAGAGGTGGGGGAAGGGAGGGGACCTGCAGGCTTTGATGGCTGGTGGTGGCTCAACACCTTCCTCAGCAGCAATGCAATCCTCACCTCCTTCTTAGCCTCTCCTTTTCCAGTTGTGCTTTCTACAGAAACTTCTCCTGGGTTTTCTTTTTCAGAAAAGAGCAGCACAGGCCGCTTTGCACTTCAGGCATCTCAGGGCATCAAAAAGAGCCAAAGCAAGTCTCCTTATTAGTTGTTATGGCAACAAACACTGCAGAGGTACCAAAAAAGTGCCACGCAGGTGACACTTGGAGAGCTGTAGTCACCACACATCTTCCTTGCCTGTGTGCAGCTGCACACACTGTCATCTCGGGACCTGGGTGAGGGAATTCTCAGCGCTTATGGCTAGAGAGGAATCCGGGAACTCTTCCCTGAGTCCTCAGATCAGACTTGGTACATCCAGCTTATTTCACCCCAGCCCTGCCCACCCCCCTCCCCCCAACCTCTCTCCCCCTCCCCCATAAGCATCTTGAATGGAAATTGTAGTGGTGGCCTTTGAGGCTAAGTTTATCTGGTGCTGACAGGCCCTCTCCATTTCAGTCGCCCATCAGGTTCCTTTGAGTAGGGCTTGGTAACATTTACCAAGGGCATTGGGATTATCTGGAGATGGCAGTCCAAAGAGTAGATTTGGGCTCCACCTCCATCCACAGAACGAATGTCCTAGCAACGGGGACAGCGTGAACGGCAGCACCTTCCTTTCTCACAGACTCAGCTAAGTGGTCACCAGCTGGACCTAATCAGAGCAAATGATTCAAGGGGGTTGCGTTGAAATGAGCCAGCATGAAAAAGGTCAGACCTCCATCCCAAAATTCAATCTATAGATCCCAGCACCTCATTAGGAAAGGGAAATAAACATGACGATGAAAAAAACCTCAACACGTGTATGCGTTCTGGCTGTAAGGGAAGATTTTCTCAAGAGTTGGAACCTGGGGGATGGGGGAGATGGTTCAGCTGACAGAAGTGCTTGGTCTACAAATGTGAAAACCTGAGTTTGAATCCCTAGAAGGCATATAAAAAGCAAGGGGTAGTTGTGTGTGCCTGTAGCCCAGAACTGGGGTCAGAGAAGATGATAGGTCCCAAAGCTTCTGGTAGAGTGAGAGACCCCATCTCAAGGCGGTAAAGTCATATTGACAGGAGAAGACACCACCCCGTTCTGGTCTCACCATCTGTGTCCCCACTCGTATCACACACATGTACACACATGCACGTGCGCATGTGCATGCACACACACACATACACACACACACACACACACACACACACACACACACACACACACACTGTATCTCCTCTCTAATGTGCTTCCCGGTAGCAGAATATCCCTTCATATAAATGCTCGTTAGTGTTAGCGTCTTTTCCTGGTTTCCTGAACAACTGACTTGAATACCTTAAGCCCAGGAATTAGGCTTCTGAATTCAGGGCACAATACAATAGTAACCCTGTGTGTGTGTAACGTGGCGTGCCCACCAGTGAGTCTAAACTAACACTTAGTGCCCGATTGAAGTCCAGAAATGCAAGCCATTCCGTCTAGTACTTTTTTTGTCTATGTTGTCTCTGCTTTCAAGTGGATAAAAGATCTTTGCAACCGTGGGCTGAGCATGCAAAGGAGAACAGCTCACCCTCCCAGCCTCCAGTTCTCACTCAACTAAGCAACCCCACTGCGCTTGCCCCGCTGGACAATGAAAACACCAAAGGATCCCCTGGTGGCAGTCGCTAGATCCCAGATTATTGGCAGCACTGGTGCGTGACTTTGAATTCAGTTTTAATTATTTTTAAGCCTAGTGTTGCTCCCCCAACCCATCTGCACTTGTACACTCACTCTGGCGTGAGAGAGTCACCAAAACAAAACTCACTTCAAACCAACATGCCAGTGGCAGAAGGGCAGACAGCAAAATGCTAACGTCCCACGGCATGGCCTGGAAACCTAAAACTAATAAAAGACAAATGTGGGGCTCCTGTTATCCAGCGTGGGTACAGAGGATAACAGCCACAGAATAGAAGAATAACTTGCCCCCTTGTGCTTACGAATAAAACTTTATTGGAACAGCCATGCCTATACATCATTGCCGGATTTTGAACAGAAAGGCAATGGAGACCGCCTAATGCTCAAAGCCTAAAATACCTACATTCTAATCCTTTCTGGAAGTTGTTTCTGCTACCAGGCTGCCTGTCGTGGGAGCTTATAGCACAGGTTTGGGAATTTGGTGGCCTAAATCCTAATGTGAGGAGTCTCCCACCTAGTAGGTAGGTTATCGTGGATCTGGTTAGTTTAAGGATGCTGCTTGAGACTGCCTGGCGGGAGGCAAGAAAGTGGGGATGCTAACTATGTGTACTTTACTGAGCTGCTGGGAAAAGTAAACTACCCAAAAGGACTAAAATGTTTACAATGGGAGCCAGGGCCAGAGTGCTCTAACCAAAGTCTCTTTCTTATCCACAGTTCTTTCCCTAAAAATCTCCAAAGAGACCTCGCTTGCAGCTAACTGTTCAATAACACTTCTCTGTGCGTCATTAGCTTGAGACTTGCTTTGGCAATTTCAACTTCATTAAAATTATAATTATTTCTTTCATCCCCTTTCCTTTATCTGCGTCTCAACTTAATCTCCTCATTGTCTGCCAAGGCCAAGGGAATCTGGGAGAATCGCTTATGAGACCGATTGAAAAGCAAAGGAAAAGAAAAGAAAAGCCAGGTATAGTCAGAAAAAAAAAGAGCAGTAAGAGAGGCACTAAATGTGCATGGCAAATCACATTTTTCAGGGATGGAAATGGATACATCCGGGAAAAGGAAGAGCAAACATGATGTGAGAAAAGGCTGCATAGAGCCCAGAGAACATGCAGAGAACCCAGAGAACATAGAGACCATGTAGAGAACACAGAGAACATGCAGAGAACACAAAAAAATGTGCAGAGAACACAGAGAATGCTCAGAGAACACAGAGAACGTGCAGAGAACACAGAGAATGTATAGAGAACACAAAGAACATACAGAGAACACAGAGAATGCTCAGAGAACACAGAGAATGCTCAGAGAACACAGAGAGAGTGCAGAGAACACAGAGAGAGTGCAGAGAACACAGAGAACGTGCAGAGAACATGGAGAATGTGCAGATACATTCTGGGGAGGCCCTCAGCACCAAGCAACTTCTGTGGCCCTGATCCACACATTAATTGTTAGCTGAACTCAATACTCTCTCCTGAGATTGCTCAACCCCCGAGAAAAGGCCAGACCAGTAGTGTCCTTGGGATCCCAGCTCTCTCCCACACAGCAGGTTTAGCTGTGCAGGGCTGGAATTATAGCAAGGTCAAATACACTGGGTTAAAATTGGCGTCGGTCTCCCCTTTGTGCCCTTCTAGAAAGGCTCAAACATTAATGGGATTTTTAAGGCTCCTGTGGGGGCCTCTACAGTTTCCTTTTCTGATATTCTAGTCAGTTATTTTTCCCCATGAAAACTAATAACTTCAGAGGGGCCTGATGTAGAACAGCATGCATGTGAGGTAAATACTCCTCCCACATAGAAAGATTCCCATCCCAAGGTATGCCAAGCTTCTATTTCCATCTGTCCTCCTCTTTCTATCTGTCCATCTGACACACATGTCTCAGGGGTGCAGGCTGCGCGCCAGGCTCAGCTCGAGGGCTGGACATTGTAGTTGTCAACTCAGAGAAGAAACACACAGCCATCAAGGTCAATTTGAATTTTGGATATAAAATGGACACTGTAAAACATAGCCTGGCCCCACGTGGTATTTGGACCCCACTTCCAGCATAAAAAGCCCTGCTTACTTGAAGTTCAATTAGGAATCTTGCCTTGTATTTTACTGGCAACTGCTATTGGATAGAGCAGTGGTGGCAGGGTGTCCCTGCTTGCTTGTCCAGCCTTGCGGGAACATAACCTCAAATACTTAAAAGATTCAATTCCCCTCTGGCATCTCCCCAGTGACACAGCCTGGGAACAGGATGACCTTTTCTTTAGAAACCCATCGCTCTTGGAGGCCCATGGAGCAGGTGTCACTTAGTGCTCTAATTGCATCTTTATTTCCTTGATGCCATCCTCTGAAAGTAAAGTTCTTGACAACAGAGCCTGAGTCCTGGTGCTTCATATCCCCAGAGTCCAGCAGAGCCCTGGGAACTAGTAGATTCTAGATCAGCTTAATAAATAAGTGAACAGGTGTGATCACCTGCATCAAACACAATGCAGACCTCTGTCCCCAGTGCACCAAGAAACACCAAGGACAGAGAAATTATCACCAGAACCCAAGGAGCGCATGCATAGCAATGGTTGCTTATTTTAAAACGCCTTAACCCAAGATTCTACTCCAAAGAAAGGCTTTTGAGTGGAGAGGGGGCATTAAGGAGTATGAGGGACTATCATCTTAGGAAGGATATTAAAGGGTCCTTTGAAAGGACTCTTTAGCAAGAAGAATCAGTAAAAATACTGATTTAACTCATTGGAAATACAGCCAAATAGGAGTTCAAGGGTTCACCAGAGCCACACACAGCCGCAGTCACTGAGGGATAGTGTGTAGAGAGACAATAAATGATGGAGAGGCATTTTATTGTCAATATCGACTGTCATACAGCTGAAACATTTACAAAGAAAATAGCACAACCCCACAAAAGGACAGACTCAGAGATGCGCAAGGGTGGGGGGGCCTTGTCTACAATAGAAAATCAGTCTGCAGCAGTGACGCTGGCTCCTTCCATCCAGCTGTAAACACAGGGTGGGTCAATATTATCCAGCATGTTTTGGCGAGGCTAGAACTGTGTCTTTAAAAAAAAGAAAAACAGAAGGGAAAAATATATATATATCTACATATGTTGTATCGTAGCATTTCCCATGGCCACACACATTAGCAGGACGCGAAGCTGCTTTTCCTCTTTCTGCTCTCTCCCGGGCTGTCCCTCTGTGTCCTCCTGCAGGGTCTGCGGCTGGCTGGCGCAGCACAGGCACCGACAGCTCTTGGCAGTTGCTGTCAGTGCTCAGACCGGTAGGTGGGAAAAGTCTCTGTCCGATGAAGCTTCAGAGGGCTGGTGACATCTTTTACAAAAAGAGTTAGAAAGAAGAAACCATTATCGCTCAAGAAAGCCCGTGGTCATATTGGCTAGTAACACAGTTGATTCTGTTTACCAGAATTCTTTCTTGGGGACGGTATTCCTAAGGTCGCTTATAGTGATATGCAAATAAGCATCACCAGGGTGTGTGTGTGTGATTAACATATCATTTGCATTTGGCCTTTGCAGTCAGCCGCCCACGGGCAGTCTGTTAGCAGCTCTATTAGTCCTTAAATTTTCATCTGCAGTAGCATCCTGGTCAAAGTACTCAGCGGGAATGAGAGAGAAACGCCGAGACTGAGGGGACTTTTGATGCAGGTGCTTTTTGCAAACTTGACTCAAAATGAGATGATACCATGCTTTTTCTAAGGTCATTGTTAAGTAGAAGACTTTTTTTAACTTTCTCTACTTCAAGTTCAGTTTCCAGCCAAGTGAACAAGTCAAAATGCTCCCCTTTCCAGTTAACACAGGAATTGGCTCAGTTCCTCTAAACAGGGCAGAGAGTAAAACTAACTAGATGCCAACAGCACCAAAGCAACCACAATGGAACTTAATGGGCGAGCCTAGGAATTCCTGTGACGCATAATAAAGAAAATCAGGCATCAGGCTGGGCTGGAAGGGACCTGGGCGGAACCAAAGTTTATCCAGACTGACAGCCATGCACCTTTGATTATAGAAAACCAAGATGCTTTGCTGCCACCTGCTGGCGAAGAGTGGCACGAGCATTTCACATGGCTAAGCAGGTGATCACACAGAGGGGGGGACATAAAAAGACGGGGAGGGATAAAGCCCAGGAAGCCTGGATGTTCCATGCACACATTCAAAACCACATTGTCCTGAACCGCGGAGCCACGAAGACAAGGTTGCCGGTGCCAGGCGGCTCCAAGGCTTTCAGCCGACAAACAGGCCTGCCTGAGTCCTTAGGCCTCACCCCTTCCCCTCACCCTGTCCCCTCTGACCCTGTACCCGGGTAGAAACACAGGTAATGACACACATAAATGGTTTCCCTCTCCTACAAGATGAAAGGGAACACATTTATTCCACCCGGTTCTACTGAGAATTAAGGGAAGTGCTGGCGTCTTTGTGAGCTGGAAAAGTTTGCCGAGTTACCCAAATCACAGCCCCAAATTAAAACAGATCCAAAGAGAACCAAGGGCCTGGGGCCAGTGAAGTGGCTTCTTGGGGAACTGCCTCCAAGCCTGAGGATCTGAGTTCAACCCTCAGAATACACATGGTGGAACAACAGAGAAAATCCCAAAAGCTGTCCTCTGACCTCTTCACATTCATGCCGCCATTGCAAATGTCACACACACACACACACACACACACACACACACACACACACACATACATGCAGGCACACTACACACAAAGACACGCATACATACACACACAAATATTTATCAAAAAGAGATACAACTGTTTGGACACTTGCAAGCCTCAAATCTGAACCCAAACCCAATCCCCAACCCACAGTAGTAGTGTGGATATTAAACTCTCCTAAGAGGCCAGGAATCCCCTCTCTGTTCACAGGCAATTGGGAGATGTTTTCTAGTCTCTTTCTGATGCCCACGCTGCAACAAGGAAGCATAGGATCCATAGGAGGTTCTATGACTAACCATCCCGCATGTCTTTATTACGATTTGGTATAAATTCCTGCAGGGAGCAGCAGCCTGGACATGGTATCCAGGGAAAATCCACATCTCGAGTCAAGTGTGAGGCCCCTACCAAGCAACTCCTTAAACTCCAGAAGCTTCCAGAAAAACTGACTGTTGCTAACCACATGGGGCAGGAGAAAGCCAGTTGCTAAACGGGCTTGAAAAGTGGGTTTGGCTTAGGGACAGGAAATAAACTGGAGAGCTTTCTACCCCTTCCTGTGCATGTGCAGCCCATGAGAGACAATGGAAAAAAATAGCACCAAGCCCAGAGTCCACACCCGAGCCCAGGATGCTCTGGCCCGCCACAGCATGGCTGACTGGGGGTGGCCTCAGATAGCTCTCAGATGAATTTCTTACCGCATGTGACCTTGACAAAGGTCCCACCTTCTATTTTGTCCCACCTCACTCACTTCAGGTCCCCCACAATCCTGAAGACATGAGTTGGAAGCCTGGCTTGTCCTCTTTCCCCAGGACGCAGGACCTAGTCTGTGGCATCTCTCCTAGCTGCACACAGTGTCTGTATGAGGGTCGGCACACATATGCAGAAAACAACACAGATTCCCCAGCCTAGCACCCACTCCAACAATCTACCCTCCTGGGAATGGATAGGAACCTGAACAGGCTAGGCTGGGGCCCACTGGGCACTCTGATCTCTGCATGGAAGCCTCTGACTCACACTGGGCCAGGGTCTCCTCTCACTGCTAAGGATCCTGTAATGAAACTGCCAGGGTCCCTTGCCCATTGCTCCACTACAGATCCCAGGATCCTCAGCAGGAACTGACTGCTGTGGATCCCCAATCCTCAATTCTTTACAACAGAGGGGATGAGGATCATGGACCACTCTCTTCGCCTCCAGCCATGGAGGTCCCCGACAGAAGAATGAAAATAAGGTTATAAAGTAGATTCCAATAGAGACACCCACAGCGCCATGATCTGGTTTTCTGTCTGAGGAGTGACCACAGCACCCTGTGTCTCCTTCTCCAAATTGTTTTTCTGTCACCAAATTAGTTCTGGTGGGGGCGGGGCATTCTGAAATATCCCGGAGCAATGAAAGGCTTTGATGCAGGAAGGGCAGAGATGGCAAATGTGAATAACAGAAAGGGAACTGGGACACCCTGCAGCCCAGTGTGACACCTTCAGGCTGCTTCTCTGTGCTCTTGTTTCTCTGCAGTATTAGAATTAAAATAGCAGTTGAGTCCAACACAGCTGTGCTCAGTACCCTCAACTCCCCATGTGCGGGCAAATCTTGTCCACTGGTTCCCATCATCCAAGTTCTCTCTTCATGTGCTCCCCCCCCCCCCCAACCTGCTCATTTCTGTCTAAGGACCTTTGCCTTTGCTGATCTGTCTAGGGAGAAGTTCTTTTCTTTATCTTCTAACCCTCTGTATGGCTGCCTCTTCTGGATTTAAAATCCTGGGGTAAATGGTAAATGCTGTGGACTCCAACAGCTCCAGATCTAAACAAGACCCTCACATAGCCAATAACTGTGCCTCACGTTGTGTGAACTCTGTAGAGAGAGTGTAAACACGCTCTCTGTTACACTCACGTGTGCCAGCTTTGAAGCCAGTGTCTACTGAGTTGTCATTCACAATGCTTCATTAGATGGCAAGCTGCCTGCGGGAAGATACACGCCTGGGCAGGAGCCCCATGCACCCTTGCCACTCAGCATGGCGCTAACATAAAGTATGTGCTCAATAAACAGCTACTGGGTCAGTGAGTGTGTAGGCGGGTAAGAAGCCAGAGCGCTAGCTCCTCGCGGGCAGCTGAGCTCAGAGGCATCACTGACCCCTCTCATAATTTCTTAGTAGCAGAAAAAAAGAGCGGCTTCCTAGGATGTTGTTTAAAATCCAAGCGCCTTAGGTGCCTCCCCGGCAGTAACTTCTTTGTTTTACATATTTTATTTATTTACTTCATGTGAGTGTTTGCCGTGTGTACAAATGTCACTATGCACACACCGAGGTCTGAGGGACTGAGTACTCTCTTCCATCCTGTGGGTCCCAGGACGCCTTGGACTCAGGGTCAGGTGGATTTACCCGCTGAGGTGCCTCGCTGGCCTGACCGTGGAACTATCTTTGCAGGGTGCAATTGCGAGCTCTCTGCCAGTGTTCATATTGTGAAATTGCTACCACTGTCTGCACTGTGAAATATTGTTATTAATGGTTTTATCTGTTGCACTGCAGAGAGGCTCCTCTGGATATGCGGGCCAGCAAAATTCTGTGGACTGCTCCTCTTTCACGGCTTTCTCCCAGATTGTATGTTAAAGGGGCCTTCCCGCGTTGGCTTTGTATTCTCCTAATCATAGAAGACTGTTCCTAGAGAAAAACTGGAAACTGTGGAGGGAGCTGAGAGTTAAGTATACCTCCATGAATGTAGCACACAAGTCAAAGCTAACTCTCCCAGATGGAGCCTCTGATAATAAAACTCTATTCCCAGTCTTACCAGCAGGGGGCACTCTAGGACCTAAATTTTAGAAAGCGAGGCTTGTTTTTCCCAAACCAGTTAGAGAAATTCTTCCCAGGTCTGTGTGATTCTCAGATTGAGCACTAGAGATGCCAGGAAACTTCAGCTTGAATTCCATCAATGTGGGTGATTTGAGCAGTCAGCCCCTCCCTGTGTCTGCTCATCCAAGCACTCAGGTCCCTGCTAGTGAACACAGCATGGAGAACACAGAGTCATGAAGACTGGTCAGGGCTGGGGAGGTGCTTCAGTTGGCAGGCTGCTTGCCCGCCATACACAAAACCCTGGGTTCTATCCCTCAGGCATGGGTATCCCAATCCCAGAAATGAGGCTAGGGAGCCAACAACATCAGAAGTTCAAGATCCCTCGTGACGACACAAGGAGTTTGAAGCTAGCCTGGGCTACATGAGACCCCACCTCGGGAAGAAAGAAGACTCCCAAGTTTTCTCACATCCCACCTTCCAATAATGATGGTGACCCTACGCAAGACACAGAAGACAATAGGCAAAACCAGCTATGACAAGCCTGCCCTTCTGGACATAGCGTTTCCCAGAAGCGCAGTCAATACTAATATCGTAGCTACACGTTTAAACAATGAAATTCTGAGTGCGATCCCTGAGTCTTCTCTCTGCTCTTGACTGTAGATCTGTGCTGACCAACTGCGTGAGTTCCTGCCTTTACTTCCCCTAAGTTGACCACAGCTTGGAACTGTCATCTACAGTGACATTCTCCCCTCCCCATGTTTCTCTTGGCTAGGGTATTTGTCACAGAAACAGGGATGAATCCAGGAACCTAGGATCAGTCCAGCATGAGACCTTTCCAGGGTAGGGGCTGACATACCATCCAAGCCCTGCAGCAAGGATGCCCCACACAGGTTTCTTAATCGGCTTAAATATAGGTCAGAGATGAGCAAGCTAATTTCCTCACTGTAAAACGTCAGAGGGCATATTTACAGAGATAAGAAAGGTCTTAAATACGGTGTTAGACTGGGAGATCTCATGATCTTCTGGTGAGCAGACCAATACCATACTTCACAGGATTTGTTTCTTAAGAGGAATAGGTAGGATCTAAGTGAAGCCTGGCTTCCCTGCCCTGCCCGAGGGTCCTGGAGCAATGGTCCCTACCAAGAGTGTTCAGGAGAAGCACCTGGGGTCTTGTTCAAGCACTGTAGGCTGGAGGAGTCCCGGAGTCCCACCCCCTCCCATTTTTGAATATTGGGACAAAACCCGAACTGGCAATTCCCTAGTAATGCTGACCCATTAGTCTTGATCCCAGAGGGCTGCTTCCAGGCCCTGGCCTCTAGCCCTTGGCCAGACTTTCCATGGGGGTCCCTAAATAGACGGGTTGCTGAGCCACTTTCTGGTACCTCAGGTACCAGGACTGCTATGGCCAGGGGCCCAAGAATCGACATTTTAGACAAATTTATGAGGACATGGTAATAGATGCAAACCTGTAAGGGTCAGGAGTCCAGAAATATGAAAACATCCAGCATCCCGAGGCCTCAGAGGAGGTCCTCAACTCGGGAGGTGACACGTTAACAGACAACAGCTTAACCTCCTCTGAGCAGCCGGCACGACTCCCCGCCCCGCCCCCACTGCAGGTGTCGCGTCCGCTTACCTTGCAGGTGGTACAGCTGCCCTGTGCTATGCTGCCTCGTGATGTGCTGCCAGTAGGCACTGCGGGGCAGGGGTACCACGGTGTTCAGTGAGGCAGCACGCTCACTCATCTTCATCTGGAGCTGAGATCAAAGAGAAGAGAGAGGTGACCTGAGTGGGGGAGAGGGAGACACGTGGCAGAACCAGCTGTCCACACACGGAGGATCCATTCACGGTAGTGGGCAGTCTCCGGCTTTGCCTGCTTCACAGCTCCGCGCTCCATTCTGTTGGCAACACCGACTTCCCTTTGGGGACCACACTCCCGCTCAGCTCAACCCCTCTAGTCCTCAGCAGGTGGCCTTCTCACCCATTCTGGTGTGAGTGGGTCACCCAAGCCAGGCAGCCAAAATGGCATAGTCCCCTGGGCTTTTAAATTTAAATTTTCATTTTTAAAATTTAGTCTATTAAAATTTTTATGGACCAATCAATAGAGGTGAGCTAAGGATTTGCAGCAACTATTTTAGTTGCTTGATCCTCTGGGTGGAGAATAATTCCTGACACATAGTAGGTGTGCAATGTATAGCTGCTGGCAGAAGGCACCTTCTCAGGGAGGGAGGAAGAGAAGCAGAGACTGTCTTGGAGGAACAGAGGAGGTGAGGGTAAGCAGATACAGAGAGAGGGAGGGCTAAACAAGCCTCACGGGGTCCCAGGGGCCAACCCCAGACTGCTCTCTCGCCTGAGCCTAGGCAGTTTCTTGACTCAAGCTGGTTTGAGTTGGACAATCCATTGCCAGTGTAAGAAAAGAAAATCAGCCCATTTGCTGTCCAAGACTCCCTCGCTCCGCTGTCCCCTGTTCTAGGTACTGAGAAAGTAGAAAGGCCAGCACAGCACAAGAGTCCAGGATCTTAAGAGAAACCCAGTCCGCTCTGGCTCTGCCACAGCAGGGGGCCGGCCACACAGGAGGGAAACTTCAGAGAAAAGCAGCTAGAGCCACATGCACAAGAAGAAATGCATCATGTGAAGCCATCCTCACACACCGTCCCATCTGAGTGCTGGCCTCAGGCATCTGCGATAGAGCTTTCCCACGCCAGCGCACAAGTGACTCTTCTCTAACTTGACACCCCAGTGCCTGAGCACTGGGAAATCCGGTGTAGCTCTTTAAAACAGAGAAAATATTCATTACGACATTGGTTTGTCTAGGATATTTACCAGTGTATGCTGTCTTCCTTCCTTCCTTCCTTCATTCCTTTCTTTCTTTCTTTCTTTCTTTCTTTCTTTCTTTTTGGTTTTTTGAGACAGGGTTTCTCTGTGTGACAGCTCTGATTGTCCTGGAACTAGCTCTTGTAGACCAGGCTGGTCTCGAACTCACAAAGATCCGCCTGCCTCTGCCTCCCGAGTGCTGGGATTAAAGGAGTGCACCACCACCGCCCAACCAGTGACCAAGCCTGGAGGTGAATTCAGCATCTCTCACTCAAGGCCTGAGTAGTTGCTCACAGACACAATAGAATACTTGATAACAGCTTTACCTGAAAACAAAGAGTTCAGCAACAGAAAAGGAAACGGGTGTATATGTTGTACCATGAAGGAAGCTCAGCAGATCACTGGGTGTCACATGAAAAGCAGTGGCGGTAAGTCCCTGCCCTGCTGAGCTGTTCGAGAATTTGATGAGAGGACACACACTTACCCTTGCCTAGGAAAAGCTAAGCATAGGGAAAGAGGAAGAGAGGAGGTGGTGGTGATGATGGTGGTGGTGGTGATGGTGGTGATGGTGATGGTGATGATGGTGGTGGTGGTGATGGTGGTGACAATGACGGTGATGAATAGTGGCAGTGAAGACTGTGATAACAGTGAGACAGTGATAATGGTGATAATGATAGCAGTGGTCATATGATGGTGGTCACGAAGACGGTGGTAGTAGTGATTATGATGGTGGTAATAGTGATTATGATGGTGGTAATAGTGATTATGATGGTGGTAATAGTGATTATGATGGTGGTAATAGTGATTATGATGGTGGTAATAGTGATTATGATGGTGGTAATAGTGATTATGATGGTGGTAATAGTGATCATGATGGTGGTAATAATGATGTCAGCCTGCTGCTGAGAGTGATGGCTAGCTGCAGTTTGTTAAATAAAGGTACTCTCTTTATGTATGCCTTCAGTCTAAGTGACTTCAAACATAATGTCGGTACATTCAATAAAACCAAATTATATTAAGTTTCACACCCAGGAGATCAAAACTCATTGCAGCTGATGAGACTTCACTTGCAAAAAAGATAAGCAATCACTCAAAGATAATTTAATTTATATATGTTGCTTTACCATTGCTGGATTGAATTTCTGGTCCCTGTCATAACTGCATAGTTACCAAAATATGTCCCCACGTGACATTAGAAAGCACAGGGTTTCATGGGGGCAGTTTTCCCTAAAAATGGACTCTGAGATCAAAAGGTGGGAAAGATGAGCACTAAACCTGGATGAAGCTTCTGTGGCCGTTTCAGACTTCAACACACGTCCCCCAGAAAGAAAAGAGAAAGAAAACTCAACTGTTGACCAGTGGCATCTGGTGACATTCAACCTCATTTGCATGCAAACCGAGAGATGAAGAAAGGAAAAAGATGAATGGAGAGGACACCCTGGTGATTTGATTGTCTAACAGAAGATTATATTTAATATAATAAAATTTCAATATAAAAGAAAACCTTGGGAAATAGCAGTCGTTTCAAATTATTTGCCACAGCATTGCAAATATCTTTAGATGGCCCAGCACAATCTGGTGGTATTTTTAGAAAGCTTGTTTATTTAACGACAAGAATGAAGTGATACTGGTATCATGGTTTTTAGAGAACAGCACAAAGCCTGACTTCTTATTCCCCCAATGACCCTTTAGAAGAATATCCAATTCTATGAAAGGATCATTTAAAAAAAAACTGACCTTGGAGAAAAATGACAAGAAAGGGTTTGTGTGCTGGACAACGACTGAATGGTCTTTTAAAGGGGAGAAGATTCTGTCGTCACTTGGAGGCCGTTTGAGAGGGGAAGGCTCCCTTGTTTCTCCATGCTTCTGCCAGTCACGGAGGCAGAGGTGTCAGTAACCATGTGCGTGACTGACAGGAATATCAATTAGCAGCCGTAGTGCAGGGTTGCCTTTGGGTGGATGGAGAAAATTAGAGCCTTCTCCTTCATAAGACACTCCCATACTGCTGTATCATGGGGCTGCTTTTGACCGTCTCTCTAATATGTGCACATTAAAAAGTAAGAATCACCTCCAGCATTGCAAAACAAAGAGAATTTCTGCTAGGATGGGACAATGGCATTCCCAGAAGACACCCATCCACAAAAGCATAGAAGCATCAGGTTAGAGGAGGGCCACTCAGAACCATAGGCTCACGTGCAGACAGAGTCGCTGTACAGTGAGGCCCAGCTTGGGCAGTCCATGAAGGCTGTACCAGGTTTACAAAGGGGCTACAGAACATGTAGAAAAAAAAACATTGCTTGAAATGCTGGGTCTTAGTTGATTTTCTTGGTGCTGTGATACAAATACACAGCTTAAGGAAGAAAGTGTTTACTTTAGCTCATGATGCAAGGTATACACCAATAGCGTAGAGAAGTCAAGGAGGCAGGACTTGACATGGCTGGTCCTATCAAATTCACAGTGGGGAAGCAGGTTCTGAATGCTGCTGCGGCTTGGCTCACGCTCTCCTTTCTATAGTCTCCAGGATCCTTGCCCAGGGAATGGTGTCGCCCACAGTGGGCAGACCTTCCCGCCTCAATACAATAAAGATAACACTCCAGTAGACATGACCAGAGGGCCAATTACCGAGGGATTTTAGAGTGTCAGCTTGACGCTAGCCACCACAACTGGCATGAGGAGTCCAGATGACAATGACAGAAGCAACAATATTTCCAAAGGCATGCCGGCACCAGCGGGTGGGTGTCCACATGTGCAAGATTGCCTGGTGTGGGCACATTTCCCTCCAGGGTAGCCCTGCTTCTTGCTCATCCCCCATTTGTCAAGCACTATTGTCTGAAGTAGTCATCGAGGGCTTTGTCTCAGTCAAAACTGACTTCCCTTCTTCAGAGAAAAGTCCTGCGCAAAGCTGCCCAGCCTTAGCACTACGAGGGATCTTTCTCCAACTTACCCAGTGCACCTGAACTCCTCGGAAAGGGAGACACAGTGAGAAAGGGAATGAGCTGTATACCCTACCTGAGCCATGCACTAACACCCCGTCTCTTCTAGCACACACTTCCCGCTGTCTATACGAAACGACAGCCAGAAGGAAATGCACTCCTTTCACGCTGACTCCCGTGTCACTACACTGGATAAATAAATCATGAAGCATCCAAGTTGCAAGAACCAGCCCAGGCTCCCAAATTAACCAGTCAAAGAAACAAGTGTCTCCGAGCAAACAGAGCAGCTTCTTAGAGGAGGCGTTCTCGGCTCGCTTAGACTCACGTCTCGCGCCCTCCCCACTGCCTACAATTCTCAGTCCAGCCCCTTCCAGGCACGACTGGACGCCATCACACGTGCTCTTAAGCCTGAGGGTCCTCTCCATCTCTTGGCTCCCCGATGCCCATGTGCCCTCCTGGATCTGCTCAGAGATGCCAGCTCTCCTCTTCCCTCCCCAGGGTTAGGCAATCCTACCTCCCTCACCGTTCTGGTCTTCATCCTGTCGCTAGCACACTTCAAGTGGTCTGATGCCTAACGCAGACCACAGATTCCCGGGAAACAGGGAGGATAGCTTTAATCTCAGGGTCTGTAGCACCCAGCTGGGGACTTCAGGGGCTGAATGATTGTGTGACAGACAAAAGAGGAAACGGATGTGCGAATGGATGAAGCATGTACCGAGGAAAGAGTTTTCAAAACTAAATCCCAGTCATCCCAGCAAGCGAGAGGTACTGTTCCTGAATGCTGAACTCATGAGGCACTGGGTTCAGGTTAAATGAAAAGGGCTGTCACTGGCTGGGGTGGAGACACCACACTCATGCTCTATTTTATTTTGCCATTCAGGTGAGGCGCTATGAGCATGCGTGCAGTCATGTACGGCAGGCTGGTAGAAGGCGACTTCAGCTCTGCACATCTGTTCAGCAGAGTTAGCAAAAGATCCCACCGGGCAGGGGAGACAAAGTTTCATAAAGTCAATCACTCACCAGCCTGGTACTCCCATGCCCCAGCATCCCTTTGCGCTACAGGAAAGCATGCAGGGCTCTTTCTAAACCAGCCAAAGAAAGTCCTGATGCTGGGTGGTACTCTGAACTACTCAAGGCAACCAGCCAACCTGTACAACCCATGAGGTTTTGAATGTACTAAAGGTACCAAGCTGCCAGAAAGTATACCCCAAATCTCTTATCCCAGGTCCCATGCAGCCAATAAACCATAAACAAAATAACAAAAACATTAGTGGAGCCTGGAGGGGTGGCTCAGTGGTCAAGAGCACAGGCTGCTCTTGTAGAGGACCTGGGTTCAGTTCCCAGTACACATGAGAACTATCTGTAACTCCAGTACTGTGGGATATGGTGCCCTCTTCTGGCCTCCATGGGCACTGCATGCACATGCCGAATATACAGGCAGGCAAAGCACCCACAGACATAAAATAAAATAAATAAGCCTTTAAATTATCAGACTGAAATTTAAAAAAAAACAAAAGCGGGCCTGATGCTGAGATTACAGGCATGTGCTACCTACCCCACCTGGATTAAATGGTGCTGGAGATCAAGCCCATGGCTTTCGTCATGCCCAGCAGGTACTCTCACAACTGAGCTACATCCTCATGCAAGCCTATGCAATGCTGATTACACCCTCAACTATGTTTGTGCGCATATGTGTGTTCATGCATGCTTATGTGTTCACGTGTATATGTGCATACATGTATGTGTGTATCATGTGTGTATGTGGGCTTATAACAAAGTTCCAGGATGTTTTAAACATAAACTATGGCAAAGTGGAGTAAGACGAGACAACAGTCTGAGAGAGAGAGGGATGAAAAGGGGAGGAAAAGGGAGAGGGGAGGGGGGAAGAAGGGAGAGAAGAACAACTCTCAGATATCCCCTTCTCTTCTTCCGTACTTGTCTGTACAGATCTCTGGGCACCCCCTGTTCTGGCCATTGGTGTCTCTTTTCCATGTATTTCCCTATCCATGGCACAATGAGATTTTCTCCCATTTCTTCCTCTAACTCCACTCCCTCTGCCCTGGTTAGTTCTGTTGTCAAACTGACGCATCCAGGGACAGGGAACCTCAGCTGAGTAATTGCCTCCATCAAATTAGCCTGTATAGAATTTTTGGATTGCTGATTGACATAGCAGGGCCCAGCCTACTGTGGGTGTTGCAATCCCTAGGCAGGTGGCCTGAACTGTATAAGAAAAAGTAGCTGAATATGAGCTAGGAGTGCACAGGTAAACCTTGCTCCTTCGTGGCCGCTGCTTCAACCACTGCCTGCAGATCCCTGCTCCAAGTTTCCCTCAGTGATGGATTATAACCTGTAAGCCAAATAAACCTTTTCTTCCCCCAAGTTACTTTTGGTCAGGATTCAGTCACCGCAACAGACAGACACACGCTACATAAACAGAATAGAAGAGATGTACTAAAACATTTCTGAAGCTCTTGGTGTACTTACAGAACAATTCTGCAGAAACAGAAGTGAACTTAAGACGCTGCAGTATGCTTGGATTCCATTCCTACCCCCAAAAGTCTTTATACACTCAAAGACAACTCAGCCTTTGGATGGGAAACTATTTTTCCTGGCAGCAAGAAGGGGAAAGTATTCCAATACTTGTGACATGTATGGCCTGTTCCTAAGATTTGCAATATATTGTGCTCTTTCACACAATTGCTCTATTTCTGTCATGTTTAGGAAGTCCAGGAACGCATCTAAGACAGATTTTAAATCACCTTCAAGCAAACAACAAAAAGAGATAAATAAGCCTGTGAACATGCTGGTTTATTATTGTCTTTCTTTTTTAAAAGGTGAATATATAAGAGCTAAGAGGATGGCTCTGGTTGCTCTTCCAGAGGTTCTGGGCTCAATTCCCAGCACCCACATGGCAACTCATAACTGTCTGATTCTAGACCCAGGGGATATGATGCCCTCTTCTGGCCTCCCCAGACACTGCATACACGGCGCACAAACATACATTCAGTCAAACACTCATATACATATAAAGTTCTATTTCCAGCACCCATGTTGAGCAGCCAACAACTGCCTGTAACTCCAGCTCCAGGGGATCCGACACTTTCTTCTGGCCTCCCGGGTCACCTGCAAGTACCTGTGCATACCCGACACAGACAAACATGCATACATATAGTTAAGAATAAAATAAAATGTGTGTGCATAGCACATATGTGATACAAAATAGATGATAAAGAGGTGCAGTTATAACAGCCTCTCATCCCTTGTTATTCAGCACAGACTTTTGAACACTGTTGTGTCCTGTGCTTACACCACAGCCCACACCCAGCACAGTAAATAAGCTGCTGTTGTTTAACTATTTTTACTTAGCAGATGAGACACTAGATTTTCACATGACCCGCTCTCCTTTCTAGCACCTCTTTTTCTTGGCTTATTCCACCACCCCCCCGTTTTTATTCGGAGAGTCAATATAGAGATGATTGTTCCAATCTGACCAATTTTCAAATGGGTTTAAACTTTAATTTTAATCAGTACATTAAAATGGTTTATGGCTGACTCAAAAATTACTTTTAAATGTTGCAGCTATATCACAAAAGCAGTGAGTTGGTGATTTCATTTTTGTTCTTAAAGAGCTCACCTTCAGGTTACTGTGTAATAGACGAATCCATAATCACCAACAAGAAAAGAGGTGAGTCTTCAGGAAATTACAGAAAATGAATTTGAAGGTAAGGAGTAGTAAATTACTACCTAGGCTACAAGTGACAGTTTGTCACCGGGATGAATTTAAATACCATATAGCCATCCTCTGTGCTTCCTACATGCTAAATGTGTGTTCATAACTGCAATCTATCTATCTAATAGTCATCCTCTGTGCTTCCTACATGCTAAATGTGTGTTCATAACTGCAGTCTATCTATCTGTCTATCTATCTATCTATCTATCTATCTGTCTGTCTGTCTGTATGTCTATCTATCTGCCTATCTATCTATCTACGCACACACACACACACATATATATATATAGAGAGAGAGAGAGAGGAGAGAGAGAGAGAGAAAGAGAGAGAGAGAGAGAGAGAGAGAGAGAGAGAGAGAGAGAGTTAGTCCCTGGCAATGGCATCAGACATTTCTCTCAGGGGATCTGAGAATCTTTGAATGTATCCCCTGCAGATACTCAGACAGTCTCATATTTGTGGGAAGAATTCATTTATTAAGAACCACAACACCAGTGGGGTGTGCAAGATAACTAAACATGGGAGATGCGAGGAGATAAGCTGGAGGTGCACGTTCTTCAACACCATCCATATTTTACATGTGTCTGAACTGAAATGGACGTATCTTGGAAGAAATCCTGCCCCCCCCTTTGCCCCCATGTACGCCATCCGGTTCCCTGGCTGAAAGGACTGGATAACCCTGAATAACACACTGAGGGCCCGGTGGGGTTGTCTCTCTCTCCCAGGAAGAAGAAGGTGAGGCGGGTAGTCCTGCTCCCAGGAAAGGGCTTCAGAGGACAAGATGCCTTTGCTTCCCACATAGCATGGCCGTGTGACAACCTCCCCACCCATGCCATTCCATCCAAACCATCCACTCTCCCCTACAGGACACTAGCAAATAAAACCAGAAGTTCAAAAGCTGCTACAACCGGGTTCTCAAGGAATCCAAACATATTCTCAAGGCTAATCTGGAAGGCGAGCCTCACTTTTCTACAGACGGGGAATGGGTTTGGAATCGGATCCTACATATCAGTGTGCTTCTGCAGAATCCAGACCAAATGGCCAACCTCAAATAAGACCAAGAGTCTTACACAAGGGCTGCTCTTTAACAGGCACTGGAAACCAAGTGTGTGCTCTTGTAGCATAGCCGGCAAACCTGCATTTCTGATGCTCGTCCAATTCCCTAGCAGATTCTCACTCATGAGTGCCATGGGCTCTCACTAATGCATCTCATAGAGTTGGGTCTAGCATTGTGGGCTGAGATAAATACCCTTACTGCTTTCTTCCAGGTCCTTCCCCCTGAAGAGGCAGGGTTATTCAATAAAATCAGATGTTAACTGCTGGCCTAAGCGACAGCAAAAATTCTGAAACCCAGGAGACGCAGATAATGCTAAACAATCTTCCCATGATCTTTGTGTGGCAACCACATGGTGGTTGAGAATGGGGGTCAGTGGAGAGATAGCAAGAGGCACAGAGATGAGCATACAGGCTCTTCGGTGCTCTCTCCTCCCTATGCCGGCTTAGGTGCTAAGGGGCATTAGTAGGACCTAGCGCTTTGCAATGAGAAAACGCCCAACCTGCTCTTGATTCCCTAAGCACACAAAACATCATGAACATTGGCGATCAGTATGCTGGCAAACACTGGCACGTATCACTGTATTTAACCAAGTAGGAAACTGTGCCCAAGTTGGCACTCTACCACCTACTCAATGACGCGTGCACAGAAGGAATCCTGCGTCTTCCTGTGGGCTTTCATCCCTGGAAGGTGTATTAAAGCGTGAAGGCCAAGCTCTCTGCAGCTCCCATTCAGATCTCCATGTTTGATGCAATCTTCTTGAGAGCACATTTGCCCCAGCCTCCCAAGAACTTAGGGCTACAATCCTGTGCCATCAAGACTGGCTACATGTGTGTTCCTTAACAAGATTCAGAAGTTTCTAATCAAGGAAGAGTATGGAAAACGAGACCCACACAAATTATAGGAAGAAAGAAAATGCAGGACTGAATTTGCATGCGATCATAATTGCAGTTAGTTAAATTTTACATGCATGTGTTTATGTAAAATACATTAAATGGGATTTAAAGCCCAGCCCCTCACTCCGAGAAGGGTTGAGAAAATGGAGAGGGGGAAAACTCGCAGCGAAGAACCAGCTGGAACTGCTTGCTCCGGCTCTAATTACCACTCTGGCCAATCCAGCTGTCCGGCCCAGTGTTCTGCCCACTGCTCCCTCCCCCAGCCCCAGCTCTATGCATGGATTCTGCACTCTGTGAGCCACAGTTCATTCACCCACTCATTTCTCTACTCCAGGCAGGCACTGCACTGGGGCTGGAAGCCTGACTTCCAATAAGAGACCATTTCTCTGCTCCTCTGTGCATGACAGGTGGCTGCAAGCCCAGCGTCAGCCGTGCCATGGTCTGTTTCCACAATGGCAGGCACTGCTTTCTCTACAAAGGACAGCATGTTCTCTTCAGAGCAGCTCTCTCCTTCCGGATAGCAAAGGTCTCTTTTGCATGCTTTTAAACCTAGTGCCTTCGGGATTCCAGGCACATAGTAGACACTTAATACAAAGGAAGTGGAGGCTGAGTGCTTGATGAAGGAACTCACCAAATGTGAACGCTTCAGTAATCTCAAGAGAAATATTCTATCTTTTGCTTTCTCAGCATGCCCAGTCTTAGGTGGTGCTGGGAGTTGAGCACAGGGCTCCTATATGCTGGGCAAACATTCTACCCACTCGCTACATCCCAGCCCCCAGATGAGGGGATAGAATAGTAGGATACTACTATTCAATATGGACAGCTTGGGGTGCTTTTTTATTTACTGGGACTTGGATAGCACTACTCAGAAAATCATTGCACCTAACCAGGTACATACTGATGTCGCTCTGTACCCTTTGCATTTCTCGTAATTGTGACAGTCTCAGTGAGTCTATTTATCATAGCACAGAGGCATGGTGGCAGAAGTGACTCAATCCATGGCAGGAAAAACAGATGGCAGACTAGCTCACATGCTGGGTGGATCAGAGAGCAGAGAATAAGACCGAGAACAAGACTGAGTCATTACCTTGAAAGACTCTAGGCCCCGTGAGATTGCCTTCACTCCGCAGGCTCCACCCCCTAAAGGTTTCACAACTGACAAAACAGGGTTCTCAGCTGGGACCAAACGGTCAAACATGTGAGCCTTTGGGGACATTTCACATCAAAGCACATCACCTCCTTTACAGGGGGGAGGCAAGTACAAGGGAATAACTTGTTTGAAGATATCACAATGGGTAGATGAAGGTACAGGCAGGATTGAAGGGCTGGCCCCCGACGCCAGAGCTGCAATCCATCACATGAACTTGTCCATCTTTCGTAGATCCTGAAACTGGACCGGGGAGATACCTCTGTCAGTAAGGAACATATCTCAAGTGCACGGAGACCCGAGTTTGATCCACAGAATCCATGCAGACTGTGGGCTGTGGTGGCTCATAGTGCTTGAGGAGGATGACAGGGATATCACTGACCAACTAGTCTTGTCTAGAGAGCGCCAGGCTGATGAGAGACCCTATCTCAAAGGAGGTGGGTGGACTTACTGAGAATGTCACCTGAGGTTGTCCTGCTGTATACACACACACTACACACACACTGGACACACTGCACACATACTACACACACACTAAATACACAGTGTACATACACTACACATACACAGTGCACACACACTGCACACACACACACACACACACACACACACACACTAACCTGAGGATATCATGAAGACCCTAAAAGATGATTGCACAGCAGGAATCACAGGAATCTGAATTTCATTTTCAAAGCTTAGAGAAATGGCAACTGGCCAACAGTGTCAGCTGCTGAGAGATCGGGCTATTCCTGCTGCCTTAGGAACAAGCCATGAGGACTCTGTCCAGACTCATGCCCCTCATCGCCTAGGGAACCTGCTTCCAGCCTGAAACTCTGTATCAGCAAACACAGGCTCTTTCCTGGATCCTATAGGATCACGCTCACCTCACAGAGTACTGAATCCCGATTACACCTCTGACCATGCTTAGTGGAAACTACCAGAGATGCCTTTGCGCCTCCTCTTGTGGCACTTGAAGTGAAAACAACGGATGTTCTTATCATCAGGAGGCTCCAAAGATGTCATAAGCTCTTATTGAACTGTCTAGAAAATACAATGTTTGGAAGGAGGGAAGGGAAGGAGGGGAGGAGAGGCAAGGGAGGGCAAATTGGAGAGGGCTGGAGAGACATCAGCCTTTAAAGCATGGACTCACATGCATGCAGATGCGCTTGATCTTTTCTTTTCTGAAAAAGAAAGCCATGAAAGAAAATAGCATGATGGGGCATGCCTTTAATCTCAGTGCTGGAAAGGAAGGAGCAGGCAGATACTGGGCAACTGGACAACCCAGGGTGGACTGAGGAGCTCCAGGCCAATGAAGAGGCCCCACCTGAACAAAACAACAACAAAAATAACCAAAGTGGCCAGTGCCTGAGGAAGGATAGTCAAGACTGACTGACATCTGCCTCCACACGTATGTTCACACACATGCCGCCCAGGCCTGTAGATATATATGCCTACAGAGGCACAGAAAAGAAAAGAAGGAAAGGGAGAAAAAAAGAAAGGAGGGAAGGGAAAGGAGAGAAGATGAGGATGGAAGGAAGGAGAGAAGGACGAAGGAAGGAAGAAGGGAGGGAGAGGAAGGGAGGGAGGGAGGAAGGAAGGAAGGAAGGAAGGAAGGAAGGAAGGAAGGAAGATATGAAGGGAGGGAGGGAGGGAAGGAGGGAGGGAGGAAAGAGGAAGAGAAGAAGGGAGGGGGCAGGAGAGAGGGAAGGAGGGAGGGAGGGAGGAAGGGAGGGAGGAAGGGAGGGAGGAAGGGAGGGAGGAAGGAAGGTTGGCTTCTTTCCTGCTTTAAAAAAAATAAAAGACCTTGCCCAGGACACATGACCTGGTAAGCAGGAAGCTGACTGAGACAAAGCCTCCATTGTGGCTTACAGCTTTGACAAGCAGACTGCTTGTGAAATCAACCATTTTGGGCCAAATTTGCCAAGTGGCACTCTCTGCCACGCACCAGATGCACTCCAATGGTTATTTTCATGGGAAATGAAAGTGATTCATATCAATTTATTCAGAGCCATATGAGTCCTCAACCGCATGCATAAAACACAGTCATTGCTCCCTTCGTTTCGGGAAGCTGTTTGCCTGCTGGCTGAAGAAACTCTCCCCACCTGCCCTTTGGAGGAGGCATCATTAGGGACCGGGCATCCCACACCTTTTAAAGCAGACCTGCCTGGAGCCTCACCCATTCAGGGGCATTGGGAGGAAGTAAATTTGGTATCTAGCTTTATTGGGGGGGGGTTGTTTATTCTTCTTCATTCCTTTTTTTTTTTTTTTCTGTTTCTACGTAATATTTTGCCCATCCAGCAAAACGCTGAGTCTTGTGGCATACACCGAGTTCCTTACAGAGAAATGGGACCTTGTCCTCGGCAATTAGAGGCTTGTGGATTTGTGCATCAGCCACTGTTTTTAACAGAAGGCTACTAAAGTTAGTGCGTCTATGAAGACTGGAAGGATTGCACAGTTGTTAAAAGTGGGTACATCTTTGGGGAAGACCCAAAACCAAGTCAGCACCTGTGGCTCACAGCCACCTGGAGTTCCATTTCAGGGGAGACAATCTTGGGCACTTGGAACCAGGTTCTTCTCTCTGTGCATTGGAGAATATCAACAGCAACCCAGGCACACTCTCCGCAGGCTGTGCCTTGGATAGCAAGTACTGACGATCAAAATTGATCTCCAGTTATTGTGAAATGTACCCTAGTAAATAAATCAGGTGCTCAAAGAGAACCCACAATTTGGAGTAACTGAACATCCCAGTTTGTCCAGCTACATCCTCTTTTTGTGCACTTTATTGTATAGGCAGTGCTTTGACTGGGGTCAACTTTGTGCACACATGAAGTACAAGGCCCCAGGCTGGATTTGATGCTCAGAAGCTGCCATCATGAAAATCTTCATAGCTCATTAACAAGGACCTTCATTTTCATTTAGGGCCTATTCACTACTTGGCCAAACATTCTAACTTTTTCATATGTGCATATATATATGTGTCATGTGTGTGGGCACATGTAAATGTATGGGCACTTGCATATGGAAGCATGCAGTTGATACTGAGTGGCTTTCTTGACCACCTCATATATTGAGACAGAGTCTTCTAGAGAACTTGGAACTTGACAACTCTGTCTAGTCCAACTAGCCAGCAAGCTCCAAGGATCCTCCCCTCTGCCTCCTGTGTACTGGGATCACAGGCAGGCCACCATGCCCATCTGGCTTTTCCATGGGTCCTGACCATATGTAGCATGGTCCTTAAGCTTATGTGGTAAGTGCTTCATCCACTGAGCCATCTTCTCAGCCTACTTTGTTATCTTTAAATACATTTTTAAGATTATTTCATTTATGTGTGTGAATGTTTTGCTTGCATGTATGTCTGTGCACTATGTGTGCGCCCTGATGCCTGTGTAGGTCAGAAGATGGTATTGGATCCATTGGAACTAGAGTATAGATGGCTATAAACCACTGGATGGGTGCTTGGACTTGACCTCAAGTCCCCTGAAAGAACAAGTGCTCCTAACCACTGAGCCATCTCTCCAACCCCACTCCCAATCCTTTTCTTGATTGAGTCAATTCTCAAAAAGTATTTCCATTTAGAATTCAATTTCTGTGGTCATCATTTTGATCAGACCTAACAGGACCTTTAGAAGATTATCATACTGTTTTGTATTGTGAGTTGAAGCCTACAAAAGTCCTGTTTTTTTTCTTTCAAAGAAGAGCACCCAGATAACTTCTGTCAGTAATTAAGCTACTATTCACACACATACGCACACACATGCAGGCACACATACACACACTTCTTGTCTCGCGTAAATTCTTGATATAGTCTGACACTTCCCAGAAAGAACAAGCCTGTGCTAGTAAATTAATAACCACAATCTTCAATACAAAAAGATATTAATAAATGAACAAGCTACAAAAAAACCCACAAAGGACAAAAAAAAGATATGAATTATTCCCTTTAAACAAGGGGTTGTAAATTTGAATGAGGGATCATACATGCTGCTTACGTGAGCAAAAGATCCATGTTTTTGAAGCAACAATAAATAATAACAGTGAAAAGCTGAAGATCGCTCACCATTTCAATAGCAGTTAAAGATACTCTTAAGTCTTAGCTCTGATAGACCCAGTGTTCATCAGACATTCTGACTTCGTAAAACATAGCGATCTCTGTTTCCTGTGGATTTCTCCAGTCTAAACACTGGTGACGATACTAATAAAAATTAGCATTATCTGAGCCAACACTTGGTGAATCAAGCAAACACTGGCCTGTGTATGCCAGTTCAACGAGCTCTGCCCAGGCTTCAGCAATCCAGTCGCCACAATCAGCGTTTCCTCTGCCTGTACTGGAGCCAGAGGATAACATTTCAGCTCCCAGGATGGCCTCCTAGTGGAACAGAACTTGCATTTCATGCTTGGACAGATTGGTAAATACTTGGCTAGAAACCCATTAAGTGGCCAATTTCCAGTTCTGCAGATGCCCTGAACTGGATCACCCCCAGGATGTGAAATCTTGATAGCTGGTGACAACCAACTGAGCTCTAACTCCAAAGGCCTCATCCATGGTATTCTGGCAATCAGTTGCTGGTCATGTCCCAAAGCTATGAAAGACAAAGCCTTTTCCCATCGGGGCATCCGTAAGCTAGGACTTCTTCTGAATGGAGTGTCTAGAATGATACCTTTGGTATCTCTACCATGATGGATTCTGATTAAGTCCTCCGGGACCTCAGATTTAACTACCAGGTATTTGAGATGCTTGCTTTTGCCTTCAGAAAACTCTTAGCAGGGTAAACATGGGTTGGAGAGGATTTACTAAATAAGTACAGTTTTATTTAATGCCCAAGAACCAAGGCTCAGAGCTGGGGTCAGGTCAGGGATTTATAGCCTGCAAGTGAAATCTCAGTGTTTTAAGAATAGATTTTATGTGTTTAAAATTTAAAAGGGAGGAACTAGATGGCTCAGTAGGTAAAGGCACTTGCCACCTCTCTTAGGGTTTTTATTGCTGTAAAGAGAGACCATGACCATGACAACTCTTATAAATAAAACGTTTAATTGAGGGTAGCTCACTTATAGTCTCAGAGGTTCAGGTCATTGTGATCACGCAGGGGAGCCCGTTGGCATGCACACACATGGTGCTGGAGCTGAGAGTGCTACATCTCACAGGCAATAGGAAAGATGCGAAACATTTTGTTTGTTGAAACAAGGTCTCAGTATGAAGCACGGGCAGGTTTTGAACGCACTAGGTAGCCCCGGGTTGACCTCAAACTCACAACCCTCTTTCATCAGCCTCCCCAGTATTGAATTACACACACGAGCCACCACATCCAGATATAGATGCAGAAGATTTTTTTTTTCAGTTTAGTTTTAGGGTATGTTCTTCTTAAGACATATCTGTCACGCCGCTCTGCAGGTAGTTGGCAGAAATTTTATACAGTTTTTTTTTTTTTGTATAATTAGTATGTCAGGATATAAAAAGATTTTAATTTGGGAGAGAAAAAAAAAGGTGATAATTGCTTTAAGCAGCATGTTAAGGTTAACACGCTTAACCAGAATCCATAAATAGAAGAGGTAAATCTGATCTGGGGAGGGGAGGGCAAGGCGAGGACAGTGGGGTGGTGCAGAGTATGAGAAAGGGGTTCACACATAGAAAATCCACCCCAACATCTACTTCAGTGTCTGTCATGTCGACCAAGCTGACTGCATGAGTTTTTAAAACCCCCTTGCTCCCCTCTCTCTCTCTATATATGTATATTGGTATATATATATATGTATATATATATATACATACATAATATGTAACAAAATGCTTTTACAAATTATACTAAGTATAAATTGATTTACTTTCAAGAGTTGTGGGAGGCATCACTTACATTCTATAAATTCATTAGAAAATTTTATCTGAGAAACTACATTTGCCCATAAATCAACCCATTAAACACCAACAACCAAAAACAAAGTGTGAAAAGCCATTTCCAATTTTAGGTTCAAGCCTGCGTGTCATGAAGGATTCAGCTTGTGTGGGAGAGGCCATCAGAAGACTTTAATGTCACCCTGAACTGAGCCCACTCTGTGGTCCCTAAAAAGCTCTGCTAAGTAGCAGGCCATTTCCACCCTGGGGCTCACGCCCTGAAGGGAATTCTGGAATGACAGGTCTCCTTATGGAATGAGGAGCTTCCACAGGCTGCCACTCCCCATTCCAAAATTAGACTTTATCACAGACGCAGATCTCAGAGGTGGCAAAAATATCTGACTGTGGCAGGGAGGTCCCCAGTTGCTCACAAGTACTCTGCCGCTTCCCCAACAAGGCAGCTGGAGGCTGAGAGCAACATCATTCAGTCATCCTGGTCTAACCACCTCAGATGATGGGCAGGAATGCACTGAATTTGAAAAACATGAAGGTGTGGAAGATTATAAGGCATATGGTACCCAAGTTCCTAAAAATATATTCAGATTTTTTAAACCCAGTTTGCGTGTATGTACCTGTGCTCGTGAGTGTGAGGGGATGTGTGTGAGTCAAAGGACGCCATGTGTGTACATGCACATGTGTGTGGAGGTCAGAGGACAGTCTCCAGTGTCATTCTTTTGTACAACCCACCTTTTAAAAAGACTGGTTATTTCCCTGGCCTGGACTTTGCTAAATATGTTAGGCTGGCGGGCCACCAACGCCTAGGATCCACCTGTTCCTGTCTCCAGTACTCTGGGATTCTGGTTTTGAATGTGGGCTTTGGAGATGAACCTCCAGTCCGCAAGCTTGCAAGTGGAGCACTTTGAAGCCTGAGGTGTCTCCCCAGACCTCTTTCTGTCTGCCTTATAAGTATGCAGTTGTTTGGGGGAGGTGCTCTAATATTAAGGGAGATTTGGACATGATATGATTCAGATATGCAAACACTGACCAGTGGAGTTTTAAATACTTCAGATAGTGAAGAGGGAGCACAGGGGAGTCAGAACCAGACAAAACTTCCCAGAATACCCGGCTCAAATAACACCCAGCCCCCACTGCTGCAGGCGAATGATTTGGTCAGCTTGAACTTCTTTTATACATGCAGCAGTAGGGGGTAATTTATTTCTTCCAGGATGAATAAATGAAGCAATCTCATCTAGTGTTGGTCCCAGGGACCACAGGACTCACTATCTGACCTCATAATCTGTATGCCACAACACCGCATAGTAGGTCCTCAATAAACAATGAATAAACAAGAGACTGGGAATGAATGAATAAATAAACAAATGAATGAATGAATGAATGAATTACTGTGGTGCTTAGAGAAGGCAGGTCCAGGCCCTGGCTTGTTGCAGGAAGCTCCATAAAAGGCAGTAACAATTTTACTACTGAGCTAAGCACCAGGCAGGTCCTCCCTAAGTGAGTGGAGTTACTAGCAAACAGAATAGGAATCATACTGAGAAAGCAGCATCAAACCATTAAATAAATAGTAGTATAGGAAGCAGATGCTAAGGTGGGCCTATTGTCCCCTCTTCCTGAAGTCCTGTGTGGTCAGTCTCTGCATGACTGTGGTTGGGGTTGGAATTTGGAACAGAGTATGTCAGAAAAAAAAATGAGGTAGCATTTTTATTATTGTCCCCCATGGGATTGTGGCATCCACCTTGCAAGAAGACTCTGTTGCTGAGTTTGATGAAGGAAGTGTCTACGTTGTAGAGATCCATGGGCAAAGAGCTAGACAAGAAACTGAGGCTCCAAATTCTACAGCTACCAGGAGACACCATTTCCTAATCCACATGGGAGCCACTGCTTCCCTCATCTCACCTGCAGACGTGACTGTTGCTCCAGCTGACGTCATCCAGCAGGGAGAAGACACTGAGGCCCTGAGACCCAGCTAACTGAGCCCTAAGTCCACTCACACTGAGATGGTACATGCATGCCCTGTGCCCTATCCCCGACAACCCCAATGAACACGTCTGTGTGCCGTTTCACGGCACCTGAGAGCTGGCATCTTGTTAGGTGGCCATAGAAGACGACTCACTTCTAATCCAGACTAGAGAGCAACTGGCCACAGTGTGGGCAGGAAGTCTCCTGGCTGAGTGTGACAACCAAGAGCAAAGCCACTTCAGAGAACAGAAGGTCTGAATCTGTCTGCAGATGGCAGGCACAACTGGGCACTGTTTGTCATTTTGAACTACGTGGTCACGGTGGCCTGAGCCTTTCCCTGTCCCTCATAATACAGAGAATGGAGTTTGGGGTGAGCCCTTTTCATTTTCACACACCGGCTCTTCATTTGGAATGTTCAGAACCACGGTCACCTCAACTCCTACAGGGCAAGAAAACGCGCCTAGAGGTTTTGCCACAGAACTGTGCAGTGCAAGGTGGGAGCATCCCAGAAGCCTGTTCCAACTCAGAATCTTAATATTTTTTATTAATTCTTAGAGAATTCCAATGTAATTTTGTCATATTCACCTTGTCACTCAACTCCTCCCAGACCCACCCCCTTTTCTCTGCCCACCCAATTTTGTGTCCTCTTTATCTTTAAAAATACATAAAGTTCACTGTGCGCTGCCTATGTTCTCTTGGCTATGTAGTCATCCTCTGGAACATGGGTGACCTCGCCTCCTAGGTCACACTCTTAAAAACAGTAATAATAATAACAGACTAATAATAGTAATACTAACTCCCCCATCCCAGTGTCTATCAGTTGCCAATAATTCCTCACTAAGGGTGGATCTTTGAGTCTCCGCCCCCCTCTCTATGCTGGGATTTGCTCTAGGTTGTGCATGCTCTCACAATTGCCCCGATGCTTCCTGAAAACATCATCTTTTTCTTATACTCACCACTGCCTCTGATGATCTTCCTGGACCTCTCCCATAATGATCCCCAAGCCTTGGGAGAGGCAGGTGTAAGCCAGATGCCCATTTAGGGCTGAGCACTCCAAGTTCGCTTATCCCCTGCACCTTGATCAGCTGGGGGCCTCTGCCTTAATCACCATTGACCGCAAAGAGATGCTTCTCTGATGAGGGTTGAGAGATGCGCCCATCTATGCACAGGATGAGTCATTCTGAGTCAGTTTATTCTTCTAAGCTGCTGACCCTGTGCCTTCAAGCCAAGGGTCATTCGGAGGATTCAAAAATACATACAGTTCTCCTGAAATGTTACAGGTCACAGAGTAGAAAAGCAATACACCATCCTTCTATCCTCAGTGATGTCATTAGGCATCTGAATCCTGCGGCTGTGGTAACCAACTGACACAAATTGATGCCTTAAAACCATTTCTGTTCTGGAGGCCTAAGACTGAAGTCAACTTCTCCAGGTGAAATTCAAGATCTTTTTGTAGGGGAATGTGTTACAGCTCTGGAATTGCAAGGATAACCTGACTTATCAGGAAGCCAGGCTATACTTAGAGCTGCAATAGGACAGCTCTGGAGGCTGGAACGTGCAATAGGACCACTCAGCCCTGGAGGAAAGGCATCCTGACTTCAGGAAGCCAGGCTACCTGGAGTGTGGTGGGGGATGGTCTCCCCACCCTGCTGTTCTCCTGGAGAGCCACTACAGCTGAGCTCTGCTCTGCTCCCTTAAGGGAACATCCTAGCACAGCTATCCGCTTTAGTTGTTAACTTTTTCTGCTCAGCCTTGTTCAGCCCCACCCCCCACCCAGTAGTGAGTGACCCAGCAAGGTTCTTCTGTTCTTCTGTTCTGCTCCGCCTTGCTCAGCCCCACCAAGGGAGTACCTCAGCAAGGTTTTACAGCTCCGTCCCTAAGGGACGTCCCAACCAGGTTCTTTTATTCTGCGAATGAAGACTGTCACCCCGACTCTTTTGAGAAAGATTTATTTAAGAAGGAGGAGTCCAGGAAAATAGCCAGCCTCTAATTGAACAGGCAGAAGAGGCTTACATAGGGTTTCTTAGGGGTGGAGTTTTCCCAGGGAAAAGAGGGATTGGTTAGTTTTTCCTACTCAGGGAAAACTGGTTTGTTTGGTTAGTGGCGGAGATGGCTCTGACTTCATAGCCAAACTGTATTTCCTTCACTGGTCCTTTTCAGGCTTTTGACTCTTATCTTCGGACCAGGGCACATTTCTTTCACTGGCTCTGATTCTAGAGACAAAGTGTGTTTCTTTGGCACTGGTTTCAGAGACAGGGCATGTTACTTTGGTCGTGGGTCCCGGGATAAAGATGGTTCTTTCCCTGGCTTGCATCTCGGATCCAGGGTGTATTTCTCTCACTGGCTCTGGTTCAGAGTCAGCGTGCTCAGTGACTGGATGGTTTCCTGCTCCAGTTGTCCCTTTTACTCTACAGTTGTCACGGCTGGTTCTTCTGCAAGCTTCGAGGACAGTCTCCGTGCTTTCTCTAGCTTCCAGAACACTCCCACGCCCTTAGTCATGCCCTGGCTGCCACTTTAAAGTCAACAAAGTACCATCTTGAGTTTCTTTGTTCCCCTCTGCGGTTCTTATGCCACCTGCTACGGGATGTCCATTTTTCTCCTCCCAGCTCCTTGAGATGACTTTGGCCCCATGTGGCTAATCCAAGCACTCTCTCCCCATCTCAAGGTCCGAGACCTGGCCATCACTGAGAAGCCCCTTCCCCTCTAAGACACTAGAGATAAGCTAAGGTTAAATAACCAGTTTGGGGTTTTAAAGCGCGGATATCACTGGAGTATCAGTCTACCACGAAAGCTGTTACTGCTATTCCACCCACAGTCTCCTCTTGACAAACTCTGGGGTCTAGGGTCACTGAGATGACCCAGACACTCTCTCAAGGATATAGTTTCCAACTAGAGTGGGTCTCCACTGGCCCTACGGTGTAGCATCACTCTGGGTTCAGTTGCTGGGGCTTTACCACAGCAACCATGAACAGAGAGGTGAGATTTCCAAACAAAGAGGCTATGGCTAGAGGTGACTGTCACCACCCTTTCCAGTTAAAACCGTGGCTTCTTCAGAAGCGGACCAGCAGTGGGGGCAAAGGTCACTGCTAGGAGAGAATAGTATTGGTTCTGTGTGGCTCCACCCTCAGGCCAGGTGCAGTCTCTCTCTGGTTCACTGTATCATGGATGTCTTTTTTCCCCTAATAGGGTTCTGATTAAAATACGCTAGTGTTTGGCTTTCCACAGTCTCCAGTGTAACTGTGATGTCACTCAGCTCCCGTGTGGACACTTAACTCATTTCATCTGCAACAGGAAGCGCTTGCTTTAAAATGGCACGTCTTTCCTAGAACTCGCGAAGCGCGCCGCAAATGAAGGGCAAATGACATTATTTTCTAGTTAAATTTTCAGAGGGATGATCTGAATGAATTACTCATATCCCTGATTAATTTTAGAGGAAATAATGAGGAGACAGAAAATGGGGAAACGTGTACTCGCACATCCCTGCCTGCCTATCCAGAACCAATTTATGCTAATTAAGGCTTTTCAAATAAGGTAATCTCACCAAAACTTCCTTAGGACCTTACAAGCATCTAATGGGAAGGCAGCCAAGTCCAGGGCAGGGGCCTGCTCCCCACTTGGGCTGAAGCAACTTGAGTTCTGTTTGCAGCTACCAGTTTTTCCGTCTATCGTTTATCCTTCTGTCCATCCGCTGCATTATCCTTATTGCCACACATGGAATTGGTAAGTATAAAGACAGACAGATATACTATGAGTCCATATGTGCCAAAAGAAAATTGTGTTGGAAGGTCATTTGGAACCAAAATCAAGTCTGTTAAAAGATCTGTAGCCTCTGATTCAATATTTAAACTTCAAGAGTCAACACTAAGTGATCGCCAGTGCAGACCGAGCCCTGCACTGAACCGTGGCTTTAAATAGGTTTATTTTATTTTCTATGGACAGGGTTTTTACCTGCATGTATGTCTGTGCACCATTTGCATGCCTAGGGCCCATAAAGGCCAGAAGAGGTATCAAATCCCCTGGAACTGGAGTTTCAGATAGTTGTGACCACTGTGTGGGTTCCAGGAATCGAAACCAGGTCCTCTACAAGAGCAGCTGGTATTCTTAACTATTGAGCCATCCCTCCAGTCCCTAAAGCATAGTTCTAGAAATTAATGGAATATCCCATATAGTGCAGTACTATGTAACTGTGCAACAGGTGCTTGCTATATAAAAACATGGATGCTGTATAGGGCTTTTTCAAAAAGATAGTGGTGGGCCGGGGAGATAGTTCAGTGAGCACTTGTTCTGTAATACTCACAAGGACCTGAGTTTGGTTTCCCAGACTCCATGGAAAATCGTGTGCAGTGGAGAAAGTCTGTCATCCTAGGGTTCTTACAGGAATAGGGAGCTGGAGACAGGAGACTGCCTCAGAAGTTCCCGGCCCAACAATCCTGACACATGTATCCACAAACAACCCTACCTCAAGCAAGACTGACAGTGAGGACCACACTCAAAGGTGTTCTCTTTTTAAAAGCTAACTGTAAGTCATATATCCAATACAATTCTGCTTGTTACATGCCTAAACAAGCTAAAACACCAGAAGCTCCACACCCAAAAGCTGGCAATGGGTATCTTGCTGTGTGGCTGGAGCAAGAGGCCTTGCTGTCTCTGGTCAATGTGCCTTTGTCTGAAGCCCTTCACCAATGCAAGGTTTTCGTAGCAAACGTGGCTCTTCCTGGAGATCCTTCCAGGCGTCTGTGATCTAAACCATCACACTTCACCCCTCTGCTCCTTCCAAATGCTGTCTTTAGGTTGCCTCGACTCAGACACAGACAGACAGACAGACAGACAGACAGACAGACAGACAGACGGCCAGATGAATGGGGTAAGATGCAACTGTTGTTGAGATCAGTCTGAAGCAATGGATCTACTCAGCAGTGGGCTGTGTCAATTGTGCTGTGAGCAGATCTCATGCAAACATAACTTTTTACTGCTCTTCTCATTCTGGGAATCAGAGAACTGGAGCTTAGGAGAAGCTAGGACTTTGCTCCGCTCCACAGAGCTGGAATGGTGTAGTGCTGGTATTGGAACCAGGCTTGGCTACAAGGCTACCCTCATGAGCACAGTGACAATGGTGGTCCGTGTCTGCATCATTATCTGTGTCTACTCCATGCTGGTTAGATTAGTCAGGAGAGCTGAGGAGAGAGGGGGCGGGGAGAGGAGAAGGAAGGAGGGAGGGGAGGAGGGGAGGGGAGGATGAGGAGGGGGGAGAGAAGGGGTGGGAAGTAGGGAGGGAGAGGGAAAGTAGGAGAAGGAGAGAGATCGTGAGGAAGGAGAAGGGGTCTTGAGCTGTCATAGGAAGTCCTGACATCCAGAAGCACTGATGGAGTGACTCCACGTCTGAGTCTGAGGATGGCAGATCAGTGTGCATGCTCAAGACCATCCTTCAGAGAGAGGAGACTCTTCCTCCTTTGGGCTGTCCAGGACTCCATCCGGTAGAATGAAGCTCTCTAACACCCCAGAATGCAAATTTGCTTCCTCAAATTACCAATTAAACTATCATCTCATGCAGAAACATCCTCACAGCTACGCCAGAATAATGTTTAATCAAGTGCCTGGCAAATCATCTCCTGCACAGGCTGGCTCTCCCACCCCCTTCATTCCCACCAGGCCCCACAGCGTGTACGTTCCCAGCCACCTCTGAAATGCATTCCTACTCATACATCCAACTCTGCTCCAGAAGGTGAAACTCAGCCCTGACTCTCCCCGCTTTCCACAGTGAACTCTGGCCCCGGGAAGGCCATTCTGAAAACAAAGTTACATCCACATTTCAAACTATAATCAAATTCCCTGAATCTTATCACACCAAATGAGCTCCTCCTCATGTTATCAGTGTCTCCAATGTACATTTTTTTTAATATTTTGTGTTTTTATTTAAGACTTCATGTTATTTGGGACTAGAGAGATGACTCAGCAGTAAGACGGTATACTGCTCTTGTAGGGGACTGGGATTCAGTCCTCTTCATCCAGTACCTACATTGGACTATTCATATTGCCCATAACTCCAGCTCCAGGGTACCTGACGCCCTCTCCTGGCATCCATGGATACCTGCCATGATCATACACATGTTCCCACATGTGGAAATACAAATGTACATACATAATTTAAAAATAAAAACAAAAGAGCCAGGTTTTGCCTTTAATCCCAGCACTTGGAAGACAGAGGCAGGTGGATCTCTCTCAGCTGGAGGCTAGCCTGGTCTACATAGTGAGCTCCAGGACAGGCAGGGCTTCGTAGAGAGATGTTGTCTCAAATTAAAAAACAAACAAACAAGCAAATAAATAAATAAATAAATATCTTAAAGACTTCTAGAAATGCTTCTTCTCCTTGTATAAAATACTAAAGAATCATGATAGTTTAAGTCAGAGTCCTTAGCAGCGTGCAATGCAAAAGAGGTGTTTCAAACACATCCATGTAACTCACGTCATGGCATCTGCATACAATAGTGGATGCATTTCAGTTGCACTGCAACCTTGCCTGTCGTTACTCACTACACGCTATCACACGGCGGCTCAAATCCTTCATTTGAGCCTGGAATATTCCTCCCCAGTTTCCCCTCAGCCTTCTTTCATTCAGATTTTCTAGGCTGGAAAAGAACCATCTGATAAAGATGTGCACAGATACACAGAGGCAGGCAGGCAAGCCACACAGCCGAGTCTGTAGATGTTGATACACACTCTTGTCGGTGTTAATGCTATAACGTAAATGACATTGGTGAGCTGTCCCCTGCTGTGTAACCTTACGGAGAAGTCCCATCCTCTTCAGTCCCAAGCATGTTTATCTCAAAGTGTCCTCTAAAACACCCTGTCTTGTGACACCCCCCCCCATTCTCTTATAGAGAGAGGGAAAGAACAAGCAGCTAAGGGCCCATTGTGTTCTTGGGAACAGTTAAAAGACAAACCATACCCAACAGACATCGAGACTGTTTATAATTCTCAGGTGTAAAAACGCCAGAGGTAGAAATAGGATCAGAAACTCATCCACGGAGAGAAAAGGCTCAGCTGGACGCCCCAAATGGGGTTTCCCAAGTGATTTCTGCTGCGTGCAGGATGCTCAAGTTTGATATCCTTACCTTTGCTTGCTCTCAGCCAGGTTACCCCAATCTTCTCTGTGAATGTTGTATGTACCTGACGTGATGGTGTGCCATTTGTCTGCTGCTTCTCTCTACCTGCTTCTTTCTGTTTGTTTGCTCCTGACTTATGCTTACGACACGCTTGACAAACTCACCCACTTGAAATTGGAAGGGCAGCTGTCAGTGAGCATCCCCCAGACCGTACACAACAAACGCAAATACGCATGGGTAATGGCTAATGATAAAGTGGATGGTTTTTCAGTTGGTCACATTGAGCATTCTAGGGACAGCATTCGATCCGTGTCCTACGACGTTAAGTAAAGAAACAATCCAACTGCCTATGTAAAGTGGGCCATGTTGTTTGGCATGGACATTCCCACTCTGTCTACCACACTCTGTAGTAGCATGTGCTAGGCAGCAAGAAGACATTCCGAACATACCATTGAATTTTTCACGCTCTGTAGCAAGCGCTCATGCTGCTCAGCTATGGCCAAGGCAGCAGAATGGACCTTCTGGTAGATGGCCTCGCCGTCTCGTGTTTGAAAGATAAATAGCCCTTCGCCAGTCTCACACATCCTGTGAAGACAAAAACACAGAATTTCTGGAAACCCAGCTCTCAGAAGGTTGGTGTGCCAATATTTCCCTCATTTACATTTGACAAGGAGTCTAGCTATGCGGCCCTGGCTGGTCTAGAATCTAGGTAGCCCAAGTTGACCTTGAAGTTGCAGCAGCCCCTCTGTGTTTGTCTCCTGAGTGCTGGAGTTACAGGAATGCCACCACACCTGGCAATGTCCCAAGAGCTTGAGTCCATTTATTCTTAGTGTCATTAGAGCTCCTGTTCACGTTGGCTACATAAAATTAACCTGACCAAAATGGTCAGTGTCCAGTGAACTATTACAATAGTGGGGAGGGAAGCAACACTCCTGGTTGATAAGGACCGAATGGTATTTCATTTTGTTTTTTTTATTACAATTAAGGTAGGAGATAAATATGGTTTCTCCATCCTCGGTATAATGCCGCACTCCAAAAGGGACCCTGTGGCACTGATCCTTCCCCCCACCCCATCTTTCAGCAGAAACTCACCACATGGGCTGTGAGCTCCAGAATGAGAACGGGGTTCTGTCTTTCTTCAATGCTATTCTAACTCCCCCCAACAGGTGACAGCCCTAAGGATTCCTTCATTTCCAAAACCCCATATCAAATGTCGATCCGGGTTCCTGCCAACGTGCTGGATGCAACCCATCACCCTTCCTTAAGGAACAGAACTCTGCTGAGTTAATATATGAGGCACATGGAAAATTCTTCAAGGAAAACAATGTTTACATGTTTGGGAACCAAGGTCAAACAACGAGAAGAAGGATATATCCACACCAGACCATAAAAATCCAGAAACTAACTGATTGATATAGGGAGCTGCCAGTCACCATTAGACAAGCACAAAACAAATTCTTTTTAATTGTATACATTTTTATATGTGTGTATACAGATATATTTATTACTACAAATATTTTTTTTTTTTTGGTTTTTCGAGACAGGGTTTCCCTGTAGTTTCTAGAGCCTGTCCTGGAACTAACTCTTGTAGACCAGGCTGGCCTCGAACTCGGAGATCCGCCTGCCTCTGCCTCCCGAGTGCTGGGATTAAAAGCGTGCGCCACCACCGCCCAGTTACTACAAATATTTTTAATTTGAAAGTATTTCTGTGTGTATAAGTGCTTTGTTTACAGGTATACCTGTGCATCACATGCATGGCTAGTGTCCTTGGAGGTCAGAAGAGGACACCAAATCCCCTGGAACTGGAGTTAAGGGCTGTTAAGAGCCATCTTGTACATTCTCAGAATCAAACCTGAGTCCTCTATAAGAGCAGCCAGTACTAACTGCTGAGCCATCCCTCCAGCCACTGTGACCAGTATTTTAAAGAGTTTGAATTAGAGCATGCACAGCAACCCTGGAACGAGTTCCAGTATGCACATACGAGAACAGTAAGAGCCGTGTGTGTTTGCTTGTTCTAAAGGTGCTATCTAAAATCCTCTTTCTGCTTCAGAATTTCTTGCTTTTAGCGTGAACACCGCTTTACTTAATGCCTGAGTTTTTCTCATGTCTAAAAAATTGTACAACACAATAAAGAAGTTAAATAAGTTTCCAGCCCAAGCTATTGTTGCTTTATATTCTTGTCCAGTAGGTACAATTAATGCCATAAAACAAGAAAGATGTACCCCAGTTTAATTTTTCATAGTTGGCCCAGTACCACAACCATATGGTGGGGCCAAAATAATGCCTGACATGGCTTAGCTTAAATTTCATCCAAAATAGTACTAAAGCTAAGATTCAAAGCATTCTTCAACTAAGTTTATTTCTTGAAGACATCTTATGCCATTGCAAAGCCGTCTCTTACCTCTTTTGAATGTAAGTCACCATATAATCTTGAAACCACCTTTTGCTACAAGGCTTTGTGATTTTTCCATATCTTTTCTCTAACAAATTACATGAATTTATTAAGATGAAGAATGAACCTTAACCGATTCTTTAAGGGGAAAAAAATCACCTGCTGTTTCTCTTACAAAAAAGGTCACTGCTCATTGACTTACTTAAATGACTGCCCTGTCCCTTGAGGCCAAGAAGTCCCCTGTTACTCAGAACTGTCTAGAGAGTGGCTGAGGAGCAACCAAGTTTGAGGGCACACTTCTTAATCCTGGTGCTCCTAGGGCCCTTAAAGGCTTGATTTGTTTTGACTAAAACTCACAGTACAGTTTAGATTCTGACCAAATACATTCATCTATTGCTACATGAGTCTATCACAAATCTATTAACATGACGATGCTGTCCTCCCTCTCTCAGCATGTGATGCTTTCATGGCAGTGTTTCCTGTACATCATGACTCACTAACTAGCAAGAACAACTCCTAACAAAATCACTCTTTGGACAATGCCTGGAGTTTTACTTGTTTGTTTTGAGATAGGATGTCTTCATCCTATTTGGTTCTTCAACCCAGTATGTACCTGAGGAAGGGCTTGAACTGCTGACCTACCTGCCTGCACCACCTGACTACTGGGTCTACAGCTGGGTGTCATGATGCTCCGTTTAAACAGTGGTTGGGGTCAAACCTAAGGCTTTGTGTATGATGGGCAAGCCACCTACCAACTGCACTATGTCCCCCACCAGCCCCCAACGTCTCCTTTTAAAAAGCATAATGTAGATCCTTTCTTTAATGACATCATTTAGATTGCTCAAATACTATGATCAAAAACAAAGGAAATCAAAATGGCTATAGCATCAAGCATTCTCTCCCAACACTCACCTGAAGCCAATGATTGCAGAGACACACACAGATAATACACAGATACACACACACATACACACATAAATAATACACACACGCACACACACACACACACACACCACTGCCACAGACACCACCACAGCCACCACTTACCACCTATAGAAAGAAACAGGAGTCACATCCCTACTATCGTAGCTCAGGGAAAGAAACAGGACTTTCTATTTGGACCCCCTAGAGCACACAGAGGGGCAAAACATGGCTAATAGGAAGTAATTTTTTTTTAAGATTTTTAGCCTGCAGTAGGCTAGTTAGGTATTTATATATACAGAGGAATCCAATGTTTTAGCTGCTTCTCATCATTTTAGACAAGAAATTTTGATTGCTATGTAAAGCTGATATTAGATGTCAGCAACCTGTTCTATTATTTATGGTTTGTGCTGTGAGGGCCAAAACGGCTTGATCTACCAGAGATGGCCAAGAGGCTTCCCACTGTGCAATAAAGAGATAAGATCCATGAAAGAACTCTCAGTAGAACAGACATAAGGCCTCTGGTTTAAATGTTGGGATTGTCTTCTGTTTGCTTAAGAGTATGTGCCCTTTATCTGTACCGCATGGCCCACAGAGGGGAGGATGGAGAAAACCTGGCCTCCTCATGCAATTCCCTTCAGCCTCTTCTAAGCCTGGCACACAAGCCCTTCCATACCACTTGCTTTGCCTGACTGATTGGCTTCGAGCTATTTCATGAGGAGTGTCTCAACATTAAAATGTTACTATAGGCCTTGACAAACAGTATAATGGTGAAAGGCCCGAGGCAATAAAAATAAAAACACATCAAACTGACTAATGGCTTTATATAAATCAGCAGGAAGTGCAGGCTGGTCAGCTCTTTAGAAAACACAAGAGAAAAACTTCCTTTAGGGTTCATGCATGGAAGAACAAGAAGGCATTTTGGTATCTTGTGACCCCCTTCTTCCTTTCTCTTTTCTTTACCCATTGGTTTTAGTTTGGATACTTTTTGAAGGATGTCTCGAATTGCATCTTCATCTCAGAGGAAAGGTGGGGACCACATCCCAGAACAACATCAAGGACGCGAGTGTGACTGGAGATGGTGGGGACGGAACACGGGACCTTGGCCTGGACTCACACTTGGGATCAGAAACAAAGGAAGTCTTGGGGACAACTTTTGGTCAGAGCATTTTACCATGACAGAAGGAAAACGGGGATGCCATCTTCTCCATTTTCTGGTGGAAGAAGAGGAATTCCTATCTTCTGAGAGTCTGTGTGAGACCCAGCATTCCGTGTCAATTTCTCTACTCAATATAGTGAGAAAGGAGATGCTCTGCCTAAATTTTTTTTTCTTCCTTGAGAATAAAGAAGGAACTGTCTGTCCCAGGGGCTGGAGAGATGGCTCAGAGGTTAAGAGCATTGCCTGCTCTTTCAAAGGTCCTGAGTTCAATTCCCAGCAACCACATGGTGGCTCACAACCATCTGTAATGAGGTCTAGTGCCCTCTTCTGGCCAGCAGGCGTACACACAGACAGACTATTGTATACATAATAAATAAATAAATAAATATTTTTTTAAAAAAGAAGGAACTGTCCCTGAAACATTCAGATTTTAGAGACTGCTCAGTGGCTGTAAGCAAGAACACAAGTCGGGTATTTGCAGGAGACAGCAGCTCGGCTTCTGCTTTACAAGTAGACTCCAGGTAGAAGAGAGTCCAGCTTCTCGGTTAGAAAGCCACCTCACCGGCTAGGCTGCATTTAGTGTGAACTACGTTAAAAGCTACTGTTTCTTTTCCAAGTCTGTTTAGATGGCCTTACAACCCAAGCGAAAACTCTTCGCATAAATTTACGGGAAGCATTTGTGTGTGGAAGTCAAACGTTCACCTTTCTTGGCATCCCCAAAATTTCTTTGTAAATGATGCCAAAGGCACGAGAGAGACTCTCCCTCTCTGGTCAGTAAAGAAAGGCATTCATGTGTGGAAATAATTTAGCAGGTTCTGCCAAAGGTCTCCTGAGTCTCTCTCACTCCTGCAGAGGCAAAGCCCAGGGTATTAATTTAAATCAGTCGGAGGTGAGGCAGAGCTCAACACTGAGGTATGTGAACCCAGCAGCCAGATTGAAACATAAAAAGCCAGCTTGAAGCTCACTGGACACCTGCCACCCTTCTCCAAACTATAGCCCTTCTGGAAAGGCTCCATGGGAACGTAGCTGCCTGGAGAACATCCTGCCTGTTGGATCTTCCCATGGAAAACTCTCTGACAGGTTGATTTGCACGAGTGAGATGTCAGGGCTCTGAAGGGGAAGCAAACAGCAGGCTGAAGACAGACACCTCAGACAAAAGAAGCGATGCCTCTCTAGGTCTCCAGAATAAGTCAATTGTTACTTTTTATCGCCAGGGACGAATCTTTGTACAGTTGCAGTTTAAGTTTTATGTTTCAGCTCCGAATCTCTTCAAGGGAGAGAAACACAAAAAAAACAAACAAACAAAAAAAAACATAGCCGTAGAGTCATACCTACTTATCCCAGGAGATGAAAGCCAGAAATACACATAGAAGGTCCTACCAGGCTAATCCCCACCCCCACAGGTGCCTGAGAAAAGGTAGAAGGCTCTGGTTCCATGTGCCCAGACTTCAAAAGAAGAGCACAAATGGGGGAGGGGGGGTCTCAAAACCTGAATTCAAGCTAAGAAGTTTACACACAAGCCCACAGCTTAGGAAGAATACCAAATTAGCAGTATCTTCATAAATCTGTGACTTCTGATGGAGGCTGTCCTTGAACATGACACCGAGGTAGCCTCATAAGCAAGGATTGCCATGCTGACAAGAATGCATGATATGGGGACTGCGGAGATGGTGCAAATGTTAAGAACGCTTGCTGCTCTTTAAGAAGACAGGCGTTTGGTTCTTTGTGCCCACATCAGGTCGCTCACAACCACCTGTTACTCTAGTTCCAGGGGATCTGATGCCCTCTTCTGGCTTCCAAAGGCATCTATTAATACAGCACACACACACACACACACGCACACACACACACTAACCCCTCTTGGCCTTTTTTACTTGGAGCAAGTATATGCTATGATGGACTCACTTTGTTGTTTTGAAACCTCGTATCTTTCCCCCTCTCAAAGGCAACCCGCCCCACTCTGTGCTTTGGGGGACTTTTCCCATTCCTTTCCCATCCTGTGAGTTTTGTATGAAGTGCTCAGGAGAGAGCCAGGGTCTCACATTGCCTAAAACAGTCAACATACTGCATACCATCCCTCTGTCTTCCATTGACTGACGTATGGGAAGGCTTTAAAGATCCCAGAAGTCTCCAAAACATCCAGGGAGTAGACAAAGCTAGAAGAAGCAAGACTCTCTGAGTTTTGTCCGCTGAGCACCGAATCAAGCCATGCATGAAGCCGTCGCTACTTCCAGTCTAAGTCATGACAGCCACCATCTTTGCTTCACCATTTTGGGCTACTTCAACTGCCTACTGTTTTCCAGGCTCTGCCCCAGGTTTCTCCCGTGTGTCTTTATTTACTCCTAATAACACTCCAATAGATGAGGTTTATATAATCCAATGAGCAGGCAGCCATAGAAGCTTAGGTCCCATTGTTCTCGGATCCAGTACAAAGAAGAAATGAAATTTTATTTCATAACCTCCAATTTGTAGTGTGAAAACAGTGTGCCTGGTGGGAGCCTCACCCCTGCTTGCTTCTGCAAGAAAGTGAGCATGGTATACTATTAGTTATTATGAAACTGCCTTGCTTTGAAGACATCCAAAAATAACCATGGAGGAAATTATCTTTACTAATAAAATAAGGCAGATATGAAAGCGTCACACTTGGGGGAACACAAATGATCTTATTATCCAGCATCCTGATGGTAATGATAAAAAAAATCCATCTTTATTTGCATTTCGGAGAAAACATGAAGTAGTATAGCATTACCTTGTGTCTCACTTTCTGTGTTCTGCAGGCCCTGGCCCTGCTCACACATCCTAACAGAAGCTCAGAAGTCTCAAAGGAGGAAGCACATTTATCCAACCAAGCAAGCTCTGAGTTTTCTGTAAGGATTTTCCTTTAAGCATAGTAGACTGGTCACTGAGATAAAGGAGGAGCACACATCTAGATGCGAAGGTTTTATCTATTAATGCAATGACCTTTGCTGTCCAGGAGAGTAGCCAACTCCCTGCTCTATCTTTGAAAGTAAAAAAAGCCTAAGTCTGCGGTACACATCTGTCTTCCTATTACTAGGGAGTTGGAGGCAGGAGGATCAAGAGTTCAAGTGTGAGGGTAGCTTGGATTACATGACACACCATTTCAAAAACAAGAAAACTAACCACAAAACAAAAACCAAAAGAAAAAAAAATAAAGAAACGAAGGGTGGGAAGGAAAGAGGGAGGGAGGGCGGCAGGGAGGGAAGGAGAGAGGGAGGAGATAATAAACTAAAAGACTATATGTGGAAGCAAAACACTTTTTCAATCTTTTTAGAATGTTGTGAAAACACTAAATTGATCATATTCCCCAAAAGTACTTGCGAAATGCTCGGGCTCTGATTAAAATACTGGAAGGGATCATTATTCTCCACCTATTCACTTGAGTTAGAGGCTTGGGCAGTGTTTAGAACTTCTGTTTCCCCCTTGAAATCTATATCACTCCCTGTAAAATAGCTATCAGATTTAACCCACGACCTTCAATACTCTAACCCGGCTGTTACAACTGCACTGTAATGTTAAGGCATACACAGACGGCCTTATGCTCCATTAAGACAATGCTTTTTATCAATTCTTTGAGAATTCCATTCATGCATTTTGATCTTTTTAACTTCTACTCCTCCGGATACACCCCGGCTCCCGGTCTCCCAACCTACCGCCCCACTTCGTGTCTTCACCCTGGTGTTCTGTTGCTGTTGTTTCTGGTTTTGCTTAACAAATAACCCATCATCCAATGTGTGCTCTTTAGATGCTCCTGGGCGTAAGGGGTCTACCTACCAGAAGACACGCCCTGAAAGGAAACTGACTCTTCCTCTGCCAGAAGCTATCCCTCACCCACAGTTCTTCAGTTAGGGTCATGGTTTGTGAAGCCCTCTCCATTCTGTGCCAGAATGTTGACGGGCCTGTAGTTCTTAAAACTTGAATCATTTGAAATTTTAAAATACAAAAAGGGGGTTGGTTTTTTGTTTGTTTGTTTAGTTTTGGGGACTGGAGGGATTTTTGCTTTGCTTTGTTTTGTTTTGCCTTTAAAAGGAACCTAAACTCAGGGAGGAAGTGCTGTGGGCGGGGAGGTAAAATGTAACACTGACCAAAGGGATCTCTTTGTAGGCCATGAGGCCCCCAGCTGGCACCTGTATCCCCTTCACCCCCACATTTGCCTCTAACGGGAGCAAGGGGACCCTGAAAGGGCTCAGTGGGGTAGCCACAAGCGAGCTTTAGAACAGAACACTTCCAGCATGTTAAATAGTAAGCAGACTGCAACCTGTAGAGTGTCAGGGGTCCGTCCTCACACGTAAGATCTACCATTTCAGTCCACATAGAGTAGTGGACCTTGACTTACAAGGAAGCTGCTCACACAACAGGGGGCAGGCCTCTGTTCAGCTTAACCCAGTCCGTGGTACGGTTTGCCAGCTCAGCTTCAGTTTGGGGCACGCCATCAAATCAAGGAATGAAAGTTCATGTCATATCTGTGAAGTGTTAGAATCCTGCCTAGGAGTGAGGGGATTTGGCTGCCCAAACACCGTGCTAACATCTTTCCATAAGACCAGAGTTTATAAATTTTCCGGAGCAAACTTCCGGTCCAGTTCCATGACCTGAACCTGGAGAAGGGAAGCAGACGCCAGACAAAGATGTATGAAAAGCCACACACTCACCTCCCTGCCTCAAAAGTGAACCACGTGGTGTCACGTCCATACCGCCGCAGGGCACTTAGCGGCCAAGAGATGAGTTTGACTCTGGGATTCTGGATGTCCCAAAGACAGATGTACTCATATGTTATCTGCAAGGCACATTCGCCATGTACATCTAAGTTAGGAGATGGCATCAAATACACATTGAATCTCTCTGGGAGAAAAACAAAAGGTTAGTCTAAAATCCCCAGGAATAAAACAGCAAAGACATCGTAGGAATACAGAAGCATTTAAAAAATATGTACATGCTACAGTTTGGTGGAACATTCAAGGAAGATAAAGGTTATAAATGAGATTTTTTTAAATGCAGATGCTATTATATAGCATAATGATACACTCTGCGTGTCGACACACACTAAACACTATTGACGTGAGCAAAGATCAGTTTTAGACATTTTCAATTTTCATCATTAAAAACTTTTATGCTGATAAAAGACCAGAGCAATGTAAGCACTCAGAGCAGTGTTTCCCTGCTGAGCACACGTTAATCACACCTACACCTCTGTATGCGCAAAAGGTACAGGAGCGCAAGGATAGGCTTGTGATTTGTGATCCTAAAGTAGCATCAACCAGTTTACAGTTTCTATAATCGACCGAATAAAGCTGTACCCTGGATTATTGAAAGCACGCTTCACAGAAACAGCGTGCAATTAGCTGGCCAACAGCTGTGAAGATGCCAAGGGAGATACTTAGAAAGAGTTTGAACAGAGAGCTTTGTTTAGCCAGCTCTGGGAAGAGATAGCCATTTGTTTCCTGGAGTGACTGTTGACAATATCACCAAGATTATGGAAATTATGGAAGCTAATCGTAGCTGGTAATTGTAGAGAAGCTCTCCCCTGAACAGTTACACCACTTTTATTATTGCAACTTAGAAACGTCATTAACAAAAAAAGTTAACAGAGTCAAAAATCTCTAAGTGAAATATGAACAAAAATACTATGACATTTGCTAGCACAATTCTATCTATCCATCCTAGAGTGGATTCCAAACATCTAACAGGACAGTGTGATGCTAACAATTTTCTATTAGGAATGGTCTAGGTTAGCTATCTTATAAGAAAAATCATCAAAACTTCCATATTTTATTTGAACTTAGCAAATAATAATATTGAGACTGTATACATGAACGGGCTTAGGCCCCTGCGATTTAAGTCTTTTGAATTTATTTTGAGCTGTCAATAGTCAAATGTTGAGTGCTTTCTAGAAACTATCATGAAACAGCTATGCCCCTTGAGAGTTCTGGATCATGGATTAAACTGTTTTCAGTAAGTAAGAGGCAAAAGAGACCATCGTTAATGGATTCTGTTCGAGGCAAATTGATTCTCTATAAAAATAAATTAGTGGGGGCAGGAGAGAGGTCGGTGGTAGAGTGCTTGCCTCTCATGCATTTGGTGAGAAATTATTATAAGTGCACGGATTTTGAACTCCTCCAAAATCAGATTATATAATGCTTCCAAAGAAAGATGGAGGTTTGTAAGAGCATGTAACAAGAGAAAACCAGAGCACACAAGGCTGGCAGGCAAAAAGGAAACCTTAGGCACCGTTCTCAGTTTGCCTCACAACCCTGTGCGTTTCTACTGTGCCACAAACACAAACGTGTGAAGGCTAAGGGCTGAGCCAGCCATTCTAAAGGATAGCAGCCATTAATCCCTGCCATGCTTTCCGTGCCCCGGCCTGGTAGTCCGTGGCAATGTCCTGACTACCTCTTCTCTGCCTGAGTGAACCACAGAAGGAAGGTCCTGGCTGGGGTGAATGGCCTTGGTAAATGGCTTCACCCCTGTGTAGCTCCAGTTCCCAACCTCACTAGAGGCTGCTCCGCCCCAGCCAGCGCTTCCAGGTTCTGATCAACAACAGCTGGTATGGTGACATATCATGATCAGTACCGTGCATTCAACATGGGCAAGACCATAAATATGTCTTGAAGACACAGCTCCGCTGGGAGGGGGAAGAGCCTTAACTCGCAGCTAGATGGCGCGCAGAGTGCAATTCCACCTCTGCCATGTGTGCCATCAATCTAGGCGACCCAGGGGTGCTTCCACTCGGACAAGTGTCCATAGGTCAAGTCGGGCTTTGAAGCAGAACCCTGGGATCCAATCAACCCAGTCATTAGGTTCAGCTATTTGAAGATGGAGCAATTCTTCCAGGCTCACGCTATGAATCAACATTGATTTTTGCTAAAATGTTCATGAATATTTTGGTCATTATTATTTTAAAGGATTTATTCCTAGATGGTGTGTTGAGCTGAGTTGGCTCAGGGGTTGAATTTCTCTCATCACAGATTTTTAAGTGGGTTTAAACTCGATGAAATATTCAGGGGGATTAAATTCGATTAAAAACACTGGAAAGTGTTCAAACATATTTTAAGTGAAAAGTCATCCCACTTTAAGGCTCGTGCATTGTAAATGGAGACCCGTGATCATAGTCTGGAGTCAGACACTAACTACTTACTACATTTGGAACAAGAAGTTTAGCTCTCTGAGGTTCTGGCTTTCCCCGTCTATAAAATGGGGGAGGTCCTAATGCTTATGGGGTGGGGCTCCTCTGCAAATGTCACAGTCGGATGTTCACAAATCACCTTCCATCCATCGGATGCACAGCGTGGTCCTTAAAATTGCTGACTGAAACCATTAGTGTGGGGTTTTTTTTTCTACATCCCAGAACTTTGGAGGATGCCATTCACTGCAATATTAACGTTGAGGGCTATTAGAACTCACTTCTCTATACATTTTCTTAATGCACAACTATATAGAATGATGACGCCTTGTGCTTTATCACAAGGGAGCGAAACAGGTTATGAGAGAGACAGGAGGTGAGGGCTTCACACACGTACCACTCTGCTCTCGTTCCACCCCCGTAGCCAGTAAGTCAGGCTCTCCGAGGCTGATGTCATTGATTCTGGTCCCCACACACTCCATCTGGAGAACTTTACACCACTCATCGGCCTCAAGATCTGCGGAAACGGCAATGACCACGAAAAAGATATGTATACACACACACACACACACACACATAGGTATCAAAGGCCAAAGACCCCTCCCCCACTTGCCGCAAACAAACCTGATTCACAAGCAAAGGTCTTGGAGGTGTCATCATTGAAGTAGATCCCTATAGCGTGTTTCTTGGTGCCCTTTGGCAATCGGGCTACATTTTTCACATTGTTGAGTTCTGTAACCTGGAAAAAAAAAGATTTGGAAGTCTGGTCACATGCTCTGCATGAACACTTCCTACCTACATCCCCAGAGGTGAGATCCAGAGTGCGGTGAGCCCATCGCCTGCGAGCCTCGCTTCACAGAGCAGATCCGCGGAAATGAAGGCTCAGCATGAATCAGAAGGATGGGAGGTAAGGAAAGGTGATACAATCGATCCATCACTAAATTATCACAACCGAGGGAAAGGGTCTGGAATCTCAAAGATCATGCCCGTCTTCAAGAGTCAAGCCATAGATCACAACTCAGAGAGACCCTGTCACAAACTTGGTTTCAACCTCTCTGACTCACCTCTAGCTCCTTGGAGATCATGGGTCTTGGTCTTAAGTATGAGAACACCGCAAAGTACCACCCCGCTCACATAAGTAGCAAAGTTGTCCTATTATACATTGTGCCCCTTCCTTTCTCACAATCTTAGCTATTGGCACTTACAGAAATTCTTCCCTGCCATAGAGGATACTAATTCATGGTGCTTCCACAAGGGAAGTTCTGCCAAGATGGGGTCCTGCATCCTGGAGGGGCCTGCAAAGAGGAAGGCTTACATGGCTTCCTGGTAAGTATTTATTTACAAGATAAATAAGCCTTTCACCAGTGGCAAGCTTAAACTCCCCTTAACACCCCCTTAAATGTTATACAAAAGAATAAGCCTCCCATCAATCTTAGCCTGCAGTAATGCTGGACCACCTCTCCCATCCATTACCCTAAATTCAATAAATGCCTGACTTAAGAAATACCCAGGAAGAAAAATAAACACCCTCCATGGGCACATTAATCTGATCATTTCATTTCCCGGCTTCTTAACCTCTAGTGGCCCTTCTTATAGTATAAATGCAAATTTATCAGCATGAAATGCCACAGAGAGATCCTCGGAGGCTTGCCATACCAGCATCTTCAGAGACTCCACAGGGTATGGCTTATCTTCCGTCAGCAGCAGCCCCTTGGCATTCACTACACACAACTGCTGGTTTGGTGTGTGTGTTTATTTTTGTGCCAGAACCCAACCTAAGCCACTGACATCTTTCTATAATTATTTATTTGTCTCCCCACTTCCCCTTTAAACCTCAGAAATTCACTGTGCAAACAGTGCGTGGTCTCTGCAACCTCGAGGCTTCATCCTGGCATTTTTATGCAGGAAAGTCAATACCGCCAAGATTTCCAGTTACACTTGGCATGAAAACCCAAGTCCTGGTGTGCAAATGACCATGACAGCCCTCCGTGTCTCCTCCACACTTAACTCTCCAATGCACTTCCACCATGTCACCAAGCTTTCTGTGGCCTAGCCAAACTGGACCCCACTCTGTTCAGGAACAAACTGTGTGGCTTCCAAGGCCCAGAGCCTTGCCTCCTCTCCAGCTACTGCCCTCCAATCATCCCCAAATCTTAATTTAGATCTCAGTTACTCACTGGTTCCCTCCTGGAAACACCACCCCAATATTCAGACTCCCAAGCTACCCAATACGTATCTTCCACGGCTTCCCTCCTGACCCTCCACCAGCTACATGACTGATTGGTTTAGTTCTTCTCTTGCTTAAGGAGAGTCAGTTCCATATGGCAGGCACTGTACTTACGTTCACCATTGTTTCCCAGTCTAACACAGAGCTCATCTCTAGGGAGCTGAGCAAGACCTAAGTAAGCTAAGATCCCAGTGAATGTATACCATTGACATGAGCACAGCCATGCCCGGAACTCCAAGACCTCCGACTCATGGGACATTTGCAAAGTCAGTTCCCAGTATGGGTCAGGCTCAAGGGGGTTGCCACAGTTCTTGGGGGTCTCAGTATAAGTGTTTATAAAGGAGTGACCATTGTGCACAAAGACTCGCAACTGCAGCTTCCTCCCCTAGATGTTTATAGTCTGAGACTGCTCCACCTAAAGAGACTTTGAGACCAACTTGCCCCCTTCCCCAATGATGTGGTTACTAGACACAACGAGGCTGTGAGTGCTGAAGTAGCCAGAACCCCTACCTGATCCCACATTCACTCCCTCACCGCCCCTATTGAGGGTTTTATGACACAGACCTTGTCCTCTGGTGGGTAGTCACTCAATATATGGGTTCTATGAGCAAAAGACTAAACTTGCCCGCAGATTTATCTTGGAAGTCTACTTTTCCTGGGAAGACTGCCCCTGACCCCCATGTGAGTTTGTCATTCCCTTCCCTAAGCTGCCATACGTGGGACTTGAAGCTCTACCTGATTTTCTGCTGTCATGATCTGTCATAATTCCTATCTCTCCAACTCCCAGAGAGACCTGAGTCACTTGAAAATGGCTTCCTGATGGATGGCATCAAAGAAAAAGGACCAGACCATGGGGCAGCACATACCGAACCTCCCCATAAGTCAAATTCTGGCTTGAGCATTTCCAGATAGCATGCCTGTTGGAATCATCATAAAAGTCTCAGAGCTAGGTGTCAGTATTATTAGCAATATTTATAGGCGGAAACTGAGGCTGAAAAAGATTAAAATCATACAACCAAGTTTGTGGCTAAAACTGGCAGAAATAAGACATGGAGCAAGCAGATGAAGACTCTCATTTCACCTCGAACATGGGCCACCACTTGAAAGCCTTCAGCCTCCAGAAGTCACCTCCAGCCTGCAAGTATTTGTCTTTTTAACACGGCTTCTTGCCTTGGGGAACCAGGTAGGGCATGCACGTGCCAGCCTTTCGACTGGCCCTCCACTGAGACATTACTTAAGGGAAGTCTGAAACATAGCCATGACTTTGAAATATGTTGCTTCATTACATATCCATTAAGGAGCCAAGAGGAAGACATAAGTCACCGGAAGCAGCCAGGAAATGCAGGGGAACTGCATGAGTCAGAACACAATTACCCATTCTGGAAATTGGTTTTGGTAATAAGGAAAATCACACCGCCCCCGCTCACGGCTCCAGGGAGGAGAGAGTGTTCACAGGGCAGGCAGGGTCAGGACTGCGCGTGACAAAGGACAACTGGCTTCCAAGGCAATCGCATATGCCAGGGTCAGAGCCACACTTCACTGAGCTTGTGCACACCCCCACGCACACCCCCACCCACATACATAAATGCCTTACTTTCGAAAGAGCTGCAGTCTAGACAAATTCATGACCGACCCTTGCTTAACATACATGCTAAAGACTGTGATATCTTCCATCCACAGACACCTTTCTGTCACATGAGACTTTCAGGAATGCATTTATTTTTTTTTTTTTTTCGTCTTCCTCTACAAATGACAACGCTGAGACAGAATGGGCGGACACTGTCCCTTTTACAAACAAACTCTTGCACTGGATAAATCGGTTTTTTGCCGCAAAGATGGGCTTTGCTAAGGTTGCAGGGTCTTCTTGGATATAACTGCTATTTAACAATAGAGCTCCGGACCTGTTCCTAAACAGCCAAGGTTACTGCACAGAGTCATTAAGTTACCTCAGAGAAGACTGGCCACAGAGCCTAGACTAGTGGTGTGACTCATTCCATTAGCCTTCAATGTGACTTTCTTCACTGTCTTATTAGCTTCCTTTCTGTTGCTGTGACAATTGCCCTGACAGAAGCAACTGAAGGGAGAAAGGCTTATTTTAGCTCCTGGTTGCAGAAAGTTACTGTCTATCACAGTAGGGAAGATAGAGATGATGGAGCCTGAGGCCAGCTCACAACATTGCTTTAGCAGCTCAAAATCAGAGAAATAACAGGAAGTATGGTCTGTCTGTCAAACTCCAAAGCCCACCCCAAGAGATGAACTTCCTCCAGCAAGACTCACCTTCTAAATGTCAGTAACCTTTCCAAATGACACCATCAGCTGGGGACCGAGTGTCAAAGCACATGAGCCTATAGAGGATTTTCACATTCAAACCACAGCCCAGTCGTTTAAAAGTCTCAGGGGCTGTGGATCTCGTTCTTTTGCAGCAGAAAAGAACTTTTATATTAATAGGGTTCTCTGCTGAATTAACTATCTATGTGGTATAGCCTTTGTGTATTGATTGTTAGATAATACACATGTTAGATTCTTCAGCATGTAACAGTATCAAGGAAGACGCCACTCAGTTTAGCTGAAGAAGAAGCATGTCCCTTCCCTAAGCATCTTCCTTGCACCCATCTCTGACCCACACTATCTAATCTTTGGTTTGTCTCCTATCCATCTACTCATTCATATATTTTTTTTTTTAGTTCTTAGCACTTCTTCTGAGTTTAGTTTTGGTGGCAGGCAACATTACTACCCTCCTGGAACTTAATCTTCCATAAGTAAAGAAATATAGCAGCTCCTAAGGATAAAAAGGACGCGGGCTACCAAGTAGTGATCTGTGCTCAGGAAACTTCTGTTCTTTTCCTTTTTTAACCTTTTATTGATTCTTTGTGGACCTCACTTCATGTATCCCAAACCCACTCATCTCTCCATCCCCTCCCTTCCACCCTCTGCCCTTGCAACCCCCCAAAACAAAATTAAAAACTAAAAACAAAGCAAACAAAACAACAAGAAAAATAAATAAGTAAGAAAATAAAATCTAGGCAAGAAAGCTGTAGTGCAGCCCAGTGAGTCATACAGTAGACCCTTTAGTCCACACATCTTTACTTCTACACGTTCATTGCAATGAGTCATCTGTCTGGTTCAAGCATTCGCTTCTGCTACACTATCTATGCTGGGCCCTCACTGGGATTCCTCTTGAATATCCTACTGTTGCCTTGTGTCATGGAGAGCCTGGAGCTTTGCATCTGTATTTCCGGCCCCTTCCCATGCTCCAGAAGTTCACAAATGAGGAGGATATTGGAATGAGCTACCTGGCGGTCTCCTGGAGGACACACAGAGCCCTGCCCCAGGTCTAGAGACCTGGAGTGGGAAGACTTCTTCACCCATGAACCACTTGGTGATTCATCTACTATTCTTTTATAAGGGGCTAAAGACTCTCTCTCTCTCTCTCTCTCTCTCTCTCTCTCTCTCTCTCTCTCTCTCTCTCTCTCTCTCTCTCTCTGTCTCTCTCTCATTGATTGATTGATTGATTGATTGATTGATTGATTGATTTAAGAAGAAAGTATTGAAACAGAGAACCAAAGGCCTCGTGGAATGGCTCTCATGATGGCCGAGCCCAGGCAGGCAGAACATAAGAAAGACCCAGTTTCCCTGAGGTAGAAACCAACTTATTCAGCAAGGACTGCCTATGACCTTTGACATTAATTCTTGCCCTTCATATCTGCATTCCATTCCAGAATAATCCAACCTCACAGACATCCTGCATCTCCCCACAGAACTTCCTCAGAGGGATGTGCTCGGACAACATCTCTCACCCTTGTCCCCTATCCAGCCAAGACTCCTGTGGTCACTTTCTTCTGTGACATGTGGTAGAAAAACACAGCATGCAAATAAATGTGCAGCATAAAGCTGCCTGGATGTGGTTCTCTTCAGGATATGCATGTCCAGGGAAGGGTATGGAAATATGCATGCATGCATAGACTAATATATTTATTCCTAAAAAAGGAGTGAATCCTATACCACAATGATGCAACAAAAATAAGTGTGAAAAAGGGGGGGGGGAGTAGGTCTATCTTGAACGTGGACATTTAGCATTTTATATCCCATTTCATGCTTTAATTCATTTTGATCAAGGAAAGCCTGATATACAGCGTCAGCTAGATGCACTCTAAACAGGTAAGGGCGTCCTTTAAAATTGCTGCAGAAATTAGCTGTTGTTCTCCTACATGTGGAGTAAACCCACAGCACTGAGTTTTGAAGTCCCCTGTCAGCAAACAGCTTAGACCTTGACCCCTTCCAATCACATCCACACTCTGGTGCTTCCATCATGGCTGCCACAATCCATGCCCAGTTCTTGTGAAATAGCGCCCTGATTTCTGGCTGTCGTGTTTCCTTTCCACGTTGTGTGTGCTGTCGGTACAGCTGTCAGTCAGGCCTCCCCCTCTTCCCTATACATCCGAGAATGAGACTTTTGCCTGGGGCTTTAGACACAATGGAAAATAGCCTGATTCATATCGCAGCCCTGACACAAGGGAAAAGACCATCAGTTGTCATTAGAGGGGTTCTCAGCCGAAGGTCCCCAAACCAGACAGCGCGCTCCTCCACAGACAAGTATCTTCTCATGCTAGGTAACCAGCGCCAGCCTCTCTAGACTATGAGCAAGCCAAGAATACCCAGTATCTTCAGGCTATGACCACAGGTAAGCCACATGTCCCCTTGGAAACCGCAGTAGGAAGAGCATTTTCCCATGGCAGCTTCCCATCCGCTCTTGCCCACAGCACCATGACTAAGCCCAAGAGCTGGTCCCAAACAGAGTTATCTCCCACTCGATTCTCCACACTCCTCGTTGATTCCGAAGCCATACTGTTTATCCTGACAGTCTTCCCTAACAGAAATCTAGCTTAAATCTGCCAAAACCTTTACAAACTCCTAAGGCCGTGAAGACTCATTTCTGATACACTCCTTGGTCTAACTGATGTGTAATTATTCCCACTGGGGTCGGAAGAAAAGTTAGAGGACAAAGCCACTCTGTGTGCACGCGTTCTGTGGTGTGGTCTCCACTCAGGCCGCTGGATTCTGGTTTTCTCTCACTATTCAGTGTGGCTACAAGTTAGGGTGGGGGGATCCACGGCGATTCTCAATGCAGGAGAGACATCCTGAGGTCATCTGCAAATACCTTATTTCTCAGGGGGAAGAAGATTTACTCTCATTTTGAAACGACTGAATTATGCTTGCATGCAGGAAATATCCCCGATCATACATCCAGCCACTTCTTAAGGCAACAGAGCAGATACTGAGAGGAGTTTTAGGAGCAATCAGGTCATCTCAAACCTGATTGGTTAAGCAAGCAGCAGTTATATATTTCTATTTGGTCGAGGTTTAGTCTTATCATTTTGGATACATCTGCATAAGCTTAGATGTGACCCAGAAGGGGGCTGCTGGGTTTTGTCCTTGAGATACTGTGAGGCTGGCTTAGGCCCTCTGTTTTATCCCTGGACCCTGAATGGCATGGCCTTTTGTTGGAAAAAACACCTGTGTGTCCTTCTCAGCAAGCTACAACTTGAATTCAGTTGTAAAAGGTGGAGAGTTTATTCTGTTCACTGATGCCTGGCCCACTCCACTCCCTAACAGGGCCTCGCAAGCTCTCAGAGTGGAGAGGCCAGAGAAAGCACTAGCAGAAGAAGAATGGGGTGGCTCACCCACTTCAAAGCACCTTCAATGTGGCCATCAGACACCAACAGGTGTGGACAGGTGCACAGGTGCAGGCGCCGGAAAAGTTGAGCACTTCCCAGGCTGGAATCTGCACATGCAAATTCACAGGGGAGGAACCCACGGAGAAGGTCAGAAAGATCCTCAGGATTTCTAGCCTGGCTGCCTGAAAGTCATTCCCTATCTGAAGGCTGCCTGTCAAGACGCAGGGAGGTGGCTGTTTTCTCCAAGGTGTTGAGCCCAACACGAAGTTCCAAGGCAAGGAAACAGACCCCAGTCAGAGGTACACACTACATCCCTGCAAATGGATGCTATAGAAACAGAGGTATAGGGGCTGGAGAGATGGCTCAGAGGTTAAGAGCATTGCCTGCTCTCCTAAAGGTCCTGAGTTCAATTCCCAGCAACCACATGGTGGCTCAGAACCATCTGTAATGGGGTCTGGTGCCCTCTTCTGGCCTGCAGGCATACACACAGACAGAATATTGTATACATAACAAATAAATAAAATATTAAAAAAAAAGAAACAGAGGTATATGAATCACCTGCTAAATGTGATTAAATTAAATACCTTACATGTGTTCAATGTTCTGGTGCAGGGGATTCATGAGCCAAATAACAAGGAATGGATAGAAATGTTAGGAACTTGGAAAATAATCATTCAGTGGAGACATTCACCAGTGAAGATAAGACAGTGGCTTTTGTCACCTTGAACCAAACTACAGTCACCTGGGGAGTAAGAACCTCATCAATTGAATTGCCTCCATCAGACTGACCTGTGGGTGAATCTCTTGGAGTGATTTCCTAGTGAAAGATTAATATGTGGGTGGAGCATCCCCTGGACAGGTAGCCTGTGCTATATAAGGAAGCAAGATGAGTAAGCCAGGAAACAGCACTCTCTATGACATCTGCTTAAGTCTCAACCTTCAAGTTCCTGCTTTGAGTCTTTCCCTGTCTTCTCCTGATGGTGGACTGTAAACTTGACGCCAAGAAAACATTTTCCTCAATCAGGTTGCTTTGGCCAGTGTTCCATCACAGCCACAGAGACTCAAACTGGAACAGAAGCTCAACTCAAACTTGATGGGGAAGACAGAATAATTAACCTCAACATGGGTCATTTGAAATTATCCAATTCATCTTGAGAGACACCATCACTCAGACCAACGTGTTCACTAAGAAAGTTCCAGAAAGCAAAAAGGGAAGAACTGAAAATTTATGTGAAGAAAGAATGACTAAACCCCCTCAGTGTAAGGAGAAGGAAATGAGCATCCAGAGCAAGTAACTTCAGTGGATGCTAACTAGCCTACATACAAAGAAATGCACAGTGGGACACTTTGCAACAGAAAGCCCTGTTATAATCTCAAGGGCTAAAGGAAAAGAGAAAATTTTGAAGTCAATAAGAGAAAAATAAGCTGGACCACCCCAAGATCACAGGTTTCCTCAACACTGAAAAAGAATGGAATGATTTAGCCCAAGATGAAAAGAATAAATAAACTGTTAAGCAACAATTCGGTATCTGGCAAAACCATCCTCCAAAATTAAAGAGGAAATAAAGCTTATATAAAAGCTGAAGAGTTAACTGCTAATTACCTTGCTGAACGGGTTTCCAATCAAAAGAAAACTAAACAAAACGTAAATGTATGAAATTTGCTGATAAAGGTGTAGATAGACAAATATATACTGCTCCAATAATGCAAGGGTGCATTAATAATTAATTCTAGTGTAGAAGCAAAAATGCAGAGAAAACTATAACCATAAAATACATTAATGTGTACATAATATAAAAACATGTATTTTAACATTAGTTTTATAAAACAGAAGTTGAAGAATATAAGAGTTACATGATAATATAATTGAAGTTATTGGGTAAAATAAAGAGAATTGCAGTAAAAATACTTTAAGCCCCATCATCATCACACATGCACACACACCCATGGGAGATACACAAAAGACAGAAAGAAGTATGTCGTAGCAGCAACAACAAAGAATTTCTCACAAATGACAAATACAGCAGAAGTTAGCGAGGACAAAGGAGTCACAAGACAGACACAAATGCTGATTAAGCCTTACGTGTTGGCAGTGACTTTGAATGTAAATATATTAAACTCCCTGATCAAAAGCACACAGTGTGGCTTAAAGGACAAAGTCCAAATTAAAGAGTCACTTCAGACTCAAGGACACAGATAAACTGAGATTGAAAACTGCATTCCATAAAGACAAATATGCAAAAGGAAGGGAGGATGGCCATACTTACATCATATAAGACAGACTTTGACTCGGAAAAATTACAGCAACACAGAAGACACTGTATGATGGATGATAAAGGATCAGTCCCCCAACACATCACAGTCATAGATACAGGTACCTCACAATGGAGAGTACAATATTGGGAGTACCCCACTTTCAATAATGGACAGAGCCCTAGACAGAGTATTCATAAAGGAACAGAGTGCTTGTGTATCGCTGAAGAACAAATGGCACTAACAGATATCAGCAGGGGTTTCCACCAAACACTTCCTGAACTAAACAGAATGTTCTCCAGAACAGGGCATGAGTTAAGGATTAATACCAGCAACTGGGAGCGTGAGGCAGGAGGATCACTAGTTTGAGGCCAGTATAGATGACAGAAATCTTAGGAATAAAAATTCCCAAACAGGTAGAAATGAAACACCGTTCTTAAACAAATAATTGCTCAAAAATGAAATCAAAAGGAAAATTTAAAAATATCTTTTCAGATAAATTAAAATGGGAGCACAGCATGCCACATGTGTGTGCTACAGTCACGACATATGTGTGTGCTACAGTCATGACACACGTGTGTGCTATAGCCATGACACACGTGTGCTACAAGCATGCCACATGTGTGTGTGTTACAGCCACGACACATGTGTGTGCTACAGCCACGACATACGTGTGTGCTACATCCACGCCACACATGTGTGCTACAGCCACGACACACGTGTGTGCTACAGCCATGACACACGTGTGTGCTATAGCCACGACATAAGTGTGTGCTACAGCTATGCTATACATGTGTGCTACAGCCACGACAGCACTGAGAGGACAGAGGGCAGTGGCAGTGGCGCCATTCAAAGAAGAGACATTGCCAGGCACACCAACATTTACCATAAGGAGCTAAAAAAGAAAAGGGAAAAACTAAGCCCAAACTAAGCAGATGGAAGCTATAAAAATTATGGTAGAAATAAATTCAGTAGTAAGTAGAAAAGCAATTTAAAAATCAATGAAACTAAGAGTTGACTTTTAAGAAGATGTCAACAAAATTGAAGATTCTTAAACACAGGGAAAAAAATAAGGCTAAAATAAATAAGGCCAGAAATGAAAGGAAACACTACACCTGGTAAGCAGAAATAGAAGGGACTTTGAGGTGTTCTAATAAACAGTTAAATACAAAACTTATTACAAAGGTTAATTATGAAAAAGCAGAAAATCTGAGGACATATAATTAGTACAGAAATTCAGTCACTGGTAATGATGAAAGAGAAAAAAAGAAAATATTTTAACAACTAACGTCCAGCACCAGATTACGATACTGGCAAATTTTATAAAATATTTAAGTGAGATGTAAATTTTCAAGATCTTTCAAAAGTTGTAGAGGAAGGAACAATCAGAGTACATTTTATGAGACCTGGCCCTGAAGCTACACAAAGGTATTACAAGGAGACAGACATATAATATACTTGGTTGGTATAGATGTAAAAATTTCAACAAAATACTAGCAAGCCTACTTTAGCAGGATAATAAAAATATCACATCTCACACACATTCATTATTCAAATGGGATTTATTTCTGGAATTCAAGGAAGATTCACCATAAGAAAACAAATCAATAATAAACAGAAAAAATCATCACAACAAATAATTGAATATTTGATAAATAATTGAAGCATTTGATAAAACTAATATACCCTCACAATAGGCAAGAGGAGAAGTGAAGAAGCTAAGAAAGGAAAGAAATCATCTCACCATAATTAAAACAGGATATTAGAACCCATATCCAGAAGTATGTCCTGCGGTGAAAACCTGGGAGTTTTACCTTTAGGTTCAGAAACAACCCAGACTCCCCAGACTCAACTTTTAATGTGGTAGAAAGTGTGTGTGGAGTATCTACCAAACAAGTGATGAATGTCTAAAGCACAGGAAGAACGTCGACAACTCAATACCAACAACAGAAAGCCAGGTTAAAAGTGGGCAGAATGCAAAGAATGAATTCAGTGGAGAAAAGATAAAGCCTCTCAATGTCACTGGTCATCCTGGAAATACAAATTAACTGAAGGAACAATGAGACACCACACTCATTAGAGTGGCTGTCATTTAAAGAATGAAAGCTGAAAGGTTTTGATGGAGATGGGTTCGATGGTAGAAATGCAAAATTGTTCAACCACATATGGAAGACATAGGGACCTTCAAATATTCAAAATTGAATTTCCATGTCCCAGCACACCTACTTTGGGGTGTCTATCCAAAGGAATTAAAGACAGAATTGTTGAGCTTGAACCTCAAATGTCAAACAGACTGATAACCTTCAACACCTGCCCCACAGTAACCAACATCCCACTGGGGCCCACTTCCTTAAGGTTCACACAATTCCCCCAAATCACTACCAGCTGGGAACCAAGTATCCAAATGTACAAACCTGTGGGAGACTTTTTGCCTTCAAACCACAACGATCAGGAAGCCCTATTGCCATTTCTATGCCCAGGATACCACTGCGCAGAACAGCAAAGGGCAGACTGTGTCTATCAAGAGATGAATGGATAGGGAATATGTGGTGTATACATAAAACGCTACTCACTCCAAAGAAAGAGGGAACCTTGTCCGGTGACACAAAGAGACTGAACATGTTATACCGTCCTATGTGAAAGGAGCTCATCCCAGCAGACCACTGCTACCTGATTCTACCTACTTGAGGAGTCTAAAACAGCCACAGGTAGAAAGCAGAATGGTGGTTGGCATGGCGCAAGGGGAACGTTATTGACTGTTTAATGGGCAGACTTCCAGGCACAAGTAAACAACTGTAGCAATCTGCAGTACAATAATATAATTTACACATAATTAAACCACAGCGCCCTGCACATTTTAAAGCCAGGTTGGCAGCACAACATATACGAGTCTTTGAGTTTGGTCTCTAACACCCTAAGAAGAGGGGAAAAAAATTTATGTCTGTGCATACCTATACCTGTTTTTACCACATGTGCATTCCAAACAATACTGTCACTACAAAAAGTTAAGAAGCCATAACTGAAAATCATGTTTTTCATTGTGTTTTCTAAGATTTAAATTTCATTTGATATATATGGGTGTTATGCTTGCATGTACGTCTGCATGAGTGATACAAGTGTGTGCCAGAAGAGGGCATCGAATTCCCTGGAACCAGAGTTACAGACTGCTACGTTGGTGCTGGGAGCCAGATCCAGGTCCTTCAGAAGAGCAGCGAGTGCCCTTAACCTCTGGCTCATCTTTCTAAGCCTTCATTTTACTTTTAATGCTTATTTCGGTTTGTTGCAAATGGCACTGATTTTCAATTAATGGCAGTAATAATTTTCTTTTATATAAGCTATTGAAAAGGCTTTGATGATCTAAAGCACAGCATGATGTAAATAAGTATCGAAGTGACTCAAACGTGCCAAAAAATAAAAACAAACAAACAAAAAAAACCCCAAAAAAACCAAAATCAACCACAAGCGATAAAACTTGAAGAAAAACATCCCCAAACTGTCCCTGCTAGTCTCGCTCTGCCATTACAAAACTGACTTGTGTCATTTATGTTCCTCTGAGTCAGTAGCCTGAGGGGTGACCCCCGAGATGAGACCATCACTCAGAGCCGTTCTCCTCTGCTTGGTGGATGAGAACCAGCAGGTTTCCACAGACACATGGCAACCATCCGGTTTCCGCTCTGTATCCCAGGTGTCACTATCAATGGGACCACTTGTTTGGTGACATTGGGTCCATTTCACAACGGTATTTCCAATGTGAGAAAGACAATAAGATACTTCAAGCCTCATGCCCCAAATCTGAAATATCTGGTGAGTGTGGCTTACAAGACAAAGCAGTTACAGAAAGGGGACACTAAAGTGACCGCACAATGCTGTCATTACTGCAGGGAATGGGGAGAAATAGTAGCGGACTTTGAGATCTATGTTACATTAACACGTTTATAGACTTTAAGTAGTCTTCATATTTAAACAATAACTGGCAGGCAAAATTAGAACCCATAAGTAACTTCTGCTTAGTTTGCGGGCTGTTATCTGCCTGGTTGGTCTTTGCATTTAATAATGAGACACCGCTGATACCTTAACTTTCTCTCCTTTTTCCAAAATTATATTTGAGGTCATCAACTCCAGAGATACTTCTCTTGAAATGGAGCCAAAATTTGTAGCAACCAAGGAAGACCAGAACTATCTATGCTAATTGCTGGAAACATCAATATGAAGACATTTGAAAAGTTTGATTTTCTCTGTAAATTGGGAATTTACTTTTAAAAAAAAAGTCCAACATCAGCTTACATTTTGTTTGATTTTGGATAACCTGGGGGTGAATGATTGGGAACTAAATTGGAATTCACAGAAGACAGAGGTTCATTGAAAACTCAGTTGACATCTGCATAGGAACTTTTCCTATGCTTAAAGTATTTGCCTGAACATGGAGGTTGTACAAGAAAGGGCTAAGATATTGTTATGCAGAACTAGTTTTTTCTCTCTCTCTGACATTGGGAGGCATTCAAACCAAACCAAAGGCACATTTTTGCAGCTCGCATCAAACTTTATCTTCAGACACAGATTGGGTTATTTATCAATAATGGTTGATTCCTTCTAAACCCTTCCAACTGTTTTCCAATGGCTTTAGACTTGGCCACCCAATGTGCATTAATCAACAGCATGCGAGCTAAGCCACGTGCGAGAGGACCTTTGCATGCCTGTGTAATTAGTTATCTTCCTTCTGGAGTTCCAGCTCTCCAACACGGGGAAAACCTTCTCCTCCTCCTCCCTAGGTCTCAGCAGGATGCAGATTCAAAACTGAGTCAATCTATGCTAGTGTTCTCATGCTACCCACAGCCAACCAGATCCCTGGCCAGATCCCTGATGGGACCAAAGCAAAAGATAAACACACAGTGTAAGCCACCCAGAGTTTGAATTATCACTATAGCAGATGTGGCTAATATGGCCTCTGTTTGGTTTCCTTGTTGCCAAGACTTTTCAGAGTTTTATTCTCAAATATCACACCAATATTTTGTAATGCCATTGCTTCTTCTATTTAGGAGGCTGGATTCCCTACTCAAATACACAGTAATAAGGGGCTATATTAAAATTTTGGTTATCAGTTCTATTTTAGACGTTGAATAATTTAATAAGATTTTTCCCAAAAGAAATCTGAGTGTACGGAAGAGCTATTCTAATTCAGTGAAGACCTAAATCCAACCCTACTGCTCATCTCAATAGTGACAATCCTATATCTACTTCCCAGAAGAAAGCCCAGTCATTCAACCACACCACAGAGCGCTGGATGATTGCCATGGGACTCTCCATTCTCTCAGGGATGTAGCAGCCTCAGTACCACGGTTAAACAAAACACAGAGATAGATGTATTGAGAGAACCAAGAAGTAACATAGATAGCATTTCACAGGTAGAGGTAGGTCTGAACTCAGACTGGAGCTGCTGGCTTGCAAATGCCATTTCGCAGAACTGCAGACCAACAGCATCCACTTCTTACAAACAGTAGGTGGGTAACGGAGAGAACATCTGAAGATGGCAACAGCTAGACCCAAGCGAGAATTCAGATGCTTTTGGAGACAGGGTGGTAAAGGAATGCCTTCAAGCTCTAAGATGCATCTTCAAAAAGGTTCACTCCAGCTCAGGATATAGCTCAGTAGCAGACAGCAGGCTGACTTGCAGAGGCGGGGCACATGCAGAGACCATCCTCTGAAGCATGGTCAATCTGAAGAGATCACACCCCCAAACAAAAGCCACTCTCCACCCCCAGAAGCCACCAACAGTGGACACAGTGACAAAATAATTGAAACACATCGCCCAGGAGTGGGAAAGTTTAAGAAGAATTGTGTCAGCTTGATCCACCTCCTTAAAGTGTGCACGAGAGTCCAGTCTTTCAACTTTTCTTTGATGTGCACACACTTAGCATTGTGGTTTTAAAACTCTGGCAACCACAAACATCACATCCTCCCTGTAAGGTCTAGCAAAGGCCCATGGACCAATCACAATTTGGGTGAGGGACCTCAAGACTGCAATCCTCTGAGTCTTTACCTGTGTGCACACATACCTGTATAGGCAGCACCCAGACCGATGGATGAACATAATCACCGCCGGGGGCCAGAACTTCCCACTGACCTTAACTCGCCTGAGGATGCTTTTAAAACAGCAAATAAACAAGGAAACAAACAAAACGCTCCTACAAGTAAATGCAATCAATTACCATATGTACTCTTTGGCTTCTGCAATCTTTCCTCTCTTAAAAGTCATGTGGTCAAATGCTTAAGAAGCTTTGGTGACTATTTCCCAAACACAGAACCTATTTTTACATATAATATTATTAAGAATTTTATTAAAAATTTATTAAGAATCTCACATATGTACACAATACATTTTTATCATATGCACCTGCCATTCTCCCTGCTCCAATTCATCTTGACTCTTTCCTCATGACTCCTCCCAATTTAACATCCTTTATCAAAGTGTTATTATAATCCACTGAGTACTATTAGCACGGCCATTTCCACAGAACTGGGGCCATCCACTGGTGCATGTCCCAATCCACACCCCTCAAGAAACCTTAATCTCCACCCCCGGCACCCATCAACCGTCAATCATCTTCAGTTAGGAGCGGAGTCTCATCAGCCATTTCCCCACCCCACCCCCATCCTCCACTAGATGTCAGATGGCCTGATCTTGTCCAGGTCTTATGCAGGCCACCATGGCTGTTCTGGGTTCATAAATACAGTGGTCCTCTCATGTCCAGAAGACCCTGTATTGTCTCTGTCCTCCCCAGCCCCTGGCTCTATCAGGCCTTAGCCCCCTCGTTGTAGGTATGGGGGACAATATAGATGTCCTGTTTATTGCTGAGCACTCCACCCACACTTGGTTTCTGTATTTTAAGCCTGTTATAAAGTCTCATAGTGCTGATTTTTAAGAAACATAACAGTTACATTGTATTTATGCCACACCTAATGTATTTACTTTACTATAGCTGTTCAATGCATTTAAAGTGGCGCTTTTATCAGCTGCTTGAGGAATTGCATCCTCTTGTCGTCTATCTCCTCTAAGTCCTTTACTTAAAAAGAAATGTTTGCTGTGATGGTGGTGCACATCTTTACCACAGCACTCGGGAGCCAGAGGCAGGTGATCTCTATGAGTTTGAGGCCAAACAGAGCAAGAAAAATGTCTCCTCTGCTTTCTGCCTTCTGGTCTTTTTTTTTTTTTTACTTTTCTGGGACTTTTCATTGACAGTTTCTTTTGCAGAGATTTATTTCAAATATTTCAGCAAGCATGCCAAAAGACAAACACGGTCATGCGTCCTCCACTTCAAATCAGCATTAACCTTTCCCACCTGGGTTTTATTTGCTTCATCTCTTCCTTCGCAGGCAGATGTGAGGCGAGTTTGTGAGCAGCTGCTCAGATAAACAGCCATTGGCAGCTGACGGCTTTGAAGGTAAATTATAGCTATTCACAGGATCCTCTCCACAACTCTAATAAGAATTTCGTACAAATAACAAGGTTCACATCCCTGAACTGTTATCTTCACAGTTAACAAACCAGACAAGAACTCCTCGGGCTATTTAATCTCTATCTTATGTATAAAGCTCCCGAAAGTCCTTACTGCTGCTTCTCAGCGCAGCATCTATGCCCACACGCACCACCCCAGTGTAGGACCCAGGAAGGATTTGAAAAGGGCATTTGTTCTTGTATCTCTGGGCCTCTCAGTTTCAAAGAGTCTCCCACATTTAGTAAATGATGCCTGCCTTCAGAAAAGATCATGTCAGACTTCTTATGGAATGGTCCATGTGCTAGACTTGTTTTTCCCAGAATGCCTCTCTTCTATAATGGAAGCTACATCTAAAAGTTTTGGACAGACACTGGAGATGTAGCTCAGTGGTAGAGCACTTGCTTCATGTGTACAAAGTGTAATACTCTGTTTCCAAAACACAGGTCAGTAGGTAGGTAGATAGGTAGATAGGTAGGTAAGTAGGTAGATGATGGATGGATAGATAGATAGATAGATAGATAGGTAGATAGATAGATAGATAGATAGATAGGTGTACATGCTAGAGATAACATACCCATCATGGTATGTTATGTACATAGCACAGGCAAGAAACAACAGAATGCTTTCTAATGTGGTCCAGCTGAACCCACAGACTCAAAAATCACATGTGTGGAAGAAAGCCACATATCCCTACATGAGAAAGTTATATGTTAATCATGTGGGAAAAGCCACCATTCCTCTCCACACTAGCACACTTTTGAAATTGCAGTTGGATCTGGGAGATGCTCCCCCATCACTCGGTCATCTATTTCCAACCACATTGCCACAATGCCCTCAGTCTCCACTGAAGGCCTTTGCAGTCAAATGCTTTCTTTTAACCCCACTGGCTTGTCCTGCTAACTTAAATGATGTATCTGTGGTTGCCGCATTCTAGATAAATACTGAACCAATCTGCTTTTCCTGTCCCCACACCACAATGCTTTTTGTTAAGTTAGTTTGGAAACTTAGATCCCAATTTTTGCGAGCCTCACTGGAAAGCCATGTTTTGAAATTTCAAACCATGCATAGCTAATGAATTTTATCAGGTAAGCAAGTTCCACTGCCCGTGTGTAACACTGGCATAAATGCCCACAATCTTCTCTACACATGGGCATTCTCCTCAGGCTTTTGCTGGTATGTTCTCAGGTGACGTGTGTGTGGTGTGTGTGTGTGTGTGTGTGTGTGTGTGTATGCATCGGTGGGTGGGTGGCTGCATGCATGCACAGGTAGCCTGCTGAGGATGGGGACTCTAAGCTACCATGAACCTCTTATGGCCATCCCAGCCAGCATAGCCCAAGCAGATCACAACCATAAGCTATTCTATGTAGAACATATTGATAAGCAGGTACAGGTGGGTAGGAGGGTCCCTTTAGCTTACATTTCTGATGAGATGGAAATTGGTAATAATTCTCTGCTTCTCAAATCATTGGGTAAGTCTTATACTCCAGCATGAGCCAGGCCCTGTATCACCGCATCTTCCCTTCACCAGACTCTGGGCAGATGGTGTGGGCTGGCCAGCTTGCCTTTCCTGAAGCAATGTAGGAAATAACAGAAGGCTGCCTTGTCAGTGGCACGCTTTCTGGCTCCACTGTCTGATCGTGCTGGAAGGTACTGCCTGAAAAGCGGGCTGAGGAAAAAAATCTGATTCCCTCCTTTCAAGATCTATCCCACCAGCAGGCTTTCCTCCCACACTCCCCGGATTCCTCTCAGAGGAATGGCTGGCTCTCCTTTCACTGCTGGCAGTGACAAAGCTGCACCTGAGGGCAGTCCCTGGAACTTCCAGAACATTCTTACACACCTCTCTACAACCCAGCTGTATTGTCAGAGGTCATTGTCTTGAAAAGACCTATCTCCAGCTGAATGAAATCAACAGGATGGATTTCATCATTTGAAAGCATAACCTCATCTCAAAAACAGAACTAACTGGTATCATTCGCGGCACCTCCAATGACCAGCCTATGCCCTCTGCTTCTGTCTACCCCTCACGTGACCCAGCACGCTCCCATGCTCCCTCCGTTTGCATGTGGTGTCTCCTCAATAGCAATGTCACTGATTGCCCCATTTAAAACCATGGTTCAGCTCTCCCAGAGACAATGTCATGGGCGCAGCTCTCCTATGTGGAGTGGGGCCAGATGTCCAGCTATAATAGCCAGCAAGGGGCAGAGCCAGGTTTCTCAGGGCCAGCAAAGGGTGGGGCCAGCTCAGCATGGCCTTCAGATTTCAACACACATGGTTCGCATCCCCCTCCCCCTCCAGCCGTGGTAACGTGGATCATGGAAATCAACACAGACCCCAGCTGCAGCAGGACTATGGATTCAGTGGCAGCATGACCCTTAGACACCAACATAGCCTCAGATGGCAGCCCATTCTCTGGCATCCACATGACCTTTGGTGGTAACAGGAGCCACGTACATCCCCACCCCTCACCACAGACACAGGAGAGCTAACCCCAATGGTAGAGGGATTCAGGAGACCTAGCTCTGCCCCTTGCCTGATGGTGACAGTTTCAGCAGAGGCCCAAATTGACCAACTCAGCTACCACCCAGGCCCATATCCAATTCTTTGAGTTGGTCCACCTCAACATCTACCCTATCTATGACCTACTGGAGCTCGTGAATGATGGGGACTGGCCCTGTGGAACAGGAGCTGCAGGATCTCCATGACTCGAGGCAATAGCAGGAAACCCAAGAGGAGTTTCAGTGAGAATGTACCAAAAGCCAGAGGCGTTGAACCAGACCAACAACTCATTACAAGGAACAAATGCAAGTCAAGCTCTTTGGACAAGAGGGCAGACTGCGCAACACACTGCTGATGGGGGATTCCCCTCTGTATGCTGTGACTATGATTGGTTAATAAAGGAACTGCTTTGGGCCTATAGCAGAGCTATAGGGGGACAGAGCTAGATGGAGAAAACTAAACAGAATGCTGGGAGAAAGGAGGCAGAGTCACAGAGAAGTCATGGAGCGGCTACCAGAGACTTTGCTGGTAGGCTACGACCTCATGGTGATGCACAGATTAATGGAGATGGGTTAAATTAAGATGTAAGAGTTAGCCAATAAGAAGCTAGAGCTAATAGGCCAAACAGTGATTTAAATAATACAGTTTCTGTGTGATTATTTTGGGGTTAGCGGCCTCCTCCAACACACTGCAGCTCCCTAGGCCACTAAGATGAATGAAGATATGATGGAGAGTGGAAAGGTGGAAGAGTGAAGTGGATTTTTGTTTTCTTTTTGTTAATTAATTTTCATTTGCTGGCAGACACTGCTAGGATGAAGGGCAGATATCAAGGGACTAGGAAATGAGTGGAATTGGGGTGTGTGATGTGAAATTTCCAAAAAATCAATAAGAATTATGTTTTAAACAAACAAACAAAAATGTCATGGTCCTCTTTGCCCATCCTTGCCACTCCCTTTCCTGACCACTTTCTCTCCGGTGTTTGCCATGTACGCCAATACTGAGGTCGTTTTCTTTATAGATTTCTTCGCATCCTTCTCTCCCTCACTAGAGCAGTAGCAGGGTCATCCACCCAGTTTAGCTTTGTAATATCAGTGCTGAACACTAACTAGGACCTATATGAAATAGAACGTTCTGAAGGACTCATGGGGTGGACACTGTCCTTGCATCCTGTGAACACAAGCAGAATGACAGCCATCTCAAAAATGTGCTCAGGAATGGATAAAGAAAATGTGATACATTTACACAATGGAGAACTACTCAGTGGTAAAAAGTAATGACATCTTGATATTTGCAGGCAATTAGATGGATCAAAAAAAAAAAAACATTGAGTGAGATAACCCAGACTCAGAAGTACAAATATAACATATAGACACCCATAAGTGGCTTTTGGATACTGCAATCCATAATCCCAGAGAACCTAAATAACAAAGAGGACCATAAGAGAGGCATACATGGATCTATATAGGAAGGAGAAAAATACAAGATCTCCTGAGTAAATTGGGAGCGTGGGGAACATAGGAGAGGACAGAAGGAAAAGGGAGGAAGGGAGGGGAGTGGAGAAAAATGTGTAGTGCAATAATACAATTTTTCAAAAGGTGCTCAGAGTTAGACTATTCCTAACCAGTGTAGTCCAGGCAGGCAGACTCCCAAGAACTACATAGATCAAGTCTCAGTGGACAAAAGTTGGGGGAGGTTGTCCAGGAGTGTACGTACAAAGATCTCAAAGCTCCCAGAGTAAGGAATGGACTCTCAGCCTTGTCTGGAGCATCTATTATGTATTGTAAGGGACAATATAATGAAGTCTTAATAACAATGTCTGTGGCTACATTTATCTGATTCCCAATTAATATACCAAGTATTGAGTTATAACTACTTCATATCAATATAGCGTTCAATACTTTCATCATTTTTATATTGACTAGATAAGAAAGTTGAGCCTGAGGATGTTAACTCATCTCCACACTGGTTAAGAACAGACAAATTCAAATGCCGATGAGTAGCCCACTCTGCTAAGCTCCCCACACTATCAGATGAATGCAAAGCATCAAAGAAGCAACCGTTCTTCAGTTCTTCAGTTAGGACTAGGGGAGCCCATGGTGGAGTTTGGGGATGGGCAGGGGTTCAACAGGCAAAGAAAACAGATGGATTTCCAAGCAAAATAAATTAGTCAATCTTGCACTACAACCTGTAAGCTGAGGTTAAACTTTACCTCCCCCAAGTTGCTTCTGGGCAGTATTTTATCACGGAAGCTGAAAGGCAGTGTGTGTATGGGGAAGGGGAAAATCTTTGAGTTAAGTGTATGCGTGTGTGTGTATGTGTGTATTGTATGTCTCTGTGTGTATATGGTGTGGGGGTCCATATATGTATGTCTGTGTGTATTGTGTGTCTGTGTATGTGTCTGTGTATGTGTGTATGTTGTATGTCTGTAGAAAAATCTGTGTGTGTATGTGTCTGTGTGTGTGAGATTGTGTATGTGTGTGTTGTATGTCTGTGGGGGGATCTGTGTGTGTACGTGTCTGTGTATGTGTGTGTGTCTGTCTGTGTTATGTGTTTGAGGTAGGGTCTGTGTGTATATGTATGTGTGTCTGTATATGCGTGTGTATATGTGTCTGGGAGGATCTGTGTGTGTATGTGTCTGTGTATGTGTGTGGGTGGTGTATGTGTGTCTGTGTGTATATTGTAGATGTGTCTGTGTGTATGTGTGTCTGTGTGTATATTATAGGCGTGTCTGTGTATATGTGTGTATTATAATGGTTATTGTGTGGGTCAGGGGTTTCCAGGGCAATGGGCCTGCAAGGCCACTGGAACCTATGACAAATGGCATGAGGTGGGAGCTGTGTGTGGCTATAATGACCATTTATCCATTTATTGTGCTTTCAGCTTAGGGAGGGCAGGAATTAGAGTAGAGGATGAGAAATGCCACCAGGAGAGCCCAGCAGGCAATGGGCCAATGAGTGATTGAGATCTCCACTTGAGTTAGAGTGGTCTAGGGAACAGACAAGAAGAGACTTAAGAAATAACTGATGAGTATCTACATTATCATGGGTCCATGGAAAGAAACACCAAACTCTCCCAAAGCCCTGACAAATCTTTAAGTATGCCACCCGACTTAAAATAACCCAACATAGACTGCAAATTAATTTGTCTGTTTCAAAGTTATAGGCCAGATGTCTTATTCATCATAAATGATGGCATTCATTGAAATAAATGTTTAACAGGCAGCAATTAGCAAAGTGGCCATACTTTCCAAGTTTAATTTGCTGCTAAGAGGGTTTTGCAATAGCAACTTGGAAAACAATCGCAAATTACACAATTCAATTTTCCAAATGGATTATTTTGCTACTAGATGAAGAAACAGTTGAAATTTCATCTAGCGTTTCAACAGGAGATTTACTCAATTGGATGTTCTAAGGCATAGTCAGTCCCTTGAGGAACAGGGATATGCATGCTGGAATTACGCGATTAGTGGGCACTGCCTGGGAAGAGCCAACCCTGTCCTGGTGTGTGTGTGTGTGTGTGTGTGTGTGTGCTGCAGAGTCTGAAGCCATTTAGAAAACCAGAACCTGACTTCCAATCTCGCCTGTTTTCTACTCATGGTAATTTACAGACGATGATTTATTTATGTTTACCAAGTGGAAATGAGACCACTGCCTAAAAGGCAATTTTCTGCCTTGCCTTTGTTGGCTGAATCCTAATTATTTTTTCCCTTGTGGGACCGAATGAATTAAGTGAGCAATTCACTTTGTGTGCAAATTGCAAATCTCTGTAGCAGCCTCAAATTCCTCCATTCTTGGGAAAAATGAAGGCCGTTATTCTGCTGAAAATGGAGAGGCACAAACCTCTTTTGCTTTTGTAGGTCATCTTTAAAATGAAGACGGTATGAACCACCCCTTTCTTAACCCACCACATGCCCCGAAGTGTTACTAAGTAACCCACTAAATTAAATGATAGTTAATATTACTATATAATTATGGTGCTTCAAATTTTAGGGTACTCTTATAAACACTTCTATTTAAAAATTTCAAGAGTTTTATGTAACGTATTCCAAAACTTTTAACTTTTTCCTACTGCCTTTTCTATAGGAATAAGAATGGCTGAAAGGCAGAGACAGTGTTTAGAAAGGACCCAACACATCGAGGCGTGCTCAAGTTGAATGCAAAGTCCCGAGGACAAAGCATTGTCTTCATTCACGAGTCTCTGCTCAGAGCCTCTGAACACAGTGGTTTTGGGCGAACGCTTTCTAAAAAGCTTCTGAAGGAAGAACAAGTCTAGACAGTTGCAGCCCAACCCCTGCATTAGTGGGTTTTCTGTCTCTCCAAAAATACCCCTGCGCCCTTGGTCATTTAAAATAAACTGGACTTGCGCCTGTCTGAGTGACAGATTTGAACTGTCTCCCTCAAGCGTGGTCTTTATGTGCACGGTGAAATAACAGGAATAAGTCCATTTGTTCTGTGTGTCTCTTCTTACAGAGGTTTCTGAACTGTGAATGCGGCAGGCATCTGGGGCCTGGAAAAGAGATTCTGGGTGCAGGCAGCTGACTGAGCAGATTCTGCAGTGCGGGTTACTTGCATGACCTGGTTGTGCTTGGGAGGAGATTCTGGGTGCAGGGTACCTCATAAGCCGGCTGCAGTTCTGTGACCCCAGATAACCATTCTAGAAATGAAGGCAGGAGTAAGCATGGTTTTCATACCAAGGAGATGCAAGTTCTTCATGAGGATGGAATTCTTATCAATGAAATGTCAGAAACTCTTCTGTGTATCCATTTATTGAAGGAATCGCAATGGAATAAGAGTAGTTTATACTCCGGAGTTTTCTTAATGAAGTATAACTATAAATTACCGACTTAGCATTGTATTCAAGAGGCAGAGAAAGGGGGACTAGTGTGGCCAATGCTGCCATACTACTTACGTCACAAGCCAGAATATTCTGAGTATTAGAAGAATTGTCAGTACAACTTAAACACAACACGCAAAGAGCATGAGAAACCTGGCTTTGGAGTCTTCCTACACCCAACGCCAGGGAAGAGACTTGCTCTATTTTCCCTTGGAAACTACAATCTACATGTGTATGCAAATGGGTTTCTATAAGTTTTATAGGGCAAATGGTCTGAAAGGCATTTATTATTAATCTATTAGTCATTTTTATGAAGACAGAGACTAGAACGCAAGGTCAGATTTTGCTTCCTGTTTTATCATAAACTTTTCAGAATTGCTGACACTTATTCCAAGGAAGATGTGCGATTTTATAAAAACCTTAAAGCATAACTTCAAGCACTGTGAAGACTAAGGGACGGAAGCAACGTCTTCCCAACACAACACCGTGAGCATAAGGCATGGTGTTCAGTGTAGCAGGGTCTCTGTGCAAACTGACCCCAACAGGCTAACTCGGACCGGATCCAGAAAGCCACAGGGAAGGAGCCCACAAAGCAGAGATTGTGAGAGACTGTCACTTTTCTCCACGTGGACTAGGAAAGGTAGGGCTTCTGCATAGAGGGAAAGCTGGAAACTTGGCCAGAGGTTGGAAGTGGAGGGAGACGGTAGAGAAAGAATCCCGGATGCTTTGCTGCCTCTGCCGTGAACAACGGCATGGATCTAGGTGCCAAACCACAACTCAGGAGACCACAGAATGGAATCAAGCTCAGGTGGAGAGAGAATTCATTCGGTTCGAGCATGCTCTAGGCAATGTCAGCATATGTATCCCCTCGCCTACAAAGTCAGTAAATTGAGGGGCTGTACCCCAGTTAACTTTCTCTCCTACTCTCCCTACACCCAGAGCTGTGAGTCAGAAAGGGCTTCCAGCTGGAGAACACGTCTACACATGAGGATAATTCAGCTTATGGAGATGTGAAGTCACACTCTCTTGCATGAAAGGAAACTTCCAGAATATGACCTGGGTGGTAATTTCCTGCATGCCCATAGGACAGCTACACTGGGTATACTTGAGTTTTGAAAGAAAAGGTTAGGATATTGTCTGAGATTTCGAAAAGGCATTGTTGCCAGCTACATCAAAAGAGGAAGTACTTAGAAGAAGGAAAACCAAGTGAAAATAAATGGATCAACTCATTACCACAGAAGTAATTCTGACACAAATATATACACAGAAGATTGGGGAGGGGGCGTGGGGACAGAGAGCAAGAGAGGGAGACAGAGAGGGAGAGCAAGAGATTGATTGCAGAGAAGTGATTTTTAGAACGTTAGCCATTAGGTCACTGTGGAGAACCTAGAGGCCCAAACGCCAAGAACAGAGTCTGACTTCAGTCCAGTGAAACATGAGAATGATCAAGTCAGTAACGAGGATGGAGACAGAACAGTATGCCTAAAGGGGCTTGATAAAATGGCAAAGTCATGCAATCAGAAGGTCATGGTTCTTAAGCGTTCACGTGTGTGGCTGCAGTGGGGCCGTCAGCCCTTATTGTTCTCCATTGACACAGCAGTGAGTCCAGGGGACACTGGAGAATGAGGACACACATAAGAGCAGCATGTTCCGGCAGGGTTGGGAGAATTAGATTTATTTGTTTTATGAAATTTTTGGAATGGAGAAGAGAGAAGAGGACAGGGAAAGAACATGGGAGGTGGTAGAAAAAGGAAGACAAGGGAAAGAAGGAAAGAGACAGGAGAGAGAGAGAGAGAGAAGGGGAGGAAGGAGGGAGGGAGAGAGGAAGGGGAAAGAAAAAAAGGAAGGAAGGAAGGAAGAAAGGAAGGAAGGAAGAAGGGAGAGCAAGAGAGGAGAGAGGGGAAGTAGAGATCCAAGGAGTAAGGGGGAGGGGAGGGGAAGGAGAGGCTAACAACTATGTAAGAAATGTACAGCATGGCAGACACGGAGGCAAAGCCAGAACAGGACCCAGGCCTCCCAAACAAGCAGACGGCCTGTCCCTTCCACCCTAGGGTCTGTCCTTGTCACTCCCCACCCCCGACAAAGTGAAGCATGGAAAGAAACTCTGTGTCCTCCTGGCCAATGCCAGCCATTTTCCTTCCTGAATAAAGACAGGGAGTTGGCATTTCAGAAGCAGGGCAGGGGCCCCCTCTAAAGCCACTGGAGTCTTCACATTGTCACAATTACAGTTAATCAATTTCATGGCATCTCTGGCAGCTCGGGATGCTTGAGGGGAACTTCAGGAAGGAGGCTAAGACATGAAGGATGATTTCTTCCCTGTGTGTCTTGTAGTCATACATTTTTTTTCCGTTAACACCTTTAGCTATGTGCTCAGTGAAGCATGCACCAAGCTTTAAAATTCTACAGTCAACTTTTATGTTCAAGCTCCAAAAGGTTCAAACATTCGAATCTGGCATTTTAAGAAATAACATTCTAGACAATGAAATGCACACTCGCAAACACCATAGGTTTCCAACCAGACTCCATGCTGTGTCTGTGTGGATCAAAGAGCACAACACACATTTGCCGGTGTCGCTTAGAGACCTCTTTATTTATATCGGAATAGATTCTGAAATCTGGTCACGGGGTGCTACTTGGAACCTTGGTATTTTATCATCGGGATTCACAAATTACACAGCCTTTAGATAAAAAATGCACGTCTCAGAATTACTTATGTGCCCTCAAGGGATTAATATTAAACACATCAGATTTGAAAGAGTAAAGAGAAAGAATGGGTGACAGTAAGCCATCAAGGGCTTGGAGGCTTAATGGAGGTAATTCCTCCTCGATGCCAGGCTTTGAACTTGGGTTAATGATGATTATAGATGAAAGAGAACTCAGCTTACCCAGTTCCCCAAAGATTTGCACATTAAATCACATACCGGCAGGTAGAGATCCAAAGTAGGACAAGTGAGTGTATCCTCAGCTTCCCTGTCCCCTGTCATGCTCAAGAGACCCTTTTTAGCCCAGGCACATGGAGCTCAAATCCATTCTAAAACTTCCAAGTCCTAGAATTTTCTGGTCCCATCACCCTGCCCACCCATGCCTTCCAAATCAAAATTTCTTTTCCTGGCTTCAGATGCTTCTTTTGATCATTCTTTTTCTTAACACTTAAAAAGTACTAAGTTGCCTGTCCTTTCTTAGACACTAATAACTAAGACACATGCCCTCCTGTGCCTGCAATCATCCACACAAAGCCTGCTGTGGCTGTGGGCCTTGGTTTATGTGGGAGGGGGAAGCACCGAGTGAGAACATCACAGTAATGAGCACTAAGAAAATGGAGAAAGAAGAACCAGAAAGGAGTGCTGCCGTGATGGGTTTCACTAAGTAAACAGGTGAAGGAGAACTATCACCTACAAGAAATTTGCATAATGTCTGAACCAAGTAAAGAAGTGGGTTGTGTAGGAGTAACAGACTTCCAGGGAAAAAGGAAAGTACAGACATAGAGATGTGTCAAGACATCGGGGGAGCCAAGAGCCCCGGAACACGAGAAGATGAGATTGTGCAAACTGACCTAGGAGGCTGCACAGGCCATGGGAACGCAAACGCTGAGATCCTACAAGTTGCTGTAAGGATTAGCTAAGGGAAGTGGTGTCATACAGACTCCACTGGTCCATGAATAGGTGGTCCAGCCACTTGGTCCCCAGAAGTGTCAGTAGTGGCTGTGGGAAGTATCTGGAGTCTCCACACACTTCGAACACAGAGCCTGGATGAGGTTCTGAAGAGAGTACTGACAGATATGAAGATCTGTGGGGGTACACACCCATACCCCTCTTAATCAACATCTTAGGAAACCAGGAATTGAAATTATAGACCTCTGATCATGGTCAACAGGAGGGGAGTTTGCCTTAGAGACATGACTTCCAGAATGATGGAGAAGGTCACAGAAATACTGGCTAGTGGAGGCTTTACAGTAAAGAGCAAAGGCAGGCCAGTGTGTCTCTCTTAAGGGATAGTTGTCCAACTGCAGCTGACAATCTAATCCCTTGTACAGGGAAGCATCCTTCAGGGAACGCTGACCATTCTGGAGGCTTTGGGAATAGTATAAGCCCTGCCTATGATGTAAACCATCACAGTGATCCCTCTGGCCCACTGCCTACTATTGCTCCTTGATAGCCCTTCACTTCACTCTGTCATAAATAACATCTGTCTTCTGCAATATATTCTGACTCATTGGAATTCTTTCGACAAATGTTGCAAGGAACCTTGGAGAAGAGGAGAGTGAAGAGAGATTCTCAAGACAAGCTGAGGACAACCACACTTTTAATAGAGAACTCGGGTCTATGGTCTATGTCCAAATTATGAACCAAATACCACTTTGGATACCTGAAGCTACCTTGGAAGGTAAGGTCTCCCGAGTAAGTAAATCAAGTCATGCCTTTGGCATTGTTTTCTGGGCAAATTGGCATGCAACAAATACGTCTGGAAACACGTGGTTGGGTACCAGTAGTTTAGAATGGTACCACAGAGCTTGACTTTAGAGAGTATACAAGGGGTCAGTGGCACACCACTGTATTCCATATTTATATAAACTAAACATGCACAAGGAAGACAACACAGGACCTGTATAAGAAGAACTGCACAAAGAAGAAAGCCTGTTTCTTTCATCCACCTAACCAGGTTTCAGTACTGATGAGTCTACTGGTTTTACATAAAATTCTAAAACGCATAGAGACCCAGGCCCAGTTATCTATGTTCTAGGGGATGTTCCCACACCATGTACATATGGGCAGCTTTAATTGGATTTGGTGGATTAGGAGAGGGGGGCGGAGAGAGAGGAGAGAGGAGAGAGGAAGGAAAGAAAGGAAGGAGAAAGAAAAGAAAGGAAGGAAGGAAGGAAGGAAGGAAGGAAGGAAGGAAGGAAGGAAGGAAGGAAGGGGAGGTGGATGAGGAAATAGGGGAGTGCATATTATCAGTCCAGGAATGGAGTCCTGTAAAATTCTGAGTGCTTGTGAGAAAACAACACAAGAGTCTTGCGGCTTCAGTTTCTTCAAAACACTGCATATTGCTCTCGGAAAGTGCTTTTGCGGTCCTCCCATGTGTAGCGGATAGGTGTGCGCTTACTTCAGCTGTTATTCATGTGCCTCCATGGAAAAATACATTTTTGCCATGTGTGGCTTATCCTTGTGATTGAATACCTTTCTCATGTGATTCTTCTTAACCCTCAGAGTATAAGCTTTGTGATGCTCTGAATAAAGCTGGCTATTGCTTGAGACTATAGTCTACCTCATTTTTAGGCCCTCCTCTCCCAGGTTCATATCTCCAATGACTGCGGTAAACAGATACGACAATATTCATTAGATGTATGCATGAATTTCTCAAGAACCAAAAAAAAGTAACCTTAGAAGACCAGGAAGCACAGGAACAGTTTTACATTAATCATTTTTTTGTTTTGGTTTTTTCAAGACAGGGTTTCTCTGTAGCTTTGGAGCCTGTCCTTGTACTAACTTCTGTACACCAGGCTGGCCTCAAGCTCAGAGATCCACTTGCCTCTGCCTCCCGAGTGCTGGGATTAAAGGCGTGTGCCACTGTCACCTGACATTACCCATTTTTAAATAAGCAGTAAGTATATTACATTATCAATATTTTGTTCACATAAAAAAACACAATCAGGACATGGATCAATAATTTAGATGTTTTCCCAGTAAGTGCAAGTTACCTCCTTCCAAGCCAAGGTCTGGCGAGGTGCAGCCACAGGCTCTTACCTTGTGGTAACACCTGAAGTATGCAGCACGCTCGTCTGAGAACTTCTCCAGTCTCTTTGGACCCTTGCTTGAAGCTTTCTTGAACACCAACCAGCATCGTTGATAAATCTAGAAGGAAATGCAGCAACAGTTCAGCATTTCAGACTTGGTAGCTCTTGATATTTGCACTTAACCATTTCCTTTTGGTGTTTTCACCTGAGAAATGCTCACATACCGGAAATGAATGTTAGTTCTGGACAATAAGAGTCTCGGGAAAATGGGCAAACTATATGCTTCAGACAGTCACTGGAATCAAATAAGTAAGTACATGAGGGCAGACGTCCCCATGTTTTGATATGGACCACGAGTACATTTCAGGAAAAATTCCAGAAATAAAAATTCGCGAGTACCTGGCAGAAGAATGAACAATCTGGGCTTGCTGCTAACTGTCGGACATCTTGCTATATACCATTTATCCATCTGTCCCAGGGACTTAACTACATCATTGTCTCATTCCAGGTGGGATACTGAGATGACTCCTCCCTTCTCTGAAACTTAGAGCAGGGCATAGAGTCAAGCAGGGTCTGATGCCACTGGATAGACAATAGGACATTGTTACTTATAACAGCAAGAATTAGAAACTATTCAATATTTGACAATAAGGAGTGGCAAAGTTATCACGCTTCCTTTATGGATAATTTAACACAACTTGTTCAAGTAGACATAACGGACACTAGGAGGTAACCTCTGCCGTTGTTTTCCTAAATGGTCATGTTGTCAAAGTGCTTCCAAATGTTGTATTTGTACTCAGATCTGAGCTTCTCTCACCCTTGGCAAGAGAAGTGTCTCTCTGCAGTGAACAGCAGTGCAGAAACAAGAGACTACTACATTTTCAGTCCCAAATAAGACATCTCTATCAATTACCCTGCACCCACAAGGTTCAGGAAATATCACAGAAAAGGGGTTGAAAAGATTGAGCATGGAGGAGCGCGACAAAACGCTGTCCTCTGGACATAGCGTGACTGAGGCAGTCATGAGTTCACAGCAACTGTGGTCACCTGCATGAGACCTGCCCACAGTCAAGCCAACAAGACCTGTCAACGGTCAAGCATGCAGCACTAATTGGGCTCAGAGAGTAACAAAATGAAGGGGCATGAAGGTGGGTGGTGAGGATAATCCTGCAGAGTTTCAGGGAGGAAATAGGAAGGACTAGGGATAGATGTGATCAAGATGCATTATGTGCATATATGAAATTGTCACAGAATAAAAGACACTAAAAACAAAGGCAGCCATAGTAATCATATAAGTACGTGATACATATTCCGATACATGATATGCATCTCTCACATATAGAGCATCTTACACATATACAAGAAAATGTATCATCATTATGTTAGACACTACCTCAGTATAGACATGATACATGATGTTTTATAGTGAATTCTGCCACAGTTGTACTACGTACACAATCTAGGAGCAACTAACTTTGGTGGCTCCCTTGGACCAAGTATCAGAAGGAATTTCTAATACAATAAAAAAAATGTTAATGACGTGTTACAGGAATGACCTAATAAAACCTTAATGTCATGACCACCATCATACTAAAATGCATGGAAAAAAGACAAAGGAAGCATCAATTGTTAACAATATTTTTCTGTGGGTCATAAGAATAGGTTAGGGGTTTTTGTTTGCTTAATAAAATTTAATATCTTAGTTAAACAGAATTTGTTCTTTTATTTTTTAATGTGTGTGTGTATGCACAGGAGTGTGTGTGTGTGTGTGTGTGTGTGTGTGTGTGTGTGTGCGTGCGCGCATGTAGAGGCTGGATAGGAACCTCTGGTGTCAAACACTTTCTTCGAGACACAGTTTCTAAATGACCCAAAACTCATAGATTATGCTAGCCTGGATAACCAATGAGTCTTGGGAACCTGCCTCTCTCTGTCCTCCACCCCGCCCAGACACTGTGATTGTAAGTACCCCTTTGAGCACAGCATGTGAAGAATTTGATGGTCACATCACAGCTGGGGAAGGAATTCACACCATTATCCTTGAGCAGCAAGTGCTCTGTTGATGGAGTCCTCACCCTCCCAGTCCCACGACTTCCCTAATTCTTAAATATTCAGAAGGATTAGTACAGCCAAAGCCAGTTCTATTAGCTGTCATCTTGCATAGTTACTGAATCTTCTAAGTAATATAAGAAGGCAAAGATAAACTGGAACAGCAACTTGAAAAAGTAAAACAAAAAAATCACCTTTCAACAAACCGTATGGAGCAATTGGACATACAGAGAGAGAGAGAGAGAGAGAGAGAGAGAGAGAGAGAGAGAGAGAGAGAGAGAGAGAGAGAGAGAAGAGGGAGAGAGTGCAGGAAGGGGAGAGGGAGGGAGAGAGTACAGGATGTATATGCATGATTATGTGCCATGGTGTCTGAAGAGGAGCGTGAGGAGAGCAATGAATCCCCTGGAGTTGGAAGGACAGGGAGTTGGGATTCATCTCTCTAGCCCAGAACTTTTACAAAACTGAAATGCTTGGGGATCCAGGTCTGTGCCAAGGACTTGGAGTTGATGTCAGAAGCTCGGCTCATACAAAGATGGAAGACTGGGCTTCGTCAAAACTAAAACTGTTTGCTCTGTGAAAAAGCCCATTAAAGGAGGAAAACAGACACCCAGAAAGACTGGGGAAAGAATGGGCATGGCATGCATTGGATCAAGGCTAGTATCTGGAAGAGATCAATAACTCACTGCTCAACAAGAAAATATCCAATGATCTAATAATACAAAAACAAAATCCAAATGAGCAGAGTACATTTAAAGATGTCATGTCATCAGAATAGATACTCAGGCAGCCCGGAAGGACCATCACTGCACACCCATCAGGCAGGCTGAAGGAAGACAATGAGGACGACAATAAGAAACAACAAAACATCCTCATCAAATCCTCAATAGGATGTGAAGAATTTCCTTAAGCAACACACTACTGATGCTTACAATGAGATTAAAATGGCCCAGTCACTGTGTAAAAGAAAGTGGTATTGTCTTTACAAACAACAAATAAAAACTGACCAACACCTGTACTCTTGCTCCATTTCTCTCTCTCTCTCTCTCTCTCTCTCTCTCTCTCTCTCTCTCTCTCTCTCTCTCTCTCTCTCTCTGTGTGTGTGTGTGTGTGTGTGTGTGTGTGTGTGTACACATGCACAGGTACACATACACACATGTGCTGGAATACACATGTGGAGGTCAGGGGACCTGCAGAAATTGGTTCTCTCCTCAATAATTGAAGCTCCAGAAATTGAACGTAGGTCATCAAGCATGGCAACAACTACCTCTACCCCAAGATACATTTCCAGTTCTAAAAAACAAACAAATTTTTTAAACCCCACCATTTTTTACTCATTTTGAACTCTTGTACTCTTAGGAATTTATCACACAGATAAGCACTTATATATTCACAAAAAAAAATAAGCTGCATTGTACATCCACAGCAGTTTTGTTTAGAACAGCTGGAATCTAGGATGAACCCCACAGACTTAAGTTGGTGGCTGGTTAAACCACAATACACCCAGAGCATGGACTACTGCTTAGCAATAAAAACAGTGCCCTCTTGTTATGTGCAACCACCTGAGTCACTCTCCAGAGGAGGAGGCTGAGTAAACAAAATAAAGCAGGCTGGGAAGGTGGCTCATTGGTCCAGGGCACTTTCACACTTCTAGTGTAAGGATGAAGACCAGCGTTCAAATCCCCAGCATCCTGTAAAATGTGGGCGTGGCATCAGGGGTATCTGAAACGCCAGTGCTGTTGGAGGTGAGGAGAAGAGGATTCTGGAGCTTGCTGGCTGCTTGCCTCCCCCCTAGTTGAGTGAAAAACTCTTCCTCGAGGGCATAAGGCAGAGACAGATAAGGGCACCCAACTCTGATCTCTGGCTTTATCCATGCACACCAGTACACACACACATGTGCATACACTATACACATGCACACATACACAGAGAAAACACAAGTCATACTACAACACTTTACACTCAGCTGGAAACCGACATATCATGCATGCCAAGCAAATGTCCCATCAACAAGCTATGTCTGCATCTCTATCCACATTCTTGAAGGGACAAAATTCTAGAACTAGGGGATAACTGTTGTTGGAAGTAGACACAGGAGGTGAAGGGAAATTGGTGTGGCTCCATAGAGTCTGCTAGTAAGGCACTGCTCTGAATTTTCATTGTATCAATGTCAGCAGCTTGTTTTTATTTTTTTATTTTTTTTATTTTTTTTTTGGTTTTTCGAGACAGGGTTTCCCTGTAGTTTCTAGAGCCTGTCCTGGAACTAGCTCTTGTAGACCAGGCTGGCCTCAAACTCAGAGATCCTCCTGCCTCTGCCTCCCGAGTGCTGGGATTAAAGGCGTGCGTCACCACTGCCCGGCTTGTTTTTATTTTTTCTGTATTTTGGGAGGAGATTTTGCCAGGAAAACTAGGCAAAAGATAGCAAATCTTAGTGTAGCATAAATTTACAACCAAATGTATATATATACTTACCTCAAAAAAATGTTGCTAGGCCTGCTAGCACACATTTTTGATCCCAGTATTGGGGAGGCAGAGGTAGAAGATTTCTGTGAGTTCAGTGTGTGTATGTGTGTGTGTGTGTGTGTGTAAACATACATATATATATATATATACATATATATTATATACATTGATCTATAAAGGGAGTTCTAGGCCAAAGGGGGTACATAGTGAGACCCTGAGTCAAAACAAAATGTTTAATTGTTAAATGAGCAATGTAAGAATGTTTATGGCTCAATCTAAATCTAATGACTGTCATCCACATTTTTCTCCAGTCCTCCCTTGCCCTCATCCCTGCACCCTCTCCTTCTGGTCATTAAATCACAATCTAATAAAACACCAAATAACCATAAAAAGACAATTTAAAGCGACAGGTAAGATTTGTGCACAAAAGTCCTTTGCAGGGTGGAGACCCCCCTATGAAAATTAGCATTCTGGGCACTACTGTTGGCAGAAGAGCCCCATCAACATCCCGATTAAGTCTGAAGAGCAGATGAGGCGATTGGCTCCCTAAAATTGTCCTGCCACCAAGGACTGTAATTACAGTGGCAACGACTGTCACTTGCTCGTTCGAATCAAGTGTGTAGAAAAAGGTTTCTTTCTTATTATTGGCAACCTCCTGCTTCTGCACATGCCTCTGAAATGGGCTCAGAAGTAGAACATTCTAGAGGTATGTAAAAATAAAAATAAAAATAAAATACTCAGGCTGCAAGAAAACGATACTTTCCCAAAGAAGGATATTTTGAATTTCCTAATTATATCTCCACTTTTCAGACCCACTTGTTTTTAATGAGAGCATTTTTAACTTTGGAGATCTGCTCACTTTCTTCTCAGGCAAACCGGGGCTTGCCTGGCTCCCTTCCAGAAGCCCGTTGCATGCAGCTAAAGACCCCTCCGCTTCAGCACCTCTAATGAGCACCATCTTTGACCCATCTGTATGAAACTTAGCTGGCTTTTGTTTCTCGTTCTGTGCCTCTCTTTTCATTTTATTAAACACTAAGGCACAAAGGTGCAATGCTATATCAATATAACAGCAAAAATAATGTTGTATAAGTTATCCACAGGAGCTGGAGGGACTGCTCAGTGGTTAAGAGCACCTGCTGCTCTTGCAAAGGAGCTGAGTTCGGTTCCCAGCGCCCACATCAGGTGGCTCACAACAATCTATATCTCCTGCTCCAAGGTATTCAACACCTTCTTTTGGCCTCCTTGGAAACTGAACCCATACACACATACCCAACACAGAGACATATACATACATATCATTTTTTTTAAATGAAAACTTAAACAGAAAATAAATTCAGTGCAGCCTGGCTGTAAGCTAACTGTAAAGGAGATTGAAACACACTTGTCATTCAGGAAATGAGAACAGTCTGACTTAGCATGAGAAAGAGCAGGTTGGGCTGACAGATTTCACTGTGCAAATGCCTGAAATACCTGATATGTAACTAAACAGTACAGAACTTCAACAGGATTAGGGCATTCCATATCCTTCCTCTGTTCCATTATCCATCAGTGGCTCCAAGTGTGGTCTAGCCTCACTCATGAGAATCCCTCACTATGCGGAATCCTAGGGAGAAGACTTAAGTCTACTAAGTGAGTATCTCCTGGGATCAGGCCATATAGTCACTCTTCAGTGTAATGCTCTTTCAGGCAGTGCAGGGTTTCCCACCTGGGACTGACAACATGGGATTTCCCAGTAAGGGTTGGTGCTGACAGGATGATTGTGAACTGGATAAAGGCCCTGGCTGCTGAGTCTAACAACCTGAGTTTCACCCCTGGGACCCACACGGTGGAAGAAGAGAGCCGAGTCCTGCAAGGTTTCCTCTGGCATCTTTATATCATCTACACCTTCACCCATGAAAAAAATAAATTAATTAATAAGTGCAATAACAGATTTTACAAAAAGAGAATTGTCCAGTCGTGATGAGACTCTGAGATGAAGGGAGGTTGTAACAAGGGGCACTCTATGGTGTTTAATACAACATGTCAGTTGTCATCTTGAGTTCCAGAGATAGACACTGAGGTGAAATATGATGTGTGCGGGCTATTAAAAAGCTGAGTTTCCATTTTCAGCTGCTGCCCTCACTCTTTCCAGAGAACATGGCATGTACCTGAGTAGGTTCACTGGCCATTAGCAGTTAGTAGTTAGTGATAAATGTATTATTAGCAGAGAGTTTGGTGTTGGAGATTGCACGTTGAGATTGAGATATATAATATCGATGTTTTGGGTTGCAGGAGTTCTCACCATGTGTCTCTGGCTGATCTCAAACTTCTGGAAAGTCTTCCTACCTCTGCCTCTTAAGGGTAGATTGTTGACTGAGATTTCTGTCTCACCTGGTCCTGCAGCCATTGAGTCCCAAAGAAACACACAGAAGTCTACATTAATCATAAACTGGTTGGCCTATTATCTCAGGTTTCTTATTAACTAATTCTTACATTTTAAATTAGCTCATTATCCTTCTCTATGTTAGCCACGTGGCTTGGTACCTTTTATTAGCAAGGCATTCTCATCTTGCTTCCTTTGTATCTGGATGACAACTGCAGACTGCACCTTTCCTCTTCCCAGAATTCTCCTGTTATCATTGTCCTGCCTATACTTCCTGCCTGGCTACTGGCCAATCAGCATTTTATTAAAATAACAAGTGACAAATCTGTACAGGGTAGAAGACCATTGTCCCACAGCAGTAGATAAGTCATTTTATTTATTTATTTTTAAGGAGGGGGCTGTCTGTGCTATGTAAGATAGCTACTAACAGTTCTGGTCTCCATCTCTCAAATGCCATGGTGGCATCCTCCTCACCCTGGACAACAACTAGAGTTGTCAGCAGACATTACCAAACTTCTTCAAAAGGAAACAGATGGGAGTCACCATGTTACAGACCGAATATGAAGTGTGCCTCACATGCTTGCCCACTGGGCCCTTGGTTACCAGCCAATGGGCTTCTGGGAAATGACTGACACATCAGGACTTGACCTCCATTAGTGAATCCAAGCCCTATGGATTCTCAATTTGATACCATTGAGAGATGATGGAAACATTCATAGGTTGGTAAGAACTGCAAGAAGTGAGACCTTAAAGGTTATATCTTGCCTCAGCTTCAGCCTTTTAGAGATCTACCCTGCTTCTTGTGCACCATAAATTCTCTGCCTTCTGGCCCTATAAGGTGAACATCCTCTGTGACACCATCCCACCGCTATAATGTTCTGTTCTCACCACAGACCCAGAGACAGAGCCAAGCACTCATGGATGGAGCCCTCCAGGACCACGATCAAGATCAGCCATTCTTTCGCATTCTTTTAGGCACTTTTCACCACAACTACAGCAATGGAGATTAACAGGCCCACTAAGATTCCAGATGTGAAGACGACAAACCTTTGGAAGCATCTTCAAAGCCCTTAATTTGGAGGTGATCATTTGTAAACTGCACAGCATGGGTGCTGACAGCCAAAGGCAGATTCTCTGGAAGAGCAGCAAGTGCTTTTAACTTCTGAGCCTTTGCTCCAGCCCCAACTTACAGACTTAAGCAGTGAGCCACATTTGGGTTGTAAGCGGCCTGATTTACTAATCTCTCTGTGATAGAACTTTTCAAGCCTTAGCTCTGGGCCATCTTTGATGAACATAAAAAGCTATCTGACAAGTTCCTGCTTGGGGACACAGTGGGGTGGATAAGCCTCGTGTAAGAATCCCATTTATTCCCGCTTTGGCCAAAAGGATAATCTTACTTCACTAAACTTATATTAAAATGTTAGCTTGAGGCTTCTTAAATCCCTTCCGCCAAATTTCTAGTGTCCATACTAAGGCTAGAATTGCTGTTCCATACTCAATGTAGATGCCATTGAAGATAGCCTCCTCCTTTGGAATGTGGGCATCACTCTTTAACCTTGGGATGGTATTGAATTTTTCATAACTCTCCTGTTCTAGGAGGCTAAAGCACCCACCACATGTAGGGAAGGGGGTTGGTCATGGATGTCTTCCATCTTACCAGCACATATTTCTTGCGTGCAGATTGACTCTCTCTTCGGGCAATAGCCTCAGTATAGCCTCAGCCACATAGTCCTGACTTAAGTCTCTTTTCTCATCCCCTTCCCCAATCTCCTGAAAGTTCCCCAAAACAAACCAAGTATTTTTCCCCATCAGAATATGAATACCAACAGCTAGCAAGCTCTGAATTTCTCCTCTACCTAGTGTAGGAAGCTGAGCCTTCTGAATGCACTATCTCAATGATGCCCCCTGGCAAAGTTAAGGCATGAAAAGTATCCCACTGCATTATGAAGACAGAGACACAGCAATAGTGAATGTAGGCATCTACCTGAGTCCTGGAGTTACCCGAAACAAGCCAGAAGCCAACTTCATTTGCCATGCTCTGGAAAATGAACTGTTAACATGGACATCAGGATTTCCCTAGGAAAGTTAAACCCCCCCAGAGATGCACAAACTGGTGTAAAGGGTCAAAGTCCCTGTAGGAAGTGAGCATCATGTTTATGGGCTCTGAACAGAGACATCTCATTGCAATAGTGTGTGCTCTCATCTGGACCACTGCTTCCCAGCTCATCTATTTCAGTGTGCGGCTCAAGTTTTGATTTTAATTCACTGGCATCAACTTCAGTCTTACGAGAGGGTTTCTGAAATTGAGGTCCTAAGGACACTAATCCAGGACTCTAAAGTGTGGAAGTGTTTGCATTGACAAGGTGCCACACTCTAGCTCGCTCTCCTTCAGTCCTCCGGTGTTCTTGGCAGAAGTCTCAAAGTCCAAGCATGCTTCGCTAATGACTTGGGAAGAAGCACAGGCAAGTCCTCCACTTTCCATATCCTTTCTCACCTGACTCTCAACTGGAAGCAAGTTTAGAGTCCAGGCTCACAGACTCCTGGTACGCTGATCACTTGGGCTGACCGTGAGTGCCCTGCCCTTCACTCTAGCTGACTCTACCCTCCCAAAGTCAGGTCCTCTGTCCCTCTGAGACAGATAAAATGCTGAAGTCTGAAGATCCCCCAACACCTATAGAAGGTGTCATTGGCCCATGCAATGCGGAAATCAAGAGAGAAGAGTGTAAGCCGGCAGGCACAGGGACAGGGTGAACGAAGCAATAGGTCCTTTCTGTCCTGCTGGCTGGTAGCTACACATTCTCCTGTGACAGCAGAATAGCACTGGCCCGACACACATCTGAAAGCACGACAGGTAAGGGTCCAGGCCTGTGAGGACTACAGAATGCTGGGACTTGGGAGTATGCTAGCTCAACTCCTCCCAACTCGCCAGTGAGGAGCCTCAGAAGCTGGTACCTGAAGTTTACCAGAAGGGGGTCTTCAGCATTCCCCTGTCCTAACTTGTTGGCTGATACCAACACCACTTTGTAGAACAACGAGCTAGTTCAGAAAGTTGTATGTGGTAGTTTGAAAGAAAACGGCCCCGAAAGGGAGAACACTATTAGGTGGTGTGGCCTTGTTGAAGTAAGTGTGGGCTTGTTGGAGAAAGTGTGTCACTGTGGAGACGGGCTTTGAGGTCTCAGACATGCTCAAGCCACACCCATTGAGACAGTCTACTTCCTGTTGTCAGCAAGCCAAGATGTAGGACTCTCAGCTCCTTCTTCAGCACCATGTCTGCCTGCACGCCACCATGTCCCACCGTGATGATAATGGACTAAATAAACCTCTGAAAATGTAAGCCAGCCCAATTAAATATTTTTCTTTTATAACAGTTGCTATGGCCATGGTGTCTCTTCACAGTGACCGAAACCCTAACCATGACAGTGTATTTTATGAAGGAAAAAATTATTACAGAAACAACAGGATTTCTTTTCATCTATATGTGCCATTTGGGTTTTAAGTGAAAAATGCTAATTTGGACAAAACAGCAGTGTAGGTATCAAGGAGCAGTTTAAGCTCGCTGGAAAGAAAAATACCAGCAAAATAATAGGGTAGTTAATCATAAAGCAACGTGTGTAAAGAGAATTTGAAAAACTTAAAAAGCATCCATAGGCAATAAATTAGCTGTGGCACCACAGCCCGATGGTGTAAATTAACACAGCCATTCTAGACACACATTGATGCCTATGCTATGACCCCAAAATGAAACTTCTGGGACTCCCCAGCCCCTAGAAAATAATTCAAGAAACATGCAAACACATGGGCACGGAGTTCTCTGAAGCAACCAGTAGCAACACACAAATGACGCAGGTGGCTGCTTCAGCCGTGTCCTCCCCACAAACTGAAAACAATCCATCATCATAATGATAACGTCCAACAGTGCCAAAGGCATGGAAAACGCGTCAGAAAATAGTTAAATGAAAAACTAGTCACCCAAAAATAAAATCACTGTTTTTTACCCCAAAATTACATACTCATATGTTATCACATATGTTAATTTAGTAAATAGGTTTAATTCGGCTGTTCGTGCAAAATCATAAGCTCTCTGAGTCTTTCACACACACACACACACACACACACACACACGTAAAATAAACCTTTAAAAATAAGGTAGACAATACAGGAAGACACATAATATAAACCTCTACCATGCATAGACACACACACACACACACACACACACACACACCACTTCTTTTTAAAAAAGAGAAAATGCTCTCTTTAACACAATACACAAAATCTGTGCACTTTGCTCAGTAAGCCAAGCCCAGGAGGTCTTTATGTCTCTGCAGGAGTCGGCCACTCTAACCTACACCAGCGGCGTCTGCAGTTCTGAGTTCTTTGTTCTCGGTGTAACCTCTTTAATCTGCTTTCTGCCTAAGCACTGGGGCCTCTTCAGACACTCATGTGACCACATCTTTGTTCTGCCTAAAGCTCTTCCACAGATTCCTAGTTCCTTTAAGGAAAATCCAAAGATGTAACAAGGCATACAAACCTGCAAAACCTGGCCTTCCCTATCATGTGACTTATTTCTCAGCCTTCTTCATTGCATAGTCTATGTATCTAAGTGTGGAGCTGTTCATACAACCCCAAGCAGCATGTAGCACACCTGTCTACCACGCAGAGGTGAGACCTCAGGCTGGATCCCCAGTCCCATAAAAACAGAAAGCAATAATGATTGTCAGATGTTGTTTGGAAAGAGCTTTTATGGCATTAATATCCACCAGGAACTGCTCGGCTCACTCCTGCTGAACAGAGGAAGCCGTTCTCTGGTCGGTGCACAGCAGACCAGTATGAAGAAAGCAAACCATTGTTATGTGCATTTTCCAGCTTGTTCTTTCCCTTCTGTTCTCAGACATACAGCATGGAAAAGGAGGCGCATGAGGAGAATTGCAAAGGGGAACATAGGGTGAGTCAGAGAGGAGAGACTGGGACTGCTTGATCAAAACATGTGATGTGTGTGGGGCTGGAGAGATGGCTCAGGGGTCAAAAGCACTGGTTGCTCTTCCAGAGGACCGGGGTTTGAGTCCCTGCACCCTCACGGCAGCTATAACAAACATCTTTAAATCTAGTTCTAGATAATCTGGTGTCCTCTTTTGTCAACAGTGGGGCACCCCCCACTCCCCACACACACACTGGACAGACACATGTGCAGCCAAAACAGTCACACAAAGAATTTTTTTAAATATATATATATATATATATATATATATATATATATATATATATGACATTGTCAAAATCATCAAATAAAATGAAAAATCTTTCTTTCCTAAGAATTATATTAGCTGGATTAATCTAGCTTCTATTTTTAATGAGTGTCATAGCAACAAAAACAACAAAACGAGACAAGGAACCACTGAAGAATCTAAACAGTTGGGTAGGCTCTGAATTCAAACACTGGCTTCAAGCTGATGTCATTCACTAATTTATTCAACAAATCTTCATCAGGTCCCTGTCAGATATTAGACACTTTCCAAGCACAAAGATTTAAACAGAAATGAAATGGAGAGAATGTAACGCATTCACTGGGCTCCGGTTACTATGAGCCATGTGTCTATGTGAGCATGCATGTTCATGGATGTGTCGTTCATAATCTACAAACACTACAGCCTGTGGGGTTAGCAGCCATGAAGAAATGTCAGCCCAGGAAGTGACTTGTGGCAGGTACAGAGACTGGAAATAGCTGTCACAGTAGCTCTTAGAAGAAGGTGGCAGCTGGACAAGGGGCTAGCAGAGATGAGCGCATCAAAGGGAGGTGCTGGGCATGGCACTGGGCATCCTTGGTCTTTTTGAGTGAGAACGTGAAGAGAGAAGTTTAGATTGGGTGTGATATAAACCAGCACACTAAATGCACCACAGTGTGGGGACTAGCAGAAGTGGAGCGGCTAGTTAGGACGCTGCTGCAGACATCACATGAGACCCGAGGGTAAGTCTTACAGTTCGGATGTGAAATGTCCCTCACAGACTCCTGTACTTGAACATTTAACTACCCCAGCTCATGACTCTACTTTGAGAAGCTGAGAAACATTTAGGAGGTGGGGCCTAGATGGAGGAAGTGGGTTCCTGGGAGGCAGGGAGAACTTTGTGTGTTACACCACAGGTCTACTTCCAGGTCAATCCCTTTCTGCTTCCTGATCCATCACAATGGAAGCAAGCAGTGTCATTTTCCTGCCACCAGCCGCTCCTACTGTAGAATCTCCCTTGCCAGGGAAAGCTGCACCTTCAAACAATGGCACAAAACAAATTCTCCCCTGCTTCAGATGTTCTTTGTAAGAAAAGCAATGGGTAAAGTGACTTCAACCAGGGTGTATGGAGGTGGAGGAGGGCACAGACTTGCTGAGCATGTGGAGATGTCATCAAAAAGTAATCAGCAGGATTGGCAGATGGGACGGGACATGAGGTGTGAGCAAAGAAAGAGTCAAGGATGATTCTAAGATGTTTACTCCTGGCTGGGTGGTGGTGGCGCACGCCTTTAGTCCCAGCACCTGGGAGGCAGAGGAAGGTGGATCTCTGTGAGTTCAAGGCCAGTCTGGTCTACAAAGTGAATTCCAGGAAAGCCGTGACTGTTTCACAGAGAAACTCAGAGAGAGAGAGAGAAGGGGGGGTGAGGGGGGGAGAAAGGGGGGGGAGAGGAGAGAGAGGGGAGAGGAGAGAGAGAGAGAGAGAGGGGAGAGAACGAGATCAGAGTAGAGCGGCTAGAGTGACTAGCTCGGCTAATATCTAGCGAGAGAGATGAGAGAGAGCTAGAGAGAGAGAGAGAGAGAGAGAGAGAGAAGAGGTTCAGCAAGCTTCCTCTAGAGGCCCCAGGTGCCCACCTGCCTAGAGAATGGTACCACCCCACATGTGAACAGGGGGCCCTCTTACCTCCGCAATTAAAAATGGGGAAAGACAATCCCCCACAAGACCTGTCAACAGGCCAACCTGATAAAGACAATTAAGCCATCGCAAGACTTTCCCCTCATGGGAGTCTAAGGCTAACAAATTGATGATCAGAGGAAACAACTTTTAGAATATATTGATAAGACTATCTCCCTCTAATGCACGGGATTTAGCAACCTCTTAAATATTAATAATACAGCTCAGTAGGGCAGCAGTTGATCCATAAAGGTTAGCAGCTTGGAATATCCATTTGGGTGGTGACCTGCATGCATGCAAAGACAGCATATACATTTGCCTTTATTTCTTCAATTCCGCAAGTGTTTCTAAGAATCAGCCACATGGTGGGCACCATACCCCTGGAGAAATCACATTATACAAAGCAAAGCTCACAGAGTTCACTTTCTAGTGTGCAGAGACAGAACCCCAGTTACCCAGGATGCATCACTAACCCTGGCACATGAGGATGACTGTAGATGTCTTCTGAGGACCCAGTCCTTTGGTAGAACTCATCCAGTGAGGACAGTGGCATTTAAAAGGAAATGATCAGACTGGGATGTAGCTCAGTGTTGGAGCACTTTCTAGACTCAACGATGCTCCTTGGCTGGAATTATAAGGACCACAATTTCAAGGCTGACTCAGACTACAAAGTGAGGTCAAGACCAGCCCAAGCAACTTAGTGAGAGCCTGTCTCACACAGCTGTGCCTGAAGCTAGAGTGGATGATTCTAGAAGTAGCTGAGGCCCTAAAACAGCAGTTCTCAACCTGTGGGTTGTGACTCCTTCAGGGGCCTAACAACCCTTTCACAAGGGTCACCTAAGGCCATCCTGCATATCAGATATTTACATTATGATTCATGGCAGTTGCGAAATTTCAGTCATGAAGTAACAATGAAAATAATTTTATAGTTGGGGATCAGCACAACATGAGGAACTGTGTTAAAGGGTCACAGTGTTGGGAAGGTTGAGAACCCCGGCCTTAAAGCATCTCCATCATCCACAGTGTCACCTTCTCAGAAACACTGCCCCAACCTCATCTACAGCAGCCCCAGGTCTAAACACCGTGACTTCAGATCAACATTGGGAGTCATGGTTACTGGTCCAACTGCAGTCTCATTATCCACCCCCTTCTTAGAGGATAAAACACATATCATCCTCTCTTAATCATGTCAAACGCTTGAGGCCTCAAGAGCTTCCCGCTCTCATTTCTCTATATCTGAGTGGCTAAGTAAACGAACCAACAAACAAATAAATGAATCATGAAATACCATATTACAAACTCGCAAAATTCCCAGAATCTCATAAATGATGCTTGCGGATGTCAAAGAGCCTCGGGATGCAGCTGGCGTTTCCAAGCAAGCCTTGATATAATTACAAAAATGGGGGCAGAGAAAGCAAGCAGCCGGGAGAAGCCTGAGACGCAAAGAATGCGAACATTCAATCACACAGAGAGACACGGACCGAAAAGAAGCATCATCTCAAGTGACCATATAACACATTTTTCCTTTAAAAGTTCCCTCCAGCCCATTCAGCCTGAGGATTCATAGAGACAGGACCCCCTACCCATTCAGTCTGAGGATTCATAGAGACAGGAGCCCCTATTTGGTCTGAGATTTAGTAGAGGAAAGAGGAAATCTGCTTCTCTGATCTTTCAGCTTTCAGACTAATATCTGCCTCGAGATTTTTATTAATTAAGATTAATTAGGAGGGCCCTTTTGTCTGGGCTGCGACCCTGGGCTGCCTGGGATCCCTGATCCTGTGCCCTGACATTCCATCTGAACTGGTGAGTGAATGCGGACCCTGGGGCAACCTGCCCTGGAAGAGAGCACAGACCCCCCTACCCCCACTTCCCTCTGCAGGCTTGTGTAGGTTCTCCGGTCCCTGTGTCTCCCAAGTTTTCCTTAGTGTTCTCAGGTGTCCTGCTCCTGTTCTAAGGCCATCCACCCAAAGGGGTCAGACTCTGGCCTCCAGGCAGGTCTGAGGATTCCTTTAAGGGAGTGCGGGCTTCTTCAGATTGTGACGCAAGGAATAGGTCCTCCTCTGGCACTGGGGAGATCCAAAAGTTCCCTCCATGAAATGCCCTTTCTAAGACCATAGAGAAAGGCTTCTATACTACGGAGACGGCCTTCCTCGATGGCAGCCATTTGTCATACTAGTATTCTCAAACATTGGTGGGTTTTGTTCTAAAGCTAGAGAACTCCAACCTGAATAAAACCCCAGTTATGCTGAAACAAGCATATTTCTGTAATTAGAAACAAGTTCTCACAACATTAGAAGCACCTAGCTGCTGTGGCAAAATGTTAAAATCCCAAGTCAGAGAGATTTCATTTGAAAAGGCCTTCTCTAAAGCAAACGGCTGTGAGGATCTCAGAGGGAAAGTGTCACCGGGGCTTAGATTCTAAGTGTCCACATTACTGGAGCAGCTCCAAAAAACAGCCATTCTGTATGAGGGCTCAGTATAGAAAATTAGAATGTCACTCTCCAACAAAGGAAGAGAAATGAATTCCATGGTTGAGAAAACACTGTTTAAGAAAATAAATAAAAAAACTCCCCAAGGAACAGATGTCGCCGGGAAAGGGCAGGAAGGTAAAAAGGTAATAAGTTGCAAAAATTCAAGAGAACAAAACCTGCATGATCACAAAGAACAGCTGGGCACTCATGGACAATTTACAGGGAAGAAACCTACAAAACGCCATTCTTAGGTGAGCAAGATGGCCTGGTGGACTGCCAAGTCTGACAGCCCGTGTTCTCGAGTCCCAGAACACACATGGTTGTCCTCTTACCTCACCTATATACACAAAAGTAAGCAATGTAACTTTTAAAATAAACAATTGTTTTCTTAAAGAAATTTACACATGCGCCAAAGGAATGGGGAAGGACAGCATCCTCAAGGTGATTCTGTTTTGTTCGTTAAGGATGAAAGCAATTAAAATATGTGGACACGTTAATTATTAATGCTGTCATTATTTTGTCTTCATCATCAGGAGCTCTCCCTTGCTCCTAAACGACAGTCAGTCAGCTGTGTGTAGCACATGTATTTCCTCATTCATGACTCTCCCAAGACTTGTAAGCTCAAAACATTTTATGTCCTTGGGACACCAGTGGCAAAGAGACAGAATTATCACACTATGAAGTCAAGCCTTGGTCCCTGAGGTCATGTCGCCAACATTTAGTCCAAGGAAATTCTTTGTGCCCCTGGGTTTTTCAAAGTTAGTCCTCTAGCTACTGGTTATTTACGTGCATGTATGGTGTGTAAGCAGAGATCATGCTTTAATTTCCCGGCCACCCAGACCTGAATAATTACACAGAAACTATATTAATTATAACACTGTTTGGCCAATGACTCAGGCATATGCCTAGATAGCTTTTACATCTTAAATAAGCCCATTTCTATTAATCTATATATCACCACGAGGCTGTGGCCTACTGGTAAGTTTCCAGCATCTTTCTCCTTCGGCAGCTATATGGTTTCTCTTTGACTACACCTTCTTTCTCCCTGCATTCAGTTTAATTTTTCCACCTGGCTCTATTCTGCCCTGCCATAGGCCAAAGCAGCTTCTTTATTAACCAATGATAATAAGACATATTCACAGAATATGGAGGAGAATCCTTCATCAGTGGTGTACTTGTGTTAACGCATGTTGAGGAATACGTGTTTATGTATGTTTGCTTATGTGTACAGAGGCCAAAGGCTGATAGAGGGTGTCTTTCTCAGTAATGTACTACCTTATGCATCTTAGACAGGGTCTCTCACTGAACCTGGAACTTGCTAACTTAACGAGACTGGCTGGCCACCAAGCCCAGGGAACCTCTTGACTTTTCCTCCATAGCGCTAGAATTACAGATTCCTGCAACCAGGCTTAGTTTCTCTATGGGAGCAAGGGGATCTGACTCACTCTTGTACTGCAGGCATTTTAGCAAGTGAAACATCTCTCCTGCCCTGAAAACTGGTCCTTTTCTCTCTCAATTCCCTCATTTTTGACAGTAAAAAGAAGTTTCACCAAGTTATTTGTGGAACAGATGAAACGAGACAGAAATCAAAGAGGCAATAGCCTGACTACTTTATGTGCCCATCACTGCCTGCAAATATCTGTCGGCATTTGGGGAGAATATTTTATCTAAAATTACAATAGTAATCAAAGAATACAATTTTCTTCTTTTGTTGTTGGCTTTTATGTGAGAAAAACAACCACATATCTTGTAGAGTCAACTGAATAATAATCTTCAAAATATAAAAATCTAGTTTTCTACAACACAAATTTAATATTAAGAAAGACACAGCTCAAAAGCTGGAGTTTTATTCAGTTGGTACAGTGCCAGCCCGGAATATATGATGCCCCAGATGCTAACTCCAGCACCAGATCAGCCAGGTGTGTTGGCATACACCTGTAATCTCAGCACTCAACAGGTCAAGGGCAAAAGATCAGTTTAAGATATCCTCAGCTACATAGGAAGTTCAAGTACAGCCCAGGATACATGAGACCATGTCTCAGAAAAACAAAAGGCAGAGCGAATGAATCAGGGAGAAAAAAGGAAGAGAAGAGGAGGAGCAGGATGAAAGGCTCTTAACAAAGATCATTTTTTTTTTACTGGTTACCTATTTGTCTCTTACTTGAATACTTTTATTATTTATTATTATTATTATTAGTAGTAGTAGTAGTAGTAGTAGTATTAGTATTACTGGTATGGCGGGATTACAGTACAGACACAGCAAGTATAAACCCGAATCACTGAGATGCTACGAAATGTCTTTGCAGTTACATCATCCCGTTCATCGTCAAGCCAGGTTAGATGGCGCACCTCTAGTCCCACTGCTAAGGAGGCAGAGGCAAGTGGAGCTCTGTGAATTCAGTGCAAGCCTGGACTATCCAGGAAGACTGCCTCAAAACTCAAAAGAGACAAAAGACCTCCTGAGGCCCCAACTGAGCATGTGGAGGATCACATTTCAGACTCTTAGCGGATGTCAGCAACCATAGATGGTACCAAAATCTCGGTGGTTAGGAGCACTTGCTGCTCTTCCCCGGGACTGGAGTTCAGTTCTAGAACCTGTCAGGTGGTTTACGACCTCCTATAGTTCCAACTCCAGGAGATACAACATCCTCTTCAGGATTCCATAAGCACCACACTCCCATGTGTGCAAATACACACAGAGATGCATACAAACATACACAAAAACAAATCTTTTCTTTTCTTTTCTTTTTTGGTTTTTTGAGACAGGGTTTCCCTGTAGTTTCTAGAGCCTGTCCTGGAGCTAGCTCTTGTAGACCAGGCTGGCCTCGAACTCAGAGATCCGCCTGCCTCTGCCTCCCAAGTGCTGGGATTAAAGGCGTGCGCCACCACTGCCTGGCTAACAAATCTTTTCTTTAAGAAGATTTTAGTGTTCTACCTTTCTGCACAATGTGAGATGCTATCTAAGGAGAGCACCTGACCCTTTGGCAAGTCTCATATCAACATCGCTGCCCTTGTTCTTGTTAAGGAGAATAAGGGTGATCTGAGCACAGGAAATTCCATACCATGGCACCCAAGTTGATGACATGAATGTGCTACCGCTATGGCTCGTCTAAACAATCAACTTGAAAGCATCTAGAATTTTCTGGAAGACGGGTCTCTGAGCATGTCTTATGTTCATTGGTGTGGAGAGGTGTACCCACTATGGGGGGGGGGGGGCACCATCATATACTCATGAAGAAGAAATGAGGAACACTGTATTCATCTCCCTCTGGTCTTCATTGTCCATGTGATGTGACTGACCGCCTTGGCTTCCCCACCCTGACCCAGGAACTAAAATACACTCTTTCTCCATTCAACTGCTTTGTCAGGGGTTTTCTGCACAGCAATAGAAAAGAAAGCTTAAGAGAGCACCTACATGAACGAACTGGTTCATAAGTGTGTCTGTCATGTGTTCATCATGGGTATGTTCAACCAAGGAAAGATACGTGCTCTGGGCAGCAACAGAGTATATCCACTGGCCTTGCAAAATCTTGTTCATTGCTGAGATCAGTGCACAATTTAAAATTCATGAATTATTTATTTCTGGGATATGGGATTCCCCTCTGTATGCTATAAATATGATTTATTACCATTGGTTAATAAAGAAGCTGCATCAGCCTATGGCAGGGCAGAGTATTGCCAGGCTGGAAGAGAAATATAGAGAGAGTAGGCCGAGTCAAGGAGATGCTATGTAGCTGCCAAAGGAGAATGTCGCCTGAATGTCGGAACCTTACCAAAGCCTCATGGCAATATACAGATGAATAGAAATGGGTTAATTTAAGATGTAAGAGTTAGTTAATAAGACACACGAGTTAATAAGTCAAACAGTGTTGCAATTAATATAATTTATGTATGATTATTTGGGTCTGGGCAGCTGGGAATGAAAGAGCGGTCTTGGTTACATTTCTGGAATTTTTCATCCAATGTTTTAGAATAGAGCCACAGAAATAGTGAGCTACCACACATCTGAATGGCACAGAACTGAGGACAAATGCCTTTTGTGACTGGATCAGAAGTCCTAAGTAGCAGAAGATGCTGCCCTCCAGGGCCAAGAGACAGTGTCTAAATACATATTTGCATGTGACAATGAGGGAGGTACTGCAGACACCTGGTGGATGGGGGACAGGAATGTTGTTAAATATACTAGCGGCCACAGGGCAACCCTCATTACAGAAATGAACCACCGCAATTTAGGGCTTAAAATACTTAAAATTGAGGCTAAGAAGATGATGAACAAAAGCAGCCGCCTCTCAATTAAAGTCTGCAACCCAGGTGGAAGAGGAATCACTGACGACAGGTGTGTCTACCTGGGGAGGCACTAGCAACAGACTCCTCTCCTCGGAAAATAAACAACAGGATGAAGGAGCTCTTCCGACAAGGCCGGGGCTGCTTGAAGGCCAGGCTCACAAAGACATCAGCTCGCTTTCCGAGTCAAGGCTTGCCTGCTGTCCCCAGAGAAAATATTCAAAACTTCAAAGACTTTTCAAACTCAGGTGGCAGCAATTAGTTTGGGCCAGGGGGTTCCAACAAAGCTAAAGGAAATGCCATTCAAGCCTCAGGTCTCAGCATCTGCTGGCATCTTGCCGGAACTGGAAAATGGCTAGAGAAGTCAATGCCAGCCACCCAGATGTAACGCCTGTGTTACTCTCTACGGTACAGTTCACGCTACTGTACTGCCTGTGAGCCGAGCAAGGGCCTGGAGATTAAAGGAACACCTAAGAGACCTGGGTCATTTGTGAGGAGAGAATGCCAAATGTCGTTTATTTAAACTAAGGAAAAACCTTATATACCTAGCTGCTGCACAATGGCAAACCCTCCAGGCAGGTGGAAAATTACCAGGCCCAAGATGGAGTAAACAAGGGACCATTAGGGGGGCATGGGGAGCATAGGGACAAACAGGATGTTTAGCCGGAAATTGCAACAAGATGTTTGGCCAGAAACTGTCCTCAAGATGAACCTTAGGAAGGGGGTAGACCCGTGGGCCCTACAGGTCCCCCTTTTATATAAATTACACGACTAGGCCTGTCTTGAGTGGAATTGGATGTTAGGCAACACCCTTACCCATCATGGGAAAGTGTCCAGGTCAAAACACATTATTGTCTTAGGTTGGGGTAGCCCCCCCCCAAAAAAAAACCTTTTTTGTTATTGGCTCACTAGTCACCCATCACCAAGTTTAGCCAGATTTGAAAAACAAAAAAGAAAGCAACCCGGTCAGGGTCAATCAGTAGGAAAGGAAATGACAGGTTGGAGTTGTGGGTATTTGAAAGTTCAGGTCTACATGCAACCCAAAGGCTTCAGAGAAACTGTAAACCAGGCCCAAATGAAACCTCCAGTACTATCAGGGTCCTCTCCTCCCCTCCTCAGCCTCCTCCTCCTCTTTTCCCTCCTTCTCTTGAGGAGATAAGGTCACAAGTATCCTACAATGGACATCAACTCACTCCACAGCAAAGATGACCTTGAACTTGTGACCCTCCCCGCTCCGCCCCCATGTTCTTGGATTATATGCAAATGACATCATGCCCAGTTTGTGGGATGCTAGGGATCAAGCCCAGGTTGCTTGCTTGCTAGGCAAAATTCTACCCAAGTAAGCTACATCTCCATCCCCCTGAAGATAGGACTTTCTGCCTGCCACACCTGTGTCAACATATGTCCAAGCACACAGAGAAGACACGCAAGACAAGCCAAGACCATAGTATGTCTCATCTCAAATGCTGGTAAAACCCATGTGCTGGAGCTCAAGAGACAGCTGAGAGCCACACAAACGTGAGGACTGGAGTTCAGATCCCCACACCAGGTGGTTGCTCCCCAGTGCTGAAGAGGTAGAGACAGAGCATGCCCAGGACAAGCTGGTGAGCTAAAACAGTGGAGTCAACCCTGTCTGTAAATAGAGCGGATAACAACTGAAGAAGACGTCAGACATCAACTGGGCTCGACATACTGATGCACAGAGGCCTGCACCCATGCAAACACATACATCATAGGCATATACACAGGCAATGAAATAAAATAAGGGGTGGCACCATGCCTTTAATCCCAGTGCTCAGGAGGCAAAAACAGGCAGATCTCTGTGAGTTCGAGGCCAGCCTGGTCTACAGAGCTAGTTCCAGGATGGCCAGGGCTACACAAAGAAATTCTGTCTTGAATAACCAAAAATAAATAAATAAAAATAAAATAAAAATCCTGTGTGGACCTCACAGGTTATCAGACATCTCTGTCCCTTCTGGGACAGCTATGATGGTTCCTGCCTCCTTGGCTGAGAGACTCAAAGGAGCCCCAATAGGTACAACATCTTAGAACAATGTCAGGTGACTGACTAGTTCAATAAGTGTCAGCTGCCGTCACTGTACAGTGAATAAAAACTGTCTATATTCCTCATTGCCCTCTCCCCAGCTCAAGCCTAGTGCCGCACATACTGCAGGCAGTCAATAAATATTTGCTGTAGAGATTGTGTGTGGGGGAGGCCCTCGAGTCTGCACTTGGAGAACACTGACGCTTACCCCCATCATAAAGAAGCCATGCTCCCACAGTGACTGCGTAATGGCCTCTCTGGAGACTTGATGCTGCCAGGGGTGAGGCCTGCCACAGGCTCTGCTCCCTCATAGTAACTGAGTGGCAGTGGATAGGCAGAGACGTAGCTCCCTAGTGGCCTGGAGACACAAAGGAGAAAGAGCGCCCTGAGCAGAGCCAGCAGCCTCCATATAAATCCCTTCTTTGTGCTTTCTTGGAAGCTAGTCTCCACAAAGTCTGGCTGGAGTCGCCCTTGCCTCCAGAAGGGCTGTGAAGAAGGCAGGAGCTTTTTTTGCCAGACACTAATTGGACCACGGGGCCCCCAGTGACTTTGTAGGAGAGAGGGAGGTGAGTGCTCTGCCTCTTCCATCCGCCTACTGCGGGGTGAGAAGCAGGCAGCTGAGCAGGAAGCTATTGAATGTCTCCGGACCCCGAATGCATCAGTACTCCTGTGCGCGTTATGAAACAAAGCAAAGCCGGTGCTTTCTGCCCACCCTAGTATCGGCTTATCCTTCGGAATCTCACGACTGTGTCAAATGCTGCTCTCACTTCAACCAGAATTCAAAGCTTCCCTGGCTGGCATCCAAGCTGTGGTGCAGTTAGAATCTTCTGGTCCTCTGGAACGTGAAGTTCCTACAGCTCAGATGGGAGTGCATTCAAGATTCATCTGAACCCAAACATTCTGCTTCAGTGCGAGGTTTATGCAGTATGCATGACTCCGTGAGCATTAGTGGGGTGATGCTAATATAGACACCAGCAATATCATTTTCAATACTTATTAATGGTGGGCCACAAGCATGGCTGTAAGCAAACAGCATGATACAGACCTGATGAGTTATGAGTCACCTTTTCCATACGATAAAAATAAGCTAATTACAGGGGGAAGGTCACTACATTCGCTAGACTCGGACTGGAAAGAAAGCCGCATCAGGGTTTTCAGAACAGCTGAAAATGTGGTTTAGACCACCTCCATGGGGCAACTGGAGACCTAATCAAGCTATTCTACTCAGAGAAACTGAAGTTTTCTTGAGCACATCAGAAGGGCTGTGTCCATTCTAGGACTATTTGAAATGGGAAAAGAGGCAATACAACTGAAATATTTACTAATAGGGGACAATTGAGGAAAAGCCGGGTCATCTTTGACTATGCAGGGGTCAGGAGAGTGGTGGGCTCTGTATCTGTGAATAGGTCCCACTCTCCCCAAGGAAAATGACCACATACAGAAAGAAGCAAAGAATAGCCTGTGTGAAACCTGCACACAGAGCAAATCTGCTTATGCACGTATACAAAATAACTTAATACCACAGTCCGCAAAAGGTAGAAAGTAGTTGCCCTGCTTTGAATGTGAAAGGTCCTCCATGGTTGGTGCCCAACTGGCTAGGGTTGGAGGTCTATAAAACCACTGCCTTCATAGAACAAGAAACACATGACCGTGTCTCCTACTGGGCCCAGGAGCAGCTTAGTCCATGGTACATTCAAAAGCGACCAATCTCTGGGGGCTGGAGAGGTGGCTCAGAGGTTAAGAGCACTGACTGTTCTTCCAGAGGTCCTGAGTTCAATTCCCAGCAACCACATGGTGGCTCACAACCATCTGTAATAAGATCTGATGCCCTCTACTGGCCTATAGGATATATGTAGGCAGAATACTATATACATAATAAATAAATCTTAAAAAAAAAAAAAGCAACCAATCTCAATAAAGTTGACCTCAGTTTCCTATTGAATTTCCACCCAAGTCTCCCAAGTGGCTACTGGGTACTGCAGCAGGTCAGTGTCCCCCCCTCCCGTGGAAGCCTTCTTGTTCTCAAGTCTTTCTTATTTTTCCTTAATAAATCTATATTTATTCTACTGAATCTTGGTCTATGCTTATTCTTCTTTAGGGAGAGACTACCTACTCGGAAGCCACTGCTTAGGGTGGGTGGCTTTGGGGACTGTCAATCATCTGGCAGACTGGCTCCCCAAGATAAGCTCACCAAGAGCTGAGAACTATTCTTATACTTTAACAACAAAATACACAGATGTCATATCATACACAACGTGTCAGCCTGAGTGGGCTAATTTTGTACTTAAACTTAGCATGGCTACTGTGATAACCAAGACAAGAGCAAGTAGCCGGAGTGGGGGTGTTCCCTGAGAGCAATGAAAGAACCGTGAGACCCAAAATGCATTGCAAGAACTTGAAAGATGACTCAGTGGTTAAGAAACAGGTATGCAGGCAAAACACACACACGTGTGTGTGTGTGTGTGTGTGTGTGTGTGTGTGTGTGTGTGTGTTATGTATTCAACAACAAAGACCTCTTGTGGCTAGGGAGGTGGCTCATGAGCTCTGCCTCAACTGTGAGACTCTACCTCGAAGAATAAGATGCAGAGTGACCAAGGAAGACACCCCTAGTCAATCTCAAGCCTTCACTGGCATGTGCACACATGTCAACATGCACACGTGTGTCCATGCATGCACAGGCACACACCTCATACAAATGCACATGAAAAGAAGAAAAGATGCAATACAACAAAAGATAAGCAAAACAAAGAGATGAGAGATGTTAAAGCAAATATCCAGGGGGTGCCCATTAAAACTAGGGCAGCAATTGTTCAGATAAGGAAGCCTTCATCTATCACTCACAGGCCAAAGGCATGTCTTCCTTCAAAGCCATGATGGCCTTCCACTTTACAGAGAAATATTAATAAGAGAAGCCCCGTGGGTTCTTCCTCCACTTAAAGTTCAATTATGTCCTTATCAGACGGATACAGAAGCCTTAACTATTGTGAGCCACCGCTCAGCAAAACAATAAACCAGGCAGACTGGGCCTCAGTAAACACTGTCTATGTTCCATCAAATCTCATTATTTCATAGACATTACCTGTTTGTGGCAAGCGATTGATCCTAACGTGCCTCTGCTTCTGAATACAGAATTGCCCTGGCCTTTCAGGATAGCGTTTAACAAAGAAAAGGGAGGACAAGCCGCTTTCCCATACCAAACAACCCTACTGGGTGCTTTTTTTTTCCTCTGAGAGTTTAGACATAGTTTTGTGTGTGTCGGGGGGGGGAGGGGACCTGTCTATTATTGGAAGATGGAGCCGCTCCAGGTATTTCTGGAAAACACAATTTAATTTAATTACCCAGCTTTAGGGAACTTTCAGCAATTGGGTGTCGTTTTTGTATTCTCAAGTTGGTTTTCTGTGTGCTTTATAACCACGCATTCTCGCTCTCTGCTGGGCATTTATTTGGTTCATAATGAAACCAGAAGTCCTTAGTAAGAAAGTTTGAATTCTGAGGAGACAACTGTGATTTCTAAGGTCCTTTTCAGGGGACTCCTGCCCTCCCAGTTTCCTTTCAGTCTGCAGCCAGCACCCCAGGTGGCCAGCTCCGGATCAAAGGCACAAATAGATTTCTGCCCTGAATATTCACTAGTTAGAGTGTTCTGTGGATCTGGTGCCAAGCTGTCCGGGACCCATCACAATGCAGAGAAAAGCCCCTCAGAGGCAAGGCTCTGTCTAAACAGCTAGTCTCTCCGCTGCCTTAGGCGAGGAGAGAGAAAAGGGAAGGAGGTGATCCTGAAATCTGACCCCAGTCAAGCCTAGTGGAGAGGAATGCAGGGGAAAGGTTAAAAATGAGCCTTGTTTTGTTTTCGTGCAGGAGTCAGATGGGGCAGAGCGAACCTTAGAGAAAGGAACAATGGAACTGGTGGGGAAGGGGGGCTTAAAACCTGGATTGATGATGCTTGCAGGCAGGATTAGCTCCGAATGGAGAAATCACTCAGTGTCTTAAAAGTTGATTTAATTTGTAACCTGCAGATAAATCATCAACACACATCGAGTCAGAAAGTCTGAATGCAACATTTGATGAACACTTCTGTAATTTCAGCAGAAATGAAAGCATGGCCTTCGTGGCCTTCTTTTAAAAAAAAAAGGAAAACCCTTTCAGACTTGCTGGGGAAATGTGTTTTAAGACATCATGGGTGAAAACTCCGAGTGGACATCATCAGCAGCCCTGCCCTTCCGCTCTGTCCTCGAGGAGCACGGAGCCACTCATGCCCACCTCTGCATGCATTTATTTGCTGATGTCATCTATTCCCTTATTTATGGGCCTGTTAACACATGTTGTGAGCGGTGAACACTCAAGAAGCGATCCATTTCTCTGGGGTTTAATTAGGAGATACAGAAAGATGACCACTAGACACCTCAGTATAACGAGGGTTCGGTAGCCTGGTGGGACGTGGTAAGAGCTGCATAAGGCATTTTTGTCCCCAACTCATGGTACAGAGCTCCTAAAACTCCGGGAACTTCCTGAGTGACGGGAGATTTAAAAGCATCCCTTGTTGCCCATAGCAAGCCCCTTCTAACCCCGCCTGACACTTGGTGATCAGAGAACCCAGCTCTATCATTTGAGGGGTGGCACGCTCAGCCCCAGCCATGCCTTTCTGGGTGAGGAGAGATGGAGATCGAGTTCACCACCAGGGATCAATGACACAATCGCTTGTGCCACTGTTGTTATGATACCTCCACACAACTCTTAGTGACAGGGTTTGAGACGCTTATGGGCTAGTGAACACACGAGGTGGAACCCCAAAAAGGATTTGGGACATCATCTTCGTGTATGCCTGCAGGCCAGAAGAGGGCACCAGACCTCATTACAGATGGTTGTGAGCCACCATGTGGGTTGCTGGGAATTGAACTCAGGACCTTTGGAAGAGCAGTCAGTGCTCTTAACCTCTGAGCCATCTCTCCAGCCCCTGGGACATCTTCTATAAGCCCCTTCTTCAGACGTTGCCCTGAGCATCGATTCCACTCAGCCACTCTCCAGCTGTGACCTTTCTAACCATCCAAGAACTGAGTGTGTCTCCTGAGCCTGAAAGGGGGACCAAGAGATACCCCCACATTTGAAGGAAAGCCCAGATGCATGCATGGGCAGCCTGGAAGCCCCATTGGTTGTTGCCATCTGGAATAGGATGGACAGAACTCTTCCTTTGCACGATTGTCGGGGAAGTCAGGGTCAGAATCAGAACAGAACTAAGGGGCTCCAGGGGTTTCAGAGGGTTTACCTGTTACAGGGCAGCATGTGTTTATCATCGGAAGTCAACATGTTTACAAAGGACACAATGGGTGATAGTGACATGAAGTCAGATGACAGAGAACAGGGGCCAGGAGAGGGCTCGCAAGGCTTTCAGAGAGTGTCCATGGAGGTTCTCTGCTAGCATTATTGAACCAGGCAGCCAGATGGCTGAAGGAGAGACAGAGCCCTAACTAGAGAAAAAGTTTGTACCGAGTCACGGATGGAGGATTTCTCATTGGCTAATAAACAAAATGCCTTGGCCAGCCCTTAGGTGGTGGAGTAGACAGAACAGGAAGAAGGAAGTGAGGTAGATGGCTCAGTCAATGCCACACCTCTCCTAAGTTAGGCAGACTGCCGTGCCTCTCCTCAGGGAGATGTGTATGAAGCCAGCCACCAGGACAGGACATCTGAATCTTTCCGGGGTAAGACACCATTCATGGTATTACACAGATTATTCGATATGAGTTAGGTCAAGATGTGAGTAAGAGGCTGAAATAATGGGCCAGGCAGTATTAAAAGAATATAATTTGGTGTGTTGTTATTTCGGGCACAACTAGCCTGACGATCAGGAGCAGGGCTGCAGGAAAGCAGCCCATAGGTCCCCTTCACTACAAGTCACCAGAGCCAAATGCACCTGCTATGACAGAAAGAGTGTGAAACCCAGACCAGGAGGGGAACCGGATAGGAGGAGAGCGCCTAAGAGAAGCAGCCCACAGACCCCACATTTTACTCTAAATAGGAAACAAAATGGTGTGCCATCTTCAGCAGGGGGACTGACTCTAAGGGCTTCAAACATCATCTTGATGAAACTGAGCAATAGTGAAAGCAAGGGAACAAGCCAAGCCAATGTTCAAACCGTCAGGTGACAACTCATGAAGCCGTGACCCGGTGCAGCAGTGAAGAGCTGTCCTTGGCTGAGATGGAAAGGACATACGGTTTAAGAGGTGGGCTGGGGAATTCCACGGAGACGTCTTCCAAACAACTGCATCATGAAGAGGAGAGGCCCGATGACACACCGTGCAGAGATGAAAAACTCAATGTACAATGACGGGACAGGCCAAGTAGCCGCAGTGGGCAGGTCCTGTGTACCACACTAGTGCGAGGACGCTTGTGGCACACGAGCAAAAATGTTCAAGGGAGGCTGTCTCCTGGGAACATGAAATGGGGGGCGTTACTGATGGCGCCGGGTTCAGTCTGGCCGTGAGATAATCTGCAGTTCTGGAGGGTGCCCGCATCTCCTTGGAAGCCCAAACAAGTATTCGTTCCAAAGGAAAACAGAAATTGGTTATTTAACAGCAGAGGGGCAAATTCTCGACTACGGTTACAAAACCTGATCATGTATTGAGTCCACAAAGGGTTGTCACAAGACTTAGATGACATCTTTTCAAGTGCAAACGAGCTGTCTTAAAAAAATCTGCCAACAGGGTTACACTCAATCTTGAGCCCTGACCGTGTCGCGAGAATGTGCGTCCGCCTAGGAGAATGCTAAAGAGTATCGTCATCCTCTCATGTTGCACATAGTACCACAAATTTTGTAGCCGATAGAGAAGAGTGGGTCATTTCATAAATTCTGGGGTGGGGGAAGGTTAAATTTGTTGGGTTTGTTTTTTTTTTTTTTTGTTTGGGGTTTTTGCGATACAGAAAGGGGGTTTCTCCTGTATCGTTGGAGCCTGTTCTGGAACTAGCTCTTGTAGACCAGGCTGGTCTCGAACCTCACAGAGACTCCGCCTGCCTCTGCCATCCCGAGTGCTGGGGATTAAAGGCGTGCGCCACCGCCGCCTGGCTCTCTGTGGCTTTTGGAGCCTGTCCTGGAACTAGCTCTTGTAGACCAGGCTGGTACTCGAACATCACAGAGATCCGCCTGCCTTCTGGCCTCCCGAGTGCTGATTAAAGAGGCGTTGCGCCAACACGCCGCCTGGCTCTCTGTGGCTTTGGAGCCTGTTCCTGGAACTAGCTCTTGTAGACCAGGGCTGGTCTCGAACTCACAAGAGATCCCTCCTGCCTCGGCCGTCCTGGAGTGCTGGTTAATTTTAATAGACAATATTAGAAACAGAATCATTTAAAAATGGTGATTGATTGATAAAAAGGGCATAAGTCTAATACTAAGTGCCCAGTATTTTTTCCAACATTTGCTGTGTGAAACAGGTACTAAAGCATCCAATACACATCGTCTCCTCTTCAAACACATTAGTCCGCTTATTCATTGGAGAGCAACCGCAGCATGGTTGTGGGGTCAGAAGCAAACTTGTGGACGTAAATTATCTCCTTCCGCTATGTGAGTCCCAGGGACTGAAGTTCGGGGGCTATCGAGAGCCTCACCCCCTGGGCCATCTCACTGCTGACCCCATTGTATCTCTTTTAATTGTTGTAACATCCATCTCCTCCATAGAAGGGAATGAGAAGGTTGGCGTACATGAGAGCAACAGAAGCTCTGCCTAACCTATATCATCTTTGAAAACCTGTCAGGGTACTCTGGAGACCTAGGGGAGATTGACTCCTACCGGGGTGAACTTGAACTAGATCCCAAATTCCCTCACAGTGAAGTGGAGAGCAGCCATCACAGAAGGCCGCCAAGAACATCAGGAGGACAGTCAGCACAACATGGCACAGGACAGCCTACTGGAGGAACCTGTTCCACGTGAAGATCTGGGAGGGGGGCCTTGACTGCTCAGGCTGCCATACCAGATGCCACAGACTGAGTGGGTCACTAGAAGTTGCCATCATACTTCTTACAGCTCTGGGGACTGGCAAGTGTGACACATTTAAGAAAGAGTCCCTGGGCCTCCTTCATGGGGACTGCCATGTGGTTTCTGAAGGCCGTTCTTGCTCCAGTAACCACCCAAGAGCCCCCATCCCAAAACCAATCACCTTGACGATCACAACTGCCCGCAGTACACATTAGGAAGTGGGAGGGTTGAATTACAATTAGTCCAGAGCCGGATGACAGGGGCATCTCAATGCCTTCTTCCCCACATACTCAAGTCTTGTATAAGAAAGGCTATGATTGCTCTATCTTACCAGCAAAGAGATTAAAGCTCAGAATACAAAATGAATACCAAAATCCCACAGAGGCTTCTGAATGGCAAAGCCAGAATTTAGGCTAAGCCCATGTAACTATGAGATATTCTCTCTCATGCTGCCTAAACCATGCCAAAACAGCCAACCTCCCATTTTGTGCATAAACAAAGTAACACTTGATACCTGTCCAGGGCCCATACCTCTTACCGCTTATTTCAGTAAAGAAACTGAGGGCCAGGTTAGCCCAAATGAGTTAACACAGTTGCTACAAGTGATGGCGGAGAGACAGAAAGGTCAGGACGGTCCAAGTATCCTCACCTCATGGGCAGACAACATACATATGGCTTGGAAGTCAAATTTTAAATCAAGTACATGCTGCTAACTCTTTAGGGATTGTTATACACCATGGATACTGTTTTGGAATTCTCAAGTATAGAAGAACTTGGAAGACTATTCTAAACACATGAATTCCAGAGGTGCAGCAGTATTTAAAACTAATAAAAGGTTAGAGAACAGGAGGGACCCTTCATGACCAGGAGAGAATTAGGGGGAAAAGAGCTAGCTCTCTGAGGAAAAATGGTTTTAAATACAATGGTCAGAACGGTGCAAGAAATGTTAAAGAACAATCATTGTTAAGTAGGACATGGAGGCTTACTCTGAGTACTTAGGAAACTGAGGCAGGAGGGGTCCATAAATTCAGGCCAGCCTGAGCTATATATTGGCTTGGCCTATTGTGACCCTGTTTCTAAACTACAATCAGATCTTGGTGTCAGATAAAACGTGGGTCTACTCTAGGCCCACCCATTCTTTGAGAGCAATCGTATATGTTCCAGTCTAGTAAAAAAAAAAAAAAATATATTGACTTCCAGAATGTATAACTTGACTGATAAGTGGATACAAACTATATTAATGTTCGCATCATTCATGGTTTCCAGCTGCACCATAGTTAGTGTGAGCACACACTGAGCATCAAACACAATCTTAGCCCGATAGCAGCTCCTCTCTTGGAGGGACTTGAGTTCTGTGAGGCTGAAGAACACCTTAATGAGGATGCTAGAACAGCAAGATCAGGCTCCAATGCAACTGCACATTCTCTTAAGATGTAAGAAAATCAGACCGCACCCAGTGAGTGTTTCCTGAAGGGTTAAATTCAAACCCAGCTCCTCTCCCTTACTGGTGTCGCTCCATCTGCTGCCGAGGCCTCTATAAATAAGACAGAGCTGCAGAACACACCCATACTGTCTCCTAAGAGGCAAGCATTGAAACAACACTGCTCAGTTGTTCTTAAGACTGAATTAGAATCCCGATTTGAACAAAACCAGCCCCCGCATCATCACCACGTCCATAGATATTCCTACCGCAATGGAATATGTATTCATGCCTGACAATGGTGCCCTGCATGCATATTTAAATGTAGCTCCTTCCTCTCCTCGCTCCAACAGGATTATATAACCACATGCACTTATCTACCCTCTCAAAGAGTCGCACACAGGGAAGGAGATGAGGGCTGCATCCTGAGACGCTGTCACCTTTAGCCTACAGGTGCATGGCACATCACAAGTGACATTTTACTATGGTGTCCACATCTCCTCATGGAGTGTGAGGGGTGAGAAGAGTCAGGAAGACGGGAGCTGCTAGCAGCCAAAGCAAGTCCTTATGTAGTTTAGAGCACCACAGGACAGCAACAAGCCTGCTCTGGACAAACCCAGCAGGCTAGCAGGAGTTTCCAGGTGATCTTCGGGGCTAACCTGGGCTTGGGGGAAGCTAGGGTCTCTCCTAGAGGTGCAAATCATGCTCAAGTTCACACCGTGCTGCGCATCCCCTTCTGTGGACTCTCACGCTTGGCTGCTGCCAATCAAGAGATGACTGTTTTTCTTAGTAAGGAAACTAACTTTCTGAAATGTCAAGAGAGAATACTTGCTTTCCTAAGTTGGTCTCTGAAGGTGAAACGGGCAGGAGACTTCCTATGATAAGATCTTAAAGGACAGTTGAGTCATGAACGCGCTGTGTGGTCACGGGCAAGAAAAGGTTCTCCTCAAAGGCGTCCATGTTCTAATTCTAGAAGAGGTGAAGGTGGTACTCTATCTGTTATTAACCAAAGTTCCCTGGAAAAGCCACTTCTGTGTTGAACATTCTGCAGACAAGCTGGCTGACTTGAGCCTCATGACTCTTAGTCCCTTAATAACCATTTATCACCCATGCCTGCATCTGACCTCCATCTTTGTGACTACTTAGGTAAACTTTTGGAATGTATTAATTTAATGGACAGCTTGGTTCCTTCTACCAACCCCGTGCTAAGGATCCCATCAGACAGTGTCAACAGCAGAAGGAAGCCTTCAAGACAACTTGAGTCTATTCCCAGGCTATGGTCAAGTCATATCTGGCTCAGACTTGTTGACCTGGAGCAAGAGCCGTGTCTTGCAATGGCATCGATAAAAGATGCTCCATGGGTGGGATTCAGTTAAGGTCTTAGGGTGGAGACTATTCAGGGTTGTCTGGTTAGGTCTGTTGTAACCACAAGTGCTCTTAGAAGGAGGAGAGAGACAAAATGAGGAAAAGACACCTGACTGTGAAAATCATTGAGCTACCCAAGACGAGGAAATGCCTTGATGTCAGCTTAGCTGATGGCCATTTAACAACTCCTCTTTAACAGATGGTTCCAGTTGCTTTTCTGTGTATGTGACAAACACCATGACCAAAAACAGCACAGGGGAGAAAAGGGTTTATTTGACTGAGGGAAGCCAGGGCAGGGTGGTGTGGGAGGTCCTTCTGTCTATGTGCTGCTTTTATTGGTTAATGAATAAAGAAACTGCCTTGGCCTGTTGATAGGGCAGAACTTAGGTAGGTGGGGAAAACTGGACTGAATACTGGGAGAAGGAAGGCAGAGAAAGAGATGCCATGGAGTCACCGCTGGATTTAGATGTGCTGAAACTTTGCTGGTAGGCCATGACCTCATGATGATATACAGATTAATAGAAATGGGTTGAATTACTATGTAAGAGTTAGCCAATAAAAAGCTAGAGCTAATGGGTCAAGCAGTGTTTTAATTAATATAGTTTCTGTGTGATTATTTTGGTTCTGGGCATCCAGGACGAACAAGCAGCTCACCCCAACAGCAGGGACTCAAGGAAGGGCAAGCAGAAGCCATAGAAAAGGGCTGCTTTCTAGTTTGTTGCTAGGTTCAAGCTAAGCTTCCTTATATAGCTCAAGACCGTCTGCTTAGGGGTGGCACCACTCACAGTGGTCTGGACATCCGTTCCATTAACAAGTAACCAAGACATTCCCCTCCAGACATGCCTGCAGGTCAATCTGATCCAGGCAGTTCTCTAATTATCAATCAGATGACTCTCAACTGTGTCCAGTTGATGATTAGAGCTAACGGGGACACAGACCTATGTACTATTTTGAATTTCTCACTACTACAATCACACAGTAGTTACCCTAGTATAGAGCATACATGTAATTTCCCTCTGTAAGTAAAAAGACAAAGACAGGGCTGGAGGGATGGCTCAGAGGTTAAGAACACTGGCTGCTCTTGCAGAGGTTCTGAGTTCAATTCCCAGCCATCACATGGTGGCTCACAACCATCTCATCATGACACCTGGTGCCCTCTTCTGGCCTGCAGGCGTACATGCAGGCAGAACATTATATACAAAATAAAATCTTTTTTTAAAAAGAAAGACAAAGACAAAACAAAGCGAAAAAATCTTCTGGAACAGTCTATAAAGGTTGTCCCTTATAAAAAGAATGCACATACGAAGCCAGGAGTGTTGATGTGGATTTACAGTCCTAGCACACAGGAGTCTAAGGCAGGATTGCACATTCTATACCACCAGGAACTACATAGCAAGGCCCTGTCTCTGATCAGATAAAAAGAATACATAGTCCAATGACTGCATTTCTAGGAATATATACATTTATATCAATCCCTAAACACCCTCTGTAAATACATTAAGTAAACCGACAGTGGGCATGACCACCAAGAAGGAACAGAAACTAAAGGTATCCAGAGAGATGTCAGCCTTGCCATTTACTATATTGTTTTAGCCTGTGCGGTGAGAATGAGCCACACATTAATTGTGGATGAAGGGTAATCATGAACTATCAGAGCAGCATATGTTCCCAGTGTGAGTGAGGAGACACCTTCCAGGTAAAGAGCTGGGAAGATACCAAGAGAGAGCAAAAGATACCAAGGGCTGATGCATCACCTTCCAAGACTCCAGTGAACATCTCCTCAGAAGAATGAGAATTTCCCCCTCTGAGACAGCAGTTGGCCTTCCCTCAAATGTGCTTTGCCTGGGGCACGCACCTAAAACTGCCAAGATCAGCTAGACCCTGGAAAATTACCTCCTAAAAAGAAAAAAAATGTAGAGTGTTTAAGGTTCATTGCCCTTTGTTCCTAGAAGACTGAGTCTTTAGTCACCTTGGAGGGAACACTTTAGGGAAACAAGCTGGGTGTTGGGTGGTTCAATCCTTCAATCTCAGACCTCTGAAGGGGTATTGTACTGAGTTCAAGGCCACAGTGGGCTACATAGTAAATTTCAGACCATCCCCAGGCAATAGAGTAAGACTGTCAGAAAAAGAGGAGGAAGAGGAGGAGGAGGAGGAAGAGGAGGAGGAGGAAGAGAAAAAAGTAAAAGAAAGCAAATCAATAATTAATCCAAAATTGAAAGCCTGAAATCACACCTGTAATTGGAGATTTCTCTCACCTGCTAGTTCCTGAATAACCACTCAGAGGCTTAATATTACTTATAAAATGTTTGACTGGTGACTCAGGCTTATAATTAGATAGCTCTTACATTTAAATTATCCCACATTTTTAAACTATGTTTTACCACATAGTTCATGGCTTGTTACCTCATTTACTACATGTTCTGCATCCTCAGAGGCTAAATGGCATCTCCCAGACTCCACTCTTCTCCTGTATTTCTGGTTTGATTTCCCACCTGGCTCTATCCTGCCTTGCCATAGGCCAAAGCAACTTTATTTATCAACCAATGAGAGCAACACATATTCGCAGCATACAGAAAGACCATCCCACAGCACACACTTATGGAACACTGTGTGGCCTGTATCTTTAAGGAAGTAGGATCTACTGGAGAGATGGCTCAGCAGTAGGCCACATGTGGCTCTTGCAGGGAATCCTGGTTTATTTCCTAGTGCCCAAATGGTGACTCACAACCATGCATAACTACAGTCCTATGGCATTTAGTACTCTCTTTGACCTCTCTAGGCACAGGCATGTGGTTCACAGTTGCTCGTGCAGGCACACACACATGAACATGAAATAAAATAACCAATTCTTTTAAGGAAGGAAGGAAGGAAGGAGGGAGGGAGGGAGGTAAGGAAGGAAGAATAGATGGATGGGGAAAGGGAGGGAGGAGAAAAGGAAAGGATGTTTTTCTGTCACTTCAAACACCAGCAGAGCTAATATTAACATGGCCCAGAGTTCCTGGAGCACACTCCTCCTTGCGACAGACAGGGACCTCACATCAGATGTCCTCTATAACAGCAGTGTTAGGTGACCTCCAGCTCCAGAATGACACTTGATTGTTCCTTCATTTCTTCAGGAACCTTGTCTCCTATGCTCTTTTCTGACTCCCCTTCAGTAGCAAAAGAAAATACAAAACTTCTCTCAGAAAGCTATGACACTGTGGTTGGTTACCAGGCAACCCTCCACATATTTTTAAATAACTTCAAATTCTTTGGCAAAAGGAAAAAGAATATTTAAGACCCCATTAAGTTTTGATTTTTTTTAAAGTACACCTGAACCCAAGTTAGCATGAAAAGGTTTGGCTGCCATTTCTGAAACCCTTGGAATTCCTGCTCTATTCGTAAGCGGAAGTCAGGACCAAGGACTGTTAGAAACACTTGACGTCGTCTGACAGTGGAAAGGGTGAATTCTTGTGCCTCGTACAGAATTATTCAGAACAATGAAAGAGGAAAGATATGTCAAGTTAACATCTGTCAAGCCAGAAGACATGACTTCCAGGGGGAAAAAACCACCATGAGGCTTGGATTTCAAGCCAGGTGTACAAGTCCTGACACAGTCCTGGCAGATGAGGGGCAGAAGCGATCCTCTCACTCCATCAGTCCTGGCACAGTCCTGGCAGATGAGGGGCAGAAGCGATCCTCTCACTCCATCAGAACCCACACTTTGGTCATCATCGCCCATTGCACCCTGCAGTGAGGAGAGCTGGGTGCAGCCATTGAGTAAGCAATCCCAACTGCAAAATCTCAGCTGGGGGTGGAGTCACTCCTAGGTCATCTAAACCCACGGCAACCCACCTCCTCTACTCACCTGCCCTCGTTTGAGAAAAGTTAACTTTACAAAATAAGACTTTCTTCTAAAACAGAATGATTCTTCCTCATGGTTCTTCAAAGTGGTACAATGTCTGGAGTTCATTTTTCTTTGTAATATTCTCAAGAAGATAAGGAATAATCAGTCACCAGCTATTTAAAGTCCTTCCACATAGCTGGAAACAGCCCGCTCCTCTACAACCTCAATCGCCACTTCCTTTTTCCTTCTTCCTTTGACAAGCTTTTTTTTTCCAACCTGGCATAGTTCACTTTTGAATTATCATCAACCTCCTTGCCACAATTCATTGAATGAATAACTCTAAGGACTAAGTATTTAGACAATCCCCTCCCTGGGGATGTTTGGGAGTTTTGGCCCTCAGAACTTTAAGACATGGTTTAAATCAAATTTCACATAAAATCAGATGTCCACTTTGCTTTCCAAAATTGGAAAACCTAACAAGCCTGAGCACAGTCTATTGCCAATGTAAGAAGCACCTGCTTCGCATTCACTGGGCGAGACTCCATTGCAACACAATCCCTACCTAGCCCTCTTCCTACATTTGTATTAGTTAATAACCCTAAGATGTTTGAGCTTTTGATTGTTTAGAATAAAATCTCCAACAACCACATCCCATTTCTAAGCAACCACCAAGTGTCAGTCATTTAGATTTAGTACCATCTGTGATGCTGTGTCAATCACCCATCAGTTTCTAAGCTACTCACAACATCCCAGTTGGTTAAGGATCGCGGTCATTCGTACTCCCTGGAAGGGAAGTCCTGAGACTAAATCGCGCAACATTTCCTCACAGGTTCTCTGGCATAAAAATACTGCTTTCTTCTACACTGATGATGATTCCAACTGGAATAAAGGGTTTGCCAGTGTTCTAATTGAAGACGAGGCAGAAGCAGTGAGCTCATTCCCACCACTAGGTAACTGGTCCATAGCCCGATGAATCATGGTCCATGCTGGGGTTGACTCTGCTGACCCTGGAGGCAATTGTGAACTAGAGATGCTGACCAGTTTGGAGACTGGTGACACGGGACTTTAGCAAACATCTGCTCTTGACTCTACTCTCAGGCTTCTCCTGAGCTGGAAAACAGTTCTCCACGTTTCTAGAAGCTTCAGTGTGCGTCTGTTTGCTTAGCTTACAGTTTCACTCCAATTTACTTACTCCCATAACACAAACTCATTATAAGAAGTAAACTACATCTTGCTCAAGAACAGAAACCACTAGATGGAATTACCATCTTCTTCATTTGTAACAGAAACGGTGCGGCAAGCATAGACAATGTGTTTGTGGCAATAACTGACATGAAATAATGAACACAGAGCATGTAGCACACTGTTTGGCAGATCACATATGCTCCAAGAAGGCCAGTTACCCACCCTCTGTGGTATTTTACTTGCTAGGAATTATGTGTACCTAAATGTAATTCACAGTCCCAGGATGCTCCCCTTCCAGGTACATCCTCTTGATATACCCTGGGACAAGACAAAGACATTGCCAGCTGTTACATTTGGATGTAAAATGTCCCCAGTAGACATGTAATATCCAGCTAATAGCGCTGATTGGGGAGGTCGTGGAACACGTGTGGTGTAAGGCCCAGCTGATAGAAGTGAGCTATGCTAGTCTGGCCTGAGAATAGAGGACAAGTTTTAAAAGTCAGGAAATGCAAACTATAGTCCTTAAAGAACACAGACTCTCCTACCCCACCTTACCCCACTCCCCACCCCCAGCTACGGCTGGGAGCTTCTGTCCCCCTCCTCACTATGCTGACGAATAGATGCCACTTTTTCTACTTGATTTGTTTCGGCTGCATCTTTTGAAGAGAGAAAGTCTTTGTGAGCAAACACATTAGCAAAATAGCATCAATGATGTTTATGCAACACCTATTGTACACCAAGCCCCACCACACTTAGTGAGTATAGCAGTTCTAAAACAACCTATCATTATCCCATTTTAAATGTGAGTCAGCATGAGCCTCCAGGAATTAGGCCATTTGGTCAAGGTCATGGAGCTAAGAAGTCATTAACTCAATACTGTTAACCATGGGGAGGAGGTGTGGGAGCTTCCTAAAGCTGGGAGGAGGTGCTATCAGCTCCTGGAGTCAAGGCAAGGATAAATAAACAAGCAAATATGGGTGCTTAGCTCGGCTCCACACTGTAGAAAACACCCTGTTCGTAGAGGCTGTCACTGTGGCCACCACTGGTGTCAAAGTGTAGTGGCTTTGATTGCCATTGGACATAGATGCTGCAAATGGCAGAAATGAATATATTCTAAAGGAACACTTTAGCTATCAGACTAGTAAAACAATGGGTTGCAAGAAATTGGAGTTCCCTCAGAAATCTCATGCTGGGAGGACAAAAGCCTGGCCATCCAGAGCAGAACCCCTTAAAATGATAGGAACCCCTTATAATGATGGGTCAATCGTGAGCAGGAATACACCTTTGGCCAGGACTAATTCGATGTGTGCACACCCCTGCCTCTCTTCTGTTTTTATTCTCTCTCTCTCTCTCCTCTCTTTCTCTCATGTGAGAGAGAAATATATATATATATACACACATTTTTAGGTTTATTTATTTTCATTTTATGTATATGAATGTTTTGCCTAAATGCATGAATGTATACCATGCACATGCCTGTTGGATCCCCTGGAACTGGAGTTGTGGTTGGTTGTGAAACCACTATATGGGTACTGAGAATCAAACCCAGGTCCTCTGTAAGAGCAATAAATGCTCTAACTGACGAGCCAACTGTCCAGTACTTCTCTATGTATCTTTTAATTTCACTCTGGGGCCCTGAAAATGAACTGGATGGGGTCATTGTATCTCACTGCCCCTCTTCTCAGTGTGGCCACATTGAATTAGTCTTTTTTCTGCTTTCTACTATTAATTTAACTGTTTTAGTTGGCTTCTTCAAGACAGGTAGCTAAGCCTGGTTTCTTGAAATCTAAATTGTAACCAGGAGTTTAGCCACAATGCTACTCTGTCCTCGCCTTACAGAGCACAGTGGGCAGAAATGTTAATCAAGTTTTGCTGAGCCCACTGACTCATTGCCCTTTAAATAGTTGCTCTCTCTCCACTCCAGAGGCCCAGAGTAGAATCAAGGAACTGCCGTTGGAGGCATACTATGTTCACGGCTGGGCAGACGTAGTAACGCTAGGCCATTGAGCACATAAATCCTGGCAGCCTTCCAATCTCACACAAGACCCCCAGGGTGATGTAAGAGAAAGCAAGCCAAGAACAGAGGGGCCGGATGGCTACAGATCAGAGACTGAAACGTTCGCTCTGAAACCAGGCCAGGGGTGCCGTGTAAGCCCACTGCGAAAGCTCTCTACCATGTCTCCCTGGTTTCCGTTAGATCTGCCGCTTTCCTAGTTAGTCATTACTATGCGCCGAGATTTTTGGACTCAGACAAAGTTTGAGCTTTACAATTTTGGCCAATTCAGTGAGATTAGCCACAGAATACCCATAACCATCACCAGACATTTAACATGAAATGGCTTTTTCTCTCTTTTTGCAATCTATTAAACTAAAATCTGTACAAGTACAAGGTTTAGAATTGGCAATGGATATATATATGTACATATATATATATACGTACACATACATATATGCATATATGTACACACGCACACACATATGTATATATTGGTGGGAGGCTAGAGAAATGATTCATCAGTTGAGAGCACTGCTCTTCCAGAGGACCCCAGCTCCATTCCCAACACCCACATGGCAGCTCACAACCATCTGTAACTCTAGTCCTAGGAGAGCAGATACCCTTTTCTGGCCTCCACAGACACTGAACACCGTGGTATACAGGTATGCATGCAGGGAAACATTCATACTTATAAAACCAAAGGAAACTTTTAAATCCTTCCAAATCCAAATATACATCATTCGACATACATGTATTATAGGACCAAACAGAGAGTGTGACTGAACTCCTGACCGTGGGCTCATAGTTAGCCAGTCCCCCCCCCCCAACCCCGCTAACTCTCTTTGTCTAGGAAAGGAGAAGAAAGACCCTCCCCCAGCAGAAAACCGAGCCACTCTGTTTCTGGAGGCAGAGTCTTCTCCAGAGAGTATCATGAGGAGCCAATAAAGAGTGCAAACAAAAGAAAACACAGCTCAGTCATCTTAAGAGAATCGCACTGTTGGCTGAGAGTTCCCAGGAAGGCACAGTTTCAGATCTCGGTGGTAGTGGACCTTGCTCAATAGATTGGCTCCGGGCACTGTTTGTCTCCTGCAGAGGAGGCAACTGGGGTCGGGGAAAGTTGGCAAGCCGTCTGTCCTGAAGGAAATTCCTCTCTGTGATTAAAGCTTGGCCTTTACCGGCATATGCCTCCAACTTACAGAATTTAATTAGAGAAAATGGGAAGGACGGAGAGGAGACCATTCCGGTCGGTGATAAATGTCTGTGTCACCATCTTGCTTCAAAATCATCCATTTGTTCTCACTTCGAGGGTGTGAAAGGCAAGAAGGACGGGAAAATGAATGAAAGGAGCTTACTAAAGTACCGGACACCCTGTTTTGTATACCCCCCTCCATAGCCCCTCATCACACACAGAAATAGATGGAGATCCTCCCAGCAGCCTTGCATAGCCCCCTCGAAACAGCTTGGACACCCCTCACCTCCCTATGCACGCAGCCCTCTGGGGTTTCCAGGCTTCCTCCCTATACCCAGGCTTCGCTGGATCTCCAGGCTTATTTGTGGAGGAGATCCGCTCTGCCTAGAGTCTGTCCCATAACAGAGCTCAGTGAAACAAAGAAAAACAACTTAACTTTTGGCGTGCACATCTGCATGGGTACTAGTGTGTCCGGCCGGAATAAACAAAAGTTTTTAAAGGCTGAAGAGATAGCTCGGTTGGCAAGCATCCCCTGAGTCACCTGAGATCCCTGATGCCCAACACCCCAACCACGGGTCACACAGAGCTTTACCTGGCGAGTGTCCCCAGCCACACTAATCGAGCCGCTAATAAAAGACCCGTGGGGTCCGTGAAGACTTAGAGGGGGGGAAGTGTAAATGCTTTTCAAGTCGTTTTCACAATTCTCACATGTTCAAATGAAAATATTTTGGTTGCACTCGGTTAAAAACATTATTAAAGCGAATTTCGCTGATCCCATTTTAGTGTCGTAACGCGGCTTCTAGGAATCTAAAGCTGCAGCCACGGCTCCTGTGTGTGGCTTCACGTTATGCTTCTCCTGGCCATTTCTGCTCTAGACGATGAGCGTTTTGATTGCCTATATGATGCTCAGTTCTATTTCCATCTTTGCTTACTGCCGTCTGCTCCTCCTTCCAGCCCTGCTAAGCTCTTGAAGCTGGGATCTTTTTCTGTGGTGTGCACACCCCATCATCAGTGCTACTGAAGTTCCTGGTGTGTGGTGTGCTGCCAGCAAATGCTTGTGAAACTAATAAACAGTGTTATAGAATCTTTTATACTAAGGGCTGACGTGGGCGGAGTGCCAAGCTGCACTATGCAAATAATGTTGATGTCTCTACTTCTCAGACAAAGACAAGATATAGAGAGATTAAGGGACTGGGAGAAAGTTCAGTGGATAAAGCATCGGTATGCAAGTGTAAGGACCTAAGTTCAGACTCACAGAAACTACATAAGCCAGATGAAGTATGTGATAGATATGTATAATTCCAGTGCTCCTATAGGGGAGTGAGAAAGGGAGGAGCATCCTCACCCAGGAGCTCATGGATCAGTGAGCCAATAGGGAACCAGAGACCCTTCCTTAAATAAAGACAGACACTCAAGGTTGACCTCTGACCTCCAACACACTCATCAACTCACACACAGATGCATGAACACACATGAACACAACTCTACACGTACACACATACCTGCACAATCTCACACATACCTACATATACACATACTCACATGATCAGACTGAAGAATATATAAAGATTAAATCATCTTTAAATGACAAATGTCAAAAGAAAAACTACAGTCAAGACCCCAGCAGCCGGTGACCCACTGGGGTCACACTGCCGGGCATTTCCCTTTCACCCCGGAAGTCCCGGGCAGGAACACAAACAGAATGCGTCTCTAGTGCTGGCACACAGTAGGTAGAAAACAAACCACTGACTGGAGGAGCTCTTGGCATCAGCATCAGCCATGACAGAAGTTCACCTGAGCGTTTCCTACAAGGCAAGCATTGCTGTTGCTCGCTTGCTCATTCCCAGCATTCAACAGGAGTCTCTGAATTACTGTGATGCACTGGGGATCCCCCCCCCGCACTTCAGGGGCACCCTGCCTCCTTGTCCTCATGTTGGTGATGGCCGTCTCATTCCTCCTGAGGACCAAGTCAAAGCCTCGACATCATGCCTGATTCCCTCCTTCCCAAAGCGTTCTTCACCTGCCAAGAAACCCTGTATGTTTGCTTTCATAGTCTGTGTCATACCTGGCTCTTGCTGGCCGCCTCCACCACCACAGCTTTGGTCAATCAGTCACGAGCGCTGCGGTGGCCACTACAGGTACTCCCAGTCCCCACGGTGACTTTCTGAGAGCCAATGGTGTTTTCAAAATATTTATCTTTAAAACGGCATTTAAAAATGTACTCCGCAGCATCTGGCTTGCCCACTCAGAATCCTTCAGCATCCTGTCGCTCACAGAGAACAAAAAGCAATGTCCTCGGAATGGCTGAGGAAATCCCTCTCCACAGACCGCATCTTCTGAGGCTCCCACCACACACTCTGCTTCAGGCTGGCCTACCATCTGGCCTTCCAACACTCCACACACACTCCCACCTCAGCCCCATGTCTGTGCCATTCTTTACCTTCCCACACGTCTCCATTTCTCTTTCTTCTAGACATTGTGCAGATGTGTTACTCTTTTAGTAAAGGGGAGACCCTCATCACCCCAATTTAAAGCTTACCTCACCCTTGCACATTCATGTGTGTGTATATGCATGTGTGCACATGTGTATGTATATGTGTGTTCATGTATGTGTGTATGTGTGTGTGCATATGTATGTGTGTGCATGTGTATGTGTGTGTGTATGTGTGTGTGCGTGTGTGCATGTGATGCGCTCACACACCTTCTTTCCCTCTTCTGTCTTTACTCCCGTCCTAGTTTGCTCTCCTGCTGTGCTAAAACACTGACCAAAGTCAACATGGGAGGAAAGGGTTTATTTACCTTACAGGTTACACCCATCATGAAAGGAAGCCGGGGAAGCAACTGAAACAGGAGCTTGATTGAAACCCCTGAGGCATGCTGCTCCCTGGCTCGCTCCTTCTGGCTAGCTCAGCTATGGTCTTTTTACACAGTCTAGGTCCAGCTGCCTAGAGATGACACTGCCCACAGTGGGCTAAGTCCTCTGCTATCCAATAGCAGTCACGGAAACATTCCACAAGCCAATCTGAGAGCAGCAATTCTTCAACTGACCATTCTGGGTGTGTCACGTGCACAGTCAAGACTAACCACCCCATTTCCATAGCGCTCAATGACCTAACATTCTTCGCGTCTCTTTTATTTGCTTCCACAGTTGTCTCCGGGACAGTAAGTGTTATAAAACAAGGGATTCTGCCCTTGTTTCTATCTGCAGTTCTCTACTCAGTATCTCAAAACGACAACCAACAAAGGCATGTGGCCTGAATGTATCTGCTTGAGCTCAACCAACTATCTCCATTTTGTAGGGCAAAAGGGTTTGCCACGTGCATTTAGCTCAGAGGCAGCTCCTAGACAATATGTAATGAGTGTTGCAGCACACCCCAATGAAAATCTGCCTGGGAACACAAGCAAGAGAGCGACCAATGGGTGTAGCTGGCTCTTGGGACATAGTGTTTCTCACTGCTACCAACCACCTGATTCAGCAAGAATCATGTCTCATCGTGAGAGGATCTCAGTGTCTTATCTCAGATCAAGCTGCTGATGAACTGCAGAGCCAACTCCAACCCATGGGTCAGATAGAGGGGCAGCACCAACTCGAGGATTCAGACTCAAAGATGCCTCATGCAGTGACACTAGGGGATGTATGGCAGAGAAGGATCTAGAAAATTCCCTCCACAGAGCCCAGAGACTCAGAACCGCAACATTTGCACAGCAGCCTGCCCAAGCGCTTTCCTAGATACAAAGAGAGCCGACAACCCTTCAGCGTTACGAGCCAAGCCATGCTTTCCTTTCCCACCCATTTCTTCAAAGCCTGTGAGCCTTTGTCTTTGATGTGCAGCCAGCCAAGCCTTCTGTCATGTGAGTATGGAGAGGGACAGTCTCATCTTCTGGGGCTCTGATCTTCCCTCTCCTGCTAACATCTTAATCTCTGCCTTCTCCTTCCTTCACTCAAAACATGAAGATGCCAACGAGACCAATCAAAACTCCACAAAGCGGAGAGACACAGAGCATATATATATATATATATATATATATATATATATATATATATATATATATATCACAGGCTCTCACCATGAGTGCCAAGCCTGAGGCAGAGCCAAGGAGAACAGTCCATCCACTTGGTGAAAGTGATTTAAAAGTGCCCCCCCCTTACCTCCCCAAACATTGCCAATCTTCTTTTTCAGTAATGGAGACCTTGAGCTTGGTACCTTCACCAAGCAATGCATCTGGTTGGAATCTGATCATTAAGTTTGGTTTCCGCTGTACTTATTTGTATAGTTTTCTACTGTGATTGATTCCATTTCCATCAACTCAGTGAAAGAGGTGGGGCTTCACATTTTGAAGAACTATCTTCCCTGCATGGGTCATAGTATCCCACAAGATGCAGAAGATGGGAGAGAAGTGACCATGCCGTTTGCACAGATGTTATTTGCGGTGTCTGGTGTGATGGGTGACTGGATTATCATGGCCCCATAGTGGAGCTGCAGCTGCTCCCGTTCCTGACACAGCCCCTAGAAGGTTGAGCGAGGTACCCCTTACACCCTCTCTCTGAAGGACGTCCCATGTTGGGCGGGAGGTTCTGAGAAGTGGGCGCTTGCAGCCATCCACAGGGTTTCCAGGTAGTTATCCAGCCCTCCTCTGGAGGTCTAGCTGTGCTTACAATGTTGGGCCAAACACTAGCACATCTAGACTCTGTAAGATGATTCCCATCCTCCCACACTCTGTAAGCCAATCCCCCACCCCGACCTTACTCCCCCCCAACCAAACTCCCCCACTAAGTATCTCCAAGTCTCTCAGCTTCTCCAAGGGAACCTCACCTAGCACAGCTCCAGTGGCTGGAAAACACCAGGTTGCTGTGGAAGAGCCCTGCACCAAAATTCCATCAGAAATAAAAGCAAAGCATTTAAATGGAAGAAAAAAATCAACCTATAGATGTCACACAACCCGAAGGCCTGTGGGAGTGGTTGAAAATTGGGAGAAAGTTGCTGTTTTTTCATTATCTATGAAGAAGCACGGATAAAAAACAAGTAGTCACCAATGCTCGAGTCTCATGGCCAGGCCACCATGTATACGGTGTGTGTGTGTGTGTGTGTGTGTGTGTGTGTGTGTGTGTGTGTGTGTGTGTGTGTACGCACACACCTGCACCCACATTCAGATACCAAAAGATCCCAGGTGCTCTATGCCTCTGTCCATCACTCCCCTCGAGACAAGGCTTCTTACCAAGTCTGGGGTTTAGCATTGCAGTCTGACTGGCAACCAGCAAGCTCCAGTGAATCCTCCTGTCTCCACACCCCATGCCATACACACAGTACTAAGGTTACAAGAGCATAAGCAGCCAAGCCTGAGTTTTTAGGTAAGTGTTGAGGATTGAACTCGGGTCCTCATGTTTATGAGATAAGCACTCTTACCCACCAGGCCATTCGCAGCCTGGCTGCTTCCTGACTTTCACAGGTCACTTGGTGAGATTCTACTTTTGTAGGCAGAGACTGCTCTTTCGTTTCCTGACCACCCAGACCCGAATAATCACACAAAACTATATTAATTACAACACTGTTTGGTCAGTGGCTCAGGCATATTCCTAGCTAGCTCTTGCATCTTAAACTAACCCATTTCTATTAATTTATGTATCACCACAAGACTGTGGCTTACTGGTAATGTTCTGGCATCTTTCCTCCTGCAGTGGCTACATGGTATCTTTTTGATTTTGCCTACTCTCTCCCTTTATCTCTGTTCAGATTTCCCGACTGACTTTTCTCTACTAACCCATTGGCCAAAACATCTTTATTCATCAACCAATTAAAGCAACACATATACAAAAGGACATCCCACATCATCTTTCCAATACCAGCCTAAAAAAAAAAAAAACCTTAAAATTTTTCAAACCATATATTGAAAATGGCAGTGTAACAGTAACTTATATTTTAATTTTTAACTTTGTAATTAAAGGAAAGGAAAGCTTTTAAAAATCAGTAGAGTCACACAGCTCTGCATTAAAAATTAATTCAGAGCTGGGCGGTGGTGGCGCACGCCTTTAATCCCAGCACTTGGGAGGCAGAGGCAGGCGGATCTCTGTGAGTTCGAGACCAGCCTGGTCTACAAGAGCTAGCTCCAGGACAGGCTCTAAAGCTGCAGAGAAATCCTGTCTCGAAAAACCAAAAAAAAAAAAAAATTAATTCAGAACTATCTGCGGTCTAGTTCCCATTTCTTTATTTCCCATCTCCATACTAGTGTCTCTCACTGAGCCACTCTCCATTTATTGGTTCCTTGTGCAAACTCGGGTGCAGACAAACACAGGAACACACACCTGGATCGAGGCTGCAGACCTACACAGGAAACTCACCTGGATGGAGGGTGCAGACATACATAGGAACACACACCTGGATCTAGAGTGCAGACATACACAGGAACACACATCTGGATCTAGGGTGCAGACATACAAAGAACACACACCTGGATCTAGGGTGAGGACATACACAGGACCACACATCTGGATCTAGGGTGCACACATACACAGGAGCACACATCTGGGTCTAGGGTGCAGACATACAGAGGAACACACACCTGGATGGAGGGTGCAGACATACACAGGAACACATACCTGGATCTAGGGTGCAGACATACACAGGAGCACACATCTGGATCTAGGGTGCAGACATACAGAGGAACACACACCTGGATGGAGGGTGCAGACATACACAGGAGCACACACCTGGATCTAGGGTGCAGACATACACAGGAGCACACACCTGGATCTAGGGTGCAGACATACACAGGAGCACACACCTGGATCTAGGGTGCAGACATACACAGGAGCACACACCTGGATTGAGGGTGCAGACATACACAGGAGTCCACACACCTGGATCTAGGGTGCAGACATACACAGGAGTCCACACACCTGGATCTAGAGTGCAGACATACACAGGAGCACACACCTGGATTGAGGGTGCAGACATACACAGGAACACACACATGTGTCTCTTTTCACAACTGGTTCCTTATAGAAGCTAGGGTGCAGATATACACAAACACGCACACACACACACACACACACACACACACACACACACACATGTATCTTTCTTCACAATTGAGACAGAGGAGTCCCCAACACTCTGCATCAATATTACCAAACTATCATTCGAAACTATTTTCCAAAAGCCATAAAAAGTCACTCCCTTTAAACTCATGATTTCAGTTATGTAAAAAAGAAAAAATATGCACAAACATACCTATTCCAATACTGTGTTCAATAAAAATGAAAACACTCATAAAGACTTAAAATGCATAGATTATTTAGTACACTTAAATACTGTACCCCATAGAGCTGTCGGGGTTGATCTCTGTGCACAGAGATTTTTAAGATGCTTTACGTGAAAAAAGAGAAAGAATGGTGTATACAATACAAGACACTGAAGAAAATGGAATATACACACAACACACATATAAAAATTTACAGATATATGTGTACGGATATATTGTCATAAGTCAGAAATGTGCCTGGAAGGATGTGCAAGAAACTAGCTTGGGCTACTTTGGAAGGAACTGAGTAGCTTTTTGAAAGGAAGATGACAGAAAACATTTTTCACTGTGTACCTTTTTTTAAGCTTTCAGCTTTATAATTTAGAGCCATGAAAACTGGATAATTATGCCTCTTGAAATAGTATCATTTGTTATAGAAACAATAAGGTGATTAGTTAAATGAGTGCAGGTCACGGAACTAACACCCACCGTTCATCTATTAATGGTTTATTGTGAGTCTGCGTTATCTGTCGTACCAAGATCTGAGGTTTAAAGAGGAGTGCCTCAGTGAGCAAAGGGAACAAAGGATGCTGGATGAATGAATGAATGAATGAATGAATGAATGAATGAATGAATGGATGGGATCTATGTTTCCACAAACAGATGTAACTGCATTAGGTATTATAAACTACTAGAACAATTCAGTTGCTGGCAGAGTGAATATATAATTGATCTCTGTGGTTACTGTGGTTTCTGACAGTGTCAGGGGTACCCTACAGAGAGCCTGCCCACTATGTACAGACCAGGGGCACGCTCTGCCAATGAGCCTTCCCAGCCTTCAGTGCACACACACACACACACAGTGTGATCAGCAGGGCATAAGCCACAAAGCCAAATCCAATGCCCCATCATCTGCAAGCTTAATGAACAAACTGCATTCGTGGCATTCATTCAGGAATTGGAATTTGCTCAAAATTCATAAATCAATACCATATGTCTTCTTCCCAGTTCTGGAATAAATAAAGTCTGAGTGTTCACAGGAATCATTTAAGGTGGATTATCAGTGTGCCGGAGATGGCTCTGCTCATCCTTGCAAGGTGTGCTCTTAATTGTCTTCTGGCTATAATGAAATTCCTAAATGAATGAAAGAATTTACAGAGGTTCTAAGTCACAGATGTCACAAAACACTGTATTTGCATGCACGTGTGTAGTTCACGCTAAAGTCTAAAACACACGAGAGGATTATAAGGATGGCTTGGTGCTATTACGTGGCCAGGAATGCAGACACAGCAAATGCCGGCTTCACCATGAGGCTGAGAAAACACACTTGCAGCCAGGAAGGCATTTATGTAAGAGCATTGATATTGCTGGCCACTGAGGGATGACGACAGTGTTTGCCTTTATAGGCTCTGCAGAATCTCACATAAGCATCAATGATGTCTCCAAAGGAGACACACACATCTCCCTGAAGTGAATTTCGATTTTGGAGAACTCACTTGTCTGGAAGATTTTTCTCTTAATTTTGTGGCCTTTCTCTTGGGTGGCAGAGAATGGATTTGAAAAGCAGGCAGCTGTCAGTCATGCTGTGGGAAGAAAGACGTCCTGCTCATCTGCCCACCTCACCGGACCCAGTTTGCAGGAGAGGCTTCCTCCCTTCAGCCATGACTTTCAGATTGTATGGATTTCTTCTGATACCCTCCTGTATTCCATACTTTTCTTTATCCTTCCTTTCCTATTTTTGTGTGTGTGTGTGTGTGTGTGTGTGTGTGTGTGTGTGTGTGTGTGTATGGGGGGCACTAATTTGTGTATGTGCACACAAGCACGTGTGAGCTTGTATGTGTGGGAGCTCAAGATTAATAATCAAGAGTCAACCGTGATCAATCCTTCACCTTATCCACTGAGGCAGAATATTCCACCAAACAACCCAACCAAGGGCTTGGTGATACAGCTAGTCTCATTAGCCAGATTGCTCTGGGGCTCCGCAGTCTCCCCTTTCTGAGACTGGATTTACAAGCTGGCCTCCAGACACAGCATTCATATGGGTTCTCAAGATCCAAACTCTGGCTCTCATGCTCATTCTGTAAGCATGCTAGTAAGTGAGCTGTCTCCTCAACCCCCAGAACTCTCATCTGAAGCTTTAATATTTATCCCTTCAGACAGCATGGGCAGGGATTTAGATGGCTATGACCCCAAGGCAAGTTAACATAGTATGTCCCAAGGATAGAAGACACCCAAACTCTCTAGCCACTAATCACACCACCCCAAGTCAACAGTACAAAGCATGGTCTATGTTGAACAGTCTCGATGTTCTTTCTCATGATGGACAGTTTAAATGTCTTAATTATCAAGCCAACATAGACATCATAAACACAATCTGAAAGATCATGTGAGCATCTTTGGAAATGATAAAACACAGCACAGCTATTCCTCAGTATCCACAACAGATATATCCTAAGATACCACACAAATACCAAGATTTGTGGATGCTCATACCCTGAGAAAATGATGATGCAGAACTTGTATCCAACCTGTGCACAACTCCCCCCCACCCCGTACCTCAGATCACCCCTGATGATGCACAGCATCTAGCAAAATGCAAACGCTGTGTAAATAGTTGTTATCCCGGGCTGTTTAGTAAATAACAACATGAGAAACATCTGCACTCTTCCAGCACAGGTGCAATATCACATCAGTCTCTTGGGTTCATGGTTGATTCCATGGATGAAGACCCCAAAGCTATGGAAGATGGGCTGTACGCTTTCTAGCAGATACTGCTGTTGGTGATATTCTACATATGTGCTACTCGCGATTGTAATAGACCTCTAACATTTAGGAGAAAGAGGATGTACTAAAATAATAATGTTTCATTAGTGTCATAGGTTTATATAATTCTTAGCATGGACAATGCATGCATACTCTTGGGCTGTGACATGTGCCTATGTAAGCACATGAATCCAAATCCTAGCTTTCCTCTCCATGTAATCTGGACCTGCCATTGCTCTCTTGATGAACACACTATGTAGAGAAACGGTTCACTGTGCCAATTTATGACATTGACAGAGATGTCACTGAAACCCCAAGCTACCAGTGCTCTTAATTAAAACAACATTAACAAGGCCACTAAATATAAAATGATACAGTTTGTCTCAGTCATCAAGATAGGAAAATGTTTTAGGCTGAGTAACTACACTATGGTGCCTCGTCACCTTTCCTGCTAAGGAAAACATCCGAAGGCTGTGACAAATGGAAGAATTTACATGTGGATGAGCATGCCCCGTCCAGTGACACTTTTGGAGGCAGACTTTAAGAACAACCCAAGATATGACTATATACCCATATCACACACACACACACACACACACACACACACACACACACCAAAATTTAAAAAAAAAACGCAGATTTTTTTCTTATGTAATTTTGAAAACGCAGGTTTACTAATAATTATTATGTCTCAGCCCATGGTCATAATATTTATTTATAAGACACTACAAAAAAGGGAGTGCAAACTGGGGAAGCAAATGCGTTGATAATGAAACAAGTAAGAGAGGACTCAGGGCTTAAGAGCACGGGCTGCATATGCAGAGGAACGGAGTTCAGTTCCCAGTACCCATGTCAGGCAGTCCACAGCTGCCTATAACTCCAGCACCATGGACTCTGATGTCCTCTTCAGGACCCAGTGAGCAACTACACACACACACACACACACACACACACACACCGGAAAACCAAAAGGAAGCCAAGACAGCTTTTGTCACTTTTGTGCCCCTCTACCTTCCGCCATAGGTGAACACAGCGTTCCTTCCCTCTGAGATGCAGCATCCAGGCGGCATCCTAGAAGCCGAGCCTGAACCAGACATCAACACCTTCAGCCCAGAACTGCGAGAAGTGACTTCCCTTTGGGTGCACCACCCGGGTCCTAGTGCTGCTCCATCTGCACTAACAGACTAAAGCAGCGTCGCGCTCCAACATCTACCTCTATGAGTATCTTATAAGAAGAGGGAAACAGAGATTCACAATCTGAAGTACTTGCATGTTTTTCAAAGGCACAGCCTGTTTAAATTCGAGATCTTAAATCGACAACGATCTTAGCCTGGGGCGGACATGAAGTCTTTGGTGTGGATTTCCCCCCTCATCATTTACTCAAGGCGCAATGGGTTCCTGGTGGTACACGCTCAGGAACACAGGGGAATAGTCAGTGAGGACGTACACTGAGATGGAAAATCTGCTTCTGGAAATCACTATAGGCTATGAAATGCTCCACATTGAGCCTTTGGTTCAGTTGTCAGAACACCCCAACATTTCACCTCTCTAAGAGAAGCCAAGAAACATGTACAAAACACAACCAAAGAGCTGTCTGCCACGTCACAGAGGTCTGTGACCTGAGGCCAGTGTGACAGACTGGATGACTTACAAACATGGGTCCTGGGGCTGAGGAGACGGCTTTATGGGTAAACGGCTTTCTGCACAAACATGGGGACATGTCACCATATTACAGCAGAAAGTCATGCATGGTGTCATGTGCCTCTGGCTACAGGGTTTGCCAGGTAAATTCAAGAAGATCCCAGGACTCACTGGCCAAAATGGTGAACTGTAGGTTTAGTGAGACATCCTGTCTCTAAGACATAAAGAAGAACAATAAAGACATATAATGTTCATGTCTGGTTTATATACATGTCCCACACTATACAAGCATGCCTCCCTCACACATACATACATGGATGCACATGCACAACACATACACAAATTGATGGTGATGATGATGATGTTGGTGGTGGTGGTGATGATAGTGGTGGTGATGGTGGTGATGATGATGGTGATGGTGGTGATGATGATGGTGGTGGTGGTGATGATGATGGTGGTGATGGTGATGGTGGTGGTGGTGATGATGATGATGATGGTGGTGATGATGATGATGATGATGGTGGTGGTGGTGGTGATGATGATGATGATGGTGATGATGATGATGAGGGTGATAATGTTCCTGAGAACCACTGTGGAGCTCTACAGAAGTCAGGAGGTCCTGGCCCCAGCTTCTGGAGAATTCACACTGAATCTCTCTGAGCTGTGTCAGTTTCTGCCAGTGATCTGTACTTCCCCCTTGACTTTAAAACTTGAACTCATGGCACTGAAACCCAGTGAAATCTTTGTGGCATGTGTGTGAAAGGAGTAGGGAGCCCTTAAAAATAGCTCCCATATCCTCTGCCAGCATTCGAATCATGTGCTGGTGTATTTCTCACCTTGAACCTTGAGGCAGATAAAAAGAGAACCATCATTTCTGAATTCGTATGCCTGACACTTATCTAAAATCAAAATTATAGAGGCTCTGAAGCATATGACCTTAGAGCACAGGAAACTGACCCATTTGTTGAGTTAATATTGGAGCAATAGACCAAAATTTTTTATTTTATATTATTAAAACTTCATCTGAAAATTAAGCTTTAATATTAAAGGCCAACAGGATATCCAGTTCTCCTGTCACACACTTGATCCTGTGAGTGACTCTCTTGATGAAATACATTTGACTTCAGAACTGTATTTCCGTATACTGGAAGAACTCCTTTAAGCTATGTACAGAGTAGCCAATCTCCCTAAAAGGTCACGCAGTAGCCTAGGAGATACTTCCACCTAAGGCTTTAATCTATATCAAAACATAATTCTGGTCAGCATACCTCTGTAAATCCAGCTGCCTACTGATGTACAAAAGTTCAAGCCTGAAAGTCAGAGTCACCCAAGGCACCCACAGTTATGAAAAGGAGAAACAAGTCAAATTCTCTCATCTCAGTGACTGGCATATTTAACAGTCAAATGCCCTGCCAGGAGGAAATGGAATTAAATCCAGGGACAACAGCATCTTCTTGCCCTCAGTCTCTCAGCAAGGCTCCGTGGGAAGGTGTTACCTGATGACCCAAGTGTGATTCCTGGAATCCACATGTGGAAGGAGAGAAGCATCTCTCAGAGGTTGTCCTCCGATGTCACAAGCATGTCATGACACGCATAATTAATCATTTTAATAAAGACAAAGCTAGTAAAGAGACTGGTGTGTTTTTTATTTCCATCTTATGAAAATTACAGAACTACTTGCTGGCTAGTTAACTAGTAGCAGGTTCGGAGGCCATGGGGATGGATTCTTCTTTATGATCAGTAGCATGTGAAGACAAAACCTGACTGCAAGACTGTGGCCAGGCAAAAGAAAGGGCCACACGGAGATGGGAGGCTCTGAAGGGCTTAGAAAGCCATTAACAGATAACTATCTAAATCTTCTGAGATTATGATCTGGCTGGAGGCTTTCTGGTCAGAACAGGAGATACTATTGCCTCCCTCTCATAAAAGTCAATCAAATGAGCCCACCAACCATCTGAACAGGAAGATGCCCCTCAGGAAAAGCCATCTGGAGACTTTAGAAGAACAGAAATCCTTAACATGCTAGTTGGTAAAACAATCTACCTGCCCATTGTCCAGCCTCATTCCTTGAGAATGCTCCACTCTCCCCGACGAAACACTCCACCCTTCCTCTGCCCCATTCTCCCCGGAGTTCCTCCGACAGAAGGACTGAACAGCCAAGGGGACTCCAGAGTGACAGAATCACTTCAGTTGTGAAAATCCTGTGTCAAATACAGGGAGGAGCCACAGGCCTGCAGCTCAGTCCTGGAGTCTGAGAGTGCTCCCAATGCCTCTGCAGAAGCATGAGTCAGATGGGTAGCATTTCAGCTACTCAGCAGCCTGCTGAGGATTGATCTTGGAAGGCAGGCTGACGTGCGAAGACACACACTGTCGAGCACTCTCAGAATAAGTAGTGCCTTGGAAGGAGTGGGGTGCACAGGTCAGTTATCAAACATTCTGCTGAAGTCTCCAGAGATCCTGTACCCCACCCATAAGTTTGCACACTCACAGAGTTGCTCCTGACTGGGGTTGTGGGGAGCGAAAGATGTGTGTCCTGGAGGAGGCACACTGTCGTACACACCCGTAGGTCAGGGCTAGTCACTGTCCGCCCTTGCACAGCTGGGCAGTGGGCTGTGTGATGCCAGCCTCAGGGGAAGGTTAACTATTTCCAGGTGATAATGGTGAAAGACCAGTCTTTCCCGATGGAAATACTGAGGAGAACATGGGTAAAAGCATGCAGTGGTTGGTCCTTCTGTAAAGGCCTGCTGGACATTAAGGAGCAAATTTCATAACCATGTATTACTGAATAACTACATGGGAATAAAGAAGTTAGAGAGAACCCCACTGAGCCCCTGTGGAGCTCACAGCCTAGTGAAGCAAAAATCATCAAAACATATCATTTAGGCCATCCATCAATGCTATACAGAAATGATGCAGGACAGCGTAGTCCAACAGAGCTCTCTACAGTGATGGAAATATTTTATATATGTGCTGTTAGTATGGTTGCCAATAGAGAGCCTCTGAGGCTATTTATAGCTTCAAATGGGTAGTTTCACAGAAATTTTTTGAAGTACTTTTTAAAAAGGAGATTGATGGATTGAGCAATTGGGTGAGTGGGTGATTGTGTGTGTGTGTGTGTGTGTGTGTGCGCGCGCGCGTGCGCTATGGAAGAAACATACCATGAGCCATAGCTTTACAACAGTAAGGACTAACAGTCAGTCATGGGTACAAAGAGTACAGTCTGGGAGAACTTAGGCTCTAATCATACAATTTATATAAATGTGCTTGACTGTGTAAGAGCAGCTTTCTGTTAGCTGTTCATCTCATCTGCGTGTTCAAACACGCCACCCTCTGTGGTCTGGGGGGTGGGGAAGAGAAAGTAGCTGAAGATGCCTATTATTAGTGGACTAATTAAAGAAATTGGGCAGAGGGGGCTGACAAAATGGCTCAGTGAGTAAAAGTGCTTGCAGCACACTCTTAAAGAACTGAGTTCAAATCCCAGAGCCCGTATGAAGTGGGAGTAAATAACTGAGAGCACAAAGTTGTCCTCTGACTGTCACAGGCATGCCACAGCACACACCCACCCATGTGTGTGCATACGACACACACACAAAATTAAGAAATGAAGAATCAATTTATAGCCAAATAAATTAATATTGACACCCATAACCTTTTGAAAAGTGCTCCAGTGTAAGTAGAAGGGGAAATAATATACCAGACATAAGAACAGAGTCTACTCGTAGAGCAAAAAATATGAACAAATTCCACTTGTTTGTTTCCCAGCTGCTCAGCGGCTCAGACCCGAAATAATCACACAGAAACTGCATTATTTAAATCACTGCTTGGCCCATTAGCTCTAGCTTCTTATTGACTAACTCTTACATCTTAATTTAACCCATCTCCATTAATCTGTACATCACCACGAGATCGTGACCTACCAGCAAAGTTTCAGCATGTCTGTCTCTGGCCGTGGCTCCATGGCTTCTCTCTAACCCCGCCTCCTTTCTCCCAGCATTCAGTTTAGTTGCCTCCTTTCTCCCAGCATTCAGTTTAGTTGCCCCTGCCTACCTAAGTTCTGCCCTGCTATAGGTCCAGAGCAGTTTCTTTATTAATTAACCAATCGTATTCACAGCATACAGTGGGGAATCCCACATCAATTTTATGTTTGTTGTCCTGTACAAGTTTGCAAGAATCTGCTGAGTCTGGCTGTCCTGGGAGGTGAGGCAGATCTACAGGGGTAAGGGTAGGGAAAGGGAGGGGTGGGGATAGGGACTCCTTTTCTTGTATTTGTATCACACACTTCTTCACCATGGATGTGTAATGTAAAGTATTAGCTACTTAAATAAACATAACTTCCATGTGAAAGTCATCCATTCTTCCTTGTGAAAAAAAACCAAAGTCCATCCCCCTTTCTCTCCCCTCTCCTCTCTTCTTACTTTTGTACTTTTCTTTTTTTATTTCTCAGAATCCATTTCTCCCCTTTTTTGTAACAGAAGGTAACTTTATGAATTCAAAATAAATGATAAACTAAGAGTTATCAGCCATCATTTAGGGTTGGACACAAGTCAAAGCTATTTTGGAGTAAAATCCAATATTTCTGTGCTATTTTGCACACATGGTAGACAGATATCCACACAGGCAAAGCTCCCATTCACATGATATAAATAAGTCAATAAATAAGTAAGTAGGCAAATAACAGCCAATGAGCATTAGTTGAGTGCCTACTATGAGTCAGGCCTTCGAGTAAGACAGAGAGACCGTTCTTTGTTGAAAAGTATATTACTATGCTTACTTTTGTATCTGAAGAGGCTTAAAAGAAGAGAAATTAGGTGATTGGTTTCAGTGTCAGTAAGTTGGCCAAATTGATCCGAGTGGAAAAAAAAAAGAGCGCTCGGTGATGAAGATGCAGGAGGACGATGCACTGCTCCCAATAAGCCTTCTGCTTGTGGACCTTACTTTAAAGTTGATACTGAAAGATAAAAAGAGCTATACCGTACCATATGCCTACCTCTCAGACATACATAGATATCCCATGGCATGTTTGCAGGTCTATAGGACAACAATGGATAGAAGAGAAGACTCAAAGATGAGCCCGAGTAAGTACCCAGTGAAGGAGATGCAATTTCAGAGATGGCCCCAGAACAATTGGACATCCACACACAAACAGGAACCTTGCCCTCTGCTTCGCTGAAAGGTAAAACTTGTCCTAGGAAAGACCACGCTATGGGCTAATGGGCTGGCCAAGTGACTCATTGTGTGAGGCACTTTCTGTGATGACCTGAGATCCGCCCTGGATCTGCGAGATGGAAGGAGACAACTTTCCAAGCTGTCCTCTGACCTCCTAATGCTTTCTCCCTCTCTCCCTCTCCCAGCCGCCCCCCCCCACATACACACACAAAATAAAATTAAGAAAAGAAATACACGGTTATGATGATGAAAGGGAACATTACAGACTGTGAGAATCTATCCACTAGCCACAAATCTGGAGACATTTGCATGCAGACTACACGAAGAACTCTCCAAACCTAACGGTGAAAAGACAACCCAAGCATTCTCCTTACAAATGTACACAAACAGCAAAGAAGAACACAACAAGGCAGTCAACAGTACTCCCGCTCAGAGAAATGCACGCAAAAATTATAGGCAGCATCTCTACACACCCACAAGGATGGCCAGAGTAAACTAAAGGCACCATCAGCTCCTGGAGGGGATGCAGAGACGTGGGTCACTCACACACCACTGGTATGAATGCAAAAGCAGCAAGAGTACTTGATGCTTGTCAAATCAAGAGGAGTAAGAATTGCTAGGAGACACGCAATGGTCTTAAACATGTGCACACACACGGGCACACACACATTTATATTATGTTATATATAAACATGTATATGGATAAACACATATACATAATTCTATTTTATTCTGTTCCAAGGAACCCTGCCTAATAAAGTTTCAAGCAACCAAATCTACAACTACCACCCAACCTGGCACTGGTACTCCTGAGTATCTCAATGCGGTTATGAAAACTTACATTCATACAATGTCCTGCACATAAAAGTCTCGTCAGTCCTCTCTATCCACCCAATCTGGACAGAGCCCAGAGGTCCTTCAACAAGTGAAAGGTCCAAAGGACCTCCGACCCATCAATACCATAGAGTGCCACCTAGAATCCGGCAGCATCCTGAGAAAACTGAATGACTCCCCAGACAATGGACCATGAGTCAAACCAGGCCCTTCCCCAAAGGATCCCTAAGGTTTTCTTCTGAAAATGACAGAATTAGAGCTGGGTTGGTGGTGTCAAGAGTTTGAGACCATGGGGAAGTGAGGGGCAACCTTGAAGAACTCTGCCATTGGCTGGAACCTCATGACATCACCAGGCCCACTCGGCCTCCACCTCCCATCTCACCATGCCGGGATTTCAGGTAGTGTAGGTTCTGGGGATTTGGATTCAGGCCCTCACTCTCACAAGCAAGGCTCTTTAACCATTGTGTCAATTCCCCGGCCCTCCACCTTGATTCTTTACAGCTTCATGTGAGTCTACAATTATCTAAAAATAAAAGTCTCCACTGAAAACAGATGAGATCATGATTTTTTTTGGACAGGGTCTGGGGTCGGCCTAGGGCAGGAAGGTTCACAGGTGTGGCCCTTCACCGCAAAGAAGTTTGCCAAATCTTGTCCCCTCAGGCTGGCTCAGAACTCCATCAGAGCACAACACACACCAACTCAGAGGCTTAGAACTCTAGTAAAGTAGGAGGGCCCACAAATGCTCCACAAAGCAGCTTCCAAATCTTTACCCAAACACCACCCGGCCGCATGCTAGAGAGAGGAGCTATTTTAATTCCTGCGCTCACACGCATCTCGTGGCATTTCAAAATTCACAACTTCATTTTAAATCCCACAGGAATGGGGGCGGAGGAGAACGGCAACCTCATCTTCTCCTGGCTCAGGCTCCCCAAAGGTTTGAGCTCCATCCAACTGGAGCCAAAATTGTAGAGTAAGAGGAAACTCCAGCACAGCCTCCTGCATTCCCCATGTGTGGGAAAGTGGGGCTATCTCTGCCTATCCTTGAGGATGGGGGCTATCTTTGGCTATCATTGCCACCCATAGCTGACTGATCATTCACAGCGGTTGACCTTTGAACACTGTGAATGTATAAACGACCAGTTGACGGCACAAGCTTTTAAGTCAGACCGTCAGTTTGCAGAGGACGATGACCGAGCTGTGCAGTTTGAAGTGGTTCTCAGGGAGACACAACACTGGTGAGCACTCCGTGGACATTTGACAGATAATAATGAGCACAGATGCCTCTCCCCTGGGAAACAAATTCTTAAAGCACCGAAGGCAAATTACTCCTCGTCGAAAATGGCAAGGTCGCCTAAAAATAAATATTGTTCGTCACCTAATGGATATAATTTTAAAAACATGCTGGCAGATGTCTGGATATCATTGTATCAGTAACTTGGTTTATGTCTCCATACAAAGCCATTAAATCGGTCATTCATTGCTAAATCTATCTGGGTGATGAAAATTAAAAGCCAAGTACATGCGCAATTAATCATATCTTTCATGAGGACTGAGATGGCAGCTGGAAAGCTATCCTTATGTGGAAATTGTGTCAGTAAATGGAGTTGGATGGAGCCAGAACACTGAAGGATTTTCCCCACACTGCATGCAGAGGGTCTACCTGAACTTTCATTTCACGTTGGCAAACTTCACCCAAAAGCCCCTCTGTCCTATAGAGAGCCAACTATTTTACAGATCTTACTGGATATTGTATTTGCCCGGGAAGGTGCCTCAGTACGTATCAGAAAGTCATCAGGTGACCCTAATCTATTTATCGGATCTTCATGTGATGACCCTTAGTTTTCAAGTATTATAGTTTAAATGTGAAACACCTCCACTAGCTCATCTGTAAGGACACGTGCCCCATGTTGGAGCATTGCTTCAGGAGGTTGTAAAACATTTGGGGCTATGCGGCCAACTGGCATTAGGCCACTCAGGGTGGCCTCTGAAGGTCCAGCTCCACTTCCTGACTGAGTGCCTTGCTTCCTGAAGCTGCCTCTTTTGTGTTCCTGCTACTACAGGCTGCTATACCCCCACTACCATGCCTCCCTTGCCACTGCAGACTGCAGCCTCTGAGCCAGGAGCCAAAATAAATCATCCGTCCCCTGAGCTGCTTCTGTGATTTGGTCCCAGTGGCAAGAGGTCATCAAATATATCTGGGCACTGTAACAAGTGAGTCAAAAATCTAAAACTCTTAAATGAAATATGATATGCTTTGTGGGATAGTGGGCCAAGTGAAACAGGGAAATGAAGGGGTGAAAAAAATATGTTTCCCCCAAATCTGCCCATTCCCTGTCTGCTTTTCAAGACACCTAAATTAAGAGGAAAATCTCCTGGCCCCGCAGGTTCATTCAAACTGGCATTTTAAGGAGAAGTGCATTTCCTTTGGAGGCATTATGGACATTTATGCAAATAATGTGGAAAATTGTATAAAGGCAAATGTTCCTTCTGTCCCTAGCATCAGCGGCCAGTGGTATTTGTGCGTGTACATAAACTATCCCTTGAACGTTAAATGGGTTCTTTTACCTAAACAATAGCTTTGAAGAGAAGACTTAGTGCGGTAAAGGCTAGGAAAATAATAACGACCCAAGTGCTGCCATCTCTCCCAGCAGTAATTGTAGGACTGAACACAGTCTGGTAATAAATATTAATTGGGTTTTCTCTGTGCTAAGTGTTGAGCCCCTCATGATGATCACGTATTAGGTAGATATCGAGAGTCTCTGTTCTTACAGAATAATCAGGCTGGTAAATATTTTAAAGCTCACACCAAGTCCTAGTCATCCTGCTGGGATTTTTAATGCACCCTTATATCAGAGGCAACAGCCACAGGAACCTTCTTCAATCCGTTCTCTAAAAGTCTTCATTGAGTGTCTGCTATAGTGAGCAGAGAGAGAAATCCTATGCCCTGGAGGTGGGGGGAGGGTACACAAGTAATAAGTAATATACAGGCTAAAATGTGCAAGGTAGTAAGACTTGAAAGAAAAAAGTCTACAGATACAGATGCAGTGAGGGAAAAACAAGAATACTTGGAAAGGTCTCACTGAGAAGGTGAGAGGGGAGCACAGGAGAGGGGGAACTAGGAAACACCTGGGAAGCAGCATGAGGGGCAGGGAGGAGCAGGAACAAACACAAGGTGGTCAGTGGAGGACTCAGCTGCAGGGAACACAGTGTTGAGCAAGAATGGAACGAAGATAAAGACTGGGGATGCTGCAGGCAACTACTACAATGCTACAAAGAGGAGGAAAGAATGGAGCTTCGACCAGAGTGGTATCTATAGACAATTAGATTCTAGGAGACAGAGTCTAGATAGATCTCAAAGACTGAGCCCACAAGGTCTCTTGATGGGCTGGCTGTAGTGGTGCAAGACAAGGAAAAAAGAGATATGGTGCCCAATTTCCTTGGATTTTGGCTTAGGATTGATTTTGCCAGAGCAGCCACAAAACACTGCCTAGTGGCTAAGATGAAGATAACGTCAGCGGAAGCAAGTACGTGTAAGCCAATCAAGGTTGTACGTGCAGTAAGCTTATGGCCTCCTGGGCCGTCCATTGGAGAGGCGAGCAGACAGAGAACTGGCCAGAGTGGAGCTTAACTGGTCTGTGCCGATAAGTTGTTAGATATTGGAAAAGAAAGGTTATTTAAACACTAAGTCGTTGAGGAACTGCGTGTCCATAAGGAAAATAGGTCTAAATTTAAGCTCTGAGAATTGCACTGTGGATCAGCCAGGATAATTATGGATAGAAAACTCTCTCCATTGCAAGGAAACAAACCAAATGAAGATCTGAATGTAATCCATCTAAATAACACACTTAGCGGGTTAATGACGCAGACACCGCCTGTTCCACTCATCTAAGAAATCTCGAGATTCTTTTGAGAATTAGGTAATTATAGATAGCTGTTCCCCTCCTCCTCCTCAACTCCCCAAATAGAAACATCCACATTCCTGAACAAATATTGCACCCAGGGCACAGCCTGAGACCTGGAGCAACCAGTGCAGATGACTCTAGGGACAGACATGAAGACACAGAAAGCTCTCAATTAAATGAGCTGAACTTCATTTGGCTTTCTGATGTTCAAAGCAAAGAGTAGGTTAATACCTACTGTGATTGCTTAGGACCAAGTTTAGGACTTTCATTGAAGGTGCCCCGTCTATGACCCACTCATAGAAGTGAACTTGCTTCCTATACATTGACAAATTGCCTAGTTATAGCTTCCTGTCTTATTTACATTATAAACCATATTACATACATATTTATTTGCATATATTTTGTAAGAACATTATCCAAATGAAAGAAATAGTTATAGCTAAATAAATTCCACCACAAAAGAATTTTCACTGAATGAGAATGAAGATATTTACCCTGATTTAAACATTTAAACCACAAACAAATCAAAGCACAACATGGTACCAGAAATATGGACACTTTCATGTTTTGATGTATTCTGCAGCTCTTTTAAGAGGTCCTGCTACGAAACACTTAAATGGCGTTGATAAAAGCTGACTGCATGCTTGTTTGTTTTCAGCCATAGCAGGAAAAAAGTTGTGCTGTTTAAAAATGCTGGCGTTCTGGTCTGTACTGCCAGGATAAACTCTGACTCTTTCAAGCAGGCCGTCCTGACTGTTGTTTGACACTGTTGCAGCTTGCTTGCTGGCAGGGACCTTGAAATGCCATAGAGTTGTGGCGATAAACATGGCTTCTGCGGGTACCTCCGCCATGAGGCTGGAAAGCTAAGGAATGGGCTGGATCTAGCTGTCAAAGCCACGTCTTTAATCCTACTTATATTGCTTGATAAATTAAAGACCCGTGTGGTCAGAAAAAGAGAGATATACAGTAAAGAGAGATTCAAAGACAAAGAAAACCTCTAAATGGTTTGCAGTGAGTTAAAAATACATGCAGGCTAAAAGTTAAAGTTCTTACAGTTAAAAAAAAGAGAAAGAAAGAAAGAAAGAAAGAAAGAAAGAAAGAAAGAAAGAAAGAAAGAAAGAAAGAAAGAAAAAGGAAGTAGTTTGTTGTGGTGGTATACACCTTTAATCCCAACACTTGGGAGGCAGAGGTAGATTGACCTCTGTGACTTCAAGGTGTGGCAGGACACACCTTTAATCCGAATGCCTGGGAGGCAGATCTCTGTGAGTTCAAGGTGTTGTAGCACACACCTTTAATCCCAGCACTGGGGAGGCAGAGACAGACGGATTTCTGAGAGTTCAAGGACAGCCTGGTCTACAGAGTTATTCCAGGACAAAGATATACAGAGAACCTGTCTCAAAAAATAAAAGTAAAAATAAACGAAATAGAGGTTAAAATAAAGCCGTACAAAGATGGAAAATATACAGAGAATCTTGATACTGTATACTATTATGCTCTCTTTGAATTGTTTGAATGCTGAGGAAGGAGAAACAGCTGCTAAAAGATATTTGTTTGTAAATGCTGCTGAACTAATCCAAGAAAGATATCTTGAAAATACCTTGACTTCAGAATTTGGATCTAAGGATATGATACTTTGGAAAAGAGATTCTTCTTTTGTTTTTACAGAAAATGAGACTCTGTGGATTGCTTCTATCCCAATATGGTATGATAGACCACGCCCTCCTGAAAGGTTGCCGTGAACACCTTCAGAAAATTACTTTACCCAACTGATGACTGAGATGAACCTGGCACACAGGTTACACCATGAAAGATCTGATTAACAGCGCCCCCATTCAGCATGAAGCAGTTTGGAGAGAAATAACTGCGCCCATATTCCCAAATATTGTTTATAAGTGTTCTTTTACATTTAAAGGGGGATATGATATGGAGATGAATAATTTGCATTGATATGGATTTTGCTTTAGTGATTTAAATTTAAAGTAAATTTTGTTATATGTATGTGTATTTCTGATACTGATTAATGTATTGTGATTGTGTAGTTCATTTAAAAATGTAATGTATATAGGTTGTTAATGGATAGTTATCAATAATATTAAAACCTGTAGTTATGTTAGTTAGATTTTCTAGCTATATAGAGATATTTTAAGTTACATAGGCATTCTTCATATCTTTCAAAGACTACAGAATATCGCATTTTAGATGTTTTAATAACTTAGGACTGTTCATGACAATGAGACGTGTCTGCTCCTGGCAGCACCAATCTACTTCAAGAAGATGATGGGCATCGAAGAGGATCCTTATTGAGTTTGATAGCCATTTGGGCAAGAAACTGCTTTTGCCTGGACTATTGCATAAACTGAACACAGAGAACCCTCAGAGAGAGGACTGCTGAACTTGCCTATAGGTGAGATGATCTCTCTGGGTTCCTGATTCATGAAAGAGTCTTCGAGTAGTAGTAGTTCCTGATTCATGAAAGAGTAGTCATTCTGTGGGACACAGCAGATAGTGACTGAACTGTCTTTGAAATTTCCTGCTTCATGGGAAAGTCTGTTGGATACTGTGGGCCTATAGGCTGAAGATAGATGCCCCTACAATACAAAAGAACTTTGGGTGACTGTCCAGGCAGCAAGATGTCTCTGTCATTTCTAGAGTTTTGAAAATAGCTTACTTCTTGTTCACCTAGGTAATATTGTGTTCTTTTGGAGTCTTTGATGGAGTTGAAGAATAGATAGATAGTTATAGTTTTCCTTAGTTATGATAAAAGATAAAGTAGATATAAATACTGTAACTGTAATTCTTACTTGATAACTTGTTATATGTAATTTTACTATGTTAAAGTTAAAGCCTTTCTTTTTATTGTTTAAACAGAAAAAAGGGGAAATGATGTGGGAGAGTCTTCTGTTTGAGTTGATTTCATTGGATAATAAAGAAACTGCCTGGCTCATTTGATAGACCGCCCCTTAGGTGGGTGGAGTAGACAGAACAGGAAGAAGGAAGTGAGGTAGATGGCTCAGTCAGACACTACGCCTCTCCTAAGTTAGACAGACTGCCATGCCTCTCCTCAGAGAGAAGCCAGACGCGAGGAGCTCCAGCCCAAGATGGACGTATGCTAGAAACTAAATGGTAAGGCACCACTTCGTGGTGCTACACAGATTATTAGATATGGGTTAATCAAGATGTGAGTAAGAGGCTGAAAATAATGGGCCAGGCAGTATTTAAAAGAATACAATTTGTGTGTTGTTATTTTGGGGCATAAGCTAGTCAGGAGGCTGAAAGCAGGGTGGCGGGAAGCCGGCCCACAGCTCCACACTACAGTATTCATTAGAGTAAATTTAAATGTAAATAGTAATAATGATAAAATATGCCTTTGGACACGATCGGACAGAAAAGCAAGGAAATCAGTGATCCTTAGATGCGTCTGGCAGCCTTAACTCGTCTTTGATTACATTAAAGATAGCACTGCAATCAGAATCAATGCCATGCACTTTCTCTGCACGTGCACATTATTATCTTATTTCATGGTCCCCAGACCATCTCTAATCTAAATAGCATACACTGTATAGATTGGAAAACTGAAGCCAAGGAAGGTCAAAGGTCGCAGACCTAATGAGTCAAACAAGCAGAATTCATTCCTATCTTGTTATCATATCTTTCCCCAAACCTGGGAACATTCTTTGACACAACAGCTGCTTACCATGAAATGCAGTTTACTTGTTTAATTATAAACACTCCCAGACATGACTCTCCTCCACAGACGCTTGTCTGGATTCCTTTATTAAAGCCATTGTCATATTAGTTTACTGATTGCAAGGTCATCCTTCACTGAATGGTCCCTGGGTGTATCAACATATACTCTCTGCCTGCTGACTAGCTCTCTGGGACTCACACAGTGCCTAGAAAACACACGTCGAGTACTAATCCAGGCTCGAGAAAGCCTGGCATAAGACTATCAACATGCCCGACTTGGGACACCAGGTCCTCATTGTCACTTCCTCCCACAAGAAGCCCCCACCTTTGCAAGGGTCATTCTACCAAAACTTTAGTTGGCACCCAGTTTTGACAACAATGTCACCAGCCTTCTTTGTAAGTTATAGCAAAAGATCATCTTAGCAGGCTGGCCTACTGGTCGAACCAAGGTTGACAAATAAGGCCTGTTTTACATCTCCTGACTTTTCTATCTGTGAGTGAAATCATAATGCAACGAATATTCTAGTGTATATTTGAGTAAACACAGCCCAAATGACTCCATCTTGAGAAGCTGGACTATCCAAAATACTGTAAATATAAACCGAATGCAAACTAGACTCTGTTTCCTCTCCTTTTGCCTCTAATATCCATCCAAAATTTGTTGGCATGCCCACAATACTATACTGTGTCAATTAGAGTAATATAGGAAGAAGACATGAAAGTGATGTTAACCAGTTTTTCCTATAAATCACCCTTGTCAGGATTTGGCGTCAACCCTGATCCTCATAAATAATTCATATCCTGTGCATTAATAATGCATGTCCTCTTCCTGTTGGAATGCTCTCTAGCATGGGATGAATGTCTAGTCCCAATCCCTTCCATTGACATGATGGAATAAATGCAAGCTCAGGATGTGGCTTTCTAAGGCTCTCTTTAAAACTGTAACACTTGGCTACCCACCAGATCATAAAAAGTAGGATACTCTTGGGATTTCTTCTGCTTCACGTGGAAGTCACTCAGCTGGGAACCCCAGAGAGAATCAACAAGACTGTAGCCAAACCAGTAAGGTCAGTTAGTTCTGTTACCATTCTCCTCAGTGCTGCATTTACAACAGTCACGGACACAGAACTTTACTGTTCAAACAGAGTAACCAGCAAAGGGTGGGGGAAGCAAAAAAAGAAACAGGCCAAGGGAACCAGAGTTTTATAACAATCCAGGATGTTTCTCCCCAGCAGACAATCCTCTCCAGCGTCGTTTGCTACTGAGAAATTTCTTTTATTCTCAATTAAATTAAAGGCACGTGTTTTTAAAGTCCAGAGACCAAATAAAAGAACAGTAGTGAACTTCACATATCTGTGGAGAAAGATATTCAATGGATCACTCACTCAAGCTGGGCCATTGATACTTGCACTAACACCAGCCGTCATTGCTAAGTAAACTTATTTCCCATCCCTGCCTCAAACCCAGCCTCTGGCAAATGAAAACCAACAAAAACAACCACAGTGTTTGACACATGGCAAGAAGAAATGTGGCAACACACACACACACACGTTTATATATTCTAGTATCCTCCCCTCCCTAAAGATGGTACCACACTTAAAACTCAAAGATAGGCAGGATGGTTTTCTCCTAACGTGCCCCCAACGAGAAGAGAGAGAGAGAAAGAGAGAGAGAGAGAGAGAGAGAGAGAGAGAGAGAGAGAGAGAGAGAGAGAGAGAGAGAGAGAGAGGGGGAATCTTAAAAGGGGAGGCACTGGGATTCTTTTCCTTCCTTCCTTCCTTCCTTCCTCCCTCCCTCCCTTCCTTCTCTCCTGCTCCTATTCCAGGATCTCTACACCTGCACCATGTTCCACATGAAATGATCTTCCAATGGGACTCAGAATGTGAATTCTAAAATGCAGAAACCCACAGCCCAAGCTCAAGAACAGGGACCTGGTACCTGAGAGTTGGCCCTGTCCAAGGCCAGCTCTCTCCACCTCTGCTAACACCTGAGCCAGGGAGCAGAGTCCCTGAGACAGGAGAGTCACTGTCCTTGATCCCCCTCAGGGCATCTGCCCTCTGTCCTGGCCTCCATCCACCCCCTGGAAAAGTTAAGTTGGCACGAGTGAGACGCTGGTAGGGGACGTCCGGCAGGCTCAGCACCATGCCGGACTTTCCAGACACAGCACCCATGGCTACCGGGAAATATTTATTCCAAGTCAACTGGCTCTGGTGGCCACCGTTAGAAAGTCAAGCCATCCGAGAGATAAAGATAGCTCCATGACATACCCAGACGCTGGCGCTAGCGCCGCAGTCACAGTAGCCTGGGATGTTGGCTGCAAGAGCCACCGTGCAAGGCAAGTCCCCAGCGCGGGGATGCTGGCTGCAGACACAGACCCTGAAGTCGCGAGCAGGGAGCACGGAAAGGATGAATACGTACCCCTAGGCGTCTGCTCCGGATCCTCACGTACCCCTGCTTCACAATGTCATTAAAATTGGAAGCCATCCCAGACAGACAGCAACCCTGCTGCCCCCAGAGCCTGCAAAGCGCCCTGAGTGGCTTCGAGGAGGGATGTGGGGAGGGTCAGGACAGAGAGTGAGGGAGTGAAAGTTGACAAGGCGATGCAGTGAGACCGGACGTCAGAAGGCGCACATCGCTTCCCTGTCTCCCCAAAGCCTGAAAGTGGGCGGCCGCCGGCGCCCAGCAGCCACTTTGGGGGAGAGTGGCGGGGAGGCGAGACTGGAGCGCGGCGTCAGCTGACTGGGTGGCAGCCTGCCAGGAGGAGGAGCCGCTCCAAGGAGGAGGAGGAGGACCTGAAAGGAGGAGGAAGAGAGGCGAAGGAGGAGGCAGAGACGGCCCAGAAGAAGGAGCACCGGTGTCCCCTCCCGCGGCCTCCGCCCACCTGGCTCCCAGCTGCCCTGATCCCACCTCCTTTCCCCAAGAGCGCGCTCCGCCCTCCCAGCGCGTTACTGCGACCCTCAGGGACGAAGCTCCCAGTCCTGGCCTGTCTTTAGAGAGCAGACATCGGACTCTTGAACCAGCTGTGTGTGCCCCAACCTGTCTCTTCAGCCCTATCTTTTCCCCAGAAGAGCTAATTAAGGGTGTGTCTGTATCCAAGGAGACTGAGCTGAGCGGTTTACCTGTGACCTAGAGAGAGCCATCTCTGAGGCTTGTGTGCAGCTCTACAATGAGGACTCCCTGCTGTCAAGCCCTAGGCTTCTATCAGTTGTCCCTATCTCTTGTTTAAGTCTGCCTTCCCACTAGGGCTGTAAGTTTCCTAGGAGCTGATTCTTGCCACTGGCCTGTCCTCAGACCCTGGCCCTGTGTAGGTGATCAATAAATTTTAGGACTTTATTAAGGTGGCTAGCATGTAGCACACACTGCTCTGTCCTTTGTATGCATTGACTAAGTTCAGCTTTGAACCCATTAAGGTGTGGCCGCTTTTGTGTAATTACCAAGCTCCTAGGGAAATCTCCGTAACCTGACAATACACCTGTCCCGGTAAAAATTGTAAATACTCCGAGAACGCTAAGATGGATGGGAATATGAAGGATTGAGTCCTGCTCCTGATCCCATGACCTTCCTTAAGCAAAGTTGCAACGTTAAGCTGACCACTGCTGATACTCTCCGAACATCATCCTGCCAGGCTTTGCTAAAGGAAGAATAATCAAGGTTTTAGCAACTATGTTTGGCAGAACCTGAAGCCGAGAAGAGCCACACCCTGAGGACTTGTCCACCATTCCACAGCTGGCCACCACAGGGGCCAGGACTGCAGGGACAGTGGGTTGAGTGTTGCAAAGTACCAATGTAGGGCCAATGTCATAAGCTTAAGGCTGCTTCTTGATCTCCAAGGTAGGACTTTCTCTTCCCTTACTTAAAAGCTAGACAGTTCTCAGTCATCAGAGGTGACCCCAGTTCAAGCTACTGAGCTGGGCGACCTTCAGTGAGAGTCGTGGAGGAAGAGTCTTCTATTTTACAGGACGTTAGGCCTGATGACAGTCAAATCCTCTTATCTCTAAGATGACATAGGACTGACTTCCTTTCTCAGTGGGAAATCTCATTTTAGTCATCCTAGTTTGATGGGTATTAGTCAGTCAAAGGAGAGAAATCACCCAAGAATGTGTCATAGAATCGAGACTGTTAGAACCAGAAAGTAGGTATGCGGGTGGGAAAAGCGCTTTGCTGTATTGTAAACAATCTGCTCTGTCTCCTTGTTTCCATTCTACGGGGAAAAAAATGATGTGTTAAGTGTCCTTCACCCAAAGAGGAGACAATGGTGAAGTCATTTGAAGGGCTGCTTACAAGAGCTGGCACTATTAGCCAGTACTACCCATGGCAACTATGAAACAGGGGTGCTTGAGAATGACATCTGTCCAACCCTTCACCAGCAGACCAATTACACTGTCATAGGAACAGAGGACGAATCAATGCGTAAGGAGCTTGAAGTGAGTGACTCACAATAACAGAAACCATCGATGAGAAAGACAGATATGGAAGACACGAAGATCAAAGCAGACTAGAAAACGCCAGACTAGATTGGGAGAAACATATGGTTTTTTTTTTTTAATTGCAAGATTGAATGCAGGTTATGCTTTTGATTGGTTGGTTTTAAAAAATCAAACTGATATCACACACACACACACACACACACACACACACGACTGGGGTATGCCAATCACAGCGCAGCCCCTAACTCTTCTATAGATTAGGCAATGTCTAGTGGTGAGAACAGAGGGAGACCCATAGAGATGCAGAATCCAGTGGTGCTTACGGACTTGTTGGGTACTCATCATGCACAGCTAGACACTGCCAGGTGTAGCATCACAGGGGTGTTCCTTTCTCTCTAGAGAAATCCACTGTACATCAAAAATAGTCTTTTAATTCCTGCTCTTAGTTCAATTTCAACATAAGACTCGTTTTTATAACATGCAAATGTGTTCCCTTCACTGTATTCCCTTTGGTTTTTAAATTGAGTAGGCTTGCCCTCTGCTCCCAGGGCAGATCTTTTGTACACTGCCTTTGTGTGTGTGTGTGTGTGTGTGTGTGTTTATGTGTATGCATGTGTGTACACGTGTGCCCACACGTTCACATGGATGCAGATGCACATGGAGGCCAGAGACCTTGTGAGCTGCACATGTTGCTTGTCTGTCTTTGAGATGATCTGTTCTAGGCCAGTGAGCCCCAGGCAGCTGCCCATCCCCACTTGGCAGCAGAGTTACAAGCTTGTGCCACCACAGCTTTTCTTACATGGGTACTGGGGACTGAACTTGGGTCCTCGTGCTTATACTAAACCTACTGAGCCATCTCCCTAGTCCTGAATCCTCTTCCTTAGATGAGTGGTGTTTTCTCCAGGTGTGGCATATGGTTTCAGCTGGCTGGTCAGAGTTAACTGGCTTACAGTTAGGAAGCATCCCCTTGGCTGCAGTTCTCTCAATGTGTCAAGCTCTTTTCTAGTTCTCAATCTTTTAAAAAAATTGCTCATTATATGTATTGTTTGTCTGTCTTTCTTGTGGTGGGCTCTCATGTATCTCAGGCTAGCCTCGTTCTTGCTTTTATAGTCAAGGATGAACATGAACTTCTGATTCTCCCTCCTCTACCTTCTGAGTGCTGGGATTATAGATCAGAGTCACCACCCCTGGTTCCTGCAGGGCTGGGGATGGAGCCCAGGGCTTCATGCATGCTAGCCAGTGAGCATTCCACCCAGTGAGCTAGCTACATCCTCACCCCCATCTCAGCCTTTCAAAGCACACTGTCTTAGCTAAAACCTCTCTGATGGAACATGTTTCCCCTGATGTATCCCACAGAAGAATCTCATCTTTCCTAGCTTAGCTTGAAAGAAAGCTTAAGTAAGAAGTCTTCTATGCCCCCAAAGTCTCTGAAGGCTCCCAATTGGTTCGTATGGTTGATTTCCTAGGTATCACCATCCCTAGATATTTAATGGATTATTGATAACTTTGGTTTATCAGTATGTGCACACACATGCAGGTGAAAGACACTTGTGAATGACCCATCCTTCAGCATGCACTTTACACACACACAGTACACACACTTGTGTTTGTTTTTTATCTATGTGTATGAGTGTTCTGCCTGCATGTATGTGTGTGTCCTAAGTGCATGCCTGGTGCCCACCTCAGAAGGAGGTGTCAGAGCCCCCAGAACTGGAGTTATATATGGTCGTGAGCCGCCATGATCAGACACGGTTGACCACAGAAAGGCAGGGATAGAGCAGAGTGTACCTGGAAAGCAGAGCTATCCCAGGTCTTCTTCCACTCAGTTGGGTGTCACTCGCATGTCACCAGTCTTTATTTGGTGAAGGCTGGTGGAGGGGAGACCTGGTGCGGAGCAAACTCCTCCCAAGTGGCTTTCATTAGCATTGTCTCACCTGCCATGCCAGGCTCTGTGAGCGTCTGTGACACCCCGCTGAGAGCAGCAGGGGGTGGGTGGCAGCTCAAGTTATTTTTGGTGAAGGTGTTGGACAAGTGCCACGCAGCCTCAGCCTCGGTGTTCGGTGGCCTTTGATGAAAGTGTCCAACTTATGGGAGCCTATCGTTTGTTCTGGAAAAGTCCAGAAGCCTCTGAGAGAATAGAGGCTGAAGAGAAGCCTCAGTGTGTAAACAATTGCTGTGCAAGCATGAGAGCCTGAGTCCAGGTCACCAGAACCAGAAAAGGCAGGGCATGGAAGTGCGGGCATTGTTGCTGGGAGGGTGTATAGAGACTAGCAGACCTGGAACTCACTAGCCAGCCTAGCCAATCAGAGGAATCCAGAAATCAGTGAGAGACCCTGTCCCAAAAATAAATAAACAAATAAATTGAGGTGGAGGGCTAGGTAGATGCCGCAGAGGTTAAGAGCACTTATTGCTCTTACAGAGGACAGGGGTTCAGCTCCCCACACCCGTAAGGCAGCTCACAAGTGCCTGTAACTCCAGTTTCAGGGCACCTGACTCTCCCTCTGCGGACCTCTGCAGGTTCCTACATTTATGTGTTGCACATAAACTCATGCAGGCTAACACTCATACTCATAAATTAAAATAGAAAATAAATAAATCATCAAAAATAATAAGATGGAAAGCAACTGAGGAACACACCTAGCATTGACACCTATCATTAATGACAATTGCAAACACAGGATAAGAGTTGCCTATATGTCCTTGCTACATTGTATCTATCCTGAAGCAGGGCAGATATGTTCTTGCTACATTGTATCTACCCTGAAGCAGGGCAGATAAGTTCTTGCTACATTGTATCTGCTCTGAAGCAGGGCAGGTTTGTTCTTGCTACATTGTATCTACCTTGAAGCGGGGGCAGATATGTTCTTGCTACATTGTATCTGTCCTGAAGCAGGAGATATGTTCTTGCTACATTGTATCTGCCCTGAAGCAGGGCGTATATGTTCTTGCTACATTGTATCTATCCTGAAGCAGAGAGCCAGCTGACCTGGTGCTAATGTCTTGCTCTGAAATGTTACAGTTAGAGATTTCTAGTTCAGTGGCTGGAAATATGGCTCAGAGATTAAGAGCACTGGGTGCTCTCCAGAGGGCCTGAGTTCAATTCCTAGCACCCACCTGGCAACTCACAACCATCTGTAATAAGATCTGGTGCCCTCTTCTGGCCTGCAGGCATACATGCAAGCAGAACACAGTATATATAATAAACAAATCTTCAAAAAAAGAAGTTTCTCTTTTAGTGAATGGTAGCTCTGCATCTTATGTATACGATGTCCCTGTGGGAGTCAGAGACCAGCGCTGCTGTCTGGATTCTCTCTGGAACCTGCCCCTTCCTTTTCAGTAAATACAGGCAGTATGGGACTACAGCTTGCAGAAGTGATTTATGTGATTTAAAGAAGTATACCTTTTCAGAGTCTTGTCAATGTCAGCTCATTACTCACACAGCTCTGACACTGAGAGCCTCATTGTGCCCTAGAACCTCACTTGTGCCCCCTACTGCCAGATCTTGTGAATGCGCTCAGTAATTCTAACCCAAAATGTACTCCTATGGATGCCACGAGACTCAAGGGTGGCTGGCAGCACTGGAATCCACGGGGTGGCTCTAGGTCTAAATCTATCTCCACCTCACTTTCTCCTTTTGCTCCCTACTAGTTTCTCATTTTGGAAAGTGCTGGAGATTTACTTGGAACTTTCTTGAGTCATCTGGGGTTACTGAATCAACTTAGGAATTTTCAAACTTCTAGTTCAGTGGTTCTCAACCCGCGGGGTCAGACGCCCCTCTTATAGGGGTCTCCAAAGAGCATCCTGCATATCAGATATTTACATTACAATTTATAATCATAGCAAACTTACAGTTATAAAGTAACAACAAAAATAATTTTATGGTCTGGGATCACCACAGCACAAGGAACTATATATTAAAGGGTCACAGCATTAGGAAGGGTGAGAAGCCTAGTTCTAGTCCCAGAGCCGTGGTGTCTCCAAGCAGGACTCCTTTAGTGACAGTGCAGTATGCCTCCATGTTGGGGGACAGAAGTGACATGGTGTTTTAAAAATTACTGGCAAGCCCGGTCCTTACCAGTGTGTGCTGTATTGGCACAGACAGACTGACAGAGACATGATGGTGAGCTATTGAGGATGGTCCCCAGAAGACTCTCATTCGTGCTGAAGATGAAGTGTCCAGACAGTTGATCAGTCACTGGCAGGCAACTGGATCATGAGGGCTCTGGTTCATCAATGATGGTTCTGTCATTCATTATTATTCATTATTATTGGCATTATTGGGAAGTGCTAGAAACTTTTGGATACTGGGCCTGGAGATGGCTGACAGCTTACCCTGGAGCTTTCATTTTCTTCTCTCTTTCCTCTGATGCCTGAGGTGAGACACTTGGGCCTGTCATTCAGCTCTGATGCTCTTTGTATCATTACAGCCCATAGACAATGGATTCAGAGCCCCAGCCATCAGAGCCAGCAGACACAGCACACCTACCCGCAGATATCTGTCATCATGAGGAAGAGCTTCCAGAGGCAGTGCACCTTCTGTTTTCCAAGAGTACCTGTGGCCATGTGGAGCACACTGGCCTACAGGATGCAAGAGAAGGGTGTTGGCGATATCATGGCAATGTTCACCCCAAGGCTGTTCTTTCTCCATGCTCTCCTAGCCTTTCCTGGAATCAGACTCAAGGATGAAACACATGGACTGAAGAGTCAGAGGGACCCATGAGCCTAGTCACTGGATGACCTCATGGGACCGCACCTGTGACTGCCCAGGACAACTTACACAGCCAGGGTTGTCACCTGAGAAATAATTAAACTTTTATGTAGTAAAGGCTATTACATTTAGAGGTCTCAATTTCGCTCCAGTAGTGTAGTATATCCCTGAGCCTGGCTGGGTGCAGTCTGGTTTAATCTGCTTCTCCTTAGCTCTTGGTTCTGTTCCTTCTTCATGCCCCCTCTCACAAGTGCTTCCCTGGGGTCTCATGATGGTGCCCTTAGCTTTTGGTGACGTTCCTTCCATATTCTGCATACCCAGCCAACAGGGTATGTTGTCTTTGTCCCAGAGAGGACAACATGAGAAATGCATCCTGGAAACATGAATGAAAAGCAGGTTCTCCATCCCTGGGGACAAGAGAAGGAGATGGGGTTTCCTGGAAAAGGAGGCCTCACAGAGGAGTGTCTGGTTTATTTATTTCAGCGTTAGCCTGTCTAATCAATAGAAAGATTAGTGAAAATGGGTTTTTAAATGCCTTTCTTTTAAAATTAGTTAGTATTATATGCATATGCACTTATGTATATATGCATGTATATGGGTGTACATACCATAACATATGGGAAGAGACCAGAGCACAACATGCATACCATGATGTGTGTGCAGAGACAAGGACATGGCATTCATACCTTGATACATGTGAGACCAGAGCACAGCAAACATACCATGATATATGTAAGGAAAGCATGGCATAGCATGCATACCATGATAGATATGTGAAGACCAGAGCAAGACATGCATACCTTGATGCATGTGTGGAGACCAGGGCACAGCATGCATACCATGATAGACATATGGAGACCAGGGCACAGCATGCATACCATGATAGACATGTGGAAACCAGGACACAGCATGTATATCGTGATAGACATGTGGAGACCAGGGTACAGCATGCATATCATGATAGACATGTGGAGACCAGGGCATGGCATGCATACCATGATAGACATGTGGAGACAAGGGCACAGTGTGTGGGGTTGGCTCTCTCCTTTCAACTTTACATGGATCCCAGGGACTGAACTCAGGTCTCCAGCATTGGTCAACAAGCCCTTTACCCTCTGAGCCACCTCGCCAGCCTCTCAAAAGCCTTTAGAAAAGAGGACTAAATGCTGTTGAGAATTTGAGGCTGGATGCATTGCCAAAACCCAGAGCACATGTCACCGGCTACTGAAGAGAGGAAGTCTCTGGTACCCAAGGGTCTTGACAGCAGCAAAGCCTGCTCTGGAAATGTACCCCGAGGCACAAAGATTTAGTTATGAGTGTGTACACTGCCCTGGTGCTTGCTTCTTGTCCTTCTTAAGCCCCTTTGACTACCATATGTGGGCTGAAGGTGTGCATTTGACTTGCAGATAGAATGTGTTTGAGCTCTTCTTTCTGGAAACCTCTCACAGGTAGCTCAGCTCTTTGCTGTAGAATGTTCTCTAGAAGTTTCCCATCTCTAGACCTTGAAGTCTCATGGCAAAACAAACCCAAGAGAAAGTCACCGTGGCCATCCGCTAGAAACAGAGGCTAAAATGGACACAGAAGAGCTCACCTGTTTGCTGATGAGGCAAGTGTGATGTGAACCAGGAATGGGAAGTGGGGAAAGAGGGTGGAGACATCAGACGCTCGGTCCTGGTGGAGGTAGCCATCAATGGAAGCCAGGGATGTTGTAAAAAAGATTAATAAGTTTACAATTATCCACAAAGAAAAGTCCCATGACGGGGTGTGGAACAGACGGAATAGCTTTGGGAGGTGGGAAATGGCAAAACTAGGGGCTGAGATGGAGAGAGGAAACACTGGTGTACAAGCAACAGTAGACAGGGTAGGGCAGGCACAGAACAACCTGCCACCTAGGAAGGCATGGGTGCAGTGGAGCCAGAAGGAAGGTGGGGGTAGGATGTGGAGAAGAGGAGAAGGAAAATCCATGGTGAAGCCAGAACTGGAAAGTGGGTTTTGTGTATATCAACCAACACACCATGGGCTATCTATCTGTCTTGCTATTTATACAGAGCAACAGACAGGAACTGTCTATGCTAAAATATTAGCAATGGTTATTATTTGTTGCCAAGAACACTAGAGCTTTTCATTTTCTCCTGTGTTTTCTTTACCAGTGTGTTCCAAAAGCCATTTAATACAAACCCCAAATGACTTCCCTTCTACATGGGTGGTTGTCAAGTCTTAAGTTTCACATCTAGGGACACAAAGCAAGCACACATCTAGTTAATGGGAAGACAAAGAGAAACAGGCTTGTGACCACAAGTGCTCCCAGATAGCTTCTGGGCTGTGTTTTGGGTTGTTTGTTTATTTGTTTTGGTGAGGAGAGGCTTCCTTTCTGTAGATCATGGCAAAGCTGCCTTGAGACAAATCTAGGCCAGTACAGAAGAAAGAGCTGGGAGAACCAAGTTGGCAGCAAAGGCTTGCTGCCCCAGTGACATTCCTCATACTGCTGCATACACCCAGAAGTTGTTGCAAGATTAGAAGTCAATTTTGCAAAGACATTGCCTGGATGATACCCCCACTAGCAAGTTACTATGGACAGGCCATTGCTTCTTGCTACCCCATAACCTGGTGCAGTAACAGACCTACGTACTTGAAGCAGTATACCAGGGGAGTACCAGGCTCTATTCAAGCCCTCTACCAGTATTCCTGAGTCCTCACACTAGCTAGGTGCCCTGTGGTGGGATCCACATTCCTCACACACAAAGACCAAAGACTTGTCCAATGACATCAAGTCTGCATCTGAGGAGGGAGGGCTAGCAATTAAGAATAAGCATTTCAAAGTCACTTCAAAAATATCATGAAATTCTGTCTGCAAGGGTTTTCTTTTCAAAATTTTATTTCTGTGTTAATCAATTTTAGAGACGGGAAAATAAACAGCCACATTTACAATATAATAATACAGACCCATTGACAGTTTCAGGCACCAGTTTTGTGAATCCGAGGCTATAGTTAGCAACATATACATCGGTTCCGTTTTTATCACAAACATGGGAGGAAATCAGGCTTTCTGGGGTGCACCCTCTGGTTGGGTATCTGTTGCAAAGAAAGATGGGATATGGTATAGAGAGTGGATCAGAGGCAGTCAGAGAAGTATCCTGAGAAGCTAGGAAGGCCCTGGGTTTCATATCACCCCTCAGCAGAATGATTTCATCTTGCTTTTGAATGCCTGGGGATAAATTCAGGGCCTCACACACTCTGGGCAAGTGCCCATTTTGTGTTTTTCGCTTTGAGAAAGATTCTATCTTTCTATCTATACTGTCTTGCAACTCATTTCATAGTTCAGGCTGACCTGGGGTCCTCCTGCTATCAGGCTGGACATCAGAATGTTCTGATCTTGACATGTCTGAAAATAACTTCTGTCTTCTAAACATCATCCTTTAGGAGTCTGCTCTGTTACGTCCCAGCCACCAGAGCCTCAGGTCAAAGGTATTTATTGCTGTGTCTTATGGTTCCAAGACACTAAGATTCTTAGTATCCAACCCTGTTTCACACACAAGAGATAACACAGCAGACGAGACACTTCTTTGTATCAAGTAACAATCAGATGTTTTAAAAAGTAGTTTATGATGGGCATAACCAGTCTACACACATATCATGTATAAAATTGTGTTAATTTTTACCTAATTATAGGCTGGTAAATTATTGCCATAAGGAAAATAACGAGCTCACCCATCCCCCTCTGTCTGAAGCCTTGCATTTGTCTCACTCAGAACTCCAGTCTCTAGCAGCCACTCCACCTTGCCTGTCTGTAAGTTACTTGTGAGTGTTCTAGTTTTTTACATGGATAGAGTCAAATGGAGACATTCCGTCTTGTCTAGATCCATTCAGTATATCTGAACATTCTGATGCTGGCCCATAGTGCTGTGTGGTAAAAGTTCCTTTGTATTGGTGTAGTAGTGTTCCAGTGAATGGATATACCACAATGTGCTCACTGCTCTTCTTACTAATGGAAGTTCAGGTTATTTCTACTTTGAGATAGGATAAATTGTTCTTTCCCTCTGTTTTATTGATTTCTACTCTTCCTTTCTTCAGCTTACCCTTGTGTATTTTCTCTCTGTGTGTGTCCCTCCTCTCACTCCCTCTCTCTCTTCTCTGTCTTACTGTCTCTCTGTCCCTTTCTCCTTCCTCTCCTCCTTCTTTCCCTCTCTCAATGTGGAAGCTCAACCTGTAGATATTCCTTTCTGTCTGTTTTTAAAGGGTTTTCTAAATTAATTCTATGTGTATGGGTGTTTTGCCTGTAGGCACTGGGTACATGTAGTGTCAACAGAGGCCAGAAGAGGGCATCAGATCCCCCTGGAACTGGGGTTACAGATGGTTGTGAGCTTCCACGTGGATGCTGGGAATCAGACCCAAGTCCTCTGGAAGAGCAGTCAGTGTATGTTAACTCCTGAGCCATCTCTCCAGCCCTGTTTCTTCTCTTTTGATATTAGCTTGCAGCATTATAGATTTTCCTGCAATTACTGCTGGATTGAAGTGATATCCAATCTGTTTGAAATGTTACATTTTCTCATGTTAAATCAAAAACGCTTTCTGTTTCCATTTATTCTTTGAACTTTAAATGAGGCACAGAGATTACATAGTTTGAGGATTTTCCAGGTATCTTTCTGCTATTGGTTTCTCCATTAATACCATTACTGTTGAGAATATTTTGTATCTTTGAGTACATTTTCTTTACTAAGACCTATTTTCTAGCACAAAATACAGACTTGCCTTGATAGAAATGTATATGGCTTTGAGAAGAATGTCCCTTCTGCTGTTATTGGAGACAGACTTCTAAAATATGAGGCCAGGTCAATGTTTCTCTGTCTGCTTGTTGTATTGACTATTGGAGAAAGAGTATTGAAGTTCCGGGCTCTCACTGTGCAGTTGTCTGGGGTTTTTCCCTTGATATTTCTGTTCTGTGTGTGCTTGATAATGCTGTTACTGGCTAGATAAACATGCTCAAATGGTCTTAATGTGATGTGATTCCTCGTGTGTTTGTCTTTAGGTCTATTACCCTAGTTCTCTATATCTTTCATTCGTTTTTCTCTTTTTTCTCTCATTTTTATTACTTTAATGTATTTATGATCCTTTTATTTTCTCTGAAGATTTCTCAGCTATAAATATTCATCTTCTTATTTTAGAGGTTGCCGCTCTCCTTTTAGTTGAGAACAAATATATCCCCATAAGGCTTCTGATGTGTGCCTCTGACATATGTTGCAGCCTCTGGCTACAGGGAAGGGGGAATGGAGAACTGACTATTTGGCTGTATTTTCCCTCTGTAATTAAAAAGCAAAAACTATATTAGGTGTTGGTTTTGGTGAGGCTGGGGTGTAGCTCACTTAATCCAGTGCTGGCTCAGCATGCATGAAGCTCTAGGTCTGGCCTTCAGTTCCCCATAAGCCAGATGCTGTAGCGTATTCCGTGATCTAAACACTCAGGAGGGAGAGACAAGAGGCTGGGGAGCTCAAGGCCATCCTCTGTATGTGGTGTGTGCAAGACTAGTTCGAACCTTGTTTGTTAGAGCAAGGGGGGTTGGAGGGAAAGGAGAAAGAAGAGACAAGGAGAAAGAGAGGGAGGAAGGGAGGGAGGGAGAGAAGGAGGGAGGGAGGGAAGGAGAGAGGGAGGGAGGGAGGGAGGGAGGGAGGGAGGGAGAGAAAACAAGTTGGACAGTAGTCAGTTTCTTTTAAATACACATCCTCTGCTGCCATCCAGCTACTCACGCAACTCAGAAAGTGCGGGAAGCATCCAGATGTTTGCATCTAGATGTTTGCGTTCCTCTACATCGCTGCCATCAAATCTGCCATCGAGTGTTCATCTAGAGTCCTCAGAGGTTCCTTAGATGCCTGCCCCTGGCCTCTATGCTTCCAGTTCCATCCACTTGAGCACCATGTCTGCATCTCTTAGCTGAGCTAATGATGGGAGGGTCACTCAACTGACCAATGAGAAGTCCACTCTCCATGGACACTCTAGCGGTCTGTCTTTCCAGCAGCCAGCCTAATACCTCCCGGTTCTCTCTAAAACAACCATTTAAACTACTTCGTCACAGTGATAGCGAGACAGCTGATGAAGGCCCTTGCTTTGGCCTGCGTGCACAGCAGGCAGCAACAAGGCTTCCCCGGGACGCCTCCTTCTGTTCCACCACACAGACCTATCTGTAGTCCTGAGGTCACCTGACCCTTCTCCATAGCAGGCCTGTGGCAGGCACACTGCTGTGTGCAGGGTTGGCTTTGTGACACCTTCCAGCTGCCACACTGTAGGATCTGCAGTGTAGGCACAGCAGAGAACCCCCTTCTGAGGGGGCTGCAGCCAGATGGGAAAGCATTGCTGCAATCAGCTGGTTTCTACAGGGGCCGCTTTTGTTCAGCCTCTCCTCCTGCTCCCCCCGCCCAATCTCTTTCTGCTTCATTTTGCCAGGTTTTGATTGAAACCAGAGGACATGTGTGCTAAGCAGGTGATGCACTATCAGGATATACCCCCAACCCCCCAGCCCCCCCAACCCCCCAGCCCCCCAGCCCCCAGCCCCTCAGTCCCTGTCTTTGTACATTTTAGTTTGAGATAATGTCTCCAAGCTGCCCAGGCTGGCCTTGAACTCACTCTGAAATCCAAATGATCCTTGAACGTGTGGTTCTCCTACTTCAGCCCCACAGCTAGCTACAATCACAGAGCTATACTACGAGGCCTGCTCTGGGACATTTTTAAATGTTCTACCTTGTTCAGTTAGGAGTTATCTCACTCTTCTCAAACTCCTCTTTTACACATTGGAGCCCCATTAACCTTTCTTCACAGAAACTCTGACCTGACACCACCAGTGTTTTCCAGCCTCATTTTGTGGGGTCACTGTGCACCTCTCCCTGGTGGCGCTTAACATAGATGTGGGCTCTATGATGTCGCATTTCTATCTCATTAGACTCCACACTGTGGTCATTTTTTTTTGTCTAGATTTTTGTTGTGTTTTATCTAACTGTGATGGATCATGTGTATTGCCAACTTGACATGATTTAAAATCATGCAGATTACAAACCTCTGCTCACGTCTGTAAGGTGTTATCGCAGAACACAAAAGGATCACCTTGAATGTGGCAAGCCCCATCCTATGAGCTGGAGTACCAGATTGAGTGTGAACAGGGATAAAAAGCAAGCACATGTATATAATTAAAAATAAATTAAATGGGGGCTGGAGAGATGGCTCAGAGGTTAAGAGCACTGATTGTTATTCCAGAGGTTCTGAGTTCAATTCCCAGCAACCACATGGTGGCTCATAACCATCCACGATAAGATTTGGCGCCCTCTTCTGGCCCGCAGGTGTACATGCAGACAGAATATTGGATACATAATAAATAAATAAAACCTTTAAAAAAAATAAATTAAATGGATAATAATAAGTAATGAAATCAACGCAGGCCGGAAGAGGGCACTGAAGCCTCTGGAACTAGAATTAGGGACAGTTGTGAGCTACCATGCAGGTTCTAGGAAGTGAACCTGGATCCTCTGCAAGAGAAGTAAATGCTTTTAACCACTGAGTCATCTTTCCAGCCCTGAATCATTTTCAAAAATTACTTTGATGAAAGCAACTAAAGGAAGGATGATTTATTCTGACTCACGGTGTCCGGGTATCAGGTACTGCCATCTGTCACAATGGTGAAGCCACAGCAGCAGGCATGCAAGGCAGCCACACACCATCTATCCGCACACCATCTATCTGCACACCATCTATCCGCACACCATCTATCCGCACACCGTCCATCCGCACACCGCCCATCCACACACCGTCTATCTACAGAAGAAGCAGAGAGACATGCATGCTTGTGCTCGGTTCACTTCTCCCTTTTACACAGTCCAGGCTCCCATCTTGGAAGTGGTGCTGCCCACAGTGGGCAGTGATGTGGGATTTCCCTCTGTATGCTGTGATTACCATTAATGAATAAAGAAACTGCTTTGGACCAATAGCAGGGCAGAACTTAGGTAGGTGTGGAAAACTAAACTGAATGCTGGGAGAAAGAAAGGCAGAGTCAGAGAGACACCATGTAGCCCTGCCGGAGACAGATGCTGGAACTTTAGCCAGTAAGCCACAGCTACGTGGCCATACACAGATTAATAGAAACAGGTTGAATTAATATGTAAGAGCTAGCCAGTAAGAATCTAGAGCTAAAGGGCCAAGCAGTGATTTAATTATAGTTTCTGTGTGATTAGTTTGGGGCTGAGTGGCCTGGAACTAACTAGCGACCTTCTCACTACAGGGCAGCCTGCCCACTGCAGTTCACCCAATCGAGATGAACCTTCCAGACATGCTCAGAAATCTGCCTCACAGGTGAGTCTAGAGCTCACCAAGGTGATTACTGATATTAAGCATCGCACCAGTCAAGCTAAAAACCCCTCCAACCCCGTCTCTCTTAAAGAGAAGCCATGGAGGTGATTTTGTGCGTGCCTTCCTGATGCTTCATGGGAGTCAAACTGTATATACGGTTAAATCTAAAATCGTAAGTTTCTATTAGGACTCTCCTTCTCCCTGTGTTCCTTCTGCAGAGATGCGGCAGACTAATATATGTAGATCTAATTTATTAAACCGCTGAATCACAGTCCATCACATGACAATAACATTTTATTTCTTCTTCCTCCTTGGATGGACGTTTAAATTATTCTCATTGTATTCCCATGACAAGGCAACAGTCTCAAAGTTGTTTCGGCTACACTGTGAAATGAGAACCCTGCTGTAATAATGTCTTCCTTAAAAATCTCTAACACCACTGGCAATCACGGACATAATATCGGGTTCGTAAGGAATCCACGTGCTCCTGGGCTTCTGGTAAAATAAAATAAAACACTCCACAGGCTTTCCAAAGAAATACTGCAATAAAATCAGTCTGTTTTGCAGAAACTCTGCAGGGAGAATCTAACCCAAACTAATATAGTTTAAATATTTCTTTGATTTCCCATGTAAGCTTCAAACTCTCCTCTCACATCAGCCTATTTAAATAACCACAAGAAGTAAAACTGTCCCTGACAGAAGTGAGAACATTCTGGGCCTTGCATTAGCATTTTAGCTGAATAAAGGTAATAGTTGCTTTTTTTCTAAGTTTAGTTGTATTTATGTATGTGTGTGTGTTTGTGTGTGTGTGTGTGTGTGTGTGTGTGTGGAGAGAGAGAGAGAGAGAGAGAGAGAGAGAGAGAGAATGCCTCATGTATACCTATGTCCACGCAAATCAGATGAAGGCATCAGGTCCCCTGGAGCTGGAGTTGCAGGTGGTTGCCGGTCCTCTGCAAGAGCAGCGAGTGCTCTTCACTGCTGAGCCACCTATGGGTCCTTAAGCACATTCTCTTTTTGGAGTCTGGTGCGATGATTCAGCAGGTTGAGGCACTTACTGATGCCGGATGACCTGAGTCCTATACCTGGGGCTTACATGGCAGAAGCGGGAACCAACTCCTACAGGTTATTCTCTGACTTGCACTTGTGTGTCATGGTGTGTGAGTGTGCATGCATGCTGGTGAGTACACGCACGCCCATGCACACACACAAGTACATTTAAACATTTTGCGCTACATTCAATTAATGTCTGTGTGCACACACATGTGTGGAGGTGAGCACACAACGCTCAGGAGTCTCACCTCTCCTGTCACTGTGGGTTCCAGGTATTGAAGGCGGGATGTCAGACTTGCTGGTCAGGGCTCTGGCCTGCCGATCTCACCAGCCACACTGTATCCTTTTGGAGTTTCCAGATCTAGCTTTGTTCCTTGATTCCCAGCTATGTTGCCTTGCATACATTGTAGGTAACTGATGGCAAAATTCATCCCATCTGATAGTTTCCACTTGTCTTCCCCCCCATCTGCGGAGAAGCCAGATTTTCTACCTCCAGAAGAACATAACTCTAAGAACGTGAGGCATGTGCTCTACCAGCCCTGCACCCCAGCCCATCTCTGTGCTGTCCTGAACGAACTACAGCATCAGCTGGATCCTCTTACCTGTGAAATAAAACATCAACACATGCTCGTTTGAAATCAGTTCCTGCAGAAATTATGATTAAATCTTTTCCTGAAAACTGTTCTTTAGTAATGGTCAAAGTCGTCTAAACATCCTTCCATGCTTTGCCAGAACAGAGGTGGGTCTAAAATAATTTTTGTTTCCTTATAGATAACTTGATTTTTTTTTCTATACAGTTATTTTTACTCAACCTTGAAGACTGCCACACCATCACAGATGAATGTTACTGGGTTTTTTCCTATATTGTACACCACTAAGTGCTTTTTTTTTGCTATATAGCAAGAATTGAGAATTATGGTAGGTAGTCACTAACTTAAGTCAAAGGCCAGAAAAATAGTTTGATAATATTTCTGGATTTAAACTATCTGGTTGAGTGGAATCTGTTAAATGTTATCAAATACTATTAAAATTGTAACAAACTATGCATTGAAACAATTAAGCAAGCTCAGTGTTGGACAAGGAAGGCATGAGTCTAGTAGGCCATCCTCCCGTGTATAACCTTTGTACTTAATTCCTGGCAGGTCCATTTAGAGCCATTCTAATTGTGCAGTTATTATCTCAAATTTCAAGAAAAGAATCTGATGCAATATCATGTTATTTGTGTCTAAGATCTGTTTTTCAGATACTATTGAGATTGCTCTCATATCATCCAGGCTGGTGTGTCTCATTATGACGCTGTTTATAGCGTTCCGAGGCTTCCAGCGTCACATACATGCCATGCTCAGACACTAAATTTAAAGGAGCACTTATTTTTAGCAAACAGATGCAGTGTTTCAGACTTGCTGCGTTCCTCATCCACTTGGACATTTCTGTTTCCATTTGTTACTTAAAACTGCCCTTCATAAAAAGGGAACTGCATGTTTGCCTCTATGAGTCACATGATGTGCTGAAATACACAGAGATGAAATTATTCTGCAGCTTCCAAAGGTCGAAGATCGAAAGTGTCAGCAAAAGCTATCTTCAGGGTACCCAAGACTCTGGAATAGGTTGGAAATAGATGATAGATAGGCAATAGGTATTAGAAAATAGATGGATAAATAGAGATTGATAGATGATAGATAGATGATAGATAGATAGATAGATAGATAGATAGATAGATAGATTGATAGATTGATAGATAGATAGAGACAGACAGACAGACAGACAGACAGACAGACAACTAGATAATAGATAGAAAATAAAGAGAGAGGGGAGAGGGAGGGAAGGAGGGAGGGAGGGAGGGAGGGAGGGAGGGAGGAAGGGAGGGAGGGAGGGAAGGAAGAAATCAATAATAGACTCAGGTAACTAGCTGGGTGATGAGTGCACAGTTAATAACAATCTTCGGCTGTGTGGCATGGCTCCCACTCTATGTGAAGCATCTTTCCCCAACTAAAACACTGTAAGAAAGAAAAGGGTTTATTGGCTCCCAGATCCAGATCAGTTAGTCACTGCGGGGAAGTAAAGGCAGGAGCTTACAGTGTCATATCACAGTCGAGAGCAGAGAGGAGATAAATGTCAGAATCCTTGCTTGTTCTCTGCTCACCTTCTCCACTTTTACATTGTTGAAGACATCCTGCCTGGGGAACGGTGTGGCCTAGATCATTCTCAAGACTCCCTAGGTAGTTCTTATATCAAGTTGACCGGAACTACCCAGCACACCTTTCCAGACACACACTGGCTATTTTACTGCATCACCACACATAGTTAAGGCACCTTGTCAAACTGCGCACACAGGGGAATGGAGTCCACTTCCTGGGATTTTATACCCACCTAAGTCAGCCTCTCCCGTTCCCCAGGTCAGTCTGTCGCGGAGCGGTAGCACTACACTGTTCGATTAGAAATCTCTAGTTCTGTCCCCCATTTCCCCTTGAAAAGGTGACTGCGGCTGCCCCGTCCTCTAAGCTATGGAACATGGAGTGTGGATTTATGGGGACAAAGACTCACCTTTCTCTTGATCTTCCATTTAGTCTTTTGTAAGGTTGATCTTGGAGTCAAGAACATGAGCAGAAAGGTTAAGCTAGGCTATAATTCCCCATTAGCTTTCACGGAACCGTCAGTCTGTCCTGGCATATCAGAAGTAAGATTTCAGCTTATTAACATGTCCGAAAAAGCACGCCTGACTTTTTGGCTAGACACTAGAATATTAGAAACAATTACCTTAAATGGCTGTGCTCTTCAGGGAAGGAATGTGACCTTGTGGGTGTTCTTTTCTAAATGGTTAAACCTGTTACTTAAAGAAGGAAGCCTGGGGCTGGAGCAAATGAAGAGCTAAAGGGAATGAAATCTCCCAGTTTAAAAGTAGGGGCAGACTTGAAGGCTGGCAAGTGTTCAGCTTGTGTTGTCGCAGAGCACAAACCCTGAGCGGGTCCTGTTAACAAGGAGGTCCGAAGGGGAGTCGGATAGGTCATTGTCAGTCTCCTGACCTTACCCTTCAGCACCTCAGAGGCTGGGTGATGCATTTAGTCTGTGTACGGCTGGCACACCTGTTCAGTCTGATATACCTGTCTGTGTGTCTGGCCAACTGATTGTTATTTTCATATATCAAACAAAGTGTATTGAGACTGCCTTCCTTATATCCTGTAAGATATGTTAGAATCAAAATTCAAGAGGAAAAAAATTGTAATTGTGTTTTCACTAGAGTCCCTACCATCAAAAATCATTTCAAATTCACCCCAAACAATTACAGCTCAGTTTTATGAAAGCCAATGGCAGCCTAACACAAGTAACCAGGCCCCGCGGCTGACAACCCATAAGCCCTTGCCTCTGTGCTTCTGAACCGCTTCCCTAACCTCTTCACGCACGCACTCTTTAAATGCTACACTTTCCCAATGCTGCAAAGATCATCTCTCTCTCATGAGCCTTAGTGGGGAGTGGGGGGGGGGTGTCCCATGCTTAGTACACTAGAAACTCAGCTTTTGGTTGCAGATCCTGAATGGTAGGTGCCTTTCTTCAAGATGGGAAGAACAGATCATTGGATACAGACTGATAATGATGATGACCAAGACAGTAATAAGAGTGCGTTAGATAGATACAGATAGATGATAGATAGGTAGATGATAGATAGATAGATAGATAGATAGATGATAGATAGATAGAGAGATAGAGAGATAGATGATAGATAGATGATAGATAGATAGATAGATAGATAGATAGATAGATAGATAGATAGATGATAGATAGATAATAGATGACAGACAGACAGATAGATGACAGATAGATAGATAGATAGATAGATAGATAGATAGATAGATAGATAGATAGATAGATAGATGATAAAGATAGATAGATGATAGATAGATGACAGATAGATAGATAGATAGATAGATAGATAGATAGATAGATAGATAGATACAGATGAATGACAGCTCTCTCCCTAGTGCCTAGAATGTATTAAGCACTCAATACAGATTTATTATTAAGGTCATTACAAAGCACAATGGGATGGGTCAGCAGTAGCAGAGTTTGTATATATAAGTACAGCACTCAAAATCTTGGATTCAGGGATCAGAACAAAACTAACTTCAAACTCTAGCTGCATCATGGGTATTTTAAAGCAGGCAGGAGAGTCACAGCACACCACACATGGGCACTACATGGGGGAGTGGGCAGAGCCAGCCTTGCTTGCTTCTGAAACAGAGGCATGCTGGTCTGTTGATGCAACACCTGTGGCTCCTTGTGTGCTACCGTGGTGGAACTGGGGAGTTGCAAGGCTTCTCTGAGCCAGAGCAGAGTGAGCAGGGTTAGGTAGTGTCTGCCGTGCACCTGGATGGATCCTAGAGGCAAGACGTGTGTAGAGACAGCAAAATGTTGACTATGGGGCTCCTCCTGGGGGAAGTTTGCTCTGCTCTGCATGTGTCAATAAGACATCAGCCACAGTTCCTCTCCATGGTCTTGTTCAGCTGGTAACTGAAAGAACCCGTGGAAGGCGCCCAGGGGACTCTCCTCAAGGGTCAGAGCAGCCAGACACATGGGTAGCAGTCAGATGCTCTAGCTATTTTTACTTCTTCTCGAATCTGAATTATTTCAGGTGGGGCATGGCTACAATTAGCAGCAGGCCTTGCCCTTCCTTTCTTTCAGTTGACTTCTGCTTGTCTTCCTACAATAGCCTCTTCAAGTTGAACACATCATTCCTAATGCCAGCTTTTGCTTCTTTTGCTTTTAAGGGTTTGTCTGGGAGCTCATTAATTCTTTTTGGTTCTGATTCTGTGCCCAAATTTCCTTCTAAGTAAAAGTAGACTAGAGTTGTCCAGGGTAGAACATCAGATCAATGGTTTAAATGAGTTTATTGCTAACACTATTGTGGGCGCTTGTAAAGGAAGAGTAACTGTTAGTGACGGGGAAGGGCAGCCTTCCTAAAAAAGAATTATCTGAGCTGAACCACTTGTCAAAGTGGAGAGCACGCTGGGCAAGGTTGATATCTGGGGCTGAGAGGATAGGGCTGAATGGGGCTCCCCCAGTAGTGGGCCTAAGTGTATAATGCTAGCTCAGTGGTGGGAATAAGTTAATAGGGCTCCCCCAGTAGTGGAGCTGAGTGGATAGGGCTCTCCCAGCAGTGGAATTGAGTGGATAGGGCTCTCCCACTTTCTTGAGTGGTGTAGCCCCCGCTTAGTTTCCCATATCTCAGTAGTAACTGATTTCCAACTCATGCTCACACAAGCAACCTTAATTGCACTCAGTGTCTCAAGGGGGAAAGACAAGAACGGAGGAGGGTCCTGCTGAGAAGAATGGCTTTAACAGGAGAGAGAAGGGATAAGCGAGGGTAATGAGGGAGTAAAAATGACCAAAATTTCAGTGTTTACATGTATTACATTGTTGAAGATTAAACAAATGCAGAAATATGTTTTTTGACCTTGTAAGCATTCTAAGAAAAATAATCAAAAATTTTTAGTATAGAAATTAGTAAATTTAGTAAAAATAAATGTATTCCACATACTCAGAGCAACAGGTAAATGCTGCCCATTGTATGTAACAAAAGCTTCACACACACACATACACACACACACACACACATACACACACACACACACACAAATGGTGACTATGCCAAAAGATAAATATGTTGATTTGTTTATGATAATCATTCCACTGTGTGTGCTTATATACAAACATTGAGCTGCACACACTCAATAAATGCATTCTTTTGTCAGTTAGACCTCAATGGCGCTGGAAGACTATTACTAAGTGACAATGGGACAAGTGTGCAGAGTCGAGACTCTCCGATGGTCAGCTGTAACCAGCGACTCTCCAGTGGTCAGCTGTAACCAGCGACTCTCCAGTGGTCAGCTACAACCAGCAACTCTCCAATGGCAAGCTGTAACTAGTGACTTTCCAATGGTTAGCTGTACCCAGCCCCACTGTCAGTGTAGGGCCTGTTATTAAGCTGTTAATAATGACTCCAGGAGCTTTTCTTTCTGTGTATGTGTATACTCTGGTGTGTGAGCACTGGGGCGTCTGTGGGGCAGTGCGCATGTGCAGGCCAGAGGACACTGGTGGATGTTGTTGAGACAGGGCCTCTGGTTGTTTGCCAGTGTGCATGTCAGTCCAACTGGCCAGGAGACTCTTGTGATTCTCCTGTCTTGACCTCTCATCCTCCACAAAGAGTACTGGGATTACAGATGCACGTGAGTCCTGGAGATCCAAACTCAAGTCCGAACACTTGTGTAGAAAGCGTTTTATCTACTGAGCCTTCTTCTCAGCCCAGATCAGAGAAATATGAACCAGTTTCCCAAGCACACAACCTTGATTTCATACTTACATATACATGAACTCATATATATACACACATGCACACATACATACATATGTATTTATAGGAAATACAATATACATATATAAGTATATACTTTTAAAAGATTTTCTACATGTAAACACATACATATGCATGTCCAGGCATACATGCATTTGAATACAAACACCCATGCACATATGCAAGCATACACAGAGTTTATCTACATAAAAACATGCCTATCCTATGTACAGTTAGGATATCTAATGAAATAACAGTAACGGAATCTGTGTGATAAATGAGCTGAGTTGGGCATATAAAACACAACCAGAGTTTCTTAAACCTTTAAAAATATAGACCTAATAGCATAAAATAAATCTCCATGAAAAATATCCCATGATTACAAATCTGAAGCCTAACGATAAACTCTCAATGTTGCCGCTGCGGTTTCAATAGGATGGCAGTTGCTGCACACACAAAGCCCTTGAGAAATTCACAGACACTTTGATTAATGTGCATTTTTTTGTATGAACCCAGGTGGGATTTGTTTGTTTGTTTGTTTGTTTGTTTTTGTTTGTTTATTTGTTTCATTTTGGTTTTGGTTCTTGTTTGCTTGTTTGTTTTTGAGCAAGGTTTCAAGCGGGGCAAACAAAAAGATGACTTCAGTAGGAACAACATGTGTGAATAAGAGAAAGCCCCACTCATGACTCCCAATGTGTGAATAAGAGAAAGCCCCACTCATGACTCCCAATGTGTGAATAAGAGAAAGCCCCACTCATGACTCCCAATGTGTGAATAAGAGAAAGCCCCACTCATGACTCCCAATGTGTGAATAAGAGAAAGCCCCACTCATGACTCCCAATGTGTGAATAAAAGAAAGCCCCACTCATGACTCCCAATGTGTGAATAAGAGAAAGCCCCACTCATGACTCCCAATGTGGGAGAAATGAATGAAATGGAGGAAACAGCATTGACCAAACCCGTGAGACAGCACAAGCTGAGCGCAGGCTGTGGGACCCACTGAGAAACACAGCCTGCCCCATGCTTGTCTAGAATGTCCTCAGCAGGTGCCAGACTCGGGACAGCTTTCTCTCCACTGCCTCCTGCTCAGAGCCACTAGCGTCATATGCCAGGGAGGACTCTGGAGAACACGCAGCTTGAGTCTGATTATAAAATAATCCCTACAGCGCTCATGGACACAGCCCCTAGCCAGGTTGAGTAGTAGGTTTTACATCTATCACCGTGCCATGCTGCATCAAAGCCCAGAGCTGTCCTCACCATTATTTGGGAAGACAACGGCCTCCAAAGTCACACTGACTGAGAGATCATAGCAATCCTATGATCCTTCTTTCTCAGGGGCCTTGTCTAATACCAGAGAGTAACTGGGGTAGAAGCATACCCACACCAAGGACCATTTCTTATGCGTGCGTAATTGTGCATGTATGCTTATGGGTGTGTGTGCCAGAGTAGTGCACAGAAAAGGTTTGGGTGGGAAGCACAGTGAAGCAGAAAATAGATTAGGATCCAAACACTGTTTGCTGCAAATCAACTTCAAGCAACATTCCTTAAGTATTATCTACTTTTCATTTGGGACAGTGTCTTTTGATGACCCAAAACTCCCAGGAAGGCTAGCCTAGCTGGCCATCAAGCCACAAGGATCTCCATCTCTGTCTTTTCAGTGTTCTGATGACAAGCACACATCACCATGCCTGACATTGTTCATAATCAGGTCTTCAGGTTCATGGACAAGCGAGCTACCAACTGAGCCCATGCAATATCCTTGTTCTCCAATCTCTGAATACTGATTTCCAGGTTCATATTTAAAAAGCCTGTGTTGAATCCTGACCGCCCCCACAATGATATTACATCACTCTATGGGGCCCGTAAGAGACGATTGGTTCCAAGAGCAAGGCTCATGATAGGGATTATCATCCTCCAAAACAAACTGGTTTCTTTTGCTGCCGCCCCCACCAAATGAGGACACAGCAAGAAGACCATCTGTGAGCCAGGAGGCAAGCTCTCAGTCCATACCAAATGGGCTGATGCTGTGAACTTGAACTTAAGTCTCCAGAACAGCAAGAAATGGGTGTGCATCATTTCTAAGCAAAGCAGTTTCTGGTGTTCCATCATCAAAGCCCTAAGGGCTGAGACACAGAATCTCTATTCCTATGGCTAACAGAGCCCCTTAGGAAACACAAAGAATTCTCTACCTATTAACACCCATGTGACCCCCACACGGGTACTGAGAAGGCAGTAGAAATTCCCCAGTGGCCTCTGGAAAAGTGGATTTGAATTTCTGCAGAGAGCTGGGCATTGAGAAAGATACAGGAGCAGTCAATTTCTCTCATCCTTTGCAAAATTGTAGGGCAATGGCATTGTGTGTAGAAGGGAAATTGAAAGGATTTCAAGGAGGCTGGCCCAGAGCCTTTATGTTGCTGAACCACTGACTCATCAGCAAAAAGCATTTCTGTTCACAGAGTCAGGAAATGTGTGGTGGGAGAGGTGTGAAGTGGTGGGAGAGGTGTGAAGTCCTCCAGAGCCAAACAAGGGACTGTCTCTTACAGCATAGAATGTTCACACTCACACCAGTGTGGTTGGCTCTTTTTTTAACTCTTTACTCTTTGGGGGCCTACCACCCAGCTCCCAAATAAATATACTCATGCTTACTTATGAATGCCCAGCCTTAGCTTGGCTTATTTCTTGCCAGCTTTTCTTAACTTAAATTATCCCATCTACCTTTTGCCTGTGGGCTTTTACCCTTCTCTGTTTCTGTATATCCTTCCTTTCCTTCTTACTCTCTGGCTTGCTATGTAGCTGGGTGGTTGGTCCCTGACATCCTCCTCTCCTTCTTTCTTCATTCCTCGATTTTCTCTTCCCAGGTTTCTCTTTCTATTTATTCTCTCTACCTGCCAGGTCCCTCCTTCCTAGCTATTGAACGTTCAGTGCTTTATTAGACCAATCAGGTGTTTTCAACAGGCAAAGTAACACAGCTTCACAGAGTCAAACAAATGCAACATAAAAGAATGCAACCCATCTTTGCATCATTAAACACATGTTCCACGACGTAAACAAACGTAACCCATCTTCAACTAGTATTCCGCAGCACACCAGTGCCCTGCTTTTCCTGCTTTCTTCTGTGTTACTCTGCTTCCTAGCAAGGCAGTGTAATAGTTGTGTTGGATTGCGTATGAATTCCAAAGAAGTGACAAAGAAGCAACTTTGTGATGATAGTCATTCGGCCTCCCTCTGGAGAAAACCGGAGGTCTGGGGTGGAGGGGTCCTGGCCATGACCCTGAATGCTCCCTTGAACGTAACAAAGTCATCAATGACTGCTCTGTGCCCAGGTCACTTGTCAGAACTGTTTGAAGTGAAGGACTCTAAAGGGTGAGGTGTCATTCCCTCTTACTGCCCCAACCTCCAAAATATGAGGATCCCAGCAGCCACCAACAGCTATAGCAGCAAAGACTTCTTAATCTGCAATTCTCCTCCATGCAGTGCAACCTGCCTGAAGACCTCTATGTTGGAAACCTTTACAAGTCCCATCCTCCTACATGGAGGATGGCAGAAGCCAACAAACGTTCCAGGTCAGCCTAGCCTAGCTGGCACATTCCAGGTCACTGAGAGAGACGATCTCAAAAGTAGGGTGGGGATCAGAAGATGTGCTTGAGGTATTTTCTGACCTCTACATGTGCACACACACCAGTACACCTGCACACATTTTCACACACATATACAAACACATGAAATGTTCACAGGCAAGATAAAATCTCAGACTCTAGCAGACTTAATAGGATCTGGAGCAAAATGCTCCCTTATCTTTGGTCCTACCATTCCTCCCATGAAAACTGGCCCTGAGTTCCTTGAAAGTCATGATTATACCACCAAGAGCACTGCCCTTTAAGGATAGACTCACTCGGTGTTGCATCTGCATGTCTGAACTGTAACTCTGTGTGAGTGTTGAACCTCTCAGCTCCAACATCCTCACACGGAAAACAGAGACAAAGACCCCACCTTTCAGAGTGTAATCAGGAGTGGCTGCATTCCAGCAGCACAAATGTGAGATCCAACACTCTGTAAAGCCTCTGGTGTGCACGGCTTCTCCATCCCAAAGGCCATGGTCTCTCTGCCAACTGACTGTGGCAATAGTCTCCTCATAGCTTCCCTGATTGTGGCGATAGTCTCCTCATAGCTTCCCTGATTGCGGGCAGCCTCTGTTTTGATTCATTGCCCACAGTGCAGTCAAAACATCGCTTCAGAAACCAGAGCACGTCTTCCCGCTCCAAGCCCTGTAAAAGGACAGGACCACAGGACAGGTGGCTTCTGCCTTGTTTTCTGCCTTTCTTTTCTCAGTGCTCAGATCGCCCTGCTTTTCATCGTCCTTCTGGGGCAAGCCAAGAAGGCCTTCTGCCTGCTGTTCCTGCTCTGGAGAACACTGTGGAGGTTTGCAGCTCACACTACCACCCATGGTTCAGTTCTCTGTTTCAATGTTCCCTTCGCCAGTCTTGGTCACTCTACCAAGATTCATCCAAGGACTGTTTCTTATCCCATTTTTCATGGAATTATCTTAAGCTAGTATTCTTTATTTGCTTAGGAAGTTTTCTTTCTGATTTTTTACCTTTTGGTAAGATATGCACTATTTTAGTTTTTCACTTATTTATGTATTCATTTTATTTATTTATTTCCTCAGTGTGTTTATGTATGTGTGTGGATGGGAATATGGCACAGTATGCATGTACAAGTCAGAGGACAATTTGCAGGAGCCATTTCTCTCCTTCCTCCATGTGGGTCCCAGGACTCGAACTTAAATCCGCAGGCTTGACCCACTAGTGCCTTGATGCACTCAGTCCCTTGACAGCCCTGTGTGTTCTATTTTTAACCACTCAGACTTTTGCATTAAAAAGAGTGCCAGTGATTTTTGCTTGTGTTGCTGGACAAATCAATAAAAGAGTATTCTATTGACAACAGGCATTAAAGAAACAAGGCTGTAGACCCATTATATATCCAACTGCAAAAAGCAATCCCAGGCTTTCCGGAATGCATGCTTATTTCTTGCAGGCCAGTGACTTGTGAACAACACAGTTTCTTACTCTCTTTGCAATGTTCAAACTGAAAACAGTGCTATGGCGTTCTCTCAACTTTAAAGATACCCCCATGAACTCGGCAGAGGGTTCCCTGGAAACGAGGTGGTGCTAATCACAGCCCCTCCACCTCTACTTCCTTCAGGGCTCGGCTCCTTGACAGAAGTTAACAACAGCACAGGAGTTGAAAAGGACCACAGTTCTAAGAAGCCCACAGAGTACCGAAAAATAAAGAAATGAAGGTGTGCTGATAAGTTTTGGACTAATGTGGTTTTGAGATGTACTCGCAGATGTTGATGGTTCAACCTGACATTTCTAATATAGAGTAATACAGTCCACAGAAAATGACTCATTTTGGCACAATCATCTAAAATGTACTTTATCATTTGAAAATGGATTTTTTTTTGTAGTGCAAGAGGGGCTTTTTAAAAAATCATGATGCCCTAAAAGGAACATATTTTAGGCTCAGTTCCCACTAAATATGAAGTGCAGATAATGTCACTAATATCCGAGAGGAATGCTACTCGGGTGTTTGCAATATCTCTGCACTCTGGAGCCTCTGGGTGCCGATGTATAATATAATGGAACCAGAGTGGTTGAGACTAATGGCAGTTTATATGCAGCCGAAAAGAATTACAGTCTTTGTTAGCACATTTATCACATCTTGGGTGGATGTCGTATGTTTATTAACATAAATGTATTGATTGGTAAATTTATTGATTATAAAAGGAAAATACTTTTCTATAAAAAATAATTTTAATATTAACTAGTCCCATAAGAAAAGAACCAGATTTTGGTTTGGGGGAAGGGATGGTGCAGTCTCATTATATATCCCAGGCTGGCTTCAAAATTGATATCCTTCTGCCTTAGCATTTTGAATGTGGGAATTACAGACATGGGTCTTCATGCCTGGCTTTTGGCAAAATGCTTATAGATAGAAAAGATTAAGAGGTCAAAGGAAAACCTGTAAGTTAAGGCATGGCTTTACTTTTGCTTATTTGCTTGTTTTAGTATGCGGCCTGCAGAAGAGCAACTCTGGAACTGTATGCTCCTGTTTCTCCGTGTGGCGCTTCCTCATGGGTGGTTTAACCCTCAAGATAGCTAAATGACTACTGTGAGTCTATTCATTGTATCTCTATTCCAAACAAGAAAGAAAAACAAAGAGGATTTGATGTGGGAAGTCCTCCTGTATCTGTGTTGCTTTTATTGGTTAATGAATAAAGCTACTTTCAGCCAATGGCTTAACAGAATATAAATAGGCTGGAAGATATATATATATATATATATATATATATATATATATATATATATATATATAGAGAGAGAGAGAGAGAGAGAGAGAGAAGGCAGAGTCAGGGAGAAGTCATGTAGCTGCCACAGGAGACAGACGCCTCCACCGGAGCCCACCAGAACCTAGCCGGTAAGCCATAGCCACATGGAGATACACAGATTAATGGAGATGGGTTAGTTTAGGATATAAGGGCTAGCTAAAAATATTCTAAGATCTCTCAAACTCCATTCCACTGAAATTTTACATCCTTCTTGTGAAACATAACATTTTAAGACTCCTTTTCATACACGAATGAAAAGAAGAAGCCAAGGATATTGGGCTAGCCAGAATTTAAAGATAGATATCAGAGTTGCCTCACATTACACCATTTTTGAGAAAGGGAGATGGAGAGGAGGCTCGGCGGGATGCAGGAAGTAAGAACCCCCAGTTCTATCCAAGGCTGCTCCACCTGGTTTTGTGTCCACCCTCTGCTGTTCAGGATACCAGAAGACAGGAAACTGCACAGATGAGCCTAGCCCAGGACAAGTCTTTAGCTGTGTGTCAGCCAGACACTGCACACAGAAAGAAGGACAGACTATGAGAGCCCAGTGCTTGGACCATCCTAGGGCACTATAAGGCCCTCTTTCATTATCAGGGATAGCCAGCAAAGAGCTTTCATACCCTTTCTAGTGATTTTCATATGCGTACAGTATCCTAAAACCTCTGCACAAACTACAATAGCCCTGAAACCTGCACAGGCACTAAGCAGAAAGGACAGGGTGTTTAAGTGGCATTATACTTTGAGGTAACAAATGTTTTTGTATTGTAATGTCTTAGTTTGTCTTAAACAACATGGCTCAGTTTAAAAGTTCTCAGACATGAGATAACAAGAATAAATAAATAATAAATAAATAAATAAATGGAATAATATGGAAGTGTTGAGATTTGTTTATTTTATTCACTAAATAAATGACTATTTTCCATATTATTAGATATCCTTACACACTGCATACTTAGTAAGAGTTAATTAATATACATATTCTGTTTTATTGAAAGGTGTGCTGTACTGTATTTACTCTTGATACTCCTAAGGGCTATGATTCTAAGAAAGTCCACTATTATTTATTTAAACATTGTATCATATTTGTAGTTAAATCTTCGCATACATCCTTGGTTATTTTAGGTAAGAAATTTATAAAAATAGGATTATTATTCTGAAGGTTTGTGTATATCATAGGAAAAACATTGAAACAAATAGGTTTTAATTAGCATTTGCAGCCAAGCCTGATGGAGCATGCCTGTTTTCCCAGCACTTGAGAGGTTGGGGCAGGAGGATGAAGAGTTAAAAGTCAGCCTAGGTTGCACAGTGAGACAAAGTTTCAAGGAAAAAAAAGCAAAGCAAGACTGTGACTGAAGAAATGTCTCAGCAGTTACAAACACTTGCTACTCTTGCAGAAGACTCCAGTTTAGCTTTCAACACCCACATGGTACCTTACAGCTATCAATGACACTAGCTCCAGGGGATCTGGTATCCTCTCTAGCCTCTGTGGACACTAGGCACACACTTGCATGCAGGCAAAACACTCATACACATAAATAAGTAATAAACAAATCTTTAAAGAAGACGAAGCATTCACCAAGAGGTAGTCTTCAGAGACCGTCTCTCTGAAGTCACATGTAAACCTTTGCGGTCATGTGGTTTCCTGGCCCTCTGTGTTCTTCACCTCTTCAGCCCCAGCAGTGGGCTCTCCTTACTCAACATGGAAGCCCCTCCCCACAAATGCCCACCTGCGAAGGTTTGCTCTCCACATCACAGTCGATTTCATCCCCACTCTTAGGAAACCATTTCCATGGCCACCAGCTCACCCCTTTCTCTGTTACCTTCCTTCGCCCATTTCTACAGCTCCTCCTTCCATCACCACCAGCTGAAACCTTTGCCAGCAGTGGGCCACTGAGGGGGAGGTGCATTTCCCTGCGTACTTCAGCTTTGACAGCTCAGGGGAGTATCCTGCTGATGAACTATTAGCTCTCTCCATCCACTGAGTCACATCTGTGAGTTGTAACTTCTTTCTGTCCAAGTGTCTCATCTTCTCCCCCTGTCTATACCCTTGCCTCACACAGAAGCCACGAAGGTCCTGTTTAGAAATACACCAGCCAGAATACTTCACCACTCTAAGTCTGAAACCACAGAAGTGCCCTGATTTCACAATGAGTACAATCTGTCCTCTTGACTGTGGCCTGAGACATCCGTGCACCATTTTCATGGCCTGTTTCTGTCCATATGCATACTGGCAGGTCACAGGTTATAGCTCCAGCACCTGGAACAGACAGTCCCCCCTTGGTCTCTCTCTGCTGACATCTTCTAATCTGGGCGACACATGTAGCATCTTCTCCCAGAGGCCTTCCCCTACCTCCACATCTATCTTTCTTCGTGGTCCTCATGCCTGCTGCTGCACCTTTATGAAATGGCAGATGCCTGCCAGGCATGCTGATTGACGACTGTGACCCCAGCACTTTAGAATCTGAGGCAAGAGGATTGTCACAAGTCTGAGTTCCACTAGGGTTACAAAGCAAGTTTAGTCTAGCTTCAGTTACAGAGTAAAACCCTGCACCAAAATGGTGATGGTGATGATGGTGATGATGATGGTGGTGGTGATGATGGTGGTGGTGGTGGTGGTGGTAGTGGTGGTGGTGATGATGATGGTGGTGATGATGGTGGTGGTGGTGGTGGTGGTGATGATGATGGTGGTGGTGGTGGTGGTGATGATGATGATGGTGGTGGTGATGATGGTGTTGATGGTGATGATAATGGTGATGATGATGGTGATGATGGTGATGGTGAAGAGAGGGGGAGAGAAAAGGTGAGATGGTACACACCATGAAAGCTGAGCTCTTTGTTTGCTTCCATGGTGACCAGTCCCTATCTGTCTCTGACACTTCAGACTGTCAAATGATCCCTGTGGATAAACAAATGAGGACATGGCTGTCTACCTAACTTGGAGCCCTCACCTACGTTCACTTTATGTGTTGACACTCTTGCCTTCTGTACTGTTATCTTATCATTAAGATAATTGTCATTATCTTTTTATCCTACAATGCAGAATATACCACACACCTCCTAGAGACGAGAAGACTGCCCCGCTTCCCCATGTCCTTAGCTTAGGGATGAGTCAGACACATCACAGCCTACACAGCTCTCCTGTTCGGGCCCTCTCTTCTTCCCTTGTGCTCGTCATGCCAGTGTCACTGTCACCAAAACACCTGAGAGAAACAACTGAAGGGGGAGGAGCTGTTTGGCCTCGGGGTGCAGAGAGCTCTCATACCATCATGGTGTGAGAGGCAAAGTTTGCATGGTGTCGACAGGAAGTCAGACCAGAAACAGGCAATGTATGGACAGGAAGCCAGACCAGAATCAGGCAATGATATGGACAGGAAGTCAGACCTGAATCAGGTGGATGGTATGGACAGGAAGCCAGGCCAGACTCAGGACAGGGCAGCTTTCACAGGCTCACCTCTTCCAACTTCTTGCACCACCCGGGTCCCACAACTTCAGAACTGTCACTAGGGACTTAGTATTCAGACCTTGGGCCTATGGGGGAACATTTCAGACTTGAACCCTAGAAATCCTATTCTGCAGGCTAGAAACAGAGGCCCAGCAGGGTCAGAGAGACCCCAGGCTGGTGAACGGCTCAGTCATAGCTTGCACTTCTAGTTCCCACACCCCGAGTCTAGGGATTTCTCCTTTTAGCCTTATTCTTGTCCCCATCTCAAGCTAAGACATGTAGCCATTTCTTACATTAAGTATACCCTGTGGGACATTATGATTGGGACCCTGGGATCCTTTAATTTGTGAGACACTTGGAAGAAAAATATACTGTTCAAGTTATAGCCCACAGATGGGTCTTTCAAAACCCACAAACTAACAAATTAACAAAGCAGAACGGAGAAAGCCTGCTTTACAAGGTGCCCTTATTCTCTTAAAATAACTTTATTATTTGTGTGTGTATGAGAGACAAAGGGGGGGAGAAGCTGGGGAGAAATGGTTGGGGAGGAGCATGTATGATATGGGGTGTATCTGAAGGTCAGGGGACAGAGCTGTGTAGTCAGCTCTCTCTCCTGCTGCTTTACATGGGTCCCAGGGCTCAGTATCAGGTCACTGGGCTTGCACACCTCACCAGCCCAATCTTAATTTCTTAAAGAGACAGTTTCTATGAGTCACAACAGGCTGCCCATCCATTCTTGATAGAAGAAACTATAAACTAAGGCCACAAAGTGCTGGTCCATGAGAAGAATGGGGTATTTTTAAATTACAGTTTCAGCTTTGGTACTAAATTACTGCTGATTGTGTTCGTCATGGAGATAGCTCCAAATACACCCTAGCTGGATCGTACCCCACATTTCCAAATTTCTAATTACATTGTGATAACATCAGTACTACCCCCTGCAAATACTTAACACTTCATAATTCAAATTAGTTCATGAGGGAAATTCTAGAAATAGGGGAAAATGTGACTTTAGGCACAGCCCAGAATCAAAGAAAACATCCTAAGAAACAATTATTTAAAGCATAAGGGATTATAACTGATAATAATTTCCCTCCCTCCCTTTCTTTTTCCCTCCTTCCCTTCTCCACCCCATCTCTTCCTTCCTTCTTCCCCCCTCCTCCCTTCCCTCCCTCCTTCTCTCTCCCTTCCTCCCCCTTTCCTTCCTTTCTTTTCTTTCTTATTTTGAAACAGAGCCTCAAGTAGCCTGGGCTGAACTCAAACTCAATATGTAGTCAAGAAAAGTCTTGAATTCCTGCTTCTTCTGCCTCTACCTCCCAAGGACTGGGATTACAACTGTGCATCACCACACCTGACGTCTTTCTTTATCAACTTTCTAGAATAATCTGATATGATCGTGACTCTGCCATTTCACCTACATTATTGTAGATTATCCCAGTAACTGTGAACAACTGAAGAAACCACACTGCAGCAATTCCCATTCACCTATCACTAAGCACAAAGCAGGGAGAAAGAACAAGAGCCAGGTCAGCTAATGAATGGATGGATGGTGAATTCCAGGTCAGCTAATAGATGGATGGATGGATGGATGATGGATGGATGATGGATGGATGGATGATGGATGGATGGATGGATGGATGGATGGTGAATCCCAGGTCAGTTAATGAATGAACGGATGGATTGTTGTAGGGAGCGGGCCGTATCCCGCCACCCGGCTAGCTTAACCCCCAAAACAATCACATAGAAATTGTATTAATTAAATCACTGCCTGGCCATTAAGCTCTAACCTCCTATTGGCTAACTCTCACATCTTGATCTAACCCATTTCTATTAATGTGTATCACCACTTGACTGTGGCTTACCGGCATAAGTCTAACCAGTATCTGTCTCGGGCAGGAGAACCATGGCATCTGCCACACTACCCTTCTTCCCAGAATTCTGTTCTGTCTTCCCCACCTACCTGAGTTCCGCCCTATCAACTAGGCCAAGGCAGTTTCTTTAATAACCAATGAAAGCAACACAAACACAAAAGGACCTCCTACATCATTGGATGGTGAATCCCACAATATTTACAGATTACTGAGATCAAATAACCATCTGTGATACAGCGACTAAGACTAATTATAAACTTGATGAGAGTGTAGAGTAATTAGCACGACTGTGCAACTTGGTAGCAGGATATTGAAGCTAAGCCTTCGGAGTCCCTGGGAGACAGATAACAAGTCCCCTATCTTGTTGTATGAACTCATTAATGCTTCCTGAAACATAAAGCCATGGCTGTGGAGTAGCTTTTAAAGATTGCCTGGATTGATCTGTCAATCCTGGGCTCAAATGATCCTCCTGCCTCAGCCTCCCACACGGCTGAAGCCAAAGTCCTGTAGCACTAAACCCACTAGACATGAAATAAAGTTTTAAATACATCTCTTTCATTATACATCTGAAAATATTTCTTCATTTAAGCTAGTGAAATGTTTGTTTGTTTAAACATATCTGATCTAATTGAATAATACTGCATATTTACTTATTTCCCATCCCCAAAAATCTAATAAGCAGGAAATTAAATAAGTGAATATGATAAAATGTTGCAAAGATGGCACTTAAATATCAAAGTTTCTAGACACTAATCAAAAAGTGATTTCATAATGCAGTATAATACCAAATTAAAGGCATGTAATGTCTAGTATTAGAAAGAATTTCTTAACTCTATAACATGAATTCTATGAAATGATTTCAGACATAAATATAGATATTCAAATAACTGCAATATTAGTCAGGGGATTATTGCATTCCAGGCATGACTCCAAGTATTTTCCATATTTTATATCACTTTATGTGCACAATAAAATTATGAAATAAATAACAATTACTGTTTTCATCTTGTGGCTTAGAAAATTGTGATACAATAAGGAAAAATATCAGAACTTAAGACTTTAAAAAAAATCAGACAAAGCTATGACTGTTTTCAGATGACATATTTATACATTTGGAAAAACCTAAAAAATACTTAGTTGAAAATGTTTTCAAGTGGTAAGATAATCTAACAAAATAGCAATTATAAAGTCAGCATCCCAGAGAAGTGGCCTTTACATGTAGTCCTCAGGCTGATCAAGTTCTTGGAGATGGTGGGAAAAAGAGAACAAAAAGGAGTGAATGAATAAACACGCACTTGGAGAGAAGTGTTCCAGAACCACGCAGAACACTAGACAACACTTCCTAGAAACATGGAGATGAGCTTGAGCAAGAGAAAAGATGTGACTTCATAGGAAACAGCACCATAGAAATATCCACCCTCAAGGACTTAATTACACAGTGTCCTAATGAAAAACACAACAGTACTTTTTCTTAGAGCTAGACAGGGTATTGTGCCCTTTGTCTAGCATAGATAACAAGTAAAAGCAGTCCGAATAATAGTGGGATACAGAATGGCTGGTTCTTACCACAAACTGAAATATTGTCTTCTTTTGCTCTTTATTGCTGTGATAAACATCATAAGTTAAAGTATCTTGAGGACACAAGGGATCATTTCAGCTAACAAGCCACAGCCTATCATCAGGGAAGCCAAAGCAGGAACTCAGGGCAGAGCTTGAAGCAGATGCCATGGAGGAATGCTGCTTATTGACTTGTTCTCAGCTCCTGCTCCGCTGCTTTGCTTATACCTCCCAGGCCCACATGCCTAGGGATGGCACCACCGACCTGCCTGGAAATGGCACTGCCCACAGTGGGCTGGATCTTCTTATATCAATAAGGCAGTCAGGAAAATGCCCCCACAGACATGTCCACAGGCCAGTCTTATGGCAGCCTTTCCATGGATGAGGGTCCCTCTTCCCAGGTGTGTCAAGATGACAGCCAAGGTTAGCCATTACACCTATGTAAGTCTCCTAAAATAAAGTAGCATGGTATCGTCATGTAGGCATAAAACAACGGGCCCTAAAACGAATCCACGTGTGGGTCCAATTATTTATGCCAATTTGAGTACAGACCCCTCAGTTTTCACTGCATTGGGCAAAGGTGGGCATTTCAATACCAGCTGTTGAAATAATTGCATTGTAACCTAGGGAAAGATAAAATTAACTGCCGTTTTCATGCTGTATACGACGATTTCCAAATGGTCAAAGGTTTTTTTTTATGTTAAGAAAAGACAGAACAATGCAGCCACCAGGAGGGAAGCTGGGAGACTATCTCCACAATTTGAGCCTGCAGAAGGTTTTGCTAATTATACTTTAAAACGCAGACGCACACCAAAAGGCAAAGACTGGTGAATTTGACTACTTAAAAATAAATGCCTTGCACTATAAGCAAAGTAAAAATAAAAATGACAAAACAGGGAAAATTATGAGCAAATTAGACTAAAGAATTAATCCCCTTAAGACATAAGGAGAAACAAGAAGGGGGGGAAAGAACTCTCCACAATTCTATTAGAAAAGTAAAACGTAGTGCTGAACAGATGGCCCACAGGAAGAAATGCAAATAGACCCTGAATATCGCGTAGCCTGTTCAACCTCATCCACAGGAAAGTTGAGGCTGGAGGTATGGCTCGGTGCTGTCTGGGATCAGGGCTTTCTGCCCCAATGACAAGAACGTGACAGAGGGAAAGAATCAGTAGTGGGTCTGGCTCTCCGCTGTGGAGTTCCTCAGAAATGCCTTTTAATTGGTTACACTAATTCATTTGTGTATGTATCTATTACTTTATTTCTGTATTATTGTATGTGTGCACACGCGCGTGCACACGCGCATGCGTTCAGGAGTGCACATAACATGGTGTGCTTGCAGGAGTCAGTGGGCAACGTGCAAGAGTTTATTTTCTCTCCTTCCGCCATGCGTTTCCTGAGGATCCAGCTCAGGCCATCAGACTTAGCAGCCAATGCCTTTACCCTCTGAGCCATCTTCTCAGGCCAGCCCTCCTTTTAAAGACAGCGTTCCAATGCTGCTACGTGTGTCTGCCTGGTTTGCTTAGATTGCTTAGCATAAATAAATAGTTTACGAGAGAGAGAGAGAGAGAGAGAGAGAGAGAGAGAGAGAGAGAGAGAGAGAGAGAGAGAGAGAGAGAGAGCGCTGCAGAATGGAAGTGGGGTTTTATGAATTCTTTCCCCCCTTGACTAACAGGGCACCGAAACGAAATTGTTCCGCACTCGGCTTGCTCTGAGTTGGCATTCATCTTGTCCTGACACTGAAACGTGTTCCAGTATGAGAGAGATTATTTTCTGGAAGCCGCCTCTGACGGTTTGGGGCCCGTCCAGAGACTCACACTGTGTCTGCTGCTGCTGCTGCTGCGTGTATTAGTTCTGAATCGTCAGCATAGCCTGGCCTCAGGCAGGAACTACACTCTGCTGAGGTTGCTCTGACCAGCTGACATTTGGGTTAAAGGAGAAGTATTGCTTACGGATTTGCTCGGCAGAAATGATCTGTCGGTGTTGCTGTGGGAAATGAAGGGTGATGAGAAGCTGCTGGGTGGTACACAAAATAGCCCGTGAAATGGAGCAGTGGGGCCCTGGGGTACCAGCGCGCCTGACCTTTAACCTGGCTCAGTGGCTTCTGGGGAACTACCCGAAAGGCACACCCGCCAAAACGTGACATACTGTGGACAGACAGCCACGCTTAATTTCTTTTCCTTTGGTGTGACAAAAAATACCCTTCCCAAAACTGAAGGAAAAAAGGCTTGCCTGGCTCACGACAACACAGCAGGGATGTCAAGGAGGCAGGCGCTGGAGGCTGCTGGTTGACATGCCGCCAGAGGGTGAAGAGCTGGCACTCTGCTCGCTTTCCTGGTTGCATGCGTACAGTTCAGGACCCCAGAATAGAATATGGTCCCCACACCACCGCAGTGAAGATGGGTCTTCCCCACATTGTTTAATACAACGTAAATTTAAATATATATATATATATATATATATATATATATATATATATATCCTGTGTGAACATGTCTAAAGCTAACTGGTCCCTATGCGTGCCTAGGCTTGCCTTCTAGATGGCCCCTGATTCCGTCCAGTCGACAATATCAGTCACCTGCAGCCCAAAGGCCCACAAATGCACAGCTTACTTAATAATCAATGGACTGTCTGCACCGTGGGATTCTGGGTGATTGTGAAGAAAGCAGATGCCGTGAAGTGGCCCCTGGATATATCACTAACTAGAAAAGCAAGGTGTGGAATGTGTATGTTCGCATCCACACTTGATCTAAGGAGCATACCTGTACCTTATAAGCACGTATATGTGCTTCGTGTATTAGGGCTCGGCGGCTGTGCAGATGGAGCCACTGAAAAGGCCTTGCAGAAGACAAGACAAGCTGAGAGTTAGATGGAAGCTCAATGAGTAGCTGACTGAACTTTCATCACTATAAATCAAAAAATAAAATAAAGTTTAAGGACATTCAAGCAGTCCTTAAAATGAAAGTGTTATAAAATAAATAAACAGATGTGGGATTTCCCTCTGTATACTGTGAATATGTTTTATTACCATTGGTTAATAAAAGAAGCTGCTTTGGCCTATGGCAGGGCACAATAAAGCCAGGTGAGATATCCAAACAGGGATATTGAGAGAGTAGGAGAAGTCAAGAAGATGCCATGTAGCTGCAGAAGGAGAAAGACTTGCGGAAACCTTACCCATAGATTAAAAGAAAGGGGTTAATTTAAGATGTAAGAGCTAAACTGGGCAGTGGTGGCACAAACCTTTAATCCCAGCACTTGGGAGACAAAGACAGGTAGATCTCTGTGAGTTCGAGGCCAGCCTGGTCTGCATGAGCTAGTTCCAAGACAGGCTCCAAAGCTACAGAGAAACCCTGTCCACCACATGGGTTCCAGGCATCAAACTCAAGCCATCATGCTTGGCACCTCACGCTCCCCTGAGAGAAGTTATGATTTTTAATGTGATGATTGAGTTGTGTATCCTGAGTGGATCACGTTATTAAGGTCAAACTCTAAGAACGTTGGTACTGTATTTTCACACATGCATATATACCAATATGATTAATAGTATATGCATAAAAAGATAACATATGCATGCAAAATGTAAATGACAATATTTAGGCACATGCATATACATATATTTCCAATAATATGCATAAATATGAATAAAATTAAAGAATAATCCCTGGAGGCTTTATGTTCAGCATCATGACTATAGTTAATAACAAAAATTGTTTATCTTAAATTTGATCAAAGTAGATCTCAAGGGACTGTAGAAATGGCTCAGCAGTTAAAAGCAAGTACTGCCACTGCAGAGGACCTGAATTTAGTTCCTAACACACATACTGGGTGGCTCACAGCTCCCTGTAACACTAGCTCCAGGGGCATCTAGCGCCCTCTTCTGGCCTCCTCAGACACCTACATGTACATGCAAATACACACACACACACACACATATATACAAATAAAAATAAAGCCCTTTAAAAAATAGTAGATCCAAGCAGTCTTACCATCAGAAGAAAATACATGGAAGTATTGGGAGGGGTGGCATGCTGATCATTTCATGGCATATACATGTCAAAATGTCGGGCTTAGCTGCAGAGAAGGCTCCAAAGTGTGAGAAACTGTTTAAAAAACAAACCCAGAACACATAAAGGCAGCTATGGTAGTATGCACCATAATAAAGTGCTCACGGGGAAGGTAGGCGGTGGAGACATGATGCTCACAGACTACCTAGCCCGGTGTATGCAGCAGCGAACAAAAAAAGATCCTTTCTCAACTATGGTGGGAGGCAGGGACCAGCACCCAAGGCCTCCACATGCTTGCTGTGGCATGGACAGGTACACACATGTACAGACTTCCACACACACAAGTATGTACACACACAAATTTTCTAAAAGTTATGCTACTGTACACTCCAATACACACAATTTTCATTTGCCAAATCATACCTCAATAGAGCTGAAGAAGAAATAAGCCAGATTTGTTATGTTGACACTATTAAAGCCAAGGTATACAAAACAGATCCAAATGTTGAATCCCAGATATTAAGTAAATTCTGTAATCATAAATTCAAATGGATAATAGCTGTATAAAGCATTACGTGTGTGTTCATACAGAACAACCATATTTACTGTCTCTGCCCACTGTAAAGGGAACTGACAAAGGCCAGCCGTGTATGGCTAAAAGCCTTGTCTGCATTGTTATCCCTGTAGCTCCCAGTGTCTGCTCTGAAGAGCCAGCCCCCCTGGAAGAAGCAGCGAGTCCCAGAAGCTTGGAGACAGAAAGAACTGGGAGAGCTGGAGGGAGAAGGAAATGTTAGCCACTAAGTGAGCCAAGCACCTTTAGGGAGAAACTCCTATGCCGACACATCTTCAACCCTCCCCCCCTTATCTTCAGCTAAACTCTATGCAGCAAACTGAGCGTGTCTGCCACTTTAATTGTTCAAACTGTTCCATTGTCGGCTCCATGGTGTTAACTGAGCATGCTCAGGAATGTGTGCAGGCCCCCTGAATGAAAGCCCTTTGGAAATGACTCCATATGTTCTTGCCTGCTGCAAGTTAAAAAAAAAAAATTCTTCTCCTCTTTTTAATGGAATAATCAGGTTTCTCCAGCCAACAAATTGCAAGAGTGGGAGGCAGTAGAAGAACACGAATATATACATTTAAACAGACTTTGGGAACATTGGTTAAATTGTTGGTGTGTGGAGTTTGTTTGAACCCTGAGTTGAGAAAAAGGAAAATTATGTAAAAATAAAATATGAGTCTGGTGTAGTGGTGTCCACCTGTAATCTCATGAGGCCAATGCAGGGAGACCGCAACAGGTATGAGGTCGCCTGGGTCTGCAAAGTGAGTTCCAGGCAGGCCGGGCCTACAGAAGAAGACCCCGTCTCAAGAGGAAAAAGAAAAGAAAAGAAAAATAGAATGCATATCAAATAATAGAATTCAAGCACTAGTAGTTTTTTAAAACTAAAGAATTTTCTGTTTTGTATCATGGTGGCTTTGTTGAAATTTTGACATACATAAAGAAATGCTGGCAGGTACAAGTACTAAGATATACAGGATTGATTCAACATAAATCACGGTTAAAGATGAAGAAGAGAGCAAACTACATTTGACCATGGGTGGTAAAAACTGAGTCTGGTTCATGGGCATGTAGAGGTTCGTGTACTAGTCTCCGCAATTTTGTGTATGTTGGAAAATTCCCATAATTGATGAGTGTTCACACACACACACACACACATACACAAGCTATATGGCTATATAGTTATATAGCCAGACTGACCCTGAACTTGCAGCAATAGCAATCAATCCTGCCGCTGCCTCTCAGGCTGCTGGTATTACAGCAGGCCCACCTGAGAGAGACTATCTAACAATCCTTTCTTACGTCTTCAGGTCTTTGCAGGAGTTTGGTATATTAAAGTAATCCATCTTGAAAATCCAAACTTCATTAATCATTTTCCCGAGTTTTGCAGCCAATCATGCAATATTGCTCTATGTATTCAGCTTTCATATATAGTAGGATCTAGTAAACGTGTTTAGTAAATCCAGTTTAGAGTCCTGATGGAGGGAAGCTTTGCAGTTCAAGGATCTTCTGGTACAGCCGTGTCTCCCCCACACACTGTGGGGCACACAGTCCACCAGGGGCATGGCTGCTATGATTCCGAACTTGAGTAGCAAGGAAACCAAAGAGGAATACGGGGCTGGAGAGATGGCTCAGCGCCAAGAGCACTGGCTGCTCTTGCAAGGAGTTGAGCTCTGTCCCTAGTGCCCAAACCGCCTGTGATTTCAGATCCAGGGCACCTGATGCCCTCTTCTGTCTTCCATGAACACCTGCATGAATATATATAACACGTACATATACACATAAATAAAAATAACTTTTAAAATCTTTAAAAGTGCAAGAATTAAGCTAGTTCATTCTTAAAAAACAAAACAGCAACAAAATCACTTTGTGGGGGATTTATATGCCATGTTCTAAATGTAGAGGTCAGAGGACAACTTGTGGGAATCGTTTCTCTCCTTCCACCATGTGGATTACGGGGATTGAACTTGGGATTTAGCAGACTTAACAACAAGCACCTTTATCTACTGATCCATTTTGTTGGCCGCATCAAATGGTGTTGGTTTTATACTGGACCTTAAGGCCTATCACCAAAGATCCATGGCAAGATAATTTCTGTAAGGAGGTTGATCTCATGTGTTTCCCCACTTCCCTTTTCAAACTGAGCACATAGTGCAGGATAGTCCTCCAGACCCCAGACCCTGTCATGGAAATTCCTTACCCACCTAAGTCCTGTAAGACAGACTCCGTCTTCCCAACTGTCATTCTCAGCTTCACCCCAACAGCAGCAACTGGGTATATGTCACAGACTCTGATTATAATGACAAACCCCCAGATAATGGGTAAAATGAAACGGAGTGACCTGAATTTTACCAAAAATGCTATCAGACGTAGTAATGACCAGGGCAACAGAGACAGCTCAGCGGTGAAGAGCAAGCACTTCCCGTTCTTGCAGAAGACTTGTGTTCCATCCTGGTACCCACATCAGGTGGCTCACAACCTCCTGTAACTCCAGCTACAGGGATCTTGAGCCTTTTCTGGCATGTAGGTGCAGTTGCCAGCAAAGCTGCTTGATACGGATGCTGGGACCTGAACTCGGGTCCTCTGGGAGAGTAGCCCGTGTTGGCTGTAACTGTGAAGCTGACTCCCCAAGCAGCGCCACAAGTGCTTCCTGTGTCACCTGGGGCTCAGGCTGCAATTGAATTTCCCCAGTTGTTTCCAACTTACATTTTTCAGTTGATTTGTTAAAAAACGGGGCTAAAGGGAGGTACACAACTTGCTTTTGGACATATGCTTTAAATCTAGAAAGAAAACCCCTCCCTGCTACCTTTTCTAGATAATATCCTAGATGGGGTTATGGGTCTGATTGCCTGGTGTGTTCAGCTTGCCCACTGTCCATTTAAATCCAGTGCCCCACTGGGTGGGAGGCTGTGGCTTCCACATGAGCTTGCCTTTCCTTTCTCTGTCCTGATCTCCCTGATGAATCATAGAGACTGACGTGACAGCTCAGTGTTCTCAAGAGACGTGGTGAAGGAGTGGGTAAATGAATGGATGCTTAAAGGGGTATTGACAAAGGCTGTGAGAACGCAGAGGGCTCGCTATGTACAGCTCTCCCTTTCAGACCACCCAAGGGCCTAAAGAATGGAGGTGACAGGGCTCCTTGTTTCTATAACATCCTTGTTTCGAAGGAGCAGCTTTTCAAATTTACCTCAATGACTGTGACAAGTATGAGAAGCAGTGACTCTCCAATGGTTAGCTACATCTGTTATTGTCGCTGGGTGTTTTGCTATTGTCTCAAAGGATGGATGGATGTGCATGCTCCCGCGTGTGAGTACTGTTGCGTGTGCTGCAGTGCACATGTGCAGACCAGAGGACAACCACGGGTTTTGGTCCTCGTCTTTTCCCTTGTTGAGACAGGGCCTCTGGTTGTTTGCCACTGCTCATGTCAGGCCAGCTGGCTATGAGACTCTGGGGATTCTCCTGTCTCAGTTTTTTATCCTCCCATAGAGTACTGGGATTACAGATGCACATGAGTCGTGGAGAAACTTTGAACACTTGTGTAGAAAGCGCTTTATCCACTGAGCCTTCTCCTCAGCCCAGCTCAGAGAAATGTGAACCAGTCCCCAAGTACATAGCCTTGATTTCACACACACACACACACACACACACACACACACACTCACTCATTCACACACACACTTTAATATTTTCTACATGTAAACACACATGCATGCATATACACATGTTTGCATGTACACGCATGTATGCACACAAATTTACATGCATGTGTATGCCTGTCTGAACCTGACTTCTTTAGAATCACACCACATTATTACACTACACAGAGTTCCCTCTTTGGTGCTCAGAGGGTTTTCCTCCTCCATCTTAAAACCTTCTCCCTGAAGTCAGAATGAAAATCCCAGCACTAAGGCACAGACACAAATCTCTAAGCTTTGGAAGAAACCCCATCCGCTTCTGAAGTGTGTGATGTCCCAAAGAGTCCTGAAACGGGCAGAGACCTGGCTTCCAACTGCCCCTTTCTCCTGCCATCCCCTCATTAGTTAGACATAACCGATGTAAGATGGTTCCTGTGGAAGTTAGGAAGAATTTAGAGTCGGCATGAGCTCACACTACAAGCTGCACAGCCTTGCACCTCCCGACAGCCCATTTCCCTGACATTAAAATTTAATGCATCCATTGCTCCTCTTTCTCCATGTAGCGTTTAAAGATGTAAGCGCTCGTATGGCCAGGCTCTCTTTAAACAATGCTGCAATCTGCTCCACACCAGATGCTTCTGTGGACTCGGAACTTTTTATTTTTCTTTAGCATATCAGGATCGCTGGTACTTGTCAGTTTGACTAACTGCAGGGGCTGGAGGATGACTGCACTTCCTGCTCTGACAGAGAACCTGGGTTCAGTGCCCATCACTCAGCATGGTGGCTCACCGTCACCTGTAACTGTAGTGCTAGGAATCCAATGCCTTCTTTTGACATCTACAGGCCCCTGCAGGCATGTGATGCACATACATACACTCAGGCATGCACACACACACACACACACACACACACACACACACAAATTAAAATAAAATAGTGTGCAAGGAGTCTACGTTGCTTTTCAAATGGATCAACTAGCGAGTGGTAGGGAGGTGTGTTAAGAGAGGAGAGGTGTGAATGCTGCGGGAGGGAGGGAGGTGTGAGCAGAGGAGGGGGAGGTGTGAGCAGAGGAGGGGGAGGTGTGAGCAGAGGAGAAAGGGAGGTGTGAGCAGAGGAGAAAGGGAGGTGTGAGCAGAGGAGGGGGAAGTGTGAGCAGAGGAGAAAGGGAGGTGTGAGCAGAGGAGGTGTGAGTGGCTCTGTGATGTTCTTTCTCAGCACTCAGGATTTGGCAGCCTCACCAGAAACCTTACTGAAGAGCACATAGAGGATATGAATGAATTTTTAGACCAAACATCCTCCCACTCCCAGCCCCAGAAGGAAGATGTGCTCTGTTGATTGGTCAATTGGTTGGGTTTTACCACAATGGAATCTATTCAGTTGACTCCATGGAGTCATGAGACTAAGGTGTAACCAGTCAGAACAGTTCCAATTGGCCACCATCTTTGATTCTAGAATATGCATCTGGTTCCACAGGTAAAACAATTACTGTGCAAACTTGATGACCTGAGTTCAAAGCCCAGAGCCCACATGGCAAAGGCCGGAGGAGAGAACTGAGTGCACTCTGGTCTCCATGTGTGTGCCACAGCACACACATGTGTGTGCCACAGCACACACATGGATAAGCCGATCAGTAAGACAACCTCAAAATCATGGGACAAAACCCCCTAATGATATAAACTGAATGCCTGGACTCTTCCATGCCTGGAAGATGACCAACCTTTCTGGTACATTAGCTTATCTATTAAAAATACCTTGCTGAGCACAGTCAGCACACTGGTGCCAACATGCCATGGTTGCCCCAGCGCCGGCCTAACTTTGAGAATTTAGGACTACATCAGGCAATGCATAGCTACCTACTTAAAGCAGGAATATCATGTGCTTGTCCAGAGTGAAGGATTTTCCAGAAAGATTCATGGGGAACTTATTTTTGCTTAGGGCTGTAGTGTGCTCGCCTGGCACGTGTTAAAGGCACAGGATTTGATCCATAGGACTGAACAAAAATATAACTTCAGTCATTTCAGAACAGTCTCATCCTATAACAGAAGGCAAACAAGACACTATTTTCCTCGGGAGTTGATTTATTGATGAGCGTCCGGAGTGAAAGCGCACGTCTCGAAGCTTTTGTTAATGGAACCAGTCCGCACGCAGCTCTATTTATCTCCTTCGCGTTTTTTTGCTGTTTGCTTTTCCTCGATTCCCACTGCACATTCCAGCCAAGTTTTTACAGATTGCAGTGCTGATGCCATGCACAGATAAGCGGTCCAACCTTTTGCCAGCCTGGCTGAGGCACCATCTGCAGCAAATGAAACTCGACTGCTTCGCGGTCTTCAGGAGCCCAGTGGAGGCCAAGGTTTGGGAGGAAGAAAACCAATCCAGAAGCTCGCCCTCCCCTAAATCACTCACATTCTGGGGACAAGGAGAAAAAGAGAAGAAAACGTCCACCTTCCAATGACGAATGACCAACCCAGTTTGCACGTTCAGTGGGGCTGACTTGACCGTAGCCCGGGAGATAATTTCAAGGAGTTACTGAATGAGCTTGCCCATATCTCGCACTGACTGGGACATGAGGCAATAAATTCCACCCATGCTCCACCGCCCTGTAATAAGTCACCCTCTCACATCACCCTCAAACTAGCTGATTACTGGTCCAGTGGCTGGATGATCTAGACTCCAGCCGTCCCGCAACCCGAGCATATGCACTGGATAATGCTTTCCTCGCAAGAGGACCCAGATGATGCAGGTGGTGGTCCTGAACTCTGACCTCCAGGGAAACTGACGCCCTTGCCGTGGATCACAGTCCATTATTTGTAGGCTGCGTCACTTGCAAATCACTTTAAAACATATCAAGAATACTCACACTTTATCTCATTGACGTCTGCAATTCCCCTGATTGAGAAGAACGCCAGGACTGATTGACAGGGTGGAGTGACCAGCCTGACCCAAATCACCCTTGTTCTGCAAATGAGGACCTCACAACACAACACAAAATGGAAACCTGGCAGCATCCCACTGACTAGGTCCTCTGTCGAATAAAAGGGAGAGAGTGCAGCAGGAAGCAGAATCCAGTGTCCTCACTGCTCCTTCCTGCAGATCCGCTGTGACTTCCTGCTCTGGTTTTCATTCCTTCCTCACCGTGGTGTAATGTAGCCCTGTAAACTGTGAGCCAGGATAAACCCCTCAGCCTTTCGGTTGTCTCTCGCCTGGCATTTAATCGCAGCAACGAGGGAGAAATGATGCTGGATCTGCTCCCTGTGGGCAGTCCTGGCCTCCATCTGGATCTGCTCCCTGTGGGCAGTCCTGGCCTCCATGCTGGATCTGCTCCCTGTGGGCAGTCCTGACCTCCATCTGGATCTGCTCCCTGTGGGCAGTTCTGATCTCCATCCTGGATCTGCTCCCTGTGGTGGGGGTCCTGGACTCCAGGCTGGATCTGCTCCCTGTGGGCGGTCCTCGCCTCCAGGGTTTTTTCGTTTAGTGCTACAGCCCCTTATAAACAGAGAAAACTGATTTGCGGTAGCTGCCGAGCAGTCTCCATTATGAATGCATCACACTTAGCTCAATAGTCTCATCATTAGTGGGCGCTGTGTGTTCCCCTGTGGGTTGTTATTCCCCCAGTGATGGATTCCTTTCTCTTCCTCATCTTCCTCCACTCTCCTCCTCCAGTTTCTCTTTGTGTTTAACCATCCTCATCCCCAAAGCTGAGTGTAAGAATCTATACCTAACAATTCTACTGATTTTTTTTTCGTTTCTCTGAAAAAGATCCCTAAGAGTGACAAAGACAGACAAAGACAAACTGTTAACTTCAACCTCGATGGCTCGAGATATAATTTCTTCTGAGGTCCACTGTACCAGTGTTACTCTCCTTGCTGTTGTGAGGGCCAGCCCTGGTAAGCTCAGTCTGGGCAGGTCATCCAAAGGAAGTTCTTTACTTCCAACCATTATCACCTGGGACTCTGGCCATCAATAAATTTAAATGGAGTCTGGAGTCTCAATAGTTTACCCTGAGACCCTGAGACAATGCCTGGCAGGCTAAGATTACGGCACCCCCACCCAAGAGCAGACCATTCAAAGGAAATTCCTGGCATTCCAAGCACTGTAAATAAAAACACCTGCCAGCACTTTACCAGGACACCCCTAGACAAATGTCAGCCAATAAGGGTTCCTGAACCTCAGAGACCCCTCACCCCCACCTTCACTACTATAAGAACCCAATTCTAATTGAGCTTGGGGCTCTCAGGATATTCCAATACATTGGACATGCGGAGAGACCGAGTTTGCAAACTTGATTAAAATAAAGGCTCTTTGCTTTTACATATGGGACTCTGTCTCCTTTGTTGGCTTTTCTGGGGACCCATGGATTTGGGCATAACAGTTGTGACCAGTTTATTTGTATTTACACCTCTGCTTTTACTGAGAAGCTCTTTGGATAGTGGGAGCCTGCTGTAAAGACCTGACCTGGAACTCAGAGATCTGCCTGCCTCTGCTTCCCAAGTGCTGAGATTAAATGTATACCCTAACACCACCCAACTTCCACTGAGATTTTTAAAATATTTAATTTTATTTTGTACACTGGAAAGGAGGATGATGCTTGGTCCATGCCCAGCAACTTTGTGTTGGATGAAGAACCTGAATTCTCTCAGATGAGAACCACCTGTTTGTTCATTCCCTCCTCACCCCAAAGCTGGCCTAACTGCTGGTACACCATAGACATAAAACATGGAACTAACGGATGATTTCTACCTTGCTGTGAGAACTGATAAGGGAGTTCCCGGTTCTTCACTTACATGATCTGACTTGAAATACGACTGTATTTGTTGAATTTGCTAAGCCATTGAGAAGGCCACCTGTCACAGGTGCAGTCAAAACACCTGATAGAGCAGGAAGGCGGCACAGATGGTTAAGTGCCCAGTTCACAAGCACCAGGACCTAAGATCAGACCCCTGGCTCCCATGTATAGACCAGACATGTGCTTGCATATCTGTGACCCTGATGCTGGAGGATGGGAGATAGTCAGCTCCCCAGAGCTTGCTGGTCAACTGGTCAACCCAGCTCTGGATTCAGTGAAAGACCCTGTTCCAAGATGAAACCATAGAGACCACAGAGGAAGGCACTGGATATCAAACTCTCGCTTCCGCACATGCACACAGCACACAAGCCCACTGAGTGCTACCGCACAGCGCACACATCCAACTGCTGATTCTCCGAGGCTACGGTGTAGCCATCCACCTCATCCCGCAGTTTTCAGATAATGAAAATGAATTTCCCATCATGACAGGAGCAATGCTCAGTTCCTCCGTATTCCTCTCCTACCCAGCCACTTTAGCTAAGCAGGTGTTTAATGGTACATAATTATATCTCACCACTGTCTGGGATGGGGAAATTAAGAAGCCAATTTGCATTTTAGGAATAATTTGGGAGCCCGAAAGCTAATTATTTAAGATCAGATTTTGGCCAAATAGAATAAGCAGGTTACTATTTGATGATAAAGTCTCCCATTTACCTAGATAAATCCAAATATAAAGGCAGAACCATTCGTGAATTAATGGTTTGAGGTGGAGGTTACAATGTCATTGACTACTCATGTCCAGTCCCCTGTTCCCACTGAGAGTTCTTTCGCTCCCTTGGCATGTGGTCTTGACAGTAGAATGACTCTGAGGGTCGGATCCCCCTAGAGAACTTAAGGCAATGCATACTGTCTTCCAGGCATGGGACAGGAGAAGCTGCCTGTACCATCCACCTAGGAAAACTAGCAGTTGCTCATGCATGCATGCATGCTTTGTTAGCATCCGGGGTGTGTGTGTGTGTGTGTGTGTGTGTGTGTGTGTGTGTGTGCGCGCGCGCGCGCGCGCGTGTGTGTGATGGAGCCCATGTGTGAGTCAACCACCAGTGGGAACTCCCTCTCAGAACTATTTCTCAATTAGAAACAGAGAGAAGAAATTGTTAGGCTGGAGAAATATCTCACTGGGTAAAACCCTTGTATTTAAACATGAGGCCCTGAGTCTGAATCTCCAGAACCTATGCAGAGCTGGGTCCATATCTGTAATCTCATACTCCTGTGGTAAGATAGCAGGCGGAGACAGGAGAAACCGTGGAAGCTGACAGCCAGCTGGCCTGGAGAACACAGTGGTGAATATCAGAAACCTGCTCTCAAAGCAAAAGGCAGGAACTGAAACCCAAGGTTGTTCTCTGACCTCCACACACATGGATGCACACAAAACTGTTTTAAACAAAATGTTGCAGGCACCGCAGCTCCAAATCATTCCTGGTTGGTATACGATGACCTAAGCCTCCTGCATCCCAGGTTCAGGTGGCCCAAGCTTGCTGCATTGGTTCCCTTTAGCTCTAGGATGGCGACTCCTGTGACCTCACCCTGTGACATCATCCCGTTTTCACTAATTTTCTCCATTTCTGCTGGTGCAGCATTTGGTGTCTGCTGCCGCAGCTATGAAACCCCTGCCTAGCTTGACTCTGGCCCAGGGGAGCTCGTCTTCCATTTTTCTCTCTTACTAACTTCCCTAGTCAGCTCATTTGGGCCATTAACTAGGACTTTGTTTCTAGCTACCAGATTTAAAAATTAAAAGGAAAACAAAAACATTTATTTTATTTTAATTTTTTAGTTCTTTCAAGGTAACAGTTCCTTCCAAATGTTACCCTCCCACACACCCCCAGTTTTAGGGTGTAGGGTGATTTATCTTTACCAGCCACATTGACACTGCATGCAAGGGCTTATAGCTGGCTATGGTGGTGTGTTCCTACAGCCCAAACATTTGGGAGACGGACATAGGAAGTTGCTGCACATTTATGGCCAGCGTGGACTACATGGTGAGTTCTAGGCTAGCCAGGGCAACAGGGTAATATCCTCTCTCAAAAACAACAATGATAATACACAGGCATGCATGCATGAGCACATACACACACACACACACACACACACTTTAAAAAGAAGAATCGTGCACTGATATACATCAATGACCTGAGTACTTTAGTCTAAGGCAGAAGAATTGCTATGAGTTCAAGGCCACTCCAGGCTATAGAATGATTATCAGGCCAATGGTGGCTATGTGAGAGATGCTATCTCTAACTAATTAAATGGATAAATTAATAAAGCATGCACACAAGTGTTAGCTACTGAAACTTGGTGACACACACTGTTTTCACAAGAATATTTTTATACCTATATCAGTCGTTCTACGGAGGAGCAGGTATGTTCCAAATTCCATGGCAAATGCAGACAATCATTTCTAGAAAACAAATACAAACTATCCAGGTTGCTGGGACAGAACAGAGATCTGGCACCTGCCCAGGGTATCTTTGCTTAAGTGGCTGAATGTCATTTCAGATGGACATTGAGGGCATATTAAAGAGCATGGGTATTACACGCTCCCTGACAACTGAGAAAGTGGAGTTGGAAGCTTCTGATTTGACTGCTCAGAGACACCCAGAGGCTGCTCTTAGCCCAACATGAATTTTTAAATTTATCTCTATCTTATTTAATGGGTATAGGTGTTTGGCCTGTGTGTATGTCTGTGCACCATGTGTGCCTTGTGCACACAGAGGTCAGAAGAGGCAGTTGGAGCTCCCAGAACTGGAGTTTAGATAGTTCCAAGACACCGTGCAGGTGCTGGGTACGGAACCCTAGTCTTCTGAAGGGGCCACTAGTGCTCTGTAGACCAGGCTGGTCTCAAACTCACAAAGATCTGCCTGCCTCTGTCTCTCAAGTGCTGGAATTCAAGGTGTGCACCACTGCTGCCCAGCTATTAGCATTATTATTAAAATATAATTAGCATCATTCCCCTCCATTCTCTTTCCTTCCTCTACCTTCTTTCGCAGTCTCCTCCAAAACTTCTCAAATTCATGGCTTTCTCTTCTTCAGCTGTTATTGTTACATACGCACATATGAATTCATAAATATAAAAATGCAACCTGCTTAGTCCATTTGGTGGTGCTTGCGTGTCCACGCTTTCAGGGCTGGCCACTTGGAACTCTTAGCTCCCTGGAACAGTGAGCCAAAATAAACTCTCGCTTTCTTAATTTCCCTTTGATTGTGGGGTTTTATCATGGCAATAGAAAAGTAACTAATACAATAAATCGTATCTCCATGTTATAGGAGAAAAGACAAAAATTGGGTAGCTTAATTAACTACCAAGGTTCACATCCTAGTAAGACACATATCTAACGTGATAGCACGGATTTGGCTAGTCCCGAGGCCCAGCTCCTGGCTCCTATGTCATTAAACACCTGACCAACAATTTTGGTCAGTGGAAATTAGTCAATACAATGTGAGAGTTGAGAAACGGTAGTGAACGAACCGAATCCTACTCCCCATCTGATACAGCTTATGAGATAACCCAACTGAAGGTTTGAGGGGTTGGGGCCAAGACTGTATGGTCGGCAATGCCTAAAATTTCCTCTGTTTTCAGTTTGCTGTTCCAAATTTATGCTGCGAGTACAGCTGGACATCGATGCTTAGGCCAGCGGCCACAGTAGTCAAGATTGGGGAAATAAAACGTCAAGAGTCATCCAAAGCAAAGACAACGTCGCCTGTCTTTCTGGGGCCAGCCGAGAGTGCAGCAGCTGTAGCTGCCCGATGTTGAGTGAGAGCCGCCTCACCATCCCAGGCTCGCCGTTTTCATACTTTGGGTTAGAAATATCGCTCGCTTGCTTCAGTTCACAGCCCGGCCGAGCAGTGAGGCAGCTCTGGGGCTCCCGTCGCCCGGGACTACTGTGTAAGAAGATAATGTGGTCACGTCCTTGCTTATTGAAGCTCAGCCCCGCAGCACAGTTGGGAGGAAGCTTAATGAATCGATAGGTAGTAATGAGACTGACTCATCCTACAGCAAAGTCTACCAGGGCAGCTAGCTGCCAATCACTGTAATAACAGCTCCTATTTGTGAGCATGAAAATCCATCTGAAAAAAATAAATGCTGTAGTCAGAGTTGCAGTGTGTGGTGTGTGTGTGTGTGTGTGTGTGTGTGTGTGTGTGTGTGTTTCCATGAGAAAACTACTAGTCACACAAAGTCGTAGGCTGAAAGAAAGTCACCCCTTTCTGGAAGACTTAAAGTCGGCATCAGTAGCATTTCCTCTACCTTCTCCTTGTTCTCCTTTCCTTCCAACACGCCTATTAACAAACCTGCAGGTGCCCTGCCTTGTTACCTTGGGAATTCACTCAGTTCACAGTGCTGATAAACTAGCCAATCAGAACGAGGGTTATAATGAGTGGGCGATGACTCAGATCGCATTGTCTCATTTTAATTTGCATTAATCCAACATCCTCCCGCAGCTCTCCTTTATTCCCGTCTTACTTTATGGTCCTCTGAAACATCTTGCTTTTGTTCATGCTTAGTTCGGCTGCTCTGCATCTCTCCTAAGTTTACTTGTATGTATTAATCTCTCTTCTCATTTTTTATATCATTGTAACTTGGACTTTGACCCTGCGGTATTGTTTTCTAACACCACTTTCAGCACATGGAAAAGTGACTGATTTTTGTCAGCCTGTTTTTATTCAGCGTCTTATGGCATTTACTCTAAGCTCAACTTTTTTCCTCACTTAGATCTTGAGGATAAATGATTCTGAAAAAAAATCTGAAAATCTGATTTTATCTTCTATATTCTAATGTTGATAAACCATGTTTCATTCTCTTTTAGAAATCTTGATTCTTTTATATGAATCACTAAGTTATAGAGTCTGGCTTTGATTTGTGGTTTGTTTTTTGTTTGTTTGTTTGTTTTAATTTAAGCCAAACAGAAATAAATGAGCAAATTCTGCTTTACAAAGATATCTGGCTGGAGTCATTTCTCCGAATCTCAAGTTTTCCACTTGTGAAAGGGAGACAAGAATTCATTACATCTTATTTCTGATGTTTGATTTCACTATTAGATAAGTACAACAAACTGATAAATCTATCCTCATTCAGGAAAGTTATCAAAGCATAATAGGAAAAATACGGCAGGTCCATAGTTCAATAGGTGTACTCAGGGTTGCACATGCCTGCAGACTCAGACTGGGGAGGCAGAGGCAGAGAATCACAATGGGAGCTCAAGGCTAGTGTGGTCTGAGAGTCTCTGCCTCACTGATCCCTGCAAACTAATGGTGGCATTCTTCTGAAGAAGGGTACCACACTCTCAGAGACGCCATCCTGACATTGTCAGCATGACTGCTGAGCTTGGAACACTCTCTTATGCAAAAATTCTGAAGCCATAGTATGCTAATTACTTTTTGTCATGATAATCTTTCTTTAAAAGTTTTGGATAAATTGCTTGTTTGACTCTCCATTCCCAGTGGTCTCCTTGCTCATCCTGCATGAAGTCTTAGTTAAAGGTACAGACATCTGATTAGAAGCTCCCTAAAGCCTCATTTCTTGGCTCATTCTGTCTCCTATTGTGACCGTTCTGTTCTTCAGCCTCTCACATCCTGTGGGTACTACCCACATTGGGTATCATCTAGACAGCTAAAGGGATATATGGCCTATGAGAAGCCCCAGTCCTCTGCCATGACTTGTCACTGTCTTTTATGGCCTATGGCTTTGTGCCCATATTGAGTTCTCACTCACAGGGAGTAAGCATGACATCAGGGACAGCATCATTTAAAGCTCAAGTCTCCCAAATCGAACCTGCCATACATAATTCCTGAGCAGAAATAAAATAAAGTCATTGCTAGTTAAGGGAAACCTATATTCCTGTTGACTTTGATAACGAGGAAGAGATTTCTTGGAGTTGACCACGATGGAACAAAAAGTCTTCAGAAAATAAAAATAGGTTGGATAGATATCTCAGTGATGCAGAACAGCAGGAGCAGGAAGGAGCTCTTACAGAGGACCCCGCTTTGGTTCCCAGGCTGGCCTGGAAGATCACAAACATCTGTAACTCCAGGTCCGGGGAATCTGGTGCCCTCTTCTGACCTCTGCGAACACTGCACCATGTAGCACAGCAAACGTGCGTGCAGGCATAATGCCCATGCGCATAAACAGAAAACTTTTAAAAATAAAAATAAATGAATGGTACAAGAAATCTGATGACGGCAGATGGCACATACTTCTGCAGGATCCTGAGGTTAGGTTTGAGACGGTGCAAAGTAAACTGGAGTAGACTCTAGAGGGTTAAGGATGCTTGTGGTTATCCTGAGTGATTGCTTTCAAAACAAAGTCCAAAGAACAAACACCAAAGAAAACACAAAATCAAATATGAGTTTAAAAGCCTGTGTCTGATTCAAAAGAAAGTAGAAACAGGAGGGAACAAAATCAAAGTGAGGCAGAGAGAAAATGAAGCAAGTCCGTAGACATAAAACAAACCATGTGTTAATAATTGAATTATGTAATGGTAACAATCTAGATGCATTGAACAAAAGGGAAAGACCCATTAGATGACATATTAATAAAGCAGGGCCCAACTCTGTGTTATTCACAAGAGACACATGTTCAAGACAAAGACACTAATAAAGTAAAAAGAGGAAAAAGTAAGATTAACCACACCAATGAGACGACTCAATGGAGACGCTTGCTGCCACATGCCCACCTGAGATCAACTCCTCCTGGGAGGCATCAGTGGAAGGCGAGACCTCTGCAAACATAAGACAGCCAACTGCTGCAAGCTGTCATCTGACCTCCATGTGCACAGTGTGGCCTATACCCCCCTGCACTCACACATGCATCTCTCTCTCTCTCTCTCTCTCTCTCTCTCTCTCTCTCTCTCTCTCTCTCTCTCTCTCTCTCTCTCTCTCACACACACACACACACACACACACACACAGAGCCAATAAGCACACTATATGTATTCATTATTCATCAGGGAAGCACAGAACAAGATCACAGCAAGATGTCCCTGCATGAATCCAATAATACTGAAACAAAGAAGATTGACATGAAAAAACACCGAAAAGGCCATGGAGCTTCTAGAACTCACATTGGTGTCTAGGGTAGGGAAGTTGTGCAATTGTGTTAGATAATGATTTCCATGTCTCATAAATTTCTGTGCACCCCACCATGACCAGGCAATTCCACGTCCATGCATTCGCTGAAGGGAAAACACATACCTCCAGGACTCATGCAGTGACTTTCTCGCTGCAGCTTGTCTATAACAACCCTAAACCAGAAACAACACAAAAGTCCGCTGATGAGATGCAAATAGAAAAAAAAAACAACGTATGCAACGTAGTCCTTCAAACAATAAAAAGAACAATGAACTACTGTATGCAATCACAATCTCAAAATGAGGCATTTTTGTTGAGTGAGAGGCAAAAGAGTTCACTGCCAGATAGAAATAGCAGAAGTTTGGCAACAGTCACCCTTGTCTGATACAAGTGGAGGGTGGGGACTGACTGGGAAAGGGCATGGTTTGGGGATGGCTAACAGATACAAGCCCGTGTCCTGGGAGACTGATACGCTTAATGTCTAGCCATTTCCTGCAAGGTCCATTAAACATTAATGCATGGCATTGCATAAATGCATACTTTCGGTGTGTTTTCTGTCGCTGCTAATTGTGTGCAGTCTCTTGCTAACTCATGAACATTAATTATGAATTATTTATTGTTTTATAATTATATATGGTAATACAGGCATCATTATATGTAATTATAATTAGCCACATCTTAATCCTTTAAATATAGGAAGTGTTAATGTATATCATTAATTTGGCCTAAGTTCACCAGCACCTGCTTGGACGCTACTCGGCTTCAAGCTTACTGAAGACAGCACTCGGTAACAAACAAATGTCCCAGTGGGGCAAATGCACTCCCTCCATACAGTTTCTCCAAGAGCAACAGAGTTCTGCTCATCCACATGATGACTGAACACTCTATGTCAATGAACGTTAACAGTTAATAACAGAGCAATGGAATTCCAGAGCTTGGTGTCCGGGCTGCCCAGTGGCGAGCAGTTGCTGAATACATGAGCTAGAACTGAGCGCTGTAGGGAAGAGTTGTGTTATCAATTCAGGCTTTAAGCTACAAAGTTTTACTTTTTTTTTCATGGCATGATGGATCACACCCAGGGCCATGTACAGATACATGCAGCAGGCAGGTATTCTGCAGTCAAGCTACATCCAGGCCTGGATTTTTTGAAAGTGGGTCTTGCTCTATAACTCAGGCAAGCCTCAAACTCACAAGCTAGCTATCCCAGCCTCCTGACAGCTGGGACTGCAGTCATCTACCACAACTCAACTCCTTCTTCTCAATCCCCAGCTGTAGTGTGTTACAGAGAGACCTGGGGTGGGGGGTGGGGCAGACTGCTTTAAGGTGGTTAGCATCTATCATCATGGATTTCATTGATAACATTTATAAAGCAGTTTAAATCATTTTTTATAACTCAAAGAAAATCAAAACTATATCAGGCTAAACACTAATCATTACAAACATCAACTCAAGGGCTAACAAAAGCATTTTATCTAAGTTTAATTCCTAGTAAACATGGACTATATATGCAGCAATGACTGTGTGTTTAAACAAAGTGCCTTTAACTGAGGAACTCAATGCAGAGGGTGCCATCCCCACCATTAACAGCGCCCTGTGCTCCTTTGGGAAACTTTAGGAACACGAGGCAATACCCCTACCAGATGACAGGAGTTTGAGGAGCCAAATTGAATCCCTGGACATCACTCCAAGCTTTAATGAGCATGGCTTTATCTGCGGCTAACAGCAGGAGAATTAGCTTCCTCGCTCCCTGCACTGGCGGCGACAGTCTGATTTCCAGATGTTGAGCCCCGTGCAGCAGGAGTTTGGCAGCTCCACACATTTCTTAACAGATAGTTCTGTTGTTTCTGCTTTGCCTTGCCGGAGGGGGAAACCGAAAATGAATTGGTAAGTTTATAACCGCATCTTTCCAAGGGAAATAAGGGAGGAAGATGCCCTGCATATTTACGAAGCTGTTGGTTACAATTTTCCTCATTTTCGCACCGTTTTCCAGAGCAGGCCTCGCAGGGGAGCAGAAGAGAAGGGAATAAAAGGGACTGGGATCTGCAAGGACGCAGCGAAAGCCTTGCGTTTGGCTTCACTGGACTCCAAGCCATCAAATGTAAAGCGACACGGTTGTACTTTTCCTAGGAGGGAGATCAGCGGCCGGCGGGCGGCCGTTTATCGGGGAAGCCGTGTGCCCGCTGTAATGAGGCAGAGTTTATGTGAGAGCCATCTCTCTCGGCTTTCCAGAACCGCTCCCTCTCCTCTCCGCCTGGCTTGCTCTCTGGGACTAAGCTCTCTGGCAGCAGATCATTCTGTCTTTCAAACACAGCTCTGTGGAGGACTAAGACACTCTTTCTCAGAAAAAAAAAATGAACAAATACAAATATATCTCAATCCCAGAAAGGGAGAGATCACTGGCAGAGAAACCAATCAACATTCCAGAGAAAAGCCGGATTACAGAGTTGGTTCTGATACTAACTTAATAAACCAAAGAGATCTCACTAACTCAGATTCGGGACTCTAGAATCACAGACTACGGTGGCCAGGTGTGGTGGCGTGTGTCTGCCAGTCCAGCTACTTTGACATCTGAGGCAGGGGGATATTAATAGCAATCTAGGCAACATAGCCAGACGCTATCAAAGAGAGAGGGGGAAGAAACAGAGAAGAGGAGTCCAGGTAAGGGAAAGAAGGCATCCATCAACGACCCTGGGATAATGGCCTGTTTCAGCTCCCACGTCTATGAGCTGTCAGTGTCTCTCCCTACGGCCAGGGATTGTTGCTGTGCCTACATCATGGGATTTTCACAAGGACTGAAGAGGGTCTTGCCTGGGAAGCACTTACAAGGTCCCTGCTGTAGAGTCACCACAGTGTAAGGGACAATTACTGTTTCTAGACTTGGGTGGTTGATAGTTCCCTTTTCAAACCTTGTGTGTGTGTGTGTGTGTGTGTGTGTGTGTGTATGTTCACATACACACAAACATCAACTCTTATCCCTATGTGACCTTTGATACTATCTAATGGATCTTCTGACTTTTGTAACGGCTGCTGGTTTGGGAGAATGGTGCGGGATAAGCATCATGGGTTCTAAGACACATGAGGCAGACAGCATCTTCTGCACCATTCCACGTGACAGGACTCGGGTGGTTTCCTCCGATGGGCACTGCTATTTCAGCAGAAATGTGTGGAGAGTTTGAAAAACAAACATCTAGGGTTTCTTCTAGCTTCAAAGGCTGATTGAAGCCCCTCTGTGTTTCTGTCCACATTCCTGAGGTGACATGACCTTTCTTGTCTTCAAAGCTTGTTCATCAAGGCTGGGAAACAAAGATAGAATGAGACTTTGAACATGACGTTTATTGGAAGGGACACTTCTGGTGATGAGAATTAGGGCAGGTTGATAATGGAGGTGACAGGACAGTTGTGATGATACAGCGGATAGATAGGGTCAAGTAACCACTGTGTCATGTGTAGAAGCATGATGCCATTTTGACATTGCCACACAACATTGGACATTGCCAAGGTATAGACCTGGACAACTTAGTTGTGATATAATAACAGAAAAACTCCTGCTGTTTTAAGTAGGTTGATGATTTTGTGTTGGGCAGCACTTAGAGGTAGCCTTGGCTCTATGAGGTCTTTCATCTTGTTTGATTCTCTCAAATCCTAACCGCCAGACTCAGTTTAGTATCAGCACTACACCAGATCTGGCACTCACGTCTGACCCAGGGTACTGTGTCTCTACACCCTTGTGGCTTAAGAACAGCACCTCCCTCGCCCCGCAATCTGTTTCAAAGGTAAAATTCATTTCATTGGCTTAAATCAATTTTGTCTCTCAGCCATAGGACATACACACTAGTATCTAATCGGAAACAGGAGGTTCTTAGCAGCATTTGAATTTTCCTAGGGGCACATAACACGGTGGTGTACCTTAGATGTCAAAGATATCTTGACTCTGGTGAGGGATGATGGTATTCTGTCTGGAGCAGGAGGTGTGATGCCCAGGGTAGATGGACCAGCACATGGGGAAGCACAGAGGCACGCGGCATACACTGTTCCCAGGGAACAGGACAATGACAGATGGGACTGGTGATAAATGGCGAGGATGGTGAGCATCAGTACGGAACAGAGATTCTTGCAGATGTTCCTTCCTCAAAGAAGACTAATAGGGACATTTCTCAGTCATCCTATTGATGTGACTTCCATGCACATTTCATAAAGATAGGAGGGAGACTCGAGATACATTTCCCAGACATGAGCTGATCATGCCCAAGGTCATAGGACCTCACTACACCACACATATGTTATAACATACATAATGCTGGGTTATATTGTTTATGAATTTCATTTTACTATAATTACTTAATAAATATGTGTTTTAGAAAATTGAGGAAGAATTAGCATCTTCATGTATAGAGAGACACCAGAGGAAATTAAGATTTAGATATCTGGAAAGCGGTCAGATTTTAAGACAATGGGATGGGATTTTTTTTAATTATAGCATTTAGAAAATTTAGAAAATCCCAAAAGAGTATTAGGAATAAAAATATCACTATCTATAAGCCACTGAGAAATAGAAGCTGTCCGTCACCATGGCTTACTTGACATGCATGCATGTTTGCATGTACGAGAGCAGGTCAGACTTACTCTCTTTCCCCCATGCTGAGCCCTGTTGCTAAATATGTCACCATTTTGGTAGCTGCTTAACAATTGCATCAACAGTGACTCCAGCCAGGCCTGGTGACACACACCTGCTATCTCAACACTCAAGATGAGACACAGGCAGGAGGATCAGGTCAGGGCCATTCTCGGCTACTTAGTGAATTCCAGACCAGCCTGGGATTACAAAAGAAAGAGACAACCTACTTATTCTAGGATGTCTTCTGAGAAACAGGTCAACCTTTCTGTGTCTTTTTTCAGAGAGTGTATAGTTTAAGAATTGTGGTGGAGAAAGGGGCTTTAGAATGTTCCAGGTTAATCTTGTATAATGCACATGAGAAAACGCAAGAGCACAAAGGAGAGGTTGGAGCCACTTAGCAGCACAGTGAGAACTGGAATCCTGCCCCTTTGCTCCAACCCACGTCCTTTGTGTTACCCTACGGTGCCTTCCCCGATCTGCCTCCTTAATGAATTGACCCATGACTGGCATCTCCAGGCTCTATTTAATCACTTATTCTATGTATTGATTTAGCTCTCCACGCAAACAAAAGCTGGACATTCCGCAGGGTGTGCAGCTAAAAGGCAATGCTTTCCACTTGGGGAGTAAAACATTCAGATCAACAAAGAAAACACACCCTAATGTCCGCTCCCAGCAGGCCACAGCGGGAGTTCCTTCTGACTGCCACTGAAATACTCTATGATTCCCAGAAAGTTTTATTACCAGAAGCATATGGGAGCATTGATTTTATGCCAGATCATTCTGAGCTATAATAAAGATAATAACAGCTTGACTTCAGCCGTGACATGTAAACACACAGCTCTGGAAATAATGGCCAGCCCGTGCGTTACAGTGGTGCAGCTCCTGATACTCCTGGGTGATGAAGCCCTCACCCATGACCATGAATCTTAATGTTGGCGGTGCATTGGTGGTCTCCTGTGCAGACACAGTGGGATGCGTTTGGGAAATGGTCATCCTGGCCCATGCTAGTAAGGGACAGATGCACAGCGTAGGTGACACATGTTAGGTTTGGTCTGAGGGTCATTGGGACCATGCTTACCGGGAACGGTATCTTCCCCTCTCTACCCTCACAGCTACTGTAAAAGAGATGTCAGCATCCTACCGAAAGGCTCCCTGCAAGCCTTCAATCTCCTCTTCAAAGAAAGTATGCCAAGTACCCTGAGCAAGCTGGGGCTATGGGTAGGGCACCTTGTTTAACATGTGCACTTTAACTAAAGAATGAGTCTTTCCCCCTTCCTCTGTCATTTGCACATCAGAGACAACCTGAATGCAATTAGGGACAATGGTTGTGGTGTTTTGAATCCGTATGACCCCCATAGACTCAAGTGTTTGAATGTTTGACCCAAAGGGAGTAGCACTATAAGGAGGTGTGGCTTTGTGGGAGGAAGTGTGTCACTGTGGGGGTGAGCTTTGAGGTCTTCTATGTGCAATGTATGCCCAGTAGTTTTTCCTTCTGCTGCCTGCAGATCAAGATGTAGGACTCTCAGTTCCTTCTCCAGCACCGTGTCTGCCTGCACATCCTCATGCCCCACCATGCTAATAATGGACTAAACCTCTAAAACTGCAAGCCAGCCCCAATTAAATGTTTTTCTTTATAAGAGTTACCGTGTTCGTGGTGCTTCTTCCCAGCAATAGAAACCCTAAAACAATGCACTACCTATCAATTAAATGGCAAGGGTCCCCTCCTCCCGCCCTCTGAAACCTACAAGAAGCAGCCCCTACCTTTCTTCGTGGACTTGCATGCTCCTAAGAGTCCCTGTCATGCTAGCTCTCCCTGTTGTAAATCACTTTCCTAATAAATCTCAGACTAAAAGAATAATCCATTTTAGTCTCCCTTCAAGATCCCAAATTTTGAGAGTCATATACGATATGAGTCATTGAGTCAGGGCAGGACAAGAAATAAAACAGAAGGAGAATGTCAATTAGTGACAGCTCAGTAGAGGACAGAATGGTACACTTGGCTAGAAGAAACCACCCACCATGGAAACCCTTGGGTTATAGATTGCAGATCAAGCCTTTACCAACCCATTGCTAATGAGTGCAGAAGCTGCCTGGCTCTGCTTTCTGCTCCCATGCTTGTCCTCTGTAGTAGGATGAGTTATGACAAAGGGAGGCAGAGAGCTCAGAGCCAACATGTGTCCTCTGCTTCATTCTCTGCCTCAGTAATCTTAGAGACCCTGTGACCCAAATGGAGGACACCTGCTAATTGACATTAGACTGGGACCTCCTGAGCATGAAAATTTGTTATGTTCTGATCCTGAGCTCTGTTTGGGTTGTACAATACTCATTGTTGAAGCATCACTTAGCTTATCCTGACTAGTTTTGGATACTATCTCATGCCCTACAGAGAATCTGCATTTAATTTGAACCAATATTCTGTTCTGTAAATAGTTGAACATGGGTTAAAAAAAAATTGTTCCACGGGTCATGCTTGCCAGCAAAGCTTGAGGCCTTCAGATTAAACTCCCAGAACCTGTGCCAAAAAGCTGCCTGTGGCGGCCTGTAGCTTAACTGCTGGGCAAGCAGAGAAAAGAGGGTTCCTGAAGCAGGCTGGCCAACGGGTCTAGGTGAATTGGTGAGCTCCGGGTTTAGTGAAAGAGACTGCCTCAAGATAATAGACTCAGTGCTAGAAGAAGACACTAAATATCAACCTTTGGTTTCTAAACACTCACATGAACTATTACAGACTTGGAGAGAGAGAGAGAGAGAGAGAGAGAGAGAGAGAGAGAGAGAGAGAGAGAGATCATCTAGGGAGGGATATCCAATCTCAACACCTCTCAAATTACATTATTCTTGATGGTTCTCTAGATGCTGTTAGCTGTTCCCATTGAAATTCAGCTTCGAAGGAAAGCTGGTTTTATTTGACTGTTTCACTAAATGTTTTCCCCTCTAGGAATTAAAAAGAAAATTCAAAGACGCACCCTCGTAAGATGTTTCCTTTAATTATTGATGCATGTAGCTAAGGCCAAGATCAAACAACTTAGCTCAGCTCTGCTAAGAGAGGAGACAGCTTGTTGCAAACCCAAACAGGAACATCTCTCCTAACATGTCTCTTAACTTGGGTTGAGTGTATCCTGGGGCTGTCCCTGGCTATGGAGGGAACAAGGCAGGTGGGCTGCTGAGGATTCTACAGTGCTGGTCCCACTGAGAGACAATCAGAGGGGGTTGAGGGGAGGGAATGATGACAATGGTAGAGACACGACAGTGGGGGTCCTGTGATGGCTTGCTATTTAGAAATAACAAATATAACAAGCCTCTAAAAACACTGAGGAAACAGTTTCTGGCTTTACAATGTGATTTGTGGCTTTCCAGGCCTTCAGTGGCTGATTGGAAGTACCAAAAGCATCCAGCCAGCCCTGTGGACTGGGAGCCTGGATTCTCCAGGTGTAGATCTCTCTCTCTCTCTCTCTCTCTCTCTCTCTCTCTCTGATCTTAGATAACTCTGATGCATATCTTTAATGTACATCCAATCACTGTATTTATTGAGCATCTACTATGGGCTAGGAAATGATTTCATCCTGGCAACTCAGCAATTAAAAGAAAAGAATTTTAATTGTGTGTGTGTGTGTGTGTGTGTGTGTGTGTGTGTGTGTGTGTCTGTGCATGTGCATGTATGCATGAGTTCATGAAACTTAATATTGTAGCAAGTGGAGACAAAATAACTAGGTAAAAACTTGAGAATGTGAAGGGTTTTAAGATGTATTAGCTACAAAAGAAGAAGGAATCAAAGAGGAAGTTTCCGTTTTTAAACAGGATTACTCAGAAGGACTCAAGGAGAAGGCAGACAGAGTCTGCTTGAGTCATAGGAGGAACACTGCAGACCTCTGCAGAGTGGAAACCATGTAATCTGGTGGAATGAAGCAGAGGTCCCAGGTAGAGAAGTGATCATATCTAAAGAAGCAATGGTGAAGGCCGTGTGGTTCCTGGGGAGAAATGGGAGACTGAGAACAGAACTGAGCCGTGACAGACAGCAGCCTGAGACTGCATTGGTGGGTTTTTCCCAGAACAAGTTGGATGGCACAGATTCCTGGCATCCTGGGCTACACATGCCTCTTAACTAAGAGACCTCAGCCCTGTCACTGCAACCTGGGAGCAGTCACAGAAAACACTTAACACATAGGAGTGGCCAAGTGCCAATAAAACTTTCTTTGTGGATGCCAGTATTTGAATTTCATATCAGTTTTACAAGCCACAAATGTTCTCCACTTGAGATTTTTCCAGCCATTTGAAATGCTTTTTTAAAAATGTTTTTTTGAGCTTGCCAACTGTAGTGAAATGAGCAGAGGCAGGATTGGGCCATCAGGCTGACATTCGCCAGCCCAGGGCCTTGGACCATGTAGATGGTAAGGCAGCTTTGCTTCTATTGTGAGTGATGGCAAGGGAGGATTGGGGGAGGCTCCAGTAGAGAGAGGCAGGGCCTGACTCAGATATGTGGGTAGTTTTATATGTGTGTGCCTGTGTGTGAGTTTGTATGTATATGTATCTGTGTGTGTGCCTGTGTATGTATTATCTAAGTGTATGTATGTGTGTAATATGTGTATATGTTTGTGTGCGCTTATGTGTGTGTGTGTCTGTGTGAATATCTGTATGTGTCTATGTGTATGTCTGTGTGTGGTGTGTATGTGTGTGTTTGTACATATGTGTATTCATGGCTTTGTGTGTTTGTGTGTGTATGAGTGTGTGTGTTCTTGTCCCTGTGTTTCTTGGTTGTTGGGTTTCTTTTTGTGTTTGGTTTTGCTTTAAATGCCAATCTCTTAGGAGATAAAAGCCAAGTCCAGTCACTCCCCGCACCCGTTAGTTTTTCATTATCAATGTGACCTAAAGCCACCTGGGAAGAGGGAACCTCAGCTGAAGAACTGTCTCAACAAGACTGACCTGTGGCCTTGTCTGTGGGGGAGGGGGTATCTTGATTAAGGATTGATGTGGGAGGCCCAGCTCACTGTAGACAGCACATTCCTGGGTGGGATGAGCTACAGAAGGCAGCTAGCTGAGCACGAGCCAGAGAGAGACAGTCTGTAGTGCTCCTCCATGGTTCCTGCTTGAGGTCCTGCCCTTACTCCCCTCAGTGACGGATTAAACCAGAGAAGCCCTTTCTTCCCTACCCTGCTTAGGCTGATGTCAACTTGACACAACCTAGAGTCATTTGGGAAAAGAGAGCATCTCAAGTGAGAAGCTGTAGGCAAGTCTATAGGGTGTTTTCTTCATTCATGACCTATGAGGATGAGTCTAGTTCTCTGAGTGCAGTGCCTCCCCCTGTGCTGGTGGTCCTGGACAGTATAAAAAGGACAGGCTGAGTAAGCCATGGGAGAGAGCCAGTAAGCAACCATCCTCCATGGCCTCCACATCAGTTCCTGCCCTGACTTCCTTCCGTGATGGAGTGTGACCTGAGATTTCAGGGTGAGTATACCCTGAAATCAACTCTTCCCTCCCCAAGTTGCTCTCGGTCACAATGTTTGTCATAGAAGAAACATCAAGCAAACTAGAAGGCCACCACAATCTCATGAAATGTCTGACACACAGTCCTCAAAGTGGCTTCTGTGACAAGGAATAAATGGTCATGGGCACACATTTCCCAGAAGAAATGTCACCTTGACAATACTTCTCATCCAACTGGAAGGAAATTGCAAAAGAAACTGTCCCCAGTCAAACCAGTTTCCCTACTAAAACGTACCCCCAGCAGCAACAACAACAATAGCAAAATGCAGCCTCATGGTTGCCCCTCCACTGATGACCTTCACTTTCAGGATGCTCTGTGTTCTCCTGGCTTCTCAGTGATGCAGAAATGAGTGATGAACTGATCCAATCCAGGATCCTTGCTGGAAAGAGGCCATGGCAACCACCTCTGCCTGTGGAGTAGTAAGCAGAACCAGATCCAAGAGACGATAGGATGTGATGATATTCGTGGGAGCTGGACCTGAGTCCGGGGTCTTTCTGAAGGAACATTTGAGTTCTCTAAGAGGCTCAACAAAATATTAAAATAAACCTGGTTTTCCTCTTTCAAGATGCCTAACTTCTCAAAGGAAACAACAAAGAGTAGCCTAGTTTAAAACATCCTGAAAGAAGAAAAGAGGGGAAAGCTTTATAGTTTACCCAATACAGGCTGGAGAGAGAGCCCATAATGTACTCACAGAGAAGAAAAAAAGAAAGAAAGAAAGAAAGAAAGAAAGAAAGAAAGAAAGAAAGAAAGAAAGAGGGAGGGAGGGAGGGAGGGAGGGAAGAAGGAAGGAAGGAAGGAAGGAAGGAAGGAAGGAAGGAAGGAAGGAAGGAAAGATGGGTGTTGTACACACTTGTAATTTCACCATGGAGAGCAGAAACAGACAAACCCTGAGGATTGGCTAGCAAGCTAGCCAGCCTAGCCTACTTGAAGAGTCCTAAGCCAGTGAGAGCCCCTTTTTGAAACTTGTAGGGGGTATGTTTTCTTCAGGAATGTGACCCCTGAAAGAGTATCCATGCACCAGTAGATGGCCCTACACACATGTACTTACAAGGAATATATGTGGGCTCACAGGGGAAGAAAGCAAAAGAAAACACAAACGCATGAAGTTGGCAGGAAAAGGTGGTGGAAGGAAGGGAAGGGATAGAGGAAGATTTGATCAATGTACATATACAAAACTCTCAGCTTAAAAGTAATAAATGTGGGTGGTGTTCAAGCTTGTCCTTCAGCCCTCACAGACAGACGTACATGTGACAGGCACACTTTGATAGTGTCAACTCAGTTTAGAAGATGGGCAGCTGAGCATGCCTGTGAGAGAAGATGTTGACCACATTAATTGGTGGGGAGACCCATCTTGATGGTGGGCGGGTCCACTTGATGGTAGGCGGGACCACTGTGAGCAGGTCCACTCATTGAGAAGGAGATCCTGGACTTCGTAAGGAGAGGAGAGTGGATGTGAGATGAGCAGCTCCCTCAAGTTCCCGTTACTGTGACGCTCTGACCATCGTGGACTACCGTCTAGACTCGTGAGTCAAACCAGACCTTCCTCCCTGAAGTTCGTTGCTAGAGTCAGAGCATTTTCTCAGAGCAGCAGGGAATGAAACTGAGACACATGTGAACACGAACACACACGTGTTCAAACAACAAAAGCAAAAGCCGTGTGGGCCCCAATTCCATCTCTCCGTGATCACTCATGCTGCTGCTGGTCTGTCCACGGCATCAGCAACTTCTAATAAACTCCCTACCTGACCTACAACACTCCGTCTTGGTGCCCCCTTGAGCTGGAATCGGAGACCTTTCAGAGTGCTCTTAATATTGTACAGAAGCACACACTAGAGACGGCGGATAGCGGTGTCTTTGGCTAAAAGACTGGCGCCCTGAAGAAGTGCTTACTGGCAAATGCGCTCCTTTCAAAATCAATATAAATACCCTGAGCATCCATTAAGCCAGCAGAGACACAGAGGCAGTGATCAATTCTCTACCGTATGCAGAAATAAGGAGACTCTGGTGGAGTTGGCTTCACCTGATATCAGTATTTGAAGTGAAAAAAAAAATCTAACTACAACAAACTGGGAGGCTACAGGGACAGTGGTGGCTTGAGCAAGGATATGCCAGCATGGCATAGGAGCTCCCGGTAATGTCACATAGGTCCAAACTCGGTGAGACATTCAGATGGTGAATGTGAGACCTGCACAGAATTTCACTTTTTTTTTAAATAAAGAACAGATAATTTAAAAAAATTCTCTCTCTCTCTCTCTCTCTCTCTCTCTCTCTCTCTCTCTCTCTCTCTCTCTCATGTATGTGTATGTGTGTGCATGTGCGTGTATGTGTTTGTGTGTGTGTGTGTGTGTATGTGTGTGTGTGTAGGTTTCCTGATCGCCTTCTCAGAGAAGTCTTCTCCAGCCATCTTGTCTAAGATTGAAATCTGTAGCCTCCACAGTAATTCCTCTGTGTGTCACTTGTTTAAAGAAAAATAAAATAAAATACAATTTTAAGCACATTAAACTTCAGGGTTTGTTTGCACAGAGAATGACTCATGAAGCAGGCAGCAGAGAACCAGGAGAGGTTGGGAGAGTGAGAACGGTGACCTTCTGTAGGCTGGACTCTGATGCACAGTACTGATACCACTTGATTGGGTGCTGCTAGGCATCTGAGAGTGGTGTGATGGGCTCTTGCCTTATTTGGGCATGGTGTGGTGTGATGACCTGGCTGGCTATGATTGGCTGACACTCAGCTCTTTACTGCACCTCCAGGTTAAGCTTCAGTTTATCCACATTGAGGTTGCTGTTTACTGTAGGAACTTAAGAGTATGGATCTGGCCTCAGGCTACCAGGCCCTAGCTTATTGGACTTCACACTTCTTCGACCATGTTAAACCGTGTGTTCATCTGTTGACTGTCTGTCTTCCCTTCTCGAATGCTGAATCAGGAAGTGTCTGTTTTGTTCACTGTTGATTGAATGAATGGAGAAAATAGGGAGACACACAAAAAATGAAAGCATACACATATTGAGTAGAGACCACCTTGTAACCTAAAACATCTAAGGATGAGTTAATAATAGAAAATGTGAATCCAGAAACCCTCAAAACATGTGTTTTGAAAAAATTAAAACTCCCATAGGGTAGGTTGGCTCTTCCAGATAGGAATAAAAGTTCAAGAAATGCTCGATCAAGTGCTGAGAGGATATGGCCACGATGAATCTGGGTGAGCATCCTCAAGCAGGGGGTTCAGAGGCTAAGAACAAGGTGGTGTGTGGTCAGCTGAGAGCAGACAAGCAAGGACAGCAGAGACTCCAGTTTTCATCTGGGGAATATTTGCCTATGACGCTCTCTAGGTTAAAAAAAACAAAAACAAAAACCAAACAAAAACCAGAGGAGGCTGTCTGCTTATAGCGTTACCCAACTGCAGAAAAGGGGGAAGAGGCAAGACAGACAACAACAGCTTGGTGGGGTCATGGAGAAAGGAAATCAGGGCCCACGTGGCTTTGCTGAGTGAGTGTGTGTGTGTGTGTGTGTATAAAACATCTCCGTTATGGGGCGATGGTAAAGAAAAGGCTTCAGTTCAATGGGGCGATTCTCTTAAAGCCTGTTTAGATATGGGATCTATTTTACATTTTTCACTAGGGATTATGAAAATTGGAATGATGACAGAACCTGAGTGGAGAGCACTCAGCCACTGTCACTTTGTAGTGTCAGAGAGCTTTGAAAGGGTTAAGAAAGGAATAAGCCAGGAAGACTTCATTGAAAAAAAAAATTGGTACATTTACAAAGAGCTGCGAAGGAGTTCATCAGAAGAAGCTGGGAGACCGTCCCTCCTCCTGTCTCTACACCCTCAGAAGACAGAGGTAGGCACTTCTTTTGGCTTTGTGGTTAAGGCTGTTGAGGTAGGGCAGAAGAATGGCAGATTGGGAAGACAGACAAGGGAATAAAGAACTCTACGAGAGGCTTTTATTTGGGAGAAAAGTCGGGTGGGGGGACAGTTCTCTGCTGTAAAAATCAGAGCCCAGTGTTACTTACAGACCAGAGTAGTTACACAGAAGAAAGGGGAAGGGATTGAAAAGCCTCCTTTTGGGGTTCCTCGTTAGCCATTGCTTGTGGTAACCAGGGAACAGTAAGTGAAAGTATATTGGGTGATTGATAGCCATTTCCCTTGGCTGTCCATTGCTGGCAGTCCAGAGGACCAGAAGGGAAGAATCTAGAGAAACAAATTACTTTGGTCCTGCAAACCAAATTATTGTAGTTTTGGGAACTGTCATTGCACAACCGAAAGGGAAGAACATCACAAAACATTGCATGAATGTGGCTCGAATAAAATATACTAGGAAGGATAATTGACCCCCTGCCTCACTGCCAAAAGACCTCAGATTTAAACCTGTGACCTTACATCTCCAAATGACGTGTGGCAAACCATGGTAGCAAAGTGAAGCACAGAAGAAGACATTTATCTGCACGATACTGGATTATAACTAGACCAACCTGTACTGTGAGCTGGTATTCTATGATCCTGCCTATAACCATAAAAACTGCAAGTGCTTTGTACTGTCCCTCTCTGTCTCGGGTTCATTTGTAGGCTATAAGAATTTAAGATGTAAGGCACTGTTCATAATTCTGGTGTACCCTTATTTATTTTTAATATTTTAAGTTTCCTGACATCGAAGAGCTCAAAGTCTGAGCATTAGCCCACCTACCCAGCTTCTTTTAGTGCTTGACCCTTGCCCCGTATTCTTGGCCACAAGGAGAACAGTTGGTTAAAAATTAAGACAAGACCCTAGCTGCATTAAGATAACCACAGACTTGTGTAAAGAAGCTTCTACAAACACCCTGTTAAATTTGTACAAACACCTTGATATTACAAATTGTGCTACTAATTGTAAAATGCTACCACAAGTTGTAAGTTCCCAGAATGTACCGTCACCCAGGACTTAATCAAATTCTAAAAATTCTCTTTCTTACATCACCCCTGACCTTCCCCCAACACACCCTTGTGAGTTTTGTTTTTAAAAGGACCTACTCCCTCTGTTCAGGGTCACCATACAGATCCCAACTTGCCTGTGGCCCTAACTAGTTAGAAGTTCTGGTACCCTGTGTTGACAGAATAAAGTTTCCTCTCCTCATCTAACTTTGTACAACTCCCAGACCCAATGACATATTATCACACCAGTAGTATATGATACATAATTCCCCCAACTCTATCCAGCTAGTCCAGATGTCTGTGTGCTTCTGTGGGATCTTTGAAAGCCTCCTTCAAGGTCTAAGTCAGAAAGCAGTGCTCCACTATTATGTGGTCTTCCAGTGATAAATTTGCCATGGAATTTGATTCAACTGTCTTCAGTGGATAACGACTCATTATTGTTCCTGCTGAACATCGGGAGAGCATCTCCAAGGTGAGAAAGAGAAAGAGCATCCTCTACTACAGGCTGAGTTTTAAAGCATGCCCATCTTTCCTACCCATTTCTGTGTCTATACCTCTTGCAACTGCCTCTAAGAGCCATGGAGTCTCCTCTGGCCCTTGAACCTGAGCTGACTTTGTGATGGTTGCGCTGGCCAGTGCAATACAGTTGATGATGCAGATACACTTCTGAGATTAGAATTTAAGGAGCCTCCATTCACCGCAGGCATCCTGCCTCCTCCATTTAAACAACCTCAACCAGACAGTCGGCAGAAGAGGCCTCACAAGAAAAGGGAGCCTATTACTTGGGCCTAGGCCACTTTGGACCAACCTAAAGCCAACAGCTTCCTCAAGCACTGGAAAAAGTGATCAAACAGATCACTAATCAAAACAGAGCCATTGGGTGGATATACGGTCAATACAACACAAGGCAACTGAGATTTCGTTAGGCCCCGCACCCTCCTTAGAGACACACTTGGCTGGCCCACAGAGCCATAATCAAGAGATATACATTAAGCTACCAAGTTTGAAAGAGAACGGTTACCGACTGATGTATTGGGGATATTACATAAGTGAAAATGTTGAGTGCATCCTAATAAAATTATTTGGGATCTGACACACTCATCTACTACCTCTTTAGCCACTCAAAGAAATGAGGGAAGAGGCATTTGGTGGTTGGAATGTGTCCTTCCAATTACTTTCTTCTGTGTAGCATTTAATAACATTGACGGATGATGCTGGGAAACCATCTCGTGGTTTTGTTCGATGCTAACTGTTTGCATGCTATTGTAAGCCATCTCGCCTGTGTCTAAGGATTAATGTGACTGACAGGCTATAAATTCTTCCAAGTCTTCTAAGCGTAGGGCTGAAAACAAGGCACCTTTCATAGCAAACGTCACTTCATAGACCGGCAGGGCTTATCGGGATTTGGTTGAAGGGGCGGGGAGAGGGGATTGAATAGCAATGCCCAGAAATGCTATCTTACATGGATTGTGTTACTACGACAACCGTCCCACATGGCTCTTTAACTCAAGTTCATTCTTTTAATTAGCAGACAGAGATTCCTCCTCCACCACCACTATTTCCCCTGGGAAATGTTTCCAAACATCTCTGGCTCTTTCCCTAGCCTGGCTTCCTGTGGAGGAGGCCAGGCTCCTTCCTGTGGAGGGAGCTTGCTAATTAGAATATCTTGGTGCTCCAGGTGGCCTCTGGAGCTGAGAGAATAAGCACAGAGAAGGTTTTTCCTAAGAGGTGCCCCCCACCCCATCCCACCCCCCGCAAAGGGGTCATCTTGGTACCTGGCTCTGCAGCCACTCTCAAGTCCCTGCAGGGAACAGAGCCTTGCCTCAGGGAGAATGGCAGAGAGCCAAGCTGGCAGGAACGGCTTTGAGCGGGTGAATCTATGCTGAGCGGGGCTTCACCTGTGAAGCTGATAGTTACTGCGCGACCTTTACTAACTCACCTACATATGTACATATGAATAATGACTCTGAACTGCCTACTGCCTAGATCATATCACCATGACAAGCATCACACACACACGCACATGCACACACAACCATTGGCCTCTAACTCATTCATTCGTCCGGCCTCAGCACCCCAAGTGCTGGGATTGCAGTTGTGAATCACCAAACCTGAACCGACCCATGTATTTTAATGTGATATAACAAAGATTGGAGACTGATAAATAAAGTCCTGTTTTCATAAAGTTTGAACCATAAACTACAGGATGTGGTCCTCAATAAAAAGACAAAATCCGTAGAATAAGGGCCTCTTCAGACCATGCAGCAGAGCCAGAACTAAGGCAATCAAGGGCACCACACCTTGCCCAGGACCAGCTAACTATGCATCCTTCTTGCTTTCTTCCCCAAGCCTCATGCCAATATCCGGAACAGACTTGTACTAGTTTATCTTTTTCTCTTTCTCACACAGGGCACCAATCTGCCGGGTTCTCTGGCAGAAAGAGCAGAGGCAGAGCTAAACCCACCGGACTTTCCCTGGGGCTGAGTGGGTTGTTGAGTGTCCAACAACCCAGCATCCTGCCCACCCCGCCCCCCCCCGCCCCCTCTCCCCGGCCACTGGGGAGAAACACACCCACTGAGTAGGGAGTCTCATTTAATTGCAGGATCTCATTTAATTGCACCAGGCAGGAACTTACATAGGCTGAGATGGGGGTGGAGCAGGAAACAAGAGCCAATAATATTCTGCCACATTAGCGGGGTGGCTGGGCAGAGGTGGGCCTAGGTTGGGTAGCCAGAGACAGGTTTCCAAACTCAAGCAAGGCCTCACCAAACTCAAGTTAGGCTTAGGAAGTTACACTGGGCCTCATGCCCAGGCCTCATGAGGCCCAACATCTCCACCTTTTGTTTTTATGAAGGAGAACTGCCTTGCCTTGGGGTCCCTCTGAACTACAGGGGGCTGAGGGATGTGTAGGTCTCCAGAAAAAGAAATCAAGGGAACCATTAAGCCAAGCAACTCTAAGAGAAGTACTTAAAATACTGAACTAAAGCCATCAAGTCTCCTGCTCCCCAACTCTAGGACATTTGTCTTACGGGAGCAGCTGAAGAACAGGGCATGGAAGACAAGGGCAAGATAGAAGAGGCAGAGGCGTTAAGAATGTTTTAGAGCCATTAACTTCTTCTGCCTAAGGAGGCTGAAATGGTCTCATCTGTGAGCATCTCACATGGACCAGCAGCAGCACCTGGAACCTTCTAAGCAAAAGGTGATGGTTAGCACCTGGTCCTCAGTCAACACCAGGATTCATACCTATCTCCCCACCCCCCAGTGTCTACACTTAAGAACAGCCAAAGGGCACAGGAGAAAACAAGGTTTCGGTCTGGTGGAAACCAGAGACCCGATGTTCTCTTCCCACCACGAAACAGCAGAGCGCCCCTTCAATGGCATCCCACACCTCCAGCCGGCTGAAAAAACCATCAACAAGCACAGAGGGTTTAGGCTTTTGCGCTCTCAGAAGTAGCCTAAGAAGGAGTCAAGCCACAAGGCAATCAGTATGGTTCTTGGGCCAGATGCTTTTCATAATGCAAAATCAGGAGGGTAGAGCAGAAAGCCATTACTAGAAAGAGTAACTGGGATGGCTCGCCCACTCCCTGTTGTCTCTTCCAGACTAAGCTCGGCTTCTGAGTCACTGCCCTGATGGTTTGCAAAAAGGCTGGTCTTTTGCTAGGCTGCTTGGTGTAGGGATCCTGGGATGCTTAGCCCAGCCAGAGTGGCCGCCAGGTCCAACACTGGATGAGGATAGAAGTGAAGAAGAGTAGTCACTAGTGTGGTCCCCGTGACTAGCCTGCCCGGCTACAGGAGTGGAAGGGCTTGAATGGCACGGTGAGCGGGGCAGGGACTTGCAGGCAGCCAGGAGTTGTTACACAAAGTTTCCACCTTCTGGACCACCTCCCGGGAGACCCAGTCCATACTGAGCCCGTAGGTTGCAACAGGTCTCATAATAGCTATAGCATTTTATATCTTAGAGAGCCCGAACTTCGAGCATTATTCGTTAAGGAAAGGAAGCACCGATCCTGTCTAGGGTCCCAACCAGAGCCAGGGCCAGACCTCCTCATCCTTCCCTGCAAAGGGAACTCAACTGCCCATGGCTCACAGCCTGGAGCTGCTCTCATCCTCCAGGCTGAAGACGGAGATTCAGAAGGTTGGCCATATTGGATAAGTCTCTTTTATAATTTTGCTATTACTGATCTTTCTAGTTGTCACATTAGAACTGGTGGCTGAGCCTAGCAGGTTAGGGGGCCACTGCAGCCCAAACTTTTGCCCTGTAATCTGGTTGGATCACAAGAGTCTTTGCTGGCAATAAGGGAAGCAGGGGGAAGAGGAACTTAGCTGTCCCAAACCAGGAGAGTTGGAAGCTGGTGCTAATTCGGCCCGCCTACTGTGTTGCCTGGAATGCACTTAAGTACCCAATACTTATCAATTTCTTCTCATTTTCCTGAAGTTCTAAACACAAAGGACTTTTCTAGATGAAACAGCCTGATGCAGCCAGCCAGGAAATTAGATTTTTATTGACCCAATCAATTTGGGATCAGCCAGCAATTTCCTGGACCTGAACATAACTGGATTTTAAAGAGAATTTTAAACAAAAGGGCAACCATATACAGGTGTATCTAAAAATGTCATTTACAAGAGAAAAAAGTAATGGTATGTTTAGATTAACGGCCTTAAAATTGCAGATCAAACTCTGTAGAAGCTTCCAGAATGCATTGGAATTCTGGAAATAGCCCAATAAGACCTTTATCACTGCAGGTCTTCCTTTATATGACATGCCATCTAAATGAATATAAAGAGTTCCTGCACCACACAGGCAATGTCTGTATTCCCGAGGACAGATTCAATTATGCTTCTGTAACAAAGAATTTTGAAATCCCAGGAGGTTGATGTCTCAGTGTAGGGCACTTGCTGGCCCTGTCTGGTGCCTGCATTACTTGTATGGGATGTCAAGGATGTCCAATCAGGCAGCTAGAAAGGGCCACAAGCACCTGGTCTGATTCATTCACATCCATTCATAATTCTGTCATTGCACCTAGTTCCATGTGGTGGCAGCTGGTCTCCCTGAGCGCTTTAGGATGGGGAAGAGACTGAGTATTTGGTAGCAATAGCTACATCACTGTGAATCTGAGCACTGTCTCCTCTCTAGTACCAACCTTTGCCTGAGATTGTCTTGAGGTCAAGACACTCTACTTCAATTCTTTTCATAAAAAATGAAAATGGAAAATTGAGTGGTGGCGGTACATGGCTTTAATCCCAGCACTCAGGAGGCAGAGGCAGGCAGATCTCTGTGAATTCAAGACTAGTCTGGTCTACAAAGCCAGTTTCAAAATAGCCAGAACTACAAAGAGAAACCCTGTCTCAAAAAAACAAAAAGAGGAAGAGGAAGAGGAAGAGGAAGAGGAAGAAGAAGAAGAAGAAGAAGAAGAAGAAGAAGAAGAAGAAGAAGAAGAAGAAGAAGAAGGAGAAAAGAAGAAGAAGAAGAAGGAGAAGGAGAAGGAGAAGGAGAAGGAGAAGGAGAAGGAGAAGGAGAAGGAAGGAAGGAAGGAAGAAGGAGAAGGAAGGAAGGAAGGAAGAAGGAGAAAGAAGAAAGGGAAGGGGCCAAGGAGATGGCTCTGTTGGTAATGTGTATGGGCACAAAGACCTGAGTGATGTTCTCCTACACCCACACAAAAAGCCAGGTGCAGGTGCGGCATGAGAACCTTTAATCCCAACTGAGGAAGCTGAGGCAGGACCCCCGAGGCTCACTGATCAGTCACCCTAGCTAAATAGCTGAGCTCCAAGATCTATGAACGTCTTGAAGAAGGAGGAGCTTTGGGATTGGTTTGCAATATTTTTTTCTCAGATCTCCACAAGACCCCCAAAGAGGACAGAACAAATTGTTCTTGATGTGACCGTTATCCTGACCCCCAAAACCATCCTTTGTCTCTTTCCCATATCTGACTTCTAGAACCAGTAAAAGGACTTAATCCCACTTAGCTATGTCAATATTCACGGTCCTGTGCACAGAGCACCACCATAATAAAATATAAGAGCATTTTCTAAACTGCCAGTGACTTTAATTTGAGGTTGACAATTAGGACTTCAAACCACAAAGGCTCTGAATATATGTGTGTAAACTGATCTCAAATGGACCGTCTTTCTTGACAAACGCTCCATTCCTGCTTTGCAAACATCAAAGGCCTTTTGAAAAGCAAGAGTAACAAGTCATTCTCTTGGAATACCACTGTCTCCTCTCAAGGAGCCTCCATCATGACATAAGAGCCGGGTAATGAATTCTGTCCCCAGGTTAGAATTTTAGATAGGACTTTCCAGGTCAGGAATTCTGCTCACCATGTTGAAACTGGGATAACTTTATGAGTAAACGCAGCCTTCAAGAGGTAATTGGTAACGAATGCAGCAAATGCCTCGTATCGTTTTCAGCCTAATTTTCAAATTTGATTTTCCAATGTAAAACTCAAGGCAAAACAAAAACAAATCACCCAGCTAATTGCTGTGAAAGACAGAGGCGGCTTTCCGCCGATTTATTCTGTAATATGATTTGGTTTTATTTACCTTCTGATGCGCTAGAAACATTACAACTTGTTTATTCTTACAAAAATGAATGATAAACCGTCTTAATCTGGTGACTAGAGAATCATATTTCTCTTGGCTTGCTTACAAAATGATCTTCCCTCCTCCCTCCAGCAGTGAACACACGAAGTGTGCTCTTAGGGCAAAAGGTGAGCAGCCTCTTCTAGACAGGATGCCAAGGGCTAGCCAGGTGAGCCAGGAGCCAATTTTGAATGCCAAGTTAATATTTAAAAGGTGGGGGGGGGCAAGACTGTTTTGATTCAGTATTTATATTTCTTTCTTGAAATTTAACCAACTCAATAGTCTAATGCTACTGTGTTTTAAAGTCTCTCATGTCCTTAGCCACAAACACTCCAAATTCCTGATTTTTCTTTTTAAATTAATTTGAAAAAATCTAGGGCCAAGCACAAAAACGCCCAGGAGCCTATTTCTTGCTGGGCTCTATAAATGCAAATGAGGAAAAAAAATAATGATGATTCCCTCCAAAGTCATTTAAAAATAGAAAATTCTTAATGAGCTCTGCTGGGAGGCTGCCAATCAAGAGACATCAGCATTTCCTGGTTACCAAGGCGCATGCAGTTTCAGAAGTCCAGGGTGAGCATCCAGAGGCTCAGTCATTACCACCCAAATGCTGGTAAATTATTCTTCAGCCAGTGTCTGCTGCACTGAAAGATACCAGCAGGTTTGTAATGTGGATGCTCACAGCCTGGAGGGGATCGTCCATGTCTTAGAGAGAATGGTGGTCCATTGCAATAGTTTAGAAAAGGACCGTGCTTGTTCACCCTCATCCCTCTGGGCTCCATCCCTGGCAAAAACATCACCCAGAACCTGCTAGAGGAGCTCAGGCCTCATGCCCCTGCTGCATCAGAAGCCTTGGACAAGGCCAACAGACTGCACCCCAGCTCTCTGGGTGAAAATGAGAAGTTACCTTAGTGTCTGTCACATGCCCTTAACTTCTTGTGAAAGATCTAGGAAGGCTAGGAACCTGAGTTCAGATCCCCAGCACCCCCATTTAAAAAACATAAAACAAACAAAAACACATGCACCAATGGTCATGCACAGTTGTGGCCTAATGAACAGGGGAGACAGGCAGTTCCTGGAGCTCACAGACCAGTCAGCCTAGACAGCTATGAGACTGGATCCAGTGACAGACAATGTCTCAGAAGATAAGGCGGAGAGCAATCCAGGACTCCCGGCAGTGCCTCTGACCTGTGCCATGTACACACGTGCCTGTGTACATCCATTACACACACAGAGGCAGCCACGGAATTATCAGGAGGGAGAGTACTCCAGCAAGAGGAACCAACGCAAACCCTGAAACAAGAACACAAATGAATTCAAGGAGAACCAACCAGGCCACGGTGGCTGGACCAGGGCCCGGAAAAGCCAGAGTAAAGTTAAGGGAATCACTGGGGAGGTCTCTTTTCTGGCTTTCAAAGAAGTCTCTCCCTCCCTCTCTCTCTCTCTCTCTCTCCCTCCCTCCCTCCCTCCCTCCCTCCCCCCCTCTCTCTCTCTCTCTCTCTCTCTCTCTCTCTCTCTCTCTCTCTCTCTCTCTCTCTCTCTCTCTCTCTCTCTCCACCCTGCCCTCAGAAAGCCCAACATGCAGCAGCTCCTCTCCTGGAACTGCTCAAAGACTGTGCCTATGGGGTACGGGGTAGGTAAGGCCCCCTCCCTGGGCGCAGCAGCGCGATTTCTCTCCTGCTTCCTTTCCGTGAGTGTCTCCTGTGTGGTGATATCTCATTTGTATTTTAATGCATAAAGCTTGCCTGAAGATCAGAGAGTAAAACAGCTGCACTGGTCAGCCTATAGACCAGGCAGTGGTGACCCACACCTTTAATCCCAGCAACCATACTAGTTTGCCATAGAATACAGGTGGTAGTGGTGCACACCTTTAATCCCAGCACTAGAGAGGAGGATATAAAACGGGAGGAGACAGTGTTCACACATAGTCTCATTCTGAGACTCCTGGAGGTAGGATCACCATTTCGGACTGAGGTAGAGGTAAGAGCCAGTGGCTGGTTGTCTTGCTTTCCTGACCTTCAGGTTGAGCCCCAATTTCTGTCTCTGAGTTTTTATTAATTGTGCTATACATCCGGGAGTTGCTTTGATCAGATTAAACCTGGTCTTATTAATTTGTCTTGTTTTGGCTTATTACATTGGCATAGAAACCCACTAAGAGGAATTTCGAAATACTTATTAATATAGTCAATAAATTCTTTACCCAAAGAAATACTTCATATTTCTTTTTCCTGAAAAAAACACACTGACTTGTTATCTTGAAGGCTTCAATTTGTAGAATGGCCTGGGGTTCTAACTTTCCATGGCAGTTGAGGGGACCCTGGTTTGGAGGGAAAGGTGTCCAATGGAACTTATCCCTGGGTAAGGTTCTTATTCTTCTGAGTTTGGGGAATATTTTTTCCCCTTTCATCAATCCTACCAAGCTTTCCTGGCATAACAGACTATAAAAAGGTCTTACATCAGAAGTTCTCAACCTTCCTAATGCTGAGACCCTTTAATACAGTTCATCATGTGGTGGTGACCCCAACCATAAAATTATTTTTTGTTGCCACTTTATAACAGTAGTTTTGTTACTGTTATGAATTGTAATATAAATATCTGTGCTTTCCAATGGTCTTAGGTTGCCCCCGGAAAGAGGGCCATTTGACCCCCAACTGTCATAGATAGATGATGAGGAAGAGATGGTGGCCAAGTCAGGAAGAACAAAATAAGAAATCACACGACACGTTTGGTTTCTATCAGGAGAACCAGCTCTGGAACCTGGAGAGGAAACAGACAGACAGACACCACCAACTTATTGCCATTTTTAAAGGTTTATTTTATTATGTATGCACATATGCCAGAAGAGAAAGCACCAGATATCATTACAGATGGCTGCGAGCCACGATATGGTTGCTGGGAATTAAACTCAGGACCTCTGGAAAAGCAGCCAGTTCTCTTAACCACTGAGCCGTCTCTCCAGCCCCTTATTGCCATTTTTTTTAAAGAAAACATTCACATGTACCTGATAGTCTCTGCCCCATATTAATAGGAAACTATCTAACATACATATTTGCTGGGAACTACTTTATGTTAGCACTCAATGCCCTCACTTCCCTGTGCTTCTGTAATTATATTTTGTCAGTGAGTTCTTCCAAAACACAGCATCTCTTACACGGTAGAAGGCAGAATGGGGACAATTTATGAAGCTGGAAATTCTCATTTTATTCTGATAGTTGTGTTAATGAATAATTTACATACTAATGTTAATTGGGTGGATTAATAATTTTTCTCATGTGGCAAGATTTTATTAAAATAGTTCATCCTGAGGACATCAGCCCATTTCTTCTTCGCCTAAGCTCGTAGTGTGTCAGAGATGCCATCAGTTTGTGCCTCTTGTCTCCTTTTGAGATCTGACATCCATTAAAAATAAATCCAGCATACATTTTTTTCTCCCGTACATTTGCATGTAAATTAGAGTTTTCTTTTGGTAGTAGAAACCTTCTCTCCTTATACCCTAATGCACTGGCCTGTTAATAGCTTCCTACGTATTTATTTTCCATTCGACATCTCTACTCATTAAAAGTAAAACCACAAGACCGTATTTGGTTAGAGCTAACTTCGGAAAAAAAAAAAAATCTGTGAAAAAAATACTGTAAGTTTTTAAAAGATGATTTGTTTGATCGAAACACAACAGAAGCCTTTCAGAATTTCCTGTTTTTAAATAAGAGTCCAAAAGTGAAAATGGAGCCTACCTATTGGCATGCAAACTAGTTTGCTTATTGCCATTACCTACTTCTGCTAAGGAGCTCATTAATGTTTCATTGGCGTTTTTTACGCTGTCTCCTACAGTTATCTGGAAGGGGAGCCCAGTGCATTAAGACTCTCCATTTTCCAAGCTTCATTTTATGACGAATTAACTGATTTCTTGGTTACCCTAACAACAAGAACCATCCCTGACTCTGAGTTATTTATAAGCTGATTAGGGAGAAGCAGCAATTTTTAAAAAGATAATGAACGCCACGGTGGAGGGAAGACAAACAAGGCCTCTTGGTGTTGGCTTCTGTGTGTGGCTGACTTCTGGAGTCAGGAGAGTGCCCGAAAATCAGATTCTCATGCAGTATCCCAAACCGAGTTACAGACTCTCTAGGAGGTCAGCCCAGGAATCCATATCTTTTAAAGACATTATTCTGTAAGTTTGCATTCAACCATTTGTTGTTTAAATCTCTTTTTTATTGCTATATAATTTCTAAACCTGTTCTGGGCTGAGTGAGGTTTTAGCTCAGAAATAGAGCACCTGCCTACCATGCTTAGACCCTTAGTTCAACTTCCAACATAAGAAAAGAAGAAAGAAAGAAAGAAAGAAAGAAAGAAGAAAGACAGGGAGAAGGAGGGAGGGAGGGAGGGAGGGAGGGAGGGAGGGAGGGAGGGAGGGAGGGAGGGAGAGGGAGGGAGGGAGGGAGGGAGACAGAGAGAGATTAAAAAGTAATCCAGTTCTGTTCTAGTCCATGACCGGCTGTCCTGAAGTTCAGGGGAAGCAGAGCCTTGCTCCCGTCAGAAGCAGCCCTCCAGGGTCATGGGAGATAAACCTGCATTCCAGGAGAGCCCTCCAGGGAAAAAAGGCTGAAAAGGGCAGTGCCTTCCATCAGGCCAAGGCTGGTGACTGACTAGAACATCAGTGGCTGAGGAGAAATGGAAATGGCACAGCCCGAGTCGGGCACTCCCAGTCACTTTTGCACACAGCCCCCAAGGAGCCATTTAGTGGCTCTTCCGAATGTGCTCTCATGCCTTTTTAACTATGGGGGTAAATGCTCTGGAACAGACAAACAGAACACCAGTCTCCACCAGTCAGATGGCTGGGAAGGCAGTCACTGCTTCTGATGTTTCCATCAGTGGGTTTGAAAAGTGTCTTTCTTGATTTTTGATTCCCTTCAATGTGATACTATAAAAACTTCACAAAACCGTTACCAACTTTGGAACGTGAATGGACTTGGGGGAAACCTACATCTGCGCTCCTGGGCCTTGGTCACCCATGTGTGGCTTCAGAATGAAAACTCTCATCTCTGTTGAGGTAAGTCTGCCTTTACATAGACACTGGGAAGTAAAGGAAGTGAGCGCATCCTGGAGGGAACACCCAGGCTGTGTGACCTGGCTGGGTGCAGGCAGAGCTGGGTGCGAACACAAACAACCAGAACAAGAACTTTGGATCCTTCAGTTGGCCTGGAAGCACCAACACTTAACGACTAAAGCCTATTTTGCTTAATCGTGCACTTAACGAGCATATTTCTAATTCATTCTTAGAATGTAAAACTCAGACATAGGGTAACGAGTACAAGTAGTTCCCATGATCCCGATGTTCAGAAAGAGCCACCATTACTATTCAGTCACACACCCATCAGTCATGTTTACCTTTCTAATTTAAATATACTCTAAAGAAAGATAAAATTGTATTTGTGATTTTCACTTAGGACTAAATACAGTTATTTTGTATGTGATACAAATATGTGAATAAAGACACACACATGTGCATGTGAAAGTCAGGGACAACTTTGGATCTTACTCCTCTGGTGTCCTGCACATTTTGGTTGAGGCAGGGTCTCTCACTAGCTTGAAGCATGTTGGTTGGGTGAGGCTGCCCAGCCTGTGGCACCCCCCAAGAGATCCTCCAGTCTCCATGGCACCCCAAGAGCTGGGACTACCAGTGTACACCACTGCGCCCAGCACTGTTCATATGGGCTTGGGTTTTGGGCATAGAACTCAGGCTTTTATGTTTTCTCAGCAAACACTGGACCCACTCTGCCATTTCCAAGGTCCATGGATACCCTACTAGCAATAAAAGCTATGGTAGCAATTACATTTAATTTCAATATATGCATGATCAGAATGTATTAACCAATCTCATATCAATGAGAAGCAGATAATGCTTAATATTTGGCTATGTTAGCCATTTTTTTAAAAGTCAGTTCTAGGGACTGGAGAGATGGCTTAGCTGTTAAGAGCACTGGCTGCTCTCCCAGAAGACCCAGGTTCAGTTCCAGCACTCACATAGCAGCTCATAACTGTCCTTAACTCTCATCCCAGGAGATCTGGCATTCATTACTGACCTCTGAGGGCACCAGACACACAAGTGATGTATATACATAATACAGGCGAAACACTCATACACATAAAATAATCACACACACACACACACACACACACACACACACACAGGTTAGCGCTATCCAGGTACAGTTTGTACATTACACAATTTTAAATTCAGCATGTGACAAGTTTTGTCAATTTAAGCAAATGTTCTCAGATGTAAATTTGTGCCAGCGAAAAAATTATTTCCTTATAATAAATTTCTAAAAATGAAGTCTCTGAAAAAAAGTGCACATGTGTCACAGCTTTTTCTCCAAATCATTAAAATTTCTATTGTAAATATTATACAAGGGGCTGGAGAGATAGTTTAGTGGTTAAGAGCACCAACTGCTCTTCCAGAGAACCCGGGTTCAATTCCTAGCACCCACATGACAGCTCAAAACCGTCTGTAATTCCAGTTCCAGGGGACCTGACACCCATGCCACCAATACACATAAAATAAAGGTAAATGGGAGACCACCAAGTCCACTTGGAATGGGACTGATGGAACATGCGACCAAATCGGACTCTCTGAAAGTGGCTGATGGTGGAGGCTGACCGAGGAGCCAAGGACAATGGCGATGGGCTTGGTCTCTACGACATGGACGGGCTCTGTGTGAGCCTTGTCAGTTTGGTTGCTCACCTTCCTGGACCTGGAGGGAGTTGGGAGGACCTTGGACTCAACATAGTGTAGAGAACCCTGATGGCTCTTTGGCCTGGAGAGGGAGGGAGTGGGGGTATGGGTGGAGGGGAGGGAAGGGGGAGGAGGAGGGGAGGAGATGGCAATTTTTAATAAAAAATAAATAAACTGGAAAAAAATAAAGGTAAATAAATTTTAAAAACATGGATAATAGCTGGCCAGTGGTGGGTGCATGCTTTTAAGTCTAGCACTCAGGAGGCAGAGAAGGTAGATCTCTGAATTCAAGGTCAATCTAGTCTACAGAACCAGCTCCATGGCAGCCAACACTATACAGAGAAACCCTGTCTTGAAAAGCAAAAACAAACTCCCCAAAAAACATGAATAATAGTACTTAACATTAAGAAGAGGAAGAAGAAAAAGAAGAGGAGGAGGAGGAGGAGGAAGAAGAGGAGGAGGAAGAGGAGAAGGAAGAGGAAGAGGAGGAGGAGGAGGAGAAGGAGAAGGAGGAGGAGGAGGAGGAGGAGGAGGAGGAGGAAGAGGATGTGTCTTGCTTTTATATAGGACCCAAGTTTGATTCCTAGGACCCAAGTTGTGAGGCTCACAACTATCTGTAACTCCAGAGGGAACCTGATACCCTCTTCTGGTCTCAAGGGTGTCTACACTCACTTGCACACATCCTTTCAGACACATAAAAGAAAATAAAGTTAACTCTTAGAGAAAGCAAGTCTGAGAAACAGCCATTTACACCAGTATGTCCATTTACGGCTGGGTACCATTGTCCTGGGAGACAGCAACCCATTCGTACCTTCCCAAGGCTAACAGGGACTGTTTCAATCTTCCAATATCTGTAAATGACTCAAAAAGAGAAAGGGACTAAGCATGGTGGCAAGTTTGGAGCAGTCTCCATTCCAGTGGAAGGTGTAGCCGAGAACAATGCTCGTCAGTGAACGTCTTCTACTGGTTCAGCTCCCTCTTTGTTGGCAGCGTGCCCTTCCAAACTCAGAGAAACACATGTCACCTGGTGCTAAGCTTTGTCAGCGGTGCCCTCAAGCAAAAGAAAGCAGCTGCTGGCATTGTGTGACAGTCTTTAGATTGTCTGATTTCACATATTTAACGATAGATAAATAAATAAATAAATAACCCTGTCGCAGTGGGCTCTAACTTAGCAAAATAATTATAGAGGGAAAAATGTCAGCCAGTCAGCCTAAAAAACATGACAAGTTCCATTAGCTTGGAATCTCTGGCTATTTAAAATCTATGCAGTGTAGGGAGGTAGTTATTTTTATCCACTTCACGTTCAGAAAAAAGTCAAGTATAAAGCCCAACTGCTCTTGGACATGTCAAACTGACAAACTACTCCAAAGTTTTAAACTGTGTTGTACAAAACTGACCTTCTGTGATGGGGCCAAGGTTGAACACAGCCTTTGATCATGTGATACAGACCAGGTTTAACACGGCATTTGATCCGTTAGATGGGACCTACTTGGGCCTTCGAGGTGGTCATCTATTCCTGATGGCACCTTATCCATCTAGTGATGACGACCAGCTGAAAGGCTTTATCATCATGGCACACAGCTCCCACCATGCACCGCAAGAGCAGATTTACACCCTGACAGTGCCAAGTCCTGGACAGCAGTTCATCTTCCTGCCTGCAGCCTGTGAGGAAAGGTCAGGATCTGCTACCTCAAAGGGCTGAGCTGTCATCGTAACTCAAGGCCACCAATCTTATTCTCAGTGGCCACAGAGCATCCTTACAGGACACATTCTATATCCAATAGGAAGATGAACTGGTCGCTTCCCCCATACGTTTTAATGGGTAATCACAAACCAAAGTTCGAACCAAACAATAACAGTGACCCTTCTAAAAATGCCAATCCAGCAGGCTGTGGGGGCTCCTGCCTGGAATCCCAGTCTTCAGAAGGATGAGAGAGAAGGATTGCTTTGAGTTCCTAGCGGGCTACGTAGTGAGTTTAGGGTCATTCTGGACCACAGAATGGGAGTCTGTCTCAAAACCAGACCAAACCAAACCCGTGTCTGTTATGTGGAGCACTGGAGCTTGTTGTCATTCTGAAAACATGTCTTGAGTGCTGGTTTGGTGGCTCAGTGGGTGAAGACCCTTGCTGGCAAGCCTGAAGACCTGGGTTCTCTCCACTCCATCACCACTACCCCCAGGACCCCTAAGGTAGAAGGAGAGAAGACACATGTGACCCCACATACAAATAAATAAATAAATGTAAAAGAACATTAATGTTTTTATAAGTATTAGAAGATACATATGTGCCTCTCAGATGATGCTTGCCCAGCTGCCTGGGCACCCTTAGTCCAGTCAGGTCACAGAAATTAACGGCTGTCCTGCCAAATACATATAACTTTTTAAAAGCTTTTGGATAAGCCTTTAGTTCATGCAAAAACTTTGATGTCGAGGGAAGGGGGAGGAGGAGGGAAGGAGATGGAAATCTTTAATAAAAAAAATGAGGAAAAAAAAAGAATGAAAAAAAAAAACTTTGATGTCCCTATCAGCAGACATATCTAGACCTGACCTTCCTGTCCTCCTCCAACCTGGTCAGTCAGGCCACCCATCCCTCTCTGTCTGCTGAGGTCCACAGTGGCCTCCTCACTTAGGTCTCCACCGGAGGCTTTGTTGCTCGGTCACCTCTTTCCCATCCTGCAGTCACTGGTGATCAGAGAAAATGTAAACCAGTTCACATCACTGCTCTGCCCAGAAACCTGCCATTCTTTCTCATTTCACGCCCAATAAAACCCGGTATCATTCTGCGGGCCAAACAATGCCTGCATTCTCGGTTCCCTTCCCCCGACACCTGTCGGCTTTCTCATCTTTTCCCAAGTTTATTTCATTCTACACACAGCCCTCCTGCTGCTCCTTCAACACTGGGCACTGCCTGACTCAGGACCTTTGCCGCTCAGTCCGCCTGAAGGACCGCACTTCCTGCACTCACCTCGCAACCCCTCCCTATCCTACTGGCCTTTCGCAGTGTCAGCAGGGCCTTCCCTGACAACTTTATTTTATATAACTTTATATGATTCTTCACGCCCTTCTCACTATTTAACGTTATTTGTTTTCATCTTCCTGCTTATTTCTTGGAGCTGCTGACAAGAACACAAGTCAGAAAAAGAAGTAAAAGTTAAAAAGAAGAAATAAATGATAACATAAAAAAATAAAGGCTGAAGCTTATTCCTCAAACTACGATCCAGGTATAGGAGCACTCGCTGTAAGCCCAGCGCTTGAGACTCAAAGGCAGGGTTGTCACAGTCTGAGGGCATCTCGGGCCTCCTGGCCATGTCCGGTCTGCAAATGCATTATTAAGCAATGTGCTGAAAATAATGGGAACGCGGTCATCCTTCATGTCTGCCCTTCCAATGGTTGGCCAAACATTCTCATTTTTCTGATGTCAATTCTCAAAAAAGAAGGAATTACTAGTTAAAAGTAGATAGAAGTTCCTAGAACGCAAACCTCCAAGAAGCCAATATCAAAAAATATTTAAAAGCGAGAATGAGCCTGAGAGAGAAAACCTGGATCCTGAAGTATTCACAGAATTGGTCTGAGTATGTGGTCCACGCTGGACACAGCCTCTGGTGATTGCACCAGAAAACACAGTAGAAATCTGCCATCCTCGAGACGATGATGAATTCAACAGCAACATCTCTGGAGTAGCTTTTCCTTCACTCCCTTATCACCAGTGGACAAAGCCGAGAAATCAACCAGAAAAGAATTGAAAGGTTCAGAAAACAAAAGTGTAAGCAATGAGAAAGAAAAACAGAAGTCCGTGTGGTCTCATTGGCCATGGCTCTCCCAGCCCAGTGGTGATGGCACTACCAACCCTGTAGCTGTCATGAAGGTACCAGAAGAGAGTCTTCCTAAGGAGGGCACACCCATCCTTGTCATGTTTGTGTCTCCATCCTGTCCAGCTGGGACAGAGCATCCAAGCCATCAAACCATCCATTTCAAAGCAGATCCAGTGTCAAATTCAGGACCGTGCAATTAAATATAATTAGAGGAACTCAGCCCCAAGCCAGTCCCACGATTTCAATGTCAAAGTCATCAAATGCTATTACATTTGCTAGTGGTTAATTGCCTGATAAAAATTGCTTCAGGTCTGTAGCCGAAGCACATACCCATATATGCAGGTACATGTGCACATGCATGTATGCTTACATCTGCCGTATATTTATGCCCCAAATTTGTTAGACAGCCTAAAGATTGAAAGCCTCTCTCTTGAAAGCTAGTCATAGCTAAAACACAGTCAGTGAAATCAGGATAGACAAGGCTCTGGTGGTGAACTGTCATTCTCAAGAGTTTATTCTTAGTGAAAAAAAAAATGAACTCTTGCTATTTCTCCATGAGGAATTGCCCAAAGTAATATTCATCATCTACGCCATTTGGATATTGTAACGTCTACAACAAATCTTGAAAACTCAAAGTTTTCTTTCAGGATTGGAAACAATGAAACCTGCCTAAAGCGGAGAAATGTCCTTATTCCAGAGCCAAGTGGTCAGAGCAATCAGCCTCGACATATGTCACCATGGCATAGGGTCGTTTTGAGAAGAAGGCAATGGAGAAGCAGTGGTGGGGGATGCAGAAAAGTAAGTTCTCCCCACACTTGCCTCTGTTGAGATGAGTCTGCCTAATACCTGTAGATATCAGGGTCTAGTGGGCACCCACCAGAAATTCCAGTTCTTTTATCTCAAAGAATTGAGACGAGACACACAGTTATGGTAGAAGCAGAGGAGTTTCTTAGGATATATTTCCAAGGAAGGATATAGGCTGGAACAAAGTGAGAAAATTCACCAGCTCCAATGATCCATGGCAGGAAGGAACTGGGATATTATGTCACATGACTTAATGTGAGACCTTTGGGGTCATTTGCATAGTTAAGGCTCTGGGCTCCTTTGCATAGTGTGGGCATCCTCCTGTGTACAGCTATAGAGCTTTGTCTTATTAGCATCTTAAATCTCCACCCAGGAGTAAGCGTTTCAGACGCACAGAGAGCTCGAGGCTGCAGTTGCACACACAGTGAGCTCCAGGCTGCAGTGGCACAGTGAGCTCGAGGCTGCAGTCACACACACAGTGAGCTCCAGGCTGCAGTCACACACACAGTGAGCTCCAGGCTGCCTTCAGACCCTGGACTGCCTCTGCACTCGTGCCAGTGGCTGGATTTAGTGAACATTGGTTTGGGGTGAGGTTCTAGCCTTCCTATTTGCCAGCTGTGTTTAGTTTTGCATATGCTAATTTGGGGCGCTTTCACAAAGGGTCTCCAGACCCCAGTCTCCACCCTTTCTGCTTCACTTGTCACCTTTCTCCTGAAGGAAGGAGAGAGACAATTCTTAATCAGGGAAACGTCACTAGACTCCCAAAGAGTCTGGGAGAAACCTGTAGAACACACTTGCTATCTTTGTTTTAACCTTTGTGTTAACTTTGTTTCCTGTGATAAAATGTCCTGAGAAAAGCCAATGAAGGGAGGAAAGGGTTTCTTTGGCCCACAATCTGGGTCTCCACCCAGCACTGCAGGGGTTTCTTGAAGCAGCACGTCCTGCAAACCCACAGGCAAAAGCAGATGGCGATGAATGAATACTTGCATGCTTGTGCTCAGCCCGTCTGCTCCACTCTCACGTAATCCGCATATAGGGAAGCTCACAATCACCTGTCACTCCAGCCTCATCGAATCCGATACCTGGCCTCCACAGGCACTGCACTCATGTGCATATACTCACAGAGGCATACGTGAACACACAGTTTAAAAATTTAAAACCAACAAAGACGTTCCTGTGCAGGTTTTTTTGTCTGGGCTTTCAGACTGAGGCTCTGTCCTGATCCTGCATTCTTACAAACACATCCCAGGAAACGTCTCCATAACCTGGTGTCTGTTACTGAGACTTACAGACAAAAAAAAAAAAAAAAAAAAAAACCCCTTCAGTTCAAAGCATTACAGACGCTGGAAACAAGTTTACTATGAGTCATTTCTCTTCAACATGTGTCTCTGAGAGAATCTGACATGAGCCACACTTCTTTTTGAGGCAGGGTCTCATGAATCCCAGGTTGACCTTGAACTCACTGTAGTTGAGGATGACTTTGAACTCTCGATCCTCCTGCCTCTATCTCTAGAGAGTGAGAATTCACAGATGCATGCCACAATATCCAGGTTACACCGAGCTGAGATCAAATCCATGGCTTCACACATACTAAGAAAGCATTCTACCAACTAGACCACATCCTAGCCCTAAGCCATACACTTATAAAACAAAATAAAACTCTCCTTTAGTGTTGAGAATGTGCCCTATTGGAGAAAAGAATTGTGCATTGCAAGACCCTTACCCATGTCTCTGCTCTTCACCTTCTAGAAGCCAATAACAATGATCCATTCTTACTCAGAAGAATCAAAAAAATCTCTCTGGGCATTGCTGAGTCCCCTAAAGGAGCAAAACTGCCCCATTGAGATTCTAGAATGTCACCTTGAGCAATTACTTAAAAATAAATATTTGTAAAGCTTCCTGTGCTGTTCACTCTCAACTATGTGTTTCCACAGATGATCGGTGGAGGTCGGGGTAGTGGTGATGTCTTGAGAATGCTCTTAAATATATTACATTTTCCTTGTGCACTTGAAGCTGTCTTTATAAATGTTGATGCCGAATCTTTACCACAAAGTGTATGAGCACAACCTAGTCTACCTGATACGGACACAGAACCAACTTGTTGCCGATTTGTCACATGGGTCAGGTACTTCCAATACGCCTAGAATCACACAAAGGTGGTCTCCCACCTGGTCTGAATCAGGCTTCCTGCTGTTAGAGGAAGGATCCATGGCCTTCTCTGCCACAGACTAGGAAGGTGAGGTTCACACACAGTAGCCCAAAGCCGTACAGGTGAGCACTGTTAGGATCCAGAGAAGCTCCCAAGGAGAGACCAACAGCCGTATGCAATAGCAGGAGCACTTTATTAATTCATTAATTCTAATGCTGGGGTGGCACATGGCGACCCCCAAAGAAGGCCACAAGCTCCTTTAAAGTAGAGTTAGGGGAATTCCAGGGAGGAGGGATTAATCTGATGCTGATTGGTGGAGGAAAGATTAGTCTGGGGGCTGATTGGTGGGAGATCCTAGTGGTTAGGGACCTTCCAAGCAGCAGGGTAGGGAAAGCTATCTTTAGTTATCAGGAGCCTGGGTGTGCCTGCTGAGCCAGCAGAAGGCTGTGGGGCACCTGTTGACTGGTCGCTCCTAAGTTGCGACTTTTCTGAGGTTTGTCTATTGAGCGCTGTCCCATTTTAGTCAACCAAAACTAAGGCCTGGTCTCCGTCAGCCTACTAGGTGAGCCTGTCTCAGCTCTGGTCTGCCCCCCACCTCAGCTCTCTCAAGGATGAGCTAAGAACAAAGGGTCAAGACCCTCACTCAGAAGCCAGTATCAGCTACTAATTTATAGTAAGAAGTTATAATATCAGTCATGGCTGAAGTAGACCTGACAGGTAACTCCAAAGCTAAGCTAGAATGGACAGGCGTTCATGGCAGGGGAACTTTTTTTATGAGCTGCTATTTAGGTGGTGTATGCCTTTACTCCCAGCACTCAGATAGATAGATAGATAGATAGATAGATAGATAGATAGATAGATAGATAGATAGATAGGCAGGCAGGCAGGCAGGCAGGCAGGCAGGCAGACAGACAGACAGAGATAGATAGATAGATAGATAGATAGATAGATAGATAGATAGATAGATAGATGATAGATAGATAGATAGATGATAGATAGATACATAGATAGATAGATAGATAGAAATACTTTCCGTGTGTTCATGTATGCAGCTATTCCCCTGGTCACAGGCTGACAGACAGCAGGAGTTCAGGCCGCAGTGCAGAACCTGCATGGCTGTTAATAAAGTGTGCAGGAGCATTGTCCTGTCGAAAATCTGCCAAATCCTAATACAGATACATGGTCACCCCGGCCTCCATCCCCCTTGCTTTGAGGCTCCCGTAGACTTAGAATAATGAGTGTGGAGAAGGCTCAGTCATGTAGGCACCATGCGAATCTCTGAACACAGTCCTCCTTGATCTTAAACAGAAGACCTGAGATCTCTATTTGAGCATCATCCACAAGATTTTCTCCTTCTTCTCAGTCTGCAGCTTTGGTGCTATATGAGACAGCGCTACTCTCCCTTTGCTAACACCAACAGATGTACAGGATACGTTTGGTCCAGGATTCACTCAGGCACGGAAGCCAGGAGCCACGCAGAACATTTTATATACCAGCAACAGAACCTCATCTTTGCACAGGCAAAGCTCCTTTGATATCAACAGAAGGCTGGAATGAAAGATAAAACAGTCGATAACACATATCAACCCATCCCCCACCAATGGCATAGAAAGAGATTCTTTGGCAGCAACCTGAGTTTGGCAGGCAGCTAATTAAAAGAACTTTGATTTGTCCACCTAACAGCAACACTGCCAAGGAATAAGAAATGAAAAGGGGAGGAGAAGGAAGGAAGGACAGGAAGAGATGAATGAAAGAGAGAGAGGGAGGGAAGAAGGAGAGAGGGGGAAGGGAAGAAAGAGTGTATGGTGGAGGGAGGGGAGGGAGGAGATAGTTTACCCAAATACCTTGGGAACGTGGTTCACAGATTGTTAGCATTCAAGCAAAAGCCATCTAGATGGCTTTAAAATGCTTTGTCAGCACATTCATGCTTGCTTAGGGACTCTGTGGTGGCAAAGGGGGAGACGATGCCCTCCCTGGCCATTGCTGAAGAAAGCTGGAATTTGCATATTTATTGCTGCAGGAGCCTAACTTCCTTTTTATGGTGCTTCCTGACACAGATGGGGCAGAAGTGCGAGCAGTAGGGAAGCCATTTGTTTCTTCCACAGTGGTTGAAACTCTATTCAGGAGGAACGTTTTCCGGCTTTCAGGAGACATCAGACGGGATTCACAACTGCCGCCCCAGGCGAGTGGGACTGTCTGCCGGGATCACGCTTTGTGCCACTTGGCAAACAGATGGTGCAAAACAGCTAAGTCATCGTTTCTTTACAGGCATTCCAGAACGAGCTGGCTGCAGGATTATATGCTCAGCAGACATATAAGTAGAGAACTCTGCCTGCACCGTGGGCATCTGGAAAGGCGCAAACGTGCTTGTACTTAAGGTCTCTGAAAAGTCCCCCAACTGGAAAGAGTTTGATTTTACTTCACTGAGACTTCTTTTTTCAAGCCTGTGTGAATACAAAACATTGTTCAATGACCAATGGGTCATTAATGTTTTTAAATTTCAATTCCTCTACTATCTTTATTTTTGACAACTTCATACGTGTTTGCAAAATATGATCTTATCTGTTCACCATTTCCCCCTTCTGCCCTCCCCATATTGTCCCAATATGCTTTCTCCCAAACTTCCCATCTTTCTTCCATAGCCCTCCATGTCCAGTGGATTCTGTTACTATGCGCTTGATACGAGGTGTTCATTGGATCATGGGAAACCTCCCCAATGGCCACATCCTCAAAAGAAAATGACTCTTTCTCCCCTGTCAGCTATCCATGGCAAATCGCTCCTCAGTAAGGGTTGGGAATAGAGGATCATCTGCTGGTTTCTGCGGGGATTTAGGCTGACTTGACCCTGTATTGTTCTTGTACAAATATTACACCTGCTATGAGTCCATGAGCATGGTAACAGTGTCATGGCCTAATGGCCAAGGACAGCATCTCACAGCACCCCTCTTGTTTTCTGTTCCTTGCATTTCTCCTGCCTCCTCTTCTGGAATGTTCACTGACTCTTGATAGTGATAGGGTTGGTGTGGATGTTCAGCTTGGGACCAAGGACCATCTCTGATTCATTTTTGCATGAGGTCCTGAGTTCTATTTGGCAGACATAATCACATCCCGAAGTCCTGGGGATCAGGCCTACAGTACAGGACTCTGCTTGGGTCATAATTCAGCCCTTAAAAGCTCAGCTACCTGTTGTTGGCTCTTCTTGTTCTTTAACAGACCACGTTGCTCAACAAGTATAAATGTCTTTCCACTTAAAAGCCATGCATAGGTCTCCTCTAATAGACATATGTACGCTGCTAGGAGACAGATGACCAGAAACCTGTTGTTTGTTTAGTGGACTTGGATCAGCACCCTTACAGAGGCAACTCAAGAAGGAAGGATTTGCTTTGGCTCATGGTTTGAAGGGCACAGTGCATCATGGCAGTGGGCACTTGGGCAACTGGTCACATTGTGCTCACCTTCAAGAAGCAGAGAGGGGTAAATGCTTATGACCAGCTTGTTTTCTCCTTTCTGTTCAGTCTGTGACTCTGGATCATGAGATGGGACCACCCGTGTTTAGTAGAGATCTCCTTCCTCAGGTAAAATTCTCAGAAGTACCTTCAGACACACAGGGGTATATCTTCTAGGTAATTCTCCATGCACTCATGTTGACAATGATGAGGAACCATCATTTAAAGCTAGTAACATATTTTGGAGGGGTCTTGTTTTCATATAAACATAAGCAGACCTATTTTTAGTGATCTATAAATATGGAGATTAAAATGAGATGGAAAATGTCTCAATTTAGGGCATATTCATCTTTGTTCTAATATAAAAACAGAAACCCAGTGTGTCTTTAATTTCAAGAAAGAAAAATGTACTTTGGTCAACCTAAGCAAAAGGAAATACACCTACGAAGTACACATCTGTGGCTTTCCCCTTCCTCTTCTTCCTCTTCCTCTTCTTCTTCCTCCTCCTCCTTTTTCTTCTTCAAGACAGTCTCACTATGCATTCCTGGATGACATGGAGCTTTCTATATATACCAGGCTAGCCTCAAACTCACAGAGATCTTCCTACCACTGCCTTTTGAATGCTGAGATTAAAGGTGTATAACACCACACTCAGATGAAAATGCTTTTGAAAAACTGAGACGCGTTTATAGTGATGATGTGAAGATTTTTTTTGTCCTTATCTCCTAACATAACATCTATTTACAAAGCATTCATATTTACAAGGTTTTATAAATGATCTAGAGGTGATGCAACATGGCTTGGCTGCTCAGAGAATGTGCCTGGTTGTGTATTACTTGCTCCAGTTTTGCAAGAAAGGACTTAAGCATGAGTGGATTTTGACAAACACAAGGCATTCTGGAACCAAACTCTTACAATAGAGGGATGACACTATATTAGAAAGTAACAAGGACATCACTTGCTCACTCTTCTCAATAGACAGACAATGTCTACAGAAATTATGAACTGATGAAGTTCCCTGTATGGAAATCATAAATATGTTACACTGGGGAGAGGTTATGCCAAGTAGACCTCTAACTTGTGACCATCTGTCTCTACCTTCTTTTATCTTTCCCTCTTTTTCTTTCTTTCTTTCTTTCATTTCATTTCTTTACTGGTTTCTCTGTGTATCTTTGGACCCTGTTCTGGAACTTGCTCTATAGACCAGGCTGACCTTCAACTCACAAAAGTCCACCTGCCTCTGCCTCCCCAGTACTGGAATTAAAAGTCTGTGCCACTACCGCCCAGCCTGCATCTACCTTTTAAGTGCCTGAATTGAAGGTGTGTGCTACCGCAACTAGCTACTCAGCATGATTGATCTATTTTCACCAGATTGGTTCTGTTTGCTACTATATCCCCCCTCCCCCGTGAACTATCTATTGCACTGCTGCCAGCACATTGATCTGCTTATCTATCTTAGTTATTGGAGGTTCTTTGCATGACTTGAATGTAAATTCTATTAAAATAAATTTCTATATCTCATTGTTCATTGATATATCCTAAATGTCTAGAAAAGATGCCCAGCACATCTTCACTAATTTGTTTATGACTGAGCGACCATGCAAAGGTCAAGAATCCTTCTTCAAAGGCTCCGTAAAGCAGTGTACTTAGCTTTGTAGATGCTGATCCTCATACAAACCTGCCTTTTGATGCCGTTGCATGCCCATGCTTTCTTGCTATGATTTATTTTATTTTTAATTATGTGTATAAGCTCCCTCTCTCATGTGTGTGTTTGTGTGTGTGTGCGTGTGTGCGTGTGTGCGTGCGTGCGTGCGTGTGTGTGTGTGTGTGTGTGTGTGTGTGTTTGAGACAGACCAGCAGAGGTGTTATTAGAGACGGGCTGTCCTTCCTGATACTCAGACATGCATGCAGTTGTCTTTGCAGTACAGAACAGGGCCTCAGATCCCTGAAATAGAGGAATAGGTAACTGGAGGCCACTTGGTGAGGAAGCTGGGAACTCAGGCCCTCCAAAAGAGAAGTCAGTGATCTTAATCACTGAGCCATCTCTTCAGTCCCAGGAATCTCCATTCTTATCTAAAGTGGCCATCTCCTTACCAGCTCAAGAAAGGAACTGATTGAAGTCACTTGAAGAAAATGGGAGGAGACATTTACTATCTCAAGCTTACTAAGAGGATATCTGTTTACTGTTCTTGGCTCCTTGGCTGGAAGCAGAAGTTGTGGACCATCTTCCTGTCACATGAGCTGCCAAAGCATTCCATGACTGCATCGCCACATCTTCAACACAGAGGATGCGTTCGCACTTTATGATGCCTTATCACGACCTTACCATCTGTTTCCGTCTGTGCAATATTTCAAACGACCAAATAGCATTAAATTCATCTAAAGGAGTTTCTTTATTAGTTATAAACTTTTACAATTCAATTTAAAAAGTTTATAGTCCTTAACGCTGTGGGAACTGCCATTTCCCCAAGCGCCATCCGGCTCTTTATCACTGGGGGCTGACAGCAGCTCTGACCTTTGTGAATATCTTCACTGAGAGAGGAAGATTTGAAAACTTATAACAAATGACCAAGGCTCTTATGGACATTCTAATGTGCAATAGTTAAAACAGGTTATGGTTATTAGAGCCTGGCAAATGATGCCTTATTGCTTATTTGATTGCTCCCCAGGAGCAGGTGGTTTCTACTGACAAAACATTTCCTTGTGATTTTTAGAACTCGCAGAACCAGTGAAACTGTCCAGGAGGACCCTGGACGACACCTGCTCAGCACATCGTGGAAGAGACACACAAGCTCTGGTGGAGCCGGCTGATGCCAGGGAAGGAGGAGCAGAGCTAGCCCCTTCAGCTTCCGGAGCCTTTCCTGTTGGGGCTCCGGGGTGGGGGTGCGGGGCAGTCTAACACACCAAATACGTTTCCTGTTGGTTGTAGCTAAGGGAATACTAGCCTGAGGATTTGTGCAAGGGCAGCCTTGCCCATGCAAAATGAAGAAACAGAGTTAGGAAGACAGCTCGGTGGAAACAGTGCCTCACAATTAGGAATACTTATCCTCAGCACCCACGCAAACGTGGGGCGTGGCAGCACACTTCTGCGATCCCAGCTCGGCAGAAGCAGAGACAGTAGGAACCCTGGGGACCACTAGTTAAAGGATCCAACTGAAATGGTGGGCCCCAGCCTCAGTGAGAGATCCTGTCTCAAAACGTAAGGTGGGGAGCGCTGGAAGAGGGCACTTGGTGTGGACGTCTGGCCTCCATACGCACACGCACATGCAAGCATACCTCACACATACATGTATTCACATACGTACGCCACACATGGAGGAAAAAAGACAAAATCAAAGTTTAAGTAAAAAGAAACGTCTAAGCTCCCATATATAATGGTCCTAGCATTTGGGAGGCTGTGGTGGAGGGGGGGCGTTGCTGCAAACGCGAGATGGGTCTGGGCTACATTGTCAGATCCAGGCTAGCCAAGGGATTCAGAGTATGTTTCAAATAGACAATGAGAACACTATGACCAATGGAGCAGAGAGCTCTCACTTCACAGAAACCCTGCATGGCGTCAGCACCGTTCTGCAGCCCGATGAGGGAAGCTCAGACTTAGACATGAAATCAGGTGACAATTATCTCATGACACCTAGCAACTAATTCCGGTTATGCCACATTATTAGAAATGTCTTTCAGAAACTCCTACTGCAAAATATAGTGACGTCCATGAGGGATCACCAAAAACTCATTTACACTGGGTCAACAAACTTCAAACTTCAAAATAGTTTATTTATTTATTTATTTTACATAGTAAAATTTAACTTCTCCTTAAACATAAGTTTATTATACAAGATGACCATAATGACAGCAAACAAAAAAATTAAATAAATCACTATAGCACCTAGCAAATACCTCATCTGACCTGGAGAGAGAATATTTCATTATCTTCGCTGAAGACGCAGTCTAGTAATTGCTAGGTTCTGTGGGTTGGATCTAATCATTTCCAAGGAGAAAGCTGTAATCCTATTTGTGAATCTGATTGGCTACTGGGAACCTGGGCTGTTTTTCAGGCACACGGTTTGTTTACTTCTTGGAATAATAATTGTTTTGCATCTGTGGCAGAGAGAAATTTACACAGCCCATCTCCAGAGCAAGTTTATTGGAAGAAATAATCTGTGAACTAGATCTCTGATCCCAGGGCCTTGTGGGAGTTGAGCTTTATATTGTGTGACTCGATGAGCATTGGCATTTTCATTTTGTTTGCTTATCAGTCTGATACCATCAAAAGAAAAAAACAAAAAACTCGATATTTGGGGATGGGCCAAAGTTTCTGAATAAACGTAAAATATAAAGTCATAAGGCAAAAAAAATAATTCGAATTAATAAAAAAAACCTAGACCCACAAGATAAAAAGAAACAAGCATATGCAAAATAAGCATTCTTTGAATATATACAGATGCCTTTTTTTAAAGCTTACTATGTAAAATTATAAGCGTTAGTCATTCAGTACATCGGCTTTAAGACTAGCATTCTTTTCTTAAAGGATTTTTGCATTTAATTATGGGTACGTGTGTAGGTATCTTGGGTGTGGAGCTACAGATGGTTGTGAAGCGCCTGGCGTGGGTGTTGGGACTCCAAGGAGTCCCTTGTGAGAGCAGATTATGCTCTGAAGTGCTGCGCCCTCTCTCCAGCCCCAGACTAACACGCTCCGTGCTTTCCTGAATTTCATAAAGCAAAGGCACTGGCTACCCTAGGACAAGTGATGGATAAGTCACAGCTGGATAAAGACGCAGACACAGAGATGGACAGCAGGTCAGGCTAGATAGGAGGTGAAGAGTGGACAGATGGAACAGGGTAAGGTAAAACAGATGTGCGTGTACACGCTAACAACAGGGTTTGTTAGACAGCCTGCTGAAATCTGATCGAGGTAAAAATACACTCCTTTGGAGGTTTCTGACTGACACAGGATATGGAAGCGATGTGGTCCTGCTGGGGAGATTGAGGAATTTAGGAGGACAAGGACCATGGAATGCTAATCTCTGCATTTACAGAAGTTTTGCCACTAGTGAGTAAAATTTCCCAGAATGCAAACAGGCATGTGGGGATCTCACCGTCGCCTTAGGGCTGGATCGGCAGGCAGCCCAGCCGCCGATTGCAGGCTTGACACATGGTGCGCTTACATTTTTGAAGCACATTAATCACTATTCTCCTTCTTCCGGCTCCTCATTAGACATAAGGATGCTGCAGAGACAAGCTCTCCAAGTATTTTCTCTCTACCACATTTGTTTCTTTTCCAAACTGGCCTCATCAACTCATTAAGAAAGGATTTTTTAGGCTGGGCGGTGGTGGCGCACGCCTTTAATCCCAGCACTCGGGAGGCAGAGGCAGGCGGATCTCTGAGTTCGAGGCCAGCCTGGTCTACAAGAGCTAGCTCCAGGACAGGCTCTAGAAACTACAGGGAAACCCTGTCTCAAAAAACCAAAAAAAAAAAAAAAAAAAAAAAAAAAAAGGATTTTTTAAAATGATCTTCTCATTTAAAAAAATATATATTTAATAATTTTTGAGACAGGGTCTCATGTAGCCCAGGCTGGCCTCAAACTTCCTGTGTAGCCAAGGATGCCTTGAACTCCTGCTGCTGCAGCCTCCTCCTCCTCCTAAGCCCTGACTTGCAGGCACTGTGTTACTGTATCTGGTTTCTACAGTGCTGGGATTAGAACTGAGATCTTCATGCACTATGGATAAGCCATCTACCAACTAAGCTACATCTGCAGCCCTATACCTGAAATCTTCACATAAATACTCATTGTCGCTCCTCCACAATCTGTCCTTCACCATCCACTAGAATTACTAATGAACATATATCTGTCTCAGCATACGGCAGCACCTCTTGGTGGCCATAATCAACTCAGTCTGGCTTAGTCTCCTTTAGGGTACTCCAGGCATTGTCAAGGTCCAAAGGTGGCTTATGAAATAGGACCACTAGGCTCCCACTGCTGTACCCATTCTAAGGTTCCACATCACTCCCTGTCCAGCACCAGCCTCTGAGGCCCTATGCCTAGAGGACTCTCCCTCTCCAAGAACTTCTACTTATTTCCATCACACCAAGAGGTCTAAGCTTCCATGAAGCTTCCTTAAAGAACTCTCTCCTAGCTTCAAATGCAAAGGCACCCCCACCCTGCCTGGATGCAAGCCGCTCCATCCCTAAAGCCGCTTAATCTTCTGTTTGCTATTTGTTACTGTCTGAACACCAGTGGCTTCTCTCTTTGCATGCTTGTTTTCTTGCATTTCCTTTATCGTCTGAAGGGCAGCACCCAAAGCCCAGGGCCTCATCTCCCTTTTCAGCTACATCTTCACTTGGATCCCAACAGGCACGCCGGGAACTGGACTGCCCTGTCTTCACCGGTGAGAAATATATCACGAAGACCACCATGTGTAGATCCCTGTGTCGAGCACAGACTTGGGAACCCACACATGAACATTTTTCATCTTCTTAAAAGTCTCCCATCAACCCCCAGAGAGAGACTCCTGGTGACCTTTATAGATAAGCAAATTCCGGCTGAAGGGGAGGGGCAGCTAGTGCAAAGCAACACTGGATTCTATATTCTCTGTCCCCAAAAAGTGTACGAAACTCATCCAAAGCCATTCCCAATGCAATATTGAAATGAGGAAGACTCACAATGAAATCTGTGAGACCGGATTCAAAATACAAAAGTGGAGTCCTTTGTCTGGAAGACAGGGTCAAAATTATAACAGTAGAACATTAAGCTAGGGAGGGGGTCTTTTAAGCGTGGGGTGATTGCCCAGACTGTATGCCCATGGAGGCAGCTCGGGAAACATGGGTTCATCCTTCATGGCAATTAACTCCAAAGGGAGGATGCTCATGGGAGCCTGTGAATGTTTATCAAAAAATTATGCAAATGCCTTTCTGATAGCACCACATGCTGCTTTCTCCTGGCATGTCAGCCATGCTGGTTAAACTCCACCGGGATTTAAAACACAGTGTTCTGCGGTCACTGGCATCCTTCTAATTCCACTAAGTTTCCAGCTTGGAAAAGGAAACAGAGCAATTGTGTCTGCTGATGGCCTCTCCTCTGTGTACCCCCATGGGTCTCCTGATTGCTAGGACACTTTCTCCAGCCTTCCCTCCTAGCTGGGCATCCTTCAGGAACCCTGAAACACAAATATATCCCCAGTTCTCTTCCAGCCTCAGCATGTAAGAGGTGTGTTATTCTTTGCTGGTTGCTCTGACAAAACACTTAACAAAAGAAAATTAGCAAAAGGAGGCTTAGTTTGGGATCACAGTTGGAGGGTACAGTCATGATGGCAGGGAAGGCTTGGTATCAGGAGTGTGAGGAGATCTGTTACATTGCATTCATAATCAGGAAGTCAAAAAAGAACACTGGTGCCAGCTTAACTTCTCCTTCTGTGTCAAATACATGTTGACTGAGTGACTGGGAAAGTCGGTGGGTGGGTAAGTATTCAATTATATGTCAATAATTAATATTGACTGTCAACTTGACAGGACCTAGAATCACCCAGGAGACAGGTCTCTGTGCACATCTTCGAGGGATTTTTTTTCTTTGAAGTTGGGTTAATAGGTAAGATGACTGTGGCCAGCACAGTTCTGTGGGCTGGGATCCTGGACTGTGTAATGCCTGCACAGCACCACTGTAGCGAATTGCATCCTCTCCCAAAGACTCGGCCATCAGAAGCAAACAGTACCTTCTTTGAAAGAAAAAAAAAAGGGGGGGTCTTTGTAGATGGAATTAAGTCAAATAGTTGAAGCGCTACAGGTGAGGACCAGCATAAGACATAATGACCTGTGTTATTATAAGACTCTGAAAAGCAAAAGGCATGCAGAAACACGGCCAAGAGAACACTTGAAGACAGACATAGATGAGGGAGTCACGGGGCCAAAAGCCAACCACTGTGATTCGCATGTGAACTGTGCCCCCAACGGCTCAAGCGGTTGAACACCACTGGTCCCCAAATGATGACGCTGTTGGGAAAGGTAGCAGAACCTTCAGGAAGAAGAACCTCGCTGGAGGAAGTGGGTCACCAAGGGGAGGGCCTTGAGGTTTTATAGCCTACCTCTACTTCCTGTTTACTCTCTACTTCCTGACTGCAGATGCCACCAAAACTTCTGTTGTCATCTATTTCCTACCATGATAGCATTTCCCGCTGACATATGAACCAGGATAAACCCTTCCCCTTTAAGTTGTTTGGTGCTAAGTGTTTCGTCACAACTATGGAAAAAGGAACTGATGCACCAAGGGACGGCAGGAGCCGACCAAGGCTGGAGGCAGCAGGAAGACTCTTCTTTGGAGACTTTGAACAAAGCATGATTCTGTCCACACCATGATTTTCAATGTCCAGCTTCCAGAATTGAGAGAAAACAAATTTCCATGACTTTAAACCACTAGATTAACAAGCCGTTTGTAGTGGCATCCCCTACAAAGCCAGCGTGGTGTATTCTCTTAGAGTGAGCTAGAATGAGGCTACTAACAAAAATAAACATTCAACTGATTATGCACAATAATATCTGGTTACTCTTGAGTTCTGTGATCTGTCATCTGATAGAAATGGTTCAACACTCTGTTAAATCTTTAAGAGAGCGGGAGAAGCAAATACATTTCTAGTATAAATATTTTCCCCATGCTGTATGAGAAATACTTTTCCTGAAAATTTACTTGGTTCTTTTATCTGAAGCCTAAAGTTAACTGGACATCTTGTATTTTATTTGTATAATAATATACCTCAGTAATAGAGAAAGACAAGGCAGGATTTGGCTCAGGTAGGGAGTTGACATGAAGCTGAGTTGACTAGAGGGTAAGTCTGCATCCTCCAGGACAATTAGTGCCCCAAACCTAGAGAGGCTGACTACAGAGCTAGAAGGGCTGACTACAGAGCTAGAAGGGCTGACTACAGAGCTGTGACTCGGGAATGTGGCAATTCTGCTGAGCTTCAGCCAGTAATACAGACACGGGGAGAAAAGCTGCCCTCCTGAAATTCATGGCATTCCAGCTAGAATTCTCAGTCTGTGGGTTGTGACTCCTTTGGGAGTCGAACGACCCTTTCACAGAGGTCGTCTAAGACCATAGGAAAACAATATACATTACTGTTTGCGACAGTAACAAAATTACAGCTATGAAGCAGCAATGAAAACAATGTTATAGTTGGGGTCACCACAACATGAGGAACTGTATTAAAGAGTCTCGGCATTAGGAAGGGTGAGAACCACTGAACTAGATGGTAAGTAAGAAACCTGTGCTAGAGTCTTTACCATGTTATTGATCTTGGCTTTAATGAGCAGGACTTAGATTATTTAGGTGTCAAGCCCATCTGGTGTCTTGCTTTACGATGCCCTTAAATAACCACGGGAGAGCCAGCAGGCCATAAAACAACACAGAGCGGTGCACAGTTGCTGTAGGAGGAAAGGCTGGTGCATAATGAAGCGGAGGTCGGTATTTATGTGCTTGCTCTGTAACAGATTCATTAAAAACATCATAAGCGACTTTATGACTTTTAAATGTTGCTGTTGGCATCCATTCAAATTAAGGGAGGTTTTATTTGATTTTCAAACTTTTATTCAACAATCAAAAATGCTCGCTTGACCATTAGGTTAACTTCACTTAAATGCTCATTATGGCATTAATTATAATACAAAAAAGTAGAGCCAGGTATGATGGCACATACCTCTAATCCTAGCCCTTTGGAGGTAGAGGCAGGAGGATTGTGTTCCAGGACAACCTGTACTGCTGACAAAAAGCAGCTGAGGGGATGAAAGCTTTATGTGGACTTTCAGTAGAGAGGCTTAGAGTCCTATCATGTCAGAGAAGGAATGGTGATGGGAGCAGGAAGCTGGCTGTTCAAATCTCCCCCACAGTTTTGCTTTTCATAAAGTCAAGAACAAGTGCATGTGTGTGCATGTGTGTGTGCATATGTGTGCATGTGTATGCACATATTTATGTGCATGTGCATGTATGTATTTGTATGTGTGTGAATGTATACTATGTAAATGATGTTACAATTTACATTTGTGATTCAATATGCCATGAATATACCAAGTCAGCCCACAAATGTTGGGGAATGTTACTTTAAGGTGTCTGACTTTTGTTTACGCTGCATTTGTTTAACTGTGAAACTGTGATCCTTTGCCTGTCTAAAATGCCTGATGATCAAATGAAGACCTGAACGGCCAATAGCAAGGCAGGAGCAAGGATAGGTGGGGCAGGCAGGCAGGGAGGATAAATAGAAGGAGAAATGAAGAGGAGAAAAAGCAATGAAAGAACAAGGAGAGGAAGACATCAGGGGCCGGCCACTCAGCCACCCGGCCACCCACCCAGCCAGCCACCTAGTCAAGCATGGAATAAGGAGGAAAGTAAGATATATGTAAGTTAGAAAGATAAAATCCCAGAGGGAAAAGGTAGATGGGTTAAAGATAAGAAAAGTTGATTAACAAGCCAAGCTAAGGCTGGGCACTCATAACTAAGGATAAACCTCCATGTGTGATTTATTTGGGAGCTGGGTAGTGGGCCCCTCAAAAAGCCAAAAGAGTACAACATCACACAACACACAAAGTTACTGACTGCCCTTCTAAATACCTGCATAATATTCCTTCTAAAAACACCTTATGATTTATTCAAATATCCTTTAACTCAGAAAGATTTGGGTTTTTCTTTCCTCCATTACTCCCTAGTCCTTTCCTTTCTTCTCTCTGCCCCCCTACACTTCTTTATTTCTTCACATTTTCTTAAACTATGTCTCAATAAACACCATTGAACATGCAGAAAGAGAGTCACTTGGATAAATGAAGGATCTCAGGGTGGTGTGAAGATATCAAAGTCCCACTAAAAATGATTTTGTGCCTCAGATTATCCTCTTGTACCAACTGAGATTGCAGAAGAAACGAGTGTTGCGGTCCCTTTTCTGCTGCTGTGAAACAACACGACCAAGAACAACATAAGGAAGAAAGGGTTATTTTAGCTCACATCTCCAGGGGAATAGACTCCATCATGGCGGGGAGGGCGTGGCATGGTGGCAGGATCAGGAAGCTGGCTGATCGCACTTCATCTACACACCAGAAACAAAAAGAACAGGGAGTGGGGTGAGGATTTACTTCCTCTAGCAAGATTCCACCCCCAAGATTCTATCACCTCCTTAACGAGCACGACCCCTGGAACTAAGTGTTTAAACACGTGTCCTTATAGCGAAGATTTATCTTTCAAAACATTACAGTGAGAAAAGGAAGTCATAATCCCATCCTCGCAAGCATTTGTTCATTTTAAATACAATTGTGCGTTGGTGAACTAGTTACCAGATAAGACACATTTCTCAAAGTGCCAGGCATGCGCTGAGCTGAGCTTCAAGATCTAGATAGAGCACAGTGGTCATAGGCGATGGAGCTGTGATTCTTCTAACAGCAGCTAGGTACAGAAACCTAGGGATGGAAACTGAAAATGCTTGGGGTACATACTTCTGAGTCTGTGTTCCTTCCACAGCCAGGGTCTGTGTTGATGTCCATGGTCCATGTTGCCATCGAAAGCCATGCAGATGTCCGTGGTCTGGCCTGCCATCTAAAGCCATGTTGATGTCCAAGGGACATGCGGCCTCTGGGGGCTATATTGATGTGAGTGCCTTGCACTGCTGCCTGAGGTCAAGTTGATTGATGCCTATGCTCTGGGCTGCCTCTGAGGGCCTTGCCTGAGTCTGTGGTCCTCCTGTAGCTGGGACTGTGCTCCTGGTCTGTGCGGTTGTCAGAAACCATGTGGAAGCCCGTGATCCTTACTCCTGCTGACTGTAAAGAGCAAGGAAGCAAGCAAGGAAGCTACTCTTTCAGGGATAGTGATGATCTCAGATGCACCATTAAGAGAGATATGGAAGACTTCCATGACAACCCCAACCCCCCCCCCACACACACACACACACAAGTAATGGCCTAAACAGGAAGCCACCAAAGAGAACTCTCAAAAAGTGTGATGAGGATGCTGAGGTTTGTTCCCCACAATTGATGGCTTCTGGAGGGGGTGTGGGAGGGAAGAACTCAGTTATATTTAATATCAGGCCACTGAGAGCTTGGCCAGTGAGTATACAGATAACACAGACTGGACTTTTTAAATTTAATTACAAGGAGTGGTGGGGCAGGGAGCGAACATGGAGGGACAGGGAAATGAGTGTGACCAGGGTGTGTGATGTGAAATTCCCGAAGTTCAATAAAAATTAAAAAAAATGGAGAAGAGTTTATTTTGGATTATGATTCCAGAGAGATAAAATCCCTAATAGTGAGGATTGCATAGTGACAGAAGCCAGAACAGGAAGCTGGCTGGTGACACCTCCATCCAGGAAAGCACACAGGAAACAGAGGGAGAAAGCAGAGTGTGGGGGAAAACCGAAAACCCTCAGAACCTCTCGTAGGGCTACACGTCCTCCAGCAAGACTCCTCCTGCTGAAGGTTCCAAACCCTCCCCAAACAGCACCACCAACTAGGAACCAAGTGTGCAAATGCATGATCTTGAGGGGGACGATTCTCGTCCAAACACCACAGTGTTGTATGCCTTTGATTAGGACTGGACCGTGCAATATGTGTGGTTCCTAGAGCTCCTCGTCTACCAAAGGTCAGCCACGTGAAGACTTGTTTCACAGCGTTGGTCATGGTCATGCATGGATGCACTCCACAGACTGTCTCTTTTCTAACCTGCACTGAATTTTAAGCCATGTGTAACATTCCACTATTGATATCTCTTTGTAAACTATATTTAATAGACAAACGGGTTGCATGATTTATATTCATATATTAAATTTAAAACCAGTATATCATAAACCAAAGATTAAAAATATATCCTAGCCAGGAAGTGGTGGCACACACCTTTAATCCCAACATTTGGGAGGCAGAGGCAGGCAGATCTCTGCGAATCTGAGACCAGCCTGGTTGACAGAGAAAGTATCAGAACGGCCAGAACTGTTATAGAGAAACCCTGTCTTGAAAAAACAAAATGTGTGTGTGTGAACGCGCGCGTGTGTAATTAGGAAAAAGTAAATGTATAGAAAGGTAAATACAGAGGAAAAGAGATGATATGGATAAACAACAGCAGAGACACAGAGAAATATAGTGAGCTAAATTAGAAATATGAAATTCCAGCCAAACACTCTTCTTTGCTGATAGTTCTGAAAATGGTTGTGTCCTTCATTTAGTTAAGGGATGAAGTAAGACAGAGAGAGACAATAATGAGTTAGCAGTGCAGGTTTTCAGTACTCCAGAGCACATCATGGGGAGGATGCTATAAAGAGATATCTCTCCTCTCCTCTCCTGAACTAACGTTAGTCAAAGCTGTGTCCATCTACACAGGCCTTGCACACACAGCACACTTTCGGAGACACTACTGTGTGGGGTAGGATTAATGAGTCACTAGAAATTAAATGTGCGTGGCACAGTGGGAGTCCGGTCGTAGGTTTTTCTCCTCAGCTACAAGGTGGACTGGAGAGGGGAGGCGCAAGACCACTAAGGGGCTCACTGGAAGGTGCTGTGGCTGTCACAGGGCGATCAGCACAGAGGGATCCTGTGGGATAAAGTGGGAAAGCAACACGTGAAAGGCAAAGCCTCTCGCGCACTTTACAGAGTCACTCCTGTCCAAGAACAACACGGTACCAGTGGTGTCTGCCACTGAAGTCCAAGAAGACATCTTCCGTCTGTTCGGGTTCATTACCCTGTCCCATGTGTTTGCAATCAAAGCCATCAGTAGAATTTGGAATAGGATACATTCCTGTGGAGCGAGTTAACATTACAATCCTTTTTAAAAGGACTTTTAAAATATTTGTGTCTGTGGGTGTCTTGCCTGCATATGTGTATATTCCCCACCTGCATGCCTTGTGCCCGCCGAGCCCAGAAGAGGGCTTTGGATCCCCTGGAACTGAAGTTCCAGTTGGCTGGGAGTCACCATGTGGTTGCTGGGAACTGAGCTCAGGTCCTCTGCAAGAGCAGCCAGGTTTTTTAACCCTCGAGCCATCTCTAAACCCCTCACAGTTACACTCTTACAGAGAGTTTTCTAACTTAGGGGGTGTTTTTAAAATAACTATCTACCAAGCTCTTAAAAATATTTCTCATATAAAGGCTATGTCCAAGTATACTGCATCACCAGTGAGGAAGGCTTTGGTTGCAGCAGCAGCAGGAGCAGCAGGAGCAACAGCAGCAGCAACAGCAACAGGAGCAGCAGGAGCAGCAGCAGCAGCAACAGCAGCAGGAGCAGCAACAGCAGCAGCAAGAGCAACAGCAGCAGCAAGAGCAACAGCAGCAGGAGCAGCAACAGCAGCATTATCATCATTGTGAGATAGCCACATGGCAGGGGAGGGTGCATGGATCTCAGAGCTCAAGTAGTGGTTGGAAGAGAACTTTGTGGAGTCAGTTCTCTCTGTCCACCTTTATGTAGGTTCCAGGGATCAAACTCAGGACACCAGGTGTATACAGTGTATACAGCAAGCGCCTTCACCCCCTAAGCCATCTCACCGGCCAGAAGAAGTTTTTTGTTACAGGCGTTTATTTGTACTAAGATTCAATTGCTATTCAAAACAAGATTATTTCTGTGGACAAAATAACTACAAAATACCTGAGCAATTAATCCAAGAAGAAATCAAGATCTCTGAGAAAGCACGGTGGAGACAGACCATAAACCTGCACTGCTGATCTATCGAGCACCGCTGGGAACTGTATTTCATATCCACAAATGACTGGGAGACAATAGCTTCTGCTCTGTCCTCGGGGCATGAAGAAATATTAATCACTGCCAGAGAGGCTGGGGCATAAAATATGTATTATCTTCATTTCCCTTTTTATTATCAGATCTAAATCTTAATCAGGAAGTAAAGGGCTCTTTTGTGGATTCAGTCTTTTCAATAAAAAGGAAAGTATGTGTGGCTTTCTTCCAAAGGACCCTCTCCCATCTATTATCTCTACTCCAAAGTGGGGAGAGAGAGAGAGAGAGAGAGAGAGAGAGAGAGATCTTCCTGTGGATTGTCACAAGAAGTTTTTCCCTGAGTGAAGGGGGAACTCAGCAATGCCTATCACCTTCTTCTATGATTCCAGTGACAAACCAAAGGGTTTTAAAAATTCATTTATTTTTGCATCCAAACCACAATTTCTCCTCCCTGTTCTCCTCCCATTCCCTGCCCTCTCTCCCCTTCTGCCCACCCCCAACCCCTTCTCAGTTTCTTTTCAGAAAGGGGCAGGCCTCCCACAGATGTCAACAAAGCATGGCATATCAAGTTGAGGTAGCATTAAGTTCCTCTTCTCATATAAAGCCTGGAAAAGGCAACCCAGTATGAGAAACGGGTTCCCAAAAGACTGCCAGAGCATCAGGGACAGGCTCCGCTTCCATTGCTAGGAGTCCCGCAAGTAGACCCAGCTACACAACTCTCACATGTATGAAGAGAGCCTAAGTCAGTCCCTTGCAAGTTCCTTAGCTGTTGATCCAGGGTCTATGAAAACCTATGAACCCAGGTTTGTCATCTCTACGGGTTCCCTTGTGACCTTGACCTTGACCCCCTGGCTCATACAATCCTTTCTCCCTCTCTTCAACAGGATTCCTGTGAATCTGTTTCCTTCACTTACTGGATGAAGACTCTCTGATGACAATTGGGGTAGTCATCAATCTTATTACAGGAGATGGCCAGTTCAGGCACCCTCTCCACTATTGCTGGAAGACTTAGCTGGGGTCATCCTTGTGGATTCATGGGAGTTTCCCTAGCACCAGGTTTCTATCTGATCCATAAATCCCCCGCATCAAAACATTTCTTCCATTACTGCCCCCCTCTGTCTCCCCCCAATGCAATCCCTCATGTTCCCATTCCCACCCACCCCAGTTTACCCAGGAGATCTTTTCTATTTCCCCTTCCCAGGGAAATCCATGTATTTCTCTTTAGGCCCTCCTGTTACCAGCCTCTCGGAACTGTGGATTGTAGCATGGTTATCCTTTACTTTACAGTCAATATCTACTTATGAGTTTAGTGTATAGCAAGTTTGTCTTTCTGGCTCTGGGTTACCTCACTCGGGATGGTTTCTTCTAGTTTCATCCATTTGCCTTCAAATTTCCTAATGCGTTTGTTTTGTAACAGCTGAGTAATAACTTCATTGTGTAATATACCACATTTTCTTTATTCATTCTTGGGTTGAGAGGTGTCTAGATTGTTTCCAGGTTCTGGCTATTATGAATAAGGCTGCTATAGCTATGAACACAGTTGAGCAAGTGTCTTTGTTGTATAGTTGAGCATCCTTTGGGTATATTTCTAAGACTGGTATAGCTAGGTCTTGAGATAGACTGAGTCCCAATTTTCTGAAAAACCACCATACTGATTTTCAAAGTGGCTCTACAAGTTTGTGGTCCCACCAGGAGTGTTCCCCTTGCTCCACATACTCTCCAACATATGCTGTCATTTGCCTTTCTGATCTTAACCATTCTGACAGGTGTAAGGTGGAATCTCAGAATCGTTTTGATTTGCATATCCCTGATGGCTAAGGATGTTAAACAATTCCATAAGTGCTTTTCAGCCATCTGAGATTCTTCTATTGATAATTCTCTGTTTAGATCTGTATACCATTTTTTTAAATTAGATTATTTGGTATTTTGATGTCTACTTTCTTGAGTTCTTTATATAGTTTGGAGATCAGCCCTCTGTCAGATGTGGGATTGGTGAGAATTTTTTCCCATTCTGCAGGCTGCCATTTTGTCCTATTGACAGTGTCCTTTGCCTTACAGAAGCTTCTCAGTTTCAGGAGGTCCCATTTATTAGTTGTCAATCTCAGTGTCTGTGCTATTGGTGTTCTATTCAGGAGGTGGTCTCCTGTGCCAATAAGTCCAAGGTTCTTCCCCACTTTCTCTTCTTTCAGGTTCATTGTAACTGGATTCATGTTGAGGTCTTTGATCTGCTTGGACTTGAGTTTGTGCATGGTGATAGCTATGGGTCTATTTGTATCCTTTTGCATGTTGACATCCAGTTACGACAGCTGTATGACAAACCAAAGTTTGACCCCACCGAAGTTCATTCTGGGAACCAAACGAGGTTTTTGTGCTTTCTTACAGAGCATGGGTGAGGAGTTACAAACAGGAACTGGGTGACCCTACAGCAAACACTTTGGAACCTGAACACCCAATATGGATGAGGTTCTCCGTGGCTTCATAGACAAAACCCCTCTCAATGAACCTCCCCCAGCCTATAGACTCTAGCCCTTCACTGAAACTTCACACCATAAGCATTTAGGGCAGAACTGCATACAGATGGTGGAGAGGAATGGCTTGGTATTAGATTGGGGGTCCAGTGACCTTTCCCACCTTCTCCATCTTTGAGGGATGTCTACAGTGTTTCAGGATATTCAATTGTGATGGACTCTTGGAAGCAGACACAGCTGATCTCACAAGGATGGCACCTGGTTTGCTGAAAGGATAAGGCTCTATGACATGGATACATCTCCACCTTTGCAAAATACTTCTCAACCTTTCTATTTTCAATGAATTCTAAAGCAAATTTAACAGCAAACCTGACATGCCATCCCACTGCTTCCGGCTACAATGACGTCCTCTGAAATAACAATTGTAATATTACTGATTTGTGTGTAATAACATCATAATGATCCATTGGGCACAAAGTCCTGTGACAAATACTTCACTACTGTCATCTTGCTGAATCATAGCTGACTCAACATGAAACCATTTTCTGCAAAACCACTGCTTAGAAAAGCATGAAGCAGCTTGTCTTACCAGGAAGGCATATAGCATAAGCAGAATATTTGACTGAACGCTTCAACCCTGATTGGTCATCCCCTTCCAGTTTCCTGTTGGGAGAAAAGGTCCCAATTTCAGAGTTAGCACTGCTTTCTCCTTGTACATTCTGAAGCTGTCAAACAGTCTGTCGAAACTAACAAATACACAGACAGATGTTCCAAAGCTCTGCCTTTCTGACATGAGCATCCAGACTGGATCAATGCAGTGGCGCAAGAAGATGCCAGCAGCTGAAGCTGCTCAAGAAGAGAAACTATTCTCTAGGGCACAGCAAAGAATAAGATTCTAGCTGCAGCATTCCAGGACCACCACTGTTATTGGTGAACCAACTTTCTGGGTTCGTGTCCACCTAGGATAAGGTTGTTTCCAAAGGGCTACTTTGGGACATCATTTCTGGATCCATAGTCTGTAACCCTGTTGCTCCATCATGCCCGGGGATCCTATAAGCTGCCCACCTTCTTTCAGTAAACCTCTTTCCCTTTAAACAAACTGTGACGTCTGTTGCTTGCAACTGAGAATCTTCAGTGCCAAAGGCACTTATTATTTGAGGATTAATAATTCAGTGTTTAAACATAAATGTAGTGTATTTTCAGAGAAAACATGCAGTGGGGACATTTTTCTATTTGCTTCTAACCCAGCGAGACGATGACCTTTTAGGGACCTATGGTATGGGTGTGCACACACCAACATGCGGAGATCAGTAGAGGACCAGTTCTTCTTCTCCATCACTCTCTAACTTATTCCCTTGAGACAGGGTCTATCGCCGAATCTCCCACCAAAGCTGATGATAGGGTGGCAGGCAGGAAGTCCCAGCTATCTCCACTTCCCACCCCATAGTACTGCGTTTACAGATGCACATGTGGGCATGCCCTTTCGGCGGGCTCTGGGGATTTGAACTCAGGTCCTCAGGCCTGTGCAGCAGGAGAACATGCCCACTGAGCCATCTTCGCAGCCTGACGCTGACTATAATAGGGATACCTAGTGCTTTCTTTAATTTCTGATGCAGCTAGATAAGTCCACACCTTGCTATGGGTGTTACACCTGTCCCATTCTTTTCAGTTTTTTTTTTTTTTTTTTTTTTTTTTTTTTTTTTTTTTTTTTTTTTTTTTTTACTGGTTGAGTGTTTCCACCCAGACATCCTTTATTTGTTTTAATCTTCCATTACGTCTCATGCAGTTGCCTCAGAGCACAAGCTCAGATGACATGTTTTTGATGGTTTCTTTAATTATAGTAAAGGGCATTCTTAAGTTATCCTAATGCATTAGTGTCTTAGCTAGGGTTTCTATTGTTGTGAAGAGACTGCATTGTAGCAAGAATAATAAAACCTTAGAGACAGGGGTTCAGCCTGAAGTTCAGAAAACCAAAGCAACCAAGCCACTAGAGAGACCTTTCAGCTCTACCACCTCTCCAGACAGAAGGGGTGAAATCTGTCCTTGAACTCACAGAGATCCCTCTGCCTTTGTCTCTCCAGTCCTAGGATTAAAGGTGTGTGCCACCACTCCCTGGTTTGTATGGCTGACTTGCATAACTGCTTTGCCCTCTGATCGTCAGGCAAGCTTTATTTATTAAAACACAAATAATATACCACCATACACCATGATCACAGAAAGTCCTGTAAAGAAAACATACCATTGGGGTGATTCACTTGCAGCTTCAAAGGTTTGGCTCATTACTATCATGACAGGGAGCATGGCGGTGTGCAGACATGGTGCTAACTACATCTTGATATGCAGGCAACAGGAAGCCGACTGAGACACTGGGCAGTATCCTGAGCATAGGAATCCTCAAAGCCCGCCTCCACAATGACACACTTTCTCCAACAAGGTCATACCCACTCCAACAAAGCCACACCTCCTAATAGTCTGCTCCCTATGAGATTATGGGAACCCGTTACATTCAGGCTCCATAATTAGCAACTAATGTGCCTTTGTTTAAAATGTAGGAAACCGGTGGCCGTGTGCTCCTGTCTATCACCTCTGTCCTTAATGCCTTTGTGTCTTACTTCATAAACTAACTCTATCCTATTGTTTTTAATTACATTTTTGAAAGAAATTGGAAGAGCACTTGGATTTTGATGTGCCTCACTGTGTGTTTATCATTTCCACAGCTTCCCAAAGTTTCCTGTTGGCTAAGGATTCCAAGAAGTCTCATCTCCTCTCAACTACAAAAACTTCCTTTAGCATGTCCTGAAGCTAGAGTGTTACTGAGGAAATCGTTGTGTCCTTCTTAGCTCTTAGTCTCTTTAATAGTCTATTATGTTTCGTGTTTAATCCCGGCGTTCAGGAAGTAGAGGCAGACACATCTCTGTGACTCTCTCTCTCTCTCTCTCTCTCTCTCTCTCTCTCTCTCTCTCTTTCTCTCTTTCTCTCTCTCTCACTCTCTCTCTCTCTCTTTCTCTCTCTCACTCTCTCTTTCTCTTTCTCTCTCTCTCTTCTCTCTCTCTCTCTCTCTCTCTCTCTCTCTCTCTCTCTCACACACACACACACACACACACACAGAGAGAGAAATTTAGAAGGACTCTGAAGGAAGCTTGAGAACAAGGGCTTCTCACAAAGGTCAGAAGAAGGTATTGAATCTCCTGGACCTGGAGTTTCAGAAAGTTGTTAGCTATCATGTGAGAACTGAACCTGGATCCTATGGAAGAACAGCAAGCTTTCCTAACCTCAGAGACACCTGTCCAGCCCCAAATTAATACGTTTTGCCTTGTAAAGCTTTGGTTCTCCTCCAGGACAGGGAAGAAGCTGAGATGTAGATCTCCAGACCGGGCAATCTAGCTTGCGAACTGTTCCTATGTTTAACTCCCCTTAAACAAAATACCTTCCTAGCCTGAATTAATCCTCTGCACACTGAAAGTGTTGAGAGCACTCTCAGAGTCGCGGAAACGAGAATAAACTGTGAACATAATACCTGGCACTACATGAGAACCAGATTCAAAAAGAGGGCTTAATTCTCCTTCCAGTATTATTGTGCCAGTAGCATTACAATGGGTGGTAGTACATCGTGCAAAATATATATTTACTTTGATATTTGTGTGTCTGTGGAGGGGGGGCACATGAGGGCAGGTGCTCATGGAGGAGAGAAGAGGGCACCAGATCTCTCTTTCTATTTTTCTAGCCTTCTGCCTTTTTGTCCACTTTATAGCTTACCTTGATAATTAATCACTGCTTGCTTAATAAAAAGAGGACAGCTAAGAGATCCTTTTTGCAATGTTGCAAGGGTGAACTTCAACTTCTAACCATTCGGTTCCAAGCCTTTTCCCAGAAGATGGCTGAGGGAATAAAGTTGTTTGCTATTTGGTTTATAAAAATATCATTTAGAATCATTTTCGGTAGTGGCTGATGAAATCATCTTCATCATTACATGTGTTCTTCCTCTCTTACTAATATTTCTGATAAGATAGAGAGATGTTCACTGAATCACAATCTACAATGGTTACTTTAAAACTGTAAGCATGACTCAAACCAAGCAGTGTCAAGTTGTTAATCTCCTCTGCCCACATGTGATCTAATTAAACAGTCTGAGGCATGACTCGTACCAGACAAAATGCAAAATCAGAATAATTGCTGACATCGTGGGCAGTCTAAAATAACTACATCAGGAAGCTCGCATATCAAATTACTTCCGGGCTCATAAGGGATCATAGCATCTGAGAGGACTCTGGAATCAAAAAGAAAGTCTAATTGCTATAGTTACATCAAATGAGTTTTCAAAGGGTAAAAAAGAACCATTTCCTTTGTTTGATGCTTGAAGATCATGCAATGTGAAATATAGAGATTATTTTCAAAGCTCTAAAAATGCACACACTTCCTCTTCACAGCCAAGACAATGAACTACTTTGCATTACACATCTAGAGCTATTTTGATGGATGTGATAAAGGGGGAGGCAAGGTCCTAAGCATTTTATTTTTACAGCGATCTAGTAATTAAGACTTTCATCTTTTTGTGCACGTGTGAGGGTGGAGGTCAGAGGTTAACATCAGGTGTCTTCTTCAACTGCTTCTCCATCTCACCACATTCTTTTCATTTTATATTATGTGCATGGGTATTTTGACTGCGTGCATACATCTGTAATCCTAGCACTCCTATGACAAGATAGGAGGCAGAAACTTGAGACTCCCCAGACGCTCAGGGACCAGCTAGTCTGGCACACACAGCAGCAAACAAGAGATGCTGTCTCAAACATGGTGCAAGAGGAAGATGAATACCCAGGTTGTCCATGGCACACATGTACTCTGAATTGCACACACAACCATGCACATACAAACTGACTACAAATTGAACTGATAAAAATAAAGCAGTGTGTTCTATCACAGCTGGAGAGAGGGATGTGGGCAGAATACATTCCCCCTGTATGCTTCAGCAGAATGTGCTCTGAGCCTTGGTCCTAGCTGATAGTGGTCATCAAATGCCTGAAAACCTTGACTTATAGTCATAGTACACCAGTCTTTGCCCCATCTCCATATACTACCCTTTCTAGGTTTCTTTCTATGTATCCCCTCTTCCTTATAAGCATAAATCAGTCGCTAGACTTAGGGCTAACTCTAATCAGGTAGGACCTTATCAAGTTACACTTGCAAAAGCTCCATTTCCAAACAGGCTTGAGTATAAAGTTCCAAAAGGGCATAAATCCTGAGAGTATAATGTGTAATTCACAGATAATAAACAATGGTGATGATGATAGACAATAGACAGAAAGTTGATAGGTGGATGGAGAACAGATGGATGGATAACATGATAGATAAAGATAGACAGATAGATAGATAGATAGATAGATAGATAGATAGATAGATAGATAGATAGATAGACGGATGATAAAGATAGATAGATAGATGATAGATAGATAGATAGATAGATAGATAGATAGATGATAGATAGATAGATAGATAGATAGATAGATAGATAGATAGATAGATAGATAGACGGATGATAGATAGATAGATAGATAGACGGATGATAAAGATAGATAGATGATAGATAGATAGATAGATAGATAGATAGATAGATAGATAGATAGATAGACGGATGATAAAGAAAAATAGATAGATAGATAGATAGATAGATAGATAGATAGATAGATAGATAGATAGATGATTGATAGATAGATAGATAGATAGATGATAGATGATAGATAGATAGATAGATAGATAGATAGATAGATAGATAGATAGATAGATAGATAGATGGATGGATGGTAGAGAAAAAGACAGAACTTGGTTTTTTTCTAGAACGATGGGATCTTTTATGGCTCAGTTGTATATGACCCAAGAGCCTAAGATGCTAGACACAACCTGGGACAGTGACTCTGAGTTTGTTGTCTATACCAATGAAGGCTAATTATGTAGACCTTCACAGTCATATGCAAAGCAGAAGCAGGCTTTATTAAGAATTTTTACCCAAAAGTGAGAAGCTGAAGGAAATTGAGAAATTAAGTGAGACACTAGAGAGTGGAAGAAAACTGCCCGTATTTGACACATTCTGTAATAGGGGCTGTTGAGCTCCTAACATTGCAAGAAATATCTTGAACATACCTGCTCCTTCATTTGAAGTGTCATTATTTTAAAAAGTATTCAGAAATTTCAGCAATTTACAGGGCAAGATTTAATGATTAATATTTTATAAAGTTTAACTCTTTTATCTATATTTTAAAAGAAATTATAATATAACGTGACTTGCACCTTGCTTCTCATGCCTTCTCCTTCCTTCCTTCCAGAGAGATCACGGCTGCACATACGTGTTAGATTTTGTGTTTCCCTGTGTCGCGTGTGTGGTTCTCTCTTCTTTAATGAGGGAGATGAACGCAGCCTCCGTGTGGCATGTTGCTCTTCATCTTGCTGTGAGTGTGGAACTTACACAGGTTTGCCAAGGTGTACTCGGCTCTGAATGAATTGTAGTTTATTCCCTCGCCCCGCTGTTGATAAGAAATGAGGTTGTTTTGTTCCTTCAGCTGTGACAAGCAGTGGTAGTGACTGTCTGCATTTGACACTTTGTGTGCACACAGGGCTCTCTTTGCTGCCTCCCTCGACTCGCTCTGTAAACGCTCATTCCAGCTGTGTCCGAGACTTTGGCCTTTACTACACCAAGTATCCCCCAGAGACACCGTCAATCCTACGAAGGATCTACTGATACAGGTTGCATAGAGACAATGCCATCTACTTTTTCGGCTTCGGTTCAGATTTGAATTCCAGCCTCCAGATGTCGGGAGGCACGCATCATTTATTATGACATTATATTAGAAGGATTATACACAAGAAGACAATTATTCATCCTGCTAACCACACTATTGCTCAAGGAAAGACATAGAAAACAGCTCTGTTACCTGTTCTCAGAGGGAATCTTGAATCCCGGCTCCCCGAGCAAAGACAGGCGTTGGAGGAGAAAGCTCAAACTCAGCTAGAAATATATGAGAATTTCCCACTAAGCTCTCCCACACTTCAATCGTCTCCAGGAAACAAGTAAAGGGGCGGGGGTAAGAGTTAACATTTTTAGACTGTGGGTCTATGGCGTGCTTACATTTCATTGTTTATCTTTGTGTCAAAATTCAGGGCTTCACCTTTTTTTTTTGGTCCGTATATACATGTTCATGTGTGTGTTGGTGCTTGTGTGTGTGCGTTTGTGTATTTGTGTGTGTGTGTGTGTGTGTGTGTGTGTGTGTGTGCATCATCACACCTGCATTTGTGTTCTCCTACTTATAGATTGTCTCTCACGTTCCAGGGATGTCACTCTTGGAGGAAGGTAGAACTGTAGGTTCTTATGTCCTTCTCGGTCAGAAAGAAGGGGCCCTGTCATATTAACACGTCAGTTTAAACAGGCATCTGTGTAAATGCATAGCACACAGTTATGAGAATAACAGCTGGCTATGATTATATAGCTTATCACATGAGAGCTAGAGATGCTGGCTTCATATATGACCTTACTGAATATTCAAAACCATTCAACACAGTGGGAATTGCTGTCTCCAGTTCAGAGAGGATGATATGGAAATCCAGGAAGGTTCAGCAACTCAGTCCCATAGAAGAACCGGGCTGACATCCTGGTTTATCTGACTCAGGATTACCGTCTCACCTCTTCGTTGAGCAATACTGTATGTTCCAGTGATACTAGGAGAAACAGATACTGGTCCAACCTCCAAAAGCCTCTCAATTGATTGTCGTGAGATTTATAATAATGAAAGCTTTATAATATTTTCCCAGCATCTGTTCCTATTACACATACTGGATAGAATATACTAGATGGTCATAAATGGAATCATGAAGGAATATATTAGTGAAGGCACACATACATGTGTGAGTGGGAGCTTGGAGAAGGAGGACTGTGTCTAGAGAAAGTATAAGCCGGCAGACACAAGCACTTGTGCAAAAGCAGAGATGGAGCACTGGGCGGGGTGAGGGAACACTACAGAGTGGATTGGTGGTAGCAAGCTCTGTGAAGAGCAGGTGATGCAGCTGCAAGCCGACGAAAAGGATTCACGGGGCCCTGGTGTGAAAGCGGACATCCATGCTGTGACCGTCCTCATCTTCAGTCAGCGAGCCTCACTCTGATTTGCTTTCTGTGGCTGTGATACAAATAAATAAGTCAAATAAGACACTGGCTAAAGCAGTTTCATGGAGGAAAGCGCTTGTTTGGCTTCTACGTCCAAGCAACAGGCCATCAATAAAAACTGTCAGGATAAAAAAACAAGCAGAAACCATGGAAGAATATTGGTTGCTGGTTCGCTCACAGATCCAGGTATAGCTAGCTTTCTCATAAAACCCAGGACTACCAGCCTAGGGATGGTGCTACCCACAATGAGCCAGGGTCCTGCTATATCTATTAACCATCAAGACAATCCCTCACAGACAGACCAGTCTAATACTGGAAATCTCTCAGTTGAGATTCCCCTCAGTAGAGTCAAGTTATCAATTAAAGCTAACTAAGACAACCATAACTCAACGTATTGACTGACCATTTCTGGCAAACACAGATCCTTAAAATCCTCATTTCTTTTTAAATCTGGGAGGGATACTAAATCATTTGTGCTGAACCCTAATGATGTATGTGAAAGTTCACACAGTCCCAGTGAAACCACAGAAAATCATCTTGACAAAAAAAAATATTCTTTTAGTTTCTGACTCTTAATTTAACAAGAACCATGCAGAAGGCAAGATCAGGGGCAGGAAAATATCTCAGCTGAAATGGCACTTAGATTGAAATATTCAACATGAGCAGGAGTTGGAAAACAAGTCGCGATTCTCTGGGCCCTTGATCATTTTCCTTGTGCCAGGAAACCACGCACATTTTTTTAAGCAACTGTAAAGTGTCTCCCTTTCCCCTCAGCACATGGGGAAAGGTCGTCACACAAATGATCTAACTAAATACAATGGCACCAGAGAGACTGGGATTTATACTCGCAAGGAACGCACAGACACGTAACTCACGAGCAATGTTGACACAGTGAGCAATAGAGAGTCTCGGAGGACCACAGATCAGGCCTACAGCTCCCATAGATTTAGTTCATTGTTGAGTTATACAACATTTTTATCTTCCGAACTGTCATTGGGTAGATTGCATTCTGGGCTTGTAACTGCTAAACTATGGGGGGCTTCATTTGACAGACATGCAAGTGGCCTGTGTTTCATTATGTTTCAACATAAAGTTTCACCCATAATTCTGCGGTGACCTGGGTGTTTATGGCCTGGAGGATGTGATTTACGGAGCATGCCAGATTCCGGAAGGACACTTTCCAACCTCAGGAGAATATGGCTGAATGGACATGTCATGAATGAGTACAGATCTCCGGCCCCTTGCACGGAGTTTATTAGGATCTCATTAAGACAGTCACTGCCCCTCTACGCTCAGTGCCGTCCTAGCATTTTGAAGGAAGATAAACAGTTGAGTAATTTATATTGGTGTCGTTGAGAGTCCGAGTATAGAGCCATTGAATAAACTAGCAGCAAAAACCAGGTACAGACAACTGCTTTATCAATAAGCCATTAAGCTTCTCTCTCAAATATGAAATGCCAATGGCGGCTTTGAAGGCATATCTCTTCCCCTTTCCTATTCAGCCCATCTCTTCTCTGCATTTTGTCCTCTGCTCCTGGGGACTTGATGGCATATCCACAATAATATCTGAATATATAGCTTTCATTTTAATTAAAAATCAGTGAAAATATTAAAAACTTTAACAAGTACACACAGGAGATGACTGCTCCTTGTGTTTAATTACCCAACCATTAGGCAATAAATGAGAATCACTTTCTGATTATGCAATGTGATTAGGAAAAAGTGTCTTTTGCTATCAGAAGAGAGAACCGGACAATTCCAAATTAGGTTTTGAAAAGAAGCTGGGGAGGCAGTTCTAAATTGTTTTTTTTTTTTTTTTGAGAATAAGATTGACAGTTAATATGTATGCTAATTGATGTCGTACATTTCCTAGGTATGCCCCATGGTTGCCTGTAAAAGTATCCAAAGGATGCTTCCTAAAAGTCCCTTTTAACAGGTATGAGGTTGGAGCCACATGGGTTAGAGGCCCTGTATCAATCTCCCTTGGGATACTGGATGGAGCAGGTCCTAGCTACCACCCTGAGCAGGACTCCTTTAGCCCCAGAAATTAATAGCAAGTTTGGGAGCAACCTGGTCTACAGAACTGAAAGCATGCCATGCTCGTGGTAAGTTCCCAGTTGTTGGTATCATGTGTTCTCATCCTCACAACTGCATGATTTAAGTATCGTCATTTCCTCTATGCAGACAAACAGACCAGGACTCCATGAGGACTCACACTGACAATGGGACTTTAGGCAGGGGGTGAAATAATCTGGTTCACACAGGCAGTATGACAGGTTTTCCACTATTTTGTGCCCCTTAGCCCTCCATGATAATGAAACGTGAAAGAACTCTAAAGCCTTTGAAACACTTTGTTCACGCCCACATCTTCTGGATCATGCATTGAAAAGGGTGTCGTTTATGGAATGAGAAGATTACCATCATGTTAAAAGTGACTTCGCTCTTTTTCTTTTAATGATTTATTTATTATGCAAATAAATACTGTTCTGCCTGCATGTATCCCTGCAGGCCAGAAGAGGGCACCAGATCTCATTAAAGATGCTTGTGAACCACCATGTGGTTGTAGAAATTGAACTCAGGACCTCTGAAGAACAGCCAGTACTCTGAACCACTGAGCCATCTGTAGTGGCATTTTATATTTATTTTAATAAAGCTTGTCTGAAGTTCAGAAGGTAAAACAGCCACACTGGCCAGCCTTATAGACCAGGATGCAGTAACACACACCTTTAATCCCAGTAACCACACTAGTTTGCCATAGAAACTGGGCAGTTCACACCTTTAATCCCAGCACTAGAGAGGAATATAAAACAGGAGGAGACAGCTCTCAGTCTTGGTCTCATCCTTAGATTCCTGGAGGCAGGATGGCCATTTCAGACTGAGGTCGAGGTTAGAGCCAGTGGTTGGCTGTCTTGCTTTTCAGATCTTCAGGCTGAACCCCAATTTCTCTGTCTGGGTTTTTATTAATTGTGCTTCAGACATCTCTCTTCATCTTTTGGCATTTTCGCATGTGTGGGGGTGAGTACGCAAGTGTGTCCATGTAGAGGCCTGAGGCTTACACCAAGAGTCTTCCCAACAGCACATCACCTTATGTATTAAGGCAGAGTCCCTCAGTTAAAACGTATGCTTGTGGATACAGCTAGCCTAGCTTCCAGCCTCCTCTGACTCTGCTTCCTTCTGAATGACGGAATTACTGACAGGCCACCATGCCTACTTGACATTTGAGTGACTTCTGGGGAACAAAACCCTGGTCCTCACCCTTGTACAGTAAGCATGCCATCCACTGGGCCATCTTCCCAGCCCACACTCTCAAAAGGAATATAAATATACTTTAACACCTACAGTTAGCCACACCAACCACCCACAAAAGAGCTGCATGTCATCACTTAGACATCTTAAATACTTTGCCATTTCCCATGAAACTGTTTTCCTGCCATATCCATCACCGAATCTTATTTTAAAATGTGATCTTTCAGTGCTTAAAATATTTTATTGATTTATCTACTTCTAAGTAACAAAAAGGTGTACAGGAAGTCTGTGAAGTTGGTAGTTAAATTGTCTGTGACCACAGTCCTTCAATATCAAAATGGTTCACCCAGTTGGTTAATAACTACAACTGTTCTTAGTTCAACTGTCAACAGATATTACATGTGTTTCACTAATGCTACCCCTTCCTGCCTGTTGTCTCCTGATTTTCTTGGCCCATGACCTCTCTAAATTCTGACCTAAAATTATAATTCTTGTAACCATACTAGTTCCTACTCATCAGATTTAACATGTTTTGCCTCCAAAACATGTGTCTGTTCCCTAGGAAAACCTAAGAGGCATTCAAGAGAGGACCCGGTCTCCTCTTCTCATCTCTCTATCCCAAGAGCAGTGTGAGCCACAGAGATAGCAGAGTGTAGGAAAGCATGGGTGTGAACATCAAATGTGAGGAAACTTGGGTTTGGAAGGTGTCTAGAGATTGGTCCAACATCCATTAGTTTGAAACAGTTGCTAGGCTTATTTCATACATGTGCGGTCTCTCTGTGTGTTTCTATAACTGCAAAAATGCATGTGGTTCAATTCCCAGCAACAACATGGTGGCTCATAACCATCTGTAGTGAGCTCAGATGTCCTCTTCTGGTGTGCAAGTGGACATGCAGACAGAGCACTCATATACATAAAATAATTAAATAAATCTTTTAAAAATGAGTTGATAATAAGCCTGAGCTAATAGGCCAACCAGTTTATAATTAATGTAAGCCTCTGTGTGTTTGTTTGGGACTGAATGGCTGTGGGACTTGGTGGCACAGAAATCTGTCAATATTCATCTCTATAGCATGTCCCCTTTAAATGTAAACAAACATTTATAAACAATTATTTAGGGAATTTGGGTTGTTTTATAGACTACTTTCTGCTGATTGGGAGTGTTGTTAATCAAGTCATTTATAGGGTATCCTGTGTGGTAGGTCCATCTCAGCCAGCAGTCCTGAAGCTGTCATGGATGTTGGACCATCTGGGCCATTGCTTCAGGGGGTCTTGTTTGATCAAACTACATTGGCTGGTAAGGAATCCACAGATTTTTGTCCTCTGTAGAAACAGAGGCCAACAGCTTAAGCATATTTCTGGCTAACTCTTACATCTTAAATTAACCCATTTCTATTATTTTGGGTATTGCCATTGGACTGTGGCTTACTAGTAAGATTCTGGCTGGTATCTGTCATCTTTCTTCTTTGGCAGCTACATGGCATCTCCTCAATTCTGCCTACTTTCTCTATATATCTCAGTTTGGATTTCCCGCCTGGCTTTACTCTACTAAGACATTGGCTGAAACAGCTTCTTTAATAACCAATGGTAACAAAAATATATTTACAACATATAGAAGGAAATCCTGCATCAGTGCACAGCTTCTAAGGAATAACACAGGTGGCTGTCCTCTGACCTACACCTATACCTATACACACACTTACACACACACACGCATACACACAAGTGCATCTATCTACCCCATCTACGCTATACACACGTATACATACACACATTCACCCACACACACATCCATACACATGTGTACCCATACACATACATGTACCCACACGTATACAGCCAAAGAATATTGTTTTGGGATATTTCAAGACAGTGACAGCAGAAGCAACTGAATAAAGTGGTAGCAAGAAATCCGACTTGCTTTGGTTGTTCTCTTGGTTCCCAGGTATGACTTGAGTTAAACCCATTCTCTTGAGCAATTTATTTAATCATCTATAAAAACTCATGGGCTAAAAGTCAATATTTCAATAAACCTACATATTAACACACATCCTGGTTTCAGCTTACATGGAGGGATTAGCTCTCTCTGTCTAGGTAATTTTGACCTTCATGGCAGGTTCTATTGCTGGATTTTGAAAGGAATGATTTACCCCTCTGTGATACTGTTTTGAATTCTTCAAATTGCAAGACATGAAAATTACATGGTAGGCATAGGAGCAAATGTGCTTAGGGCTTGCATTTTCCCACTGTGAGCTAAGAACAATAGATAAATGCTAATTGCATTGTAGGTCTGTACTGCGTGGATGGACACAGTGGTTCCTGGAGGGAAATAGTGTCCAATAGCACTGGTGATTAATTGGGTTAATTAAAGCTCCTGTCATCTACTTCTTTATTTCACCTCCATGTCTAAGCAAATGCTTAAGAAATAGCCAAAGCAGTGCGACCAAGCCATGGTTCCTATAGGAAAATCTAGGAACACACATAAACAGTGCCTGTAAAGCTGACCTCAGTTAACATAAGCCCCTGGGTTGTCTCAGATTCCGCTATCACCATGGAGTTAGGAGTGCCTACAAGCAGAAAGGAGATGGTAATTTAAACATGCCAGATCTAAACTTTCAACTTTGCCCAGAAAGTCATTTTTTTTAGTATTATATCTGATTTCAGCTGAGCCCAGAGAGGCTTAACCTGAAGTACAGCTGCTGCAAACTCCCTCTGCCACACTTTCTTCTTTGATTCTGCTTGGCCTGAAAACATATTTCCAAATGTTAACACCATGCCCCATTCTCTTTGAGCTTTTCAACAAGTTAAGCCCTTCTTTAATAACTCACGATGGAACTGGAGAGATGGCATGGGGTGAGGGAGCTTGCTGCTCTTCCAGAGGATTGCAGCTGGTTCCCATCACCCATGCTGGGCAGCCTACAACTGCCTGTGCTTCCAGCCTGAGGCTTTGACATATCCTTCTGGCCTCCACAGGCACCCATGCACATGCACACGTGTGTCCACGCATGCGCACATACCCACCCACCCCGACACATATACCCATTACACTAAAAACAAAAACAAAAATAAAAATTTTACAAGACTCTTGGTGGTATTATTGTGTAAGCAACTTCTCCAGGACAAAGGAAAGTGGCGACTCTGAGAATGTTTGTTTGCAAACAGCTGTATTCCTCCATCCCACATAATGCCTTGAACTGTGTGTGTGTGTGTGTGTGTGTGTGTGTGTGTGTGTGTGCATTCATGTGCATGCTTACATGTGTGTGAAAACCAGAGGTCAACTTTGGATATCATTCTTCAAGAAATATTGACCTTTCTTTTTGAAGCACAGTCTCTAATTAGCCAGTGAACTCCAGGATTCCACCTGCCTCGCTCCCCAGGGCTGGGATTACAAGCTCATACCCCTTGCCAGCTTTTGATTGGGGGTGAGGGATTGAACTCAGGTCCTCATGTTTACACAGCAAGCATTTTACCAAGGGACCCATCTCCCCAGCCCCATGTTTCCTTTGCTTTCTGGCTCCACGAGGAGAACAGTGCTTTCTCTTGGCTGTAACTGGGCATGTCTACATGAATTCCAGCCAACAACCCTCACAGCAGTGATGGACAGACTGCTGGGCCCACGCCAAAGCTTTTCTGCACTTCTTTCTTTCAGTTCCTGCAGATGAGCCAGACCCCTGCAGACTGTGCATCACACACAGTTTTGAAACAGGACACAAGGATATTTCATCCCTAAATCCAGGACTTGGCCAAGAGCCCTTCAGCCAATGGATATTGACCAATTTTACATCCATTAGACAAATTCATTTCAGCATTTGATGGACTATAGATCAGTCTGCTCTTTTGATGGGCCTTTAAACCAATGGTAACAGTTTATTGATTTCCTCGCTAATAAATAATTGAAATAAAAATCATTGCCCCACCCTCCATCTATATCTGTGTGGGCGTTGAGATTCTGCTATTCAAAACATTAGCACATAAGAGCATGATCACTGTCCATGGCAGAAACACACAGCATCAAACATCATCTTTCTACTACCCCTTTCAACATTGTTTGCTGAAGTTAAGGTTTTTTTAAGATTCATGTTTAATTGAGTATGTGGGTATCTACATGCTAGTGCCTGCCGAGGACAGAAGGGGACACCTGATCCCCAGGAACTAGAATTACATACAGGTGGTTATAAATCACCAAATGAGGGTTCTTGGCATTACATTCAAGTTCTCTGCAAGAGCAAGTGCTCTTCCCTGCTGAGCCATCTCTCCAACTCCCTTGGAATTACCTCTTTTAAAACCAGAATCAACACAAATGTAAACTCCAACCTTTGACCTGACGTGACACCAGCTCCGCAAAGCCATTTCGAAGCTGCTCTTTTCCAAGGTCTCAAGGAGAGAACTGACCGGTCACGACTTTGCTACAGCATACCCTCTCAGGACAGATGCCACACGCACACATCCCACACACAATCCTTCACTGCTCTTCCACACTGTTGGCACCACACTCGCCTCTGCTAAAGGACCTCAGAGAGGTACACAGAAGAGCGCAACTTGAGCCAACACGTGGAAGCTACCCAAAGGCAATAAAGAGAGGCGGGTTGCGTGCAGTGTTCTGCAGACACATCTGTACTAGCTTTTCAAAGAGAAGAAACACTGATGAATAAAATATGCTAAGTGCTTTTCCATGCCTGGATCCCATTTTCTGTAACACTGCAGTTGCAAATTATGTATTACTCCGTGCACATGGAGTCGTTTTCAAGTCTTACATCTTCAGGCAAGACAGACATACAGCCGACTCTGGATCCGTACTTGGCCCTTTGCTCTAAACCTTGTTCCATGTTCAGCCGTCAGTGGGGCTGTGATTTGGTTTAACTCCCTGTGGCCTTCTGCCTCCCACCTGGACTTCTCCATCTACCCCAAATGTTTGCTCCGGATGGGATTGGTGCTGTCACGTTTGCTTTTCGTTTTAATGATGAAAAGTGCTTCGTTTCCTGAAGACAGGGAAGGAAACATTTGCGACATGAAATCAAATGCGACAGTACCCATCCTTTCAGAAGGAAATGGTGCAGGATACAGTGATGTGTGGGATAAGGCAGAGACACTACGCTTAATGAATTAAGCCAGACACAGAAGAAAGAAATGGCATGAATTCATTAGTCTGAGATACCTAACACAGCTAAATTCCCTGAACCGAAGAGTGGGATGCTAGGTGTCTGGGGTTAAGAAGTAGGGAAAGTGAGGAATTACTAGTCATGGATCACACAGCTTCTGTTGAGCACCGTGAAAACATTCTATAAAGTCCCTGTAGCTGCAGTCAAAACCAGTGTGGTGTACATTTCAAATAATTCTTTGAGGAATTTTCTCATATTAAGTATTTTTACCACAATGAACTGGACTTCACAGAAACATTAAACTGATTGCATTAACTACTTTCCTGCTGCAGTGAAATACCATCCCCAAGGCAACTTTCGGAAGGAACAACATCTGGGTTGCTCTCAGAGGAACGAGCCCAGGGCGGCGATGAAGCTCTGTGGCAAGCCACAGGCATGGCAGCAGGAACAGGAAGCAGGAAGCTGAGAGCTCACGTCATTTTCCAGCGCAAGCAGGAGTAGAAGGGCAAACGGGAAGTAGGAAGTAAACACTCAAAGCTGGCTTCCACAGTCATACTTCCTCCAGCAAGGCTACACCTCCCCCAAGTCCCCACCACCCCTGCAGACCAAGAGTTTAATCGCCTGAGTCCTTTGGGGACTTTTCTTATTCAGACCACCACACGAGCCTAGTTACCGGTCTTACATGACAAGGGATGGTTCCCACAGAACACACGGTATATACGTCTGTTCTTACATTACAACTTCAGGTGGCAAGAGGTATGGTCCTCAGTACCTAGTCAATGCCCTTTTCTGAAAGATTTTGCTTTTCAATGAATTACACAATTTCTGTCTAAAAAAAAAAAAAAATGACCGGACCAGACAGTATGTTGGAAGAGGGTATTACTATGGATTCTTAAGGATGAGTTTTTAAAAAATGTTTAATATAGACTGAAGAGGTAGCTCTGGTGCATGATTAATTAAAACTCAGAGAGTGAAATTGGGGTTCAAGCTGAGGATAAGAAAAGCAAAGCAAGCTGGGCGGTGGTGGTGCACGCCTTTAATCCCAGCACTCGGGAGGCAGAGGCAGGCAGATCTCTGAGTTCGAGGCCAGCCTGGTCTACAAGAGCTAGTTCCAGGACAGACTCTAGAAACTACAGGGAAACCCTGTCTCGAAAAACCAAAGAGAAAAGAAAAGAAAAGAAAAGAAAAGAAAAGAAAAGAAAAGAAAAGAAAAGAAAAGCAACCAGCTACTGGGATTAAAGGCATGCCCCACTAAGACTAAATGCATGCATTGCCCGGTTTCTATGGCAAACTAATGTGGCTGCTGGGATTAAAGGTGTGTGTCATTGCAGCCTGGTCTGTAAGGCTGCCCAGTGGGGCTGTTTTACTCTCTGAACTTCAGGCCAGCTTTATTTATTAAAATAAAAATGAAATGTCACTACAAGGCTCAGCAGTTAAGAGCACTGACTGCTCTTCCAGAGGCCCCAAGTTCAATTCCCAGCAACCACACGGTGGCTCACAACCATCCATAGTGGGGGGTCTGATGCCCTCTTCTGGCCTGCAGTCATACATGCAGACAGAACACACACACACACACACACACACACACACACATATAAAGTCTTTTTAAAAATTGCTCAATATAAGCTTATGTCAACTATAACACATTAGAAATAAAAATGGAAAACCAGCTTCAGGGCTGGTTGCATCAGGGGCATCCAGTATTAGCACTCATTAGTTTCTGCTTTGCCTGTCTGTGTTTGCTTGATTCTCGGGCAGCTAAGACTGCAGGTGCGAAGGCCTATAGGTGGCCCACTAATTTAAAAGGCTCATCTCAGACACCCAGTAGTAATACTAGGATACATGGAAGTTACATAGAAGCACACCATGACAGAAGTAATTCTGCTCGATAACACAGTGGTTTGGGAGCTGGAGACATGGCTCTTGCTCTACAAGCATGAAGACCTGAGTCCAGATCTCAGTAACTACGTGAAAAGCCAGGCATGGCCTTGCATGCACTTATAACCACAGTGACGGGAGGAGGCCTGGGTCAGGAAGACAGGAAGGTCCCTGAGCTCACTGGCTGCAAACACAACAAGCTTTGAGTTCCGTGGGAGACCATACCTCAAGGGAATAAGAGAGAGAGTACAAGTGTTGGGCACCGATGTCTTCCAATGGGTGCTGGGGGAAAAGCCATCCCCAAAGTTCTACAGCCATGAGAGGAGGCTTCTGTTTTCTTTGATTTCCTACCCTGTAGCCTGCCTGTGTTCAGCCACCTCCGCACAGTCCGCCTTTGCTGCCCTTCTGCATTCTGCTCGAAGTCACCGAGCCGCAGCTCATGATGGATGACTATCCTGTGACTTCTTGACTTCAATTTTGGGGGTAGAAAAGCAATACTAGTATTTATGGCTAATATACTTAAGGTATTGCAGGAAAGCACAAACAAGGCAAAGAAAGCCAATGAGATCTGACAATAGAAGAAATGAAACCATTTGGCAAGCTCGTTGGGTCTCAGCTGGGAGGCCTTTGGCTGGAGCAGATGTTGTCATTGCCAGCTGAGTCAAGGCGGTCACACTGATGCGTCTATAATAGCAAAGTTGGCTTTTCAATTCACAGAGCAGAACCTGGAAATGTGCACATTGCCCCAGACAATCACCACTGACAGCTTTCCCTCTCGCTGGGTATCCGTGGAAGAAAGGAAGCTTTGTCCGTACTCATGCACACAGGCCATGTATCATCTCTCCATCCCCTACCCGCTTCCCTTAGTACTGACGTTAAAATGGCAGATTGAAGGGAGACTCTAACAATTTACTCCCTGCTTTCTGACCACATCTCCCAGATCTGATTAGATATGCTTTTTGATGGCATCCTATCAAAAACTCTTGCTACTTTGGGCCGCGAAATGCAGGCCAGAGAAGGAAACAGAAGGCCAAGAACTGCATGCAAGTCTCAAAAGGAATAGGGGGAGGGGCGGTGCTGGGAGACACTCAGCTCCAGGCTGAGCTCTGCAGAGCTGACAGTGTGGGGAAGCTCAACCCCATGCAGGAAAGCCAACGGCCTTCAGGATCCACAAGTGCTGTTGGCAGCAGCAGTGCTAACAGCCAAGGATGGATGCATGGGAAGGAGCCCCACTCCCCTGCCCCAAGGTTACAACAGAGAAGAGAAATAAGCGCATGTGAACAGCACTGAGTACTGAGGGCAGTTCCTGCAGAACGCTCAGCAAGGGGTGGCAATCAGGAAGGACATCTAGAACATTCTCAGAGTTGCATACATCCAAATTTCCTGGAAATCAAGCATTGATTCTTACCAGTAAGTCCAGGCTATCTCTTGAGCTTCTGTGCTTTTCATTTCCTTAAACAGTATCTTGTATTTCTTCAGGATTTTCATACATGATACAATGTATTTTGATCATAGCCACTCTGTACTCTACCAAACTCCTGCTCCCCTGCTTCACAACATCCCCCCCCCAAATTCATTCCTTCTTTTTTACTCACTGAGCTCAATTAGTGCTACCCATATGTTCATGGGTGGAGAGCCATCCACAATAGCATGGGCAACCAACCAAGACCCATACCCCAGAAGAAAACTGATGCCCCCTCTGTTGTAATCTGCTGACCTGGTCTGTCACCTGGGTATTCTATCCCTTTAAGAGACAAGTTCCACCCACTCCCAACCTTCCTACCTTCAGGCCAAGGCAAGCAAATATCCGACCTCCTTTCAAGTCCCCCCCCCTCTCTCTCTGGCTGTCCTTCTAGAGAGGCAGCTTCTGCCTCTCTCTCTCTTCTCTCCCCTTCTCTCCTTCTCTCTCTCTTCTCTTCTCTACTTCCTTTCCCTTCCCCTTCCATAAAACACTAAATAAAGTCTATACCCTAGCATAGCATATTGGTCTCTTACCCTTCGTGACCTCCCACCAAGGCCTTGGGTGACCTGCCACTGCTCCTCATGGGACAGGCCTCAGGTCACCTGTGTTATGTTTATAACTAATGTGGGATTCCCCTTTGTATGCTGTGAATACAACTGGTTAATTAATGAGGAAAACTGGCTTGACCTGATAGGGGAGAACAGAGCTAAGCAGGGGGGTGGAGGTGGGGGGAACTAAACTGAATGCTGGGAGAAGGAAGGAGGAGTTAAGGAGAAGCCACGTAGCCCCCACCAGAGACAGACACCAGATGGAACTTTACCTGGTAAGCCGCAGCCACATGGCAATATACAGATTAATAGAGATGGGTTAGTTTAGGATATGACTTAGTCAGAAATATGCTTAGGCTATTGGCCAAACAGTATTGTGAATAATATGGTTTCTGTGTGATTATTTTGGGGCTGAGCAGCAGGGAACCAACAAGCGGCCTTATTACAACATATAACTGCTAACACCCTCTCCTAGCAGCCATCAATTGCCTATAGCACCTCAGCCAAGAATACAATAATGACCAGCCTGGCATGATATGCTTATTGGTGCAATAGCAGCATGAGTATTTGGGGTAACCAACCACTTCCTGCTTGGATTTAAAACCTGCTCTAGAGGAGTGAACTCATATCTGGTATTACAAACTTGGATAAAAACCAATGACTGGGGAGGTCATAAGAGTTGGGAGAAAGCCTACTACTATTAATTTGCTAAATGGATAGAGTATCAAGCTGCCTTCTAAATATTTTTCTTTATATCCATGGGTTAATACAGCCCTGGGACCTCACCAGAGAATCTTCCTTTAACAGGGAACAGCTGTTAATACAGAAGTTTACAACTTGTCAAAGAACTGAGAATTAGTACCTATGGGGTAATCAGTGATAAATGGAACACCTTATCAAACTTCTTCCTCCCCCACTGCTCAGGAAACCAGTAGAAGAGAGTGTGGAGAGACTGTAAGAGTCAGAGGTCAGGGAGAACTGTGGCAAAACAGTGTCTTCAGGCCATGAAAGGGCCATTACGCACAGGAACCCCCAGCAGCTGTGGTTGCCTGGCCCTATGAGACCTACACAAGACCAAGGCAGGCAACATTCCAACATGGATCATGGAGGAACTTATGAAACCCCTATACTTTCATGGGGCTCCTTCTTGGAACACCAAATACTGTTGAGCATGGACCACATTTTCTAGTAGCAAGCTTTGGGAATGTCCCTGGCCTGGCATTTTAGGAACTGATGACGTTTCCCTCAAGGGAACATAGTTCATCTTGGCTTTTGGAAATAATGCTTAATCTCAAGCACATTAAGTAGAAAGAGATTAAAACTTACAACTTCATTCAAATAGTTCATGAGCAGAGATTAACTTGGAGATAAACTTTTAGGGAGGATAGTAAAAGTCTAAATTCAATGCTCGCATTATGCATTGCTCTATAAGAAAGCAACTTAAACAGCGGAAAGGCATGAGTTGCATCTTTTCTTCTGCTGGTATTTTCATTTGCAAGATGAAAAATCTTCAGTTAGTATGCTGTGAGCTCCAAGAATCCAGAGGCCATGAGTAATTTCTCTACAGTATCAAAGAGTTGCTGTGCCATAAATATTGATAATCAATACAAGTCATAATTTTCTAGTGTTGATAGTATGTATTAGTACCTTCTGTATACTATATCGCTTAAACTACATAATAACATGGCTAGATACTGCAGTTATCCTCAGGCTACAGCCAAGGAAACAGAGGAGCATCTTTAGGTAGACCAGAGGTGTGAACCTAACTATCCAAGAGATGATACAGTTGGACAACTGATCTTGAGTCCAGGCAACTATATCTAAGAGGAGTATGGTAGCCTAGTTAGTGTTCAAGGAAAACTCTTAAAGCATAATATAATTGTGACATACATGGATTAAGTGAATGTGTGCCAAAATTTAAACTTTCTGATAAGGGGATCAATTGAAGTTACAACTGGTTCCAAAAGAGTCAGAGTATCACACATTATAGTTGGATAAAGAGAAATGAATTTACAAGCCGACTTAAACTCAAAATGCAAAACAGTTAAATATCTCCGGGGCAATAACAATTGAATTTTACCAAACCCAACTTCCTTTTTAATGGATCTGAATTATGTGCATTCCTCTAAGCTTCTTTCTAGAGTTCTGGAATCACAGGCAAAAGCCCCACAAAGGCAGAGCTGGGGTTGACTGAATGAGTCAGTTGGTGTACCATACACTTCAGTCTTTACAATTTTCATGATGGAGCTCATGCCACAGTAAGCCCTACTTGAAACCAAAAACAAGGAGATAAACATGCAAAGGGCACAGATCTATGGCATTGTGGGCATATCCTTAAGTTCTGAAATTGTCTCATAGCACACGAATGTTTGCTGAGGTCTCAACAGGTATCAGTGCTTAGATGGACCAACTGATTGATGCTCAGCCACGGTTGTCTGCCCTAACTTGGGTGTAAACTGTGTTGTGGTAAGTGGAGAATTCATCACTCACAACTGCACAAAATAGCTTTGGGTCAGATACTAGTGTTCAGAAGTTCTAGGTCAGGTTTCTTGGTGGCACTCACTGTAGCCAGGACAAAACTTCCCAACTAACATGCATCTTCCAATTTTACTTATTTCTGACATCTTGCTGGAGTGCAAACCCGTTGGAAGAATGCTTCATGCAGGTTGAGTCTGATGTTGTCCCTGTGGCATTCCCGGGTTTGAGCAAGAGCTCTTCAGAGTTAAAGGGGTCATGAGAGGACAATGCGGTGCCTTGGAAAATGCTGTTTCCATGGCTCCTTACCACGGTATGAGCAACCTACTAGAAAAGCAACACTCCATCCTGCCTTCCCGACCTCTAAGAGTAGCAATCTTTACACGCAGAGAGAGGAGAGACCAAGAGAGGCAGAGAGAGGCAGAGAGAGACAGAAACACATAAGAGTCACATGTTTCTAGAATATTGATCTTCCTAGACTGGAACAACAAGAAAAATATTCAGGAAGCACTCGAGCTTCCCAGACATCGGTTAGCAGTGTTTCCTATTAGCTATCTATCATTGGACACAGTCATTAGATTGTGTAGTTAGTGTTTTAAAATGCCTAAGTACCTGGTTAATTACCAGCTCAAGCACCCTTCATTTACAATCGACATCAACTACTTAACCACAAACAGACGTGGTAGAGCTCACCAGGTCAGTTCACCACCGTCCTCACACGAGATTCGAGAGACTAGCCTGATCTAGCTCTAATGACATAGCTTCAGTATTTAGGGTCAAGGCTTTAACATGTGCTGGGACTTACAAGCTAAAATATGATCATGAAAGCACTGAGCAAAATAAGAATCTACAGCATAACAAATATTAAGCTTGTTACTCACGCTTGGGTACCAGAACCATAGGCCAACAGAGTCCTCCACCATAGTTTCTCTTTTGTTGCATAAAATCCTTCTACAAATGTCTCTCAAGGGCTGCTCTGGAGTTGAGTGCAGCAAGCATCTATGTGGGAGAGTGGATGCCTGCACTGGTGCACATGAGCAGATATGCCAGAAATCTCACCTGTCCACAATAAATACATTCTAAGACACCCCCTCCCAAAAGATGCCTCAAAACTTAGACAATACAACTCTGTATGGCTGTCTTTCTGCATATATGCATACCTATGATGAAGTCTAATTTGCAAATTAGACAACTAAATGTTAATAATACAATGATGGTTCTATAATTATAAGAGAACTTTCCTGTTTATTATTAAAATCAAAAACATATGATACACTGTAGGAGCAATGTAGGAAGCAGGGGTTGAGTTTGGGGTGGTTTTCTCAATCACCCTCCACCTTACTTTTGAAGACAGTCTCTCTCACCTGGATCTTGCTATCTCAGCTAGACTGGCCAGCAAGCCCTATGATCCTCCTGTGTTCACCCCCAGCACCAGGGCTACAGGTATGTATGTACCCAGCTTCTACAAGGGTCCTGACAATCTATATGCAGGGCCTTGTGTGTGTGCTGCAAGCCCTTTACAATTGAGCCATCTCCTCAGCCTAAAATGTCCATTTCTTCTATACATCCTAACATGCCATTCATAACATCTTACACTCTTCCTTGAGGCGTCTTGCTCAGTCTTTCCAATGACTCCCATGATGCTCTGTAGCGCAGCGAAAATTCAGAGATCCTCCAGAGATGATAACCGTGTCAGCTAGTAAAACCAAAACTGCCCCAAATATGTGTCTCTAGAATTGTCCTAGTCAGGGTTATCACTGCTATGATAAACACCATGAGCAAAGCAACTTGGGTGTATAAACACAACATCTGCCCTGCGCTCTACAGTACGTGAGCCAGGAACTAAAAAACTTAAGAACATATGTACACAGGCAGAGACATGGGAACACAGGTCATCCTTGATACAAGAATGCCAAATTTATTGTGCTCAGGGGCAGCTTATATAAGGATCCTTAACTGATAGCCACATCCCAGCTCTTGGGATTTTCAGCTGTAAAACCCACCAGAACCGAGTTCCCTGTCATCAGGGTCTCGTGCTCAGAGCAGCCGCAGGCACAGGCAAACAAGTTGTTTTGCTCAGTTCTCTCCAGCAGGCAAAGGGTCTGAGGCAGGCAAAGAAAGTCAAGAGCCAGGGGTCTGTAGCCCCCAACATTTGGGGAGGAAAGAGTTTATTTGACTTACACTCCCACATCACTGTGTTTCTTTAGAACTTAGGGCCTTAAGCCCAGGGATGGCACCACCCACAAGGACTGGGCCCTCCCCCATCAATCACAAATTAAGCAAATGTTTGACAGGGTTGCCTCCTACCCAATATTTTGGAGGAATTTTCTCAGTTGGGGTTCCCTCCTCAGATGACGCTAGCCTGTGTCAAGCTGGTATAAAATCAGCCAGCACTATCGACCGACCCGTTGTCAGCTTGGCACACAGCACTTCTTAACACATAACCTTCCCTTTTCTGGTTCATCCTCAAGTTCTCAGACTAATAAATATCACAAATATGAAACGTATTACAAACTTAAAATCCCACAGTCTTTACCAGTTCTGACACTCTAAAAGTAAATCCCTGGAAAAATGCAAAGTCTCATTGAAAATACAAAATCCCTTTTAAAAATTCAAAGTCTCTCAACTCTTAACAACTGTCCTACTTCAAGAGGAAAAAAAAAAAAACAGGGCACAGTCAAAAAGAAAAAACTCCACAGTGTAAATAATTCAATGTCCAATATTCAAGATCCACTCACCATCTTCTGGGCTCCTCCAAGGGGCATTGGGTCACTTCTCCAGCTCTGCCCCCTGCAGCACACACAGCTTGTCTTCTGGGCTCAGGCTGGCTCCACTCCACCGCTGCTGCTGTTCTTGGTGGTCATCCTGGGTACCAGCATCTCCAAACTGCTGGGGTCGCATGCTGCAACTGGGCTGCAATTTTGCCAATAGCCTCTCCTGGGCTCTCTTCATGACGCAAATCTCTAACTTTTCTCCTTCAGTCCTGGAGCTTCCCCCACTACTCCAGCTGCACCTTCACCCATGGCCTCTCCTGGCCTCTCACAGGGCCAAGACTCAGCTGCTCTCCATGACCCCTTCACACCTTCAGAACCAGTACCACCTGGGTGATTCTTACAGGACCAAATTCACCTGCCACCACAAGGTGTCACCTTGGTCACCTCTGAACTCTGTTTGCATGGACTGACTCTGAGGAAACATTTCCCAGAAGATTTCACCTCAGTGATGTTGGTCTCTTCTTAATCACAGCCGATTCTTCAACCCCAGTTGACCAACATCCATTGTCCCAGCAAAACAAAGTTTACTTTAGTGGTCCTGGTCTCTTGTTTCACAGTTAATTCTTCAGCTCCAGCTGGCAAGGCTACCACAAATTCTTTCCATAAATGCCCTGGTGGAGTCTCTGCTTCCCTCTGAAATGTCACAAGCCAGGCTTCCATTACCTACACTGCTCTCAACATTCTGTCTTCCAAGCTCCTACAGAACAGCTCACTGAGCACTCAACACTACTCATTGGCTTTTCTAGCCCAAAGTTCCAAAGTCCTTCCATGATCCTACCCAAAACAGTATGGTCAGGTCTCTCATAGCAAATCCCTACTGTCCTGGTACCAATTTCTGTCCTAGGTAGGGTTATTATTGTTATGGTCAAACACCATGATCGAAGCAACTTGGGGAAGAAAGAGTTTGTTTGGCTTACACTCCCAAATCAATGTTCATCATTGAAGGAAAGCCAGAACAGGAATTTAACAGGGCAAGAACCTGGAGGCCTGAGGTGATGCAAAGGCCATGGAGGGGTGCTGCCTACTGGCTTGCTCCTCATGGTTTGCTCAAACTGCTTATAGAACCCAGGACCACCAGCCCAGGCATGGTGCCACCCACAATAGCCTGAGCCCTCCCCCATGAATCACTAGTTAAGAAAATGTTCTACAGATTTGCCTACAGTCTGATATTATGGAAGAATTTTCTCAATTGGGTTCCCTCATCTCAAATGACTCTAACCTGTGTCGAGTTAACATAAAATTAGCCAGCTCAAGAATTGCCCTATGAAACATCCTCAAATGTATTTATTATGGTTTTGTGTTTGCTATAACAATAACAAATTAAAAACTCAATTATGACCACTTCAATTTGTATGTTTTAAAAAAATTTCTCTATTCTTGATAATTTTATATATGTTTACAATGAAATACAATTATATATGTCTTATTTCCCCATACCAACTCCCTCACAGCCTCTCAACATGTTTCCTAATTTCATGTCTTTTATAACCCACTTTGTCCAGTTAGCACTGCTCATATGTGCACAGGTGTGGGGCCATCCACTGGAGCACGGAAAACACACAATTGGCCGTATCCTCAAAAACAAATCGTTCTCCCTCCTCCAACAACTGCCCGATACCAACAGCTCTTCAGGAAAAAGTGCAGCCTAGAGGTCATCTACTCCACCTAGGCTGTGATTCTGGTTGGCTTGATCTTGGGCAGATCTTGAGAAGGTAACCTGCTTCAAGTTCATGTGTGACAACCGTGTCATGTCCAAAAGACAGCATGTCACAAAACCCTCCTATCCTCTGGTCTTTACATCCAGTCTCTACATTTTTGATATTTTGTTCCAGAATGCAAGAAAGCATAAATAGCAGAGGACCAATGTTAAGTCTGCCTTATGTGTGGTATGTGATGTGTGTGTGTGTGTGTGTGTGTGTGTGTGTGTGTGTACATGTTCCTGTGTGTGTTGTTTTCTTTACTCTTTTGCTCTTACCCCTTTGGTCTTTGGGGGTCCACCACCCAGCTCCCAAATAAATCATACACAGAGTCCTATTCTTTCTTATAAATTACCCGACCTTAGCTCGTCTTGCTTCTAGCCAGCTTTTTTATTTTAAATTATCCCATCTACCCTTTGCCTCTGGGATTTACCCTTTTCTTGCTTCTGTGTATCTTACTTTCATTCTTACTCCATGGCTGGCTGGGTGGCTGGGTGGCTGGGTGGCTGGGTGGCTGGGTGGCTGGGTGGCTGGGTGGCTGGGTGGCTGGGTGGCTGGGTGGCTGGGTGGCTGGCCCCTAGTGTCCTCATCTCCTTGCTCTATCTTGCTCTTTCTTCTCTCCTTCGAAATCTGATTTCTCCTTCTGTTTATTCTCTCAGCCTGTCAGCCTTATCTATCCTTTCCCCTGCCTCCCTATTGGCTGCTCATCTCTTTATTAGACCATCAGGTGTTTTAGACAGGCAAAGTATCACAGCTTCACAGAGTTAAACAAATGCAGCGTAAAAGAATGCAACACATCTTTGCATCGAGAAACAAATTTTCCACAGCGTGAACTAACGTAGCACATCTTAAAATAATATTCTACCGCATGTGTGCACATATGTGCTTGTGCTTGCCAGAGGCTTGTGAGAGGTGTCTTGCTCAGTCACTCTCCAGCTTATGTTTTGAGACAGCATCTCTCACTGACCCTGGAGCTCGCTGATTCATCTAATCTAGCTGGCCTTTGAGTCCCAGGGATCCTCCCATCTCTACCCTCCCAGTTCTGGAGCTTCAGATACATGTTGCTACTCTTAGTTTGTCCTTAGATGGGGGCTGGGGATTGAAGTAAGGTCTAAGGATCCCTGAGCCCTGGGCTTGGATGTCTACAGCATGAATGAGCAATTTCTGCTGCCCTTCTGGCTGCCTGTCTACTGCAGCCACTCCAGTCTCTGAGAAAGAAAAGCCAGGCACAGAAGAGTTCCAGAACTTGGAGAAGATTCCAGATTGACCGTGTAATGCATGGAAAGCAGACTGCAAAGAGTGAAGAACAAAATGAGCATTCTTAGCACCTGAGACCATTTTAAACACTGTCCACTAAGCACATCCACAGCCCAGGGATATTTCTCTTCTCTGCGAGAGAACACAAACGCTTCCTAGAGTGGCATCTGCCAGGACCGACCCTCACAATAGGAGTTCAGACTCTTAAGGCAAAACAGACTAGACTTGCTACTAGGATTTCCGTATCCACAAAACCGTTTTATATGCTAGTGTCGTACTTCAACCCTGGCCTTCTCAAGCTGCTCCTTGCCTCCTCTTGGTCATTGCTACTTTGAGCTATCTGCAGGACTGGGCCCAGGGCAATGACATTGCAGTAGCCTGTCTTGGGTTCTCTTGGCCTGGGATGGGTTCCTAATGTAGTCTGAACCAAAATATTCCAGAAATGAAACTGCTGAACTTCGGGGAGCTCCCAAAGCCTTGCAGTAAAACCAGGGGTCCCCAAAGAGGGGAGGCCAAGAAAACCTCAAATAAATGGACCAGAATGCCACAGAAAAGTGGAGCAAAAACTATAATAGTATTTACGGCACGAGTCTCTGAACCCAGTCACCCCTGAGGTCCAGCTGCACTCCACCTAGAGCCGCCTCTGAACAAATATCCGAGCTCCCATCACTTACAACCCGAGGAAAATCCAGCCAAGCCGCAAGGAACATCGAGCCTATTGTTTGACACTGAATGCATCTTTCCATCAATGGCATCTTACCTCTCTTCATATAGAACAACTGCCACCATCTGTTAGAGACAACATATTTTAGGCAGAACTTAATAGTAACCCAAATTCTTCTTGTTAGATATATTCAGTGAGAAAGAGAATTAAAGCTATCTTGGTGCCTTCGTAAAAAACAGCTACCACACAGCCTGCTACTCATAGTGACACAGGCTGCATTCTGGCATTTATGTTTTAATTTTAGCAAATGAAAAAATTTGGAGGAAAAAATAGATTTCTCTCTCTCTCTCTCTCTCTCTGTGTGTGTGTGTGTGTGTGTGTGTGTGTGTGTGTGTAAGAAAAGATGATCAGTTCAATGCAAACTAAAATTTCAACCATGTAGATGAAGGTATCAAAGTTAGAGATAAAATAATTCCAAATATCCAAGGTCCAAAGAGGTAAAAACTAATTTTATTCACTCACTTGGGATTTTTTTTTAATGATCTTGATGATGGATAGATAAAAATACTTTCTGAATACTCAACCACTTTAGCAACAATGAGAGACATGGCTTCCCAGCTTGGGTCAGAACTTGCTGAGTAGATTAAGTCAGCTGTATGGAAGGTCTCAGATGAGGGCTCAAGAGGCACATGGAGAAAGGTAGTTAGGGAGAATGAGTTCACTAGAACTGTTTCTGCCGCGGACAGACTTCAGGCTCCAGCCCCAGAGACAAAGAGCAATGCTGGATGTTCTGGAGAGGAGTCTGGGTCCCCTCTTCAAGCTCTAGAAGGGAGTGTTCCAAAGCCCAAGCCTACAGCCAGGCTCTCTGGTGCACCTAGAGGTGGCAGGGAAGGGGGATGGAAACAGAATATGTGGACACCAGGAGCACTTTGACATGCCCAAGATGGAAAATCCTCTTCCCCAGTGAGAAATCCAGATACCTGGAAGCCTGTTTGCTAGAGACTCTGACATGCTACTCTTGGTAGGAGTCTTTTCCACAGCTGTGGCGGGGACGTGGGCCTGTAGGTGTGACCTGAGAGGCAGTCTGGTCTGGAGTTTAATGCTATGGTGGGAAATAGTGATCCAAGTGTGTAGGGCTCTCAGACCACAGCCAGGTGGATTATTGTGATGATCATGCTCAGCTTTCAGGTGGTCACTTCCATCTTTGGCACCTGGTTTGATGACTCATTAGCTTTCTGGAATCTTCCTGCCGTGACTTCTGATCTTCCACACTGTGGACCCATCATTGTCTGAACTTCCGTCTCATCCTGTAAGGTGAGCTAGCAAGTTGTTAGGACATGTCTGCAATACCAGCACAACCCTATGGGGATGTCATCACCCTGAGGGAAAAAAAAAGAAGTCATCAACCCTAGATAACAAGAAGTAGTCTAGTAGTAGTTTAGCTAAGAAAATGTTTTGAGGTCAAAAAGATACCCTAGATTGGTAATACAAGTTATTATAGGAAATAAATTAGGTAAAAGACTTTGAACTCCTCAAGATAAGATAATTTATAGAGTAAATTCTCCAAATTTGCCAAAAGCAAATGGACTGGACATTGTAAATGTAATCCTTACTTGATAATTGTCCTTATTGTATACAATTTTACAGTGTTAGAGTTTAACATTTCCTTTTTATTTAGACAAAAATGAGGAAATGTTGTAGGATATTTGTACAACTGTGTGAAAATGTATTGCTGTAATGAGTGTAGTAAAAAGCTGAATGGCCAATAACTAAGCAGGTGGTATAGACAGGTCTTCAGGGCAGAGAGAAAACTCTGAGAAGATGAAAGGCAGAGACACCACGAGATGCAGAGCAAGCTGTATGTGCAGGATAAGAGGTAACAGGCATGAGTCACATGGCAGAACAGAGCTTAATATAAACATATTAGTTTAAGTTATAAGAGCTAGTCAAGCAAACCTAAGTGAAGGCCAAGCTTTCATAATTAATAAGTCTCCCTGTCATTTTTTGTGAGCTGGTGTCCCTAAGAAAAATCTGTCTACAATTTAGACTTTTGGAGATCAAAAAAAAAAAAAAAAAGGTTGCCAATGGGTGTGAAAGAGATTATTTTCTGGCTGACCAATATCCACATGTTTTAGTACCCAGACAGTAGTAACAAACGCTGTGTTTTTTAAATCCTCTCCATATAGACAAATGAATGTATTTTTCATAACTGCATCACAACAGTCCAAGGCAAAGACTTGTCAGATGGCCTGAGATGTCAGATTTGCAATGAGAAGTGCCAAGCGGGAGCAATGCTATGGCATGCTGATAAACAAGCCAACATAATACCATTTGCATGGTATCTGCATACTGGCAGTGCATAGATTATTCCCGAAATCAGCCAGGATAAATCCATCATGAGCCTGCATGGAATGGCTGTCTGTATGATGCCCTCAGATCTCCTCAGATTCGGTTAGGGATGGTTAGTGGATGGTTCTCCAGGCTCAGCACAAAGTCCCACTTCTGCTTCCATTCAGCAGCGTTGACATTTAAATCTGTCGCCAGCAGGGCAGCCTCATCCTGATGGCAAAATTTCTTGTGCTTTGAGTCCCAATTGCATATTTAATCATAAGAAGTGTTCATGGGAAAGCAGACAGAAAAATTGAACTACATTCAGTACGTCCAAGAGGGACAAGCAAAAATGTTTCCCCTTGGGGTTGGAGAGATGGCTCAGTAGTTTGAGTCATTCACAACTGCCTGCAACTACAGCTCCAGGGGATCTGATGCTCTCTTTGGGCCTTTGTAGGTACCCACATGCACACATATAGTCACACACACGCACACATGCACACACATACACACGAGTAAAAATAAAATAAATCTCTTCTTTTAATTTAGTGCCTCTTTGGAAATGAAATGAGCTGAAAACTTGGAACCAAATGTGTGTGTGTGTGTGTGTGTGTGTGTGTGTGGGTGAGAGAGAGAGAGAGAGAGAGAGAGAGAGAGAGAGAGCGAGAGAGAGAGAGAAAGGGAGAGGGGGCGGGAGGCGAGGGAGGAGGGAGGAGAGGAAGGAGGGAGGAAGGGAAGGGAGGAAAGGGAGGGGAAGGAGCAAAAGAATGGGAAAGTTAGAGCTCTGCACCCCTCGGTGCTGATTGCTTTTCCCGTTATTCTGTTATTTCATATTATTCAAGGCTGTGCACTGATAAAATTAAATTCAGGTAAAAGATACTTAAGCAGAGGCCATTTGTTTCCTCCATCTTCTCCCAACAGGCAAATTTACTAAAGTTTATAACTATCTAGAAAAATAATCAGGTTCTTAATGGAGACAGAGAGAGAGAGAGAGAGAGAGAGAGAGAGAGCTCCCTTAAATTGCAGGAATCCTGTCTCTTAGCTCTCTAAACCTAGTCCTTCAAAATGCCTGAGATCTAGAGTAGACCTGAGCTGGCACCAAAAAACACAATAATAATAAAAACATAAGTAAATCTGAAATGTTCCTCTAAGCCCAAATTAAACTGGCACCATCTCATTTTCCTGAGTTTGTGTTTATCCATTCATTTAGCCAACAGACCTTTATTGAGTCCTTTGCCAGGTACTGAGGGGATGGGAGTTAAAGCATGGGCCAAACCTACTGGACGAAGCTTATGTTTTAGAGAGAGGCAGGCTCCCTGCTTGGTACCAAATGGATGGCCCCTGAGTCAGCCTGTCTCGGAGACTCCTGCATGTCTGTGTCTATTGCTGTGCTATGCACAGCAGCTGCAGAACCTGCCTGGAAGTCCCCCACCCTCGTGCCTGCTGGACTTGGACAAAGGCTCTTGCTGTAGAGGAGATGGCATGGATGCCATGCAAACAGGAAAAACTGTCTTCCCTTTCTATAAAATGGGAAACTGTGATGCCACCCTTCTCATGGAGGACAGCATGTGTAACAAGAGAGGCATGGCCGTGGCCATGGTGATCTGTCCAAAACCCCACAATTTAATTACATTCCGTTTGATTATCTGCAAACAATGGTTCTAAATGGAGGAGAGAGAGAATACTATTTTTTGGAACACTCCAATACTTACCAATCCCTAACTCCCCTGTTTTCTTCCCCCACTGTGCAGTTATATTGGTCATATCTCTGTGATGTCTTTGCATTTAGTTTTGGAGTGAAATTACATAAATGGAAAATAAAGGGCCAGTGTGATAGCTCAGTGGATAAAGCTCCACACACGCACCATGGTGAGTGTCACACACACACACACACACACACACACACACACACACACACACACGTGCGCGCGTGTTAATTTATAAATGCAATAGAAAAAATTCAAAAACTCCATGTCCTTTTCGGAAAACAATAAATAGGAAAGGAGATGAAACAAAAACGGAAAGAAGTAAGTAACAATTGAAAGGAAATAGTAGAAAGGAAAGGAAACGGTGTTCACAGTATGATCCTGCCACTTTTGGGTCGGTATAGTTCATCATAGTTCATCTTAACCCAAACCTAGGTTGTTTCTTGCCATGAAAAACAAACAAGGGAAACGCTCTGTGAACCCCTGCTCAAGTCAGTCGCTCAGCGTCTAGCTATTTGTGTGGACGAAATCAACAAGATGAAGTGAAATAAAGGAAATGGAACGAGACAGACAGAGACAAGTGTGTCACCAGCCACCCTAGCGGTGATCTTACCTTGGCAGCAAAAGGGCAAATTCAATTATCTCATTCACTAGACAAAGACGATCCGCACCTGGAAATTACATATTTGCTGCTGCAGATCACAGTACAGCCAATCAAATCACACCCTTGATTTTATTATTAGCGAGGTTAAGCTTCAAAGCCCCAGATGCACCCCAACCACCACTCTGCACATCCTGCGGTCAGACTTCCCTGCGAATCTCATCAGACGCCTCCCAACGCCGCTGAAGAGCCGATAAACGGGGTTATGACACACTGCTCAAATCAGCGAAGTGTCTTTCATATATTTTTAAGTGGTTATTAATCTTGGAATTAGTTTAGAATACATTACCCTTCAAGGTAAATTAGATCAATGAGGAAAATGACTCGCATGTCCTGAATTGCCTTTTTTGATGTTTTCACATCCAGTTCACGGACCAAGAGTGCCAGGCAGGCACAGGACTCTGCCAGTCACCATTAATGATGAAGATCTCAAGTTGCGAGAAGGACCTTATTTTTGCCATGTCTATTTCTTCCTGGAAAGTAGCCAGGACATGAACAGGCATGGACATATCTTTACACCCTCAGTCTCGAGAAGATTTAACTATTATCGAGGAAAAATGACTTGTCTGGTCCCTGTCACTCTTGTTAGTGACATTTCAGAGCTCCCTGCTAATAGCTGTGGGATAGAAGAAAGCAAAAAGTGACAACTTTTAAGGGATCCAACATGGTTGCTCAGGTGCACATGTGGAGGACAGACGACAACGTGTGCACTCATCGCTATGTCACTGTGAAGGTCAGAGTTCAATGCTGTGCACTCATCACTATGGGGAGGTCAGAGGACAATAGGGATGAATGCACAGCGATGTCCTCTGGTGTTGAGCCTGGTGAGGTCGCCCAGGTTCGAACTCAGTTTCTCCACCCCCTGAGTGACCTCACCAAGCCCGACACCGGACATCTTAACTTGAACAGACACTTCAAAGTAAATCACAACATATTCTTCTCAAGACTTTTTTTTAATCCTCTTTCCTTCAAGACTCCAGGAGATAGATGAAATAAGAAGATGAGAGAGAGAGAGAGAGAGAGAGAGAGAGAGAAGAGAGAGAGACAGACAGAGAGACACAGAGACAAAGAGACAGAGACAGAGAGACTGAGAGAATATTTGACCATGATTGTTTTAAACAAGGAAAAAATAACTCTGGCTAGTGTTTCAGAGCAACACATGAAGCCAGCAAATTGCTACAAGATAAACTCAAGTGTTTTTTTAAGTTATATAAAATTTGGAAATTAAATCTTTGTTTTGAAAAATCTTCCGATACATTTAGTAATAAAAAAAGAGAACTGGAAAGAACCTGTGTTTATGAAGGATGAGTAACAGGTTAAAATTTCAAAGACTGTGGAGAGGGTTGGAAGCTGTAGGTCCAGAGCCTAACGCCAGCTTCTTTGGGACTGTCTTCTGCCCCCTAAACAGCTATTCCTTCACCCCTTCTGTGTCAGACCTAACACTCTGATAACCATAAAATCCTTGGAACATACTAATTTAACAAAACCCTATTCTCTGCCAACCAAGGGGCAAAGGACGCATCAGATAGCACTCAAGGCCCAGAGCTGAGGCCCCTGCACTTTGCAGGAGAGCCCATTTAATGCTCCCACCAATGGGTTTGAAAAGCATCTTGGTCTATGACTTTTCTTTGGTCTGTTGCTATAAAACCCTCATGAAACTGCTTGCCCCATGGACCATGGTATTTGGAAAGAACAAAAATGTAAGTCCCTGGGCCAGGATCCCTCGTATCAGCTCCAGGATAAACCATCTCTGGGTCTCTTTGAGGGGAGAGCTGTGAATTTGCGTGGACAATGGGATCTGTAAAATAAAGACCATCACAGAGCTCAAACAACAGTCACTAAACAGAAAGTTAAACATGAGCAGAATTACGGTAATGAAGGCAGGGATTCCTGCGGGAACTATTGCTACCTGCGCTCCTCCTGGCCAGGCTGAAGGAAGAAATCCTGTAATTACGGCATCCTATATGGAGCTTGGCATGAAAAAGAAACCTTTACTTTCTCCTTTGTCAAAAGTGAGGCAATGCCGAGTCCCCGAAACGAGAACAATGTGCAGAAACACATCTTAGATGAGTAAAATAACCCACGACTTCCCTTGTTCCTGCTTCCTTTCCAATTAGAGGCAGTCGGGAGCTGGCTCCTGTGGGGCCTTGTCTCACAGCGTAGAAGACAAATAATCCCTTAATGGTCTTGTTTCCCACACCAACACAGTGACTGACACAGCATACGGCAATTAAAAATGAAGGAGACATTTATTTGAGATAAATCATACTTTAATTGGCATTTTAAGTGAGGATGTGTTAAGCGCGATGTCACTGTGTGAGGGCAGACGGCACTCTTTAGGCAAAGCCTCGTGCTACTGTTGGTTGGTTGTTGGTACATCTGAGCCGGTAAAGAGGCCTTTATTTAACAATAACTGTCAGTATTTCATGCTTGAAAAGTATGTATCGTGATACCAGTGAGCCAGCTTCTGCCAGGTTCCTTCCTGCAGTGCTCAGGTGACGTTTCTCAATCAGGGCCCATGCTTCTGCTCTTTGGGGCCCCTCACAAGGGTCACTGGGGCCCTTCCTCTGCCTCTCTGCCTCCTTGTCTGAGACAGGGTCTCTCGCTGACCCTGGAGCTCATCTATTCAGTTAGGCTGCATGCCGGTAGAGCTCTGGAGATCTGCCTGAATTTACTCCACACCCCTGCCCTGGGGTTACAGCTCAGTAGCACCATGCCTGGTTTTTTATGTATGTGTTGGGGATCAAATTCAGGTCCATGTTTGTAGGACAATCACAGTGCCAACTGAGCTATCTCTCCAGTATCATGAGTCTTTTTGTTTTGGGGTTTTTTTTTGGGGGGGGGTGTTGTTGTTTAAAATAAAAAACAATCCTTTTATCAGATTTTGTTCCAGGCTGCCTTTGCATAGACTATGAAACAAAGGCCTTGGGACACAGAGTTGCTTACTAGGGGGCAGGAGGTAAATGGTTTCTTGACCAATAGAAGAAGGAAAATGTTTAGTTCTTGGCAATGTTTGGGCAGATTTGCTACTGACCTCTCTAAAAGCCTGGATTTCTCAGCTCAGGCTTCCTTAGCTGTGGCCTGCGTGCACACACACAAAACTGCACACACAAACAAATGCATGCACTCACACACATATCCAAATGTGCACACATGAGTACACACATACACACAAGTGCACACAGATACACACACACACACACACACACACACACACACACCCTGGGCAGCATCTAAATGTGCTGCTTCCCAGTCTTGCCAGGGACCCTGAGAAGAGACATTCATTACACACCCAAGAAGCTCTGGCGGCTCGTGCTGCCTGGGGTGCTCTGATTAGCAAAGGCCTCTTGTATCTGAACCAAGAGTTCTGTGGCTCCCACCAGCGTCTGGAGAGCAATAGCAGAGCATCCTGATCCCCAGCGCACTTTACAGACCAAAGGGTTCATTCCTGAGAGGTGACTCTCCTGCACCAAACAAATGAACATTGTCTCCTACTTAGAAACACTCCGGCCATGATCAGGATGCCCCCATCTATCACATATCAGTCTTCTAGCTAGGCCCTAAAAATTAGCTTGGAGGTGTTAGGATCTGAGATTACAGGACTGAAAAGAAGCAAGTGGAGGTGGGAAGAAAGGTGTGTGAGACACATATTGACTGGATCCTGTGACCCTGAGGTAATGGATCCTGTGACCCTGAGGTAATGAATCCTGTGACCCAAAGGTCATGGATCCTATGACCCTGAGGTCATGGATCCTGTGACCCTGGTTAATGGGTCCTGTGACCCTGAGGTAATGGATCCTGTGACCCTGAGTTAATGGATCCTGTGACCCTCAGGTAATGGATTCTGTGACCCTAAGGTAATAGATCCTGTGACCCTCAGGTAATGGATCCTGTGATTCTGAGGTAATGGATCCTGTGACCCTCAGGTAATGGATCCTGTGATTCTGAGGTAATGGATCCTGTGACCCTCAGGTAATGGATCCTGTGACCCTGGGGTTCTGGTTCATATATAAGCCTGGAATGAAAGGGAGACGCTCTGCTCAGTCTCCCACGCATGGGTTACAAATCCTGCTTCTCAGGGTGCTGTCTCTTCATCAGGCCATTTTTGCAGATTTATGTCCCTCAAGGTCATAAGGTCCTAAGCACAAGAGTGACTCCACTAATGAGTGTCCTCCCACTACAAGACTCTGCCCTAAGTCCCAAGGATCGTCACCAGCAACCTACTCAGCAACAGGTGGGTGTTGCTCCTCACGAACTTTGTCAAGCCACAGAAACAAATCTGACCTTTGAGACGGACCTTAGTCTATAAAGTACTTCAGGACTCCTCTTTGTTATAGATCCCAGATCCCTGACCTGCCCCTAACACCAGTGAAGGAGCCCCAGATCTCTTTAGTCCCAGGCTCTTGTGCTGAACAGAATAAGTAGGTATCACAGAGAAGCCTCTGGGAACTTTTCCTTTCAATCCAAAGCCCATTTGGAAGTGTGGCTCAAATTTTCTCTGCTGAGTTGATGGATCTTCACTGTGAACTTGGCTGGATTTAGAAGCAAGCAGAGGACACATCTTGAGAGTATCTTTGAAAGTGGTTTCAAGATTTTACTGAGGAAGACATGCCCTAAATGGGGGCTAGGATCCTGGGCAGGATACAATGGAGACAGGGAGCTGAGCATGAGCATTTATATCTCTCTGCTCCCTGACTGTGGATGCCATGTGACCCACTGCCTCATGTGCCTAAAGTGATCTCAGCACCACACCTTGCCCTCCAAGCTGGACAGTATCCCCAAACTGAACCAAAGTAAACCTTTCCTTTCTTAAGTTGTAAGCAAGCTTCCTGGCTTGCTTTCCATGCATGTGGGCTTCTGTTTATGTGTTTTCTTTCTGATCTTTGAGACAGGATCTCACTCTCCAGCTCTGGCTTGCCTGGAACTGGCTATGTGGACCAGGCTGGTTTCAAACTCACAGAGAACTGCCTGTTTCTCTAGTGCCAGGATTAGAGGTGTGTGCCAGCATGCTATGGTTTAAGCTGCTTCGGTCAAGTGTTGCCACTGCAATGAGAAGGTAACAACAACATGAGCAAAGAGATTCAACACACAATGGTTGCCAGCCAGAACTGTACCATCCATGTCACAGAGCGCTGAGAGAGAGGAGCCGCACAGCCCAGCACTGACGCCAGCACTTGGTAGAATGTCTCTATCTCCCCAAGCCCACAGTCTTGTCCCATTTTGCAATTGGCCATCTTTTCCTTGCAACAATCTGGAAAAATGACTCAAACTCAACCTTCTGATTGGCTCTGTCCCTTGGTTGTCAAGTACACACTACCAGCACCGCAATGATCTGGTACACACAGTGGACTGACAGGCCAAAACTGTCACTGAGCAGGTCCACTCTGCAGCCGCTGGCCGGATGGATCTTGGCCCTGATGTCACTACCCAGCAACAGATCACTCTGGACTTCACTCCCTTGCCTCGCAAAGGAAGACTAGACTCGTGTACTCAGTAGGCTAAAGGTCTCCACACCCAAAGTTGTTCCAAGTGGCATCAGAATCTTTCTTTAAGATTTATTTATTATGTATACAGTGTTCTGCCTGCATGTATGCCTGTCTGCCAGAATAGGGCACCAGATCTCATTATAGATGGTTGCTGGAAATTCCCATGTGGTTGCTGGGAATTGAACTCAGGACCTCTTAAGGAGCATGCAGTTCTCTTAACCTCTGAGCCATCTCTCTAAACCCAGCATCAGACTCTTAAAGAGCTGAAGAGATAGCTCAAACAGTAAAGGGCTTGCAGCACAAGCATGGGGACCTATGTTCCACCCCCAGAACCCATGCTTTCTTTAAAAAAAATGCAGGCACAGTGGCAGGGCATAGAGCCAAGATGATCCCTGGAATTCCTTGGCCAGACAACCTACCCTACTCGGCAAGCCAGGCCAGTAAGAGACCTTGACTCAAAAGACAAGTTGAAGTCTCTCTCTCTCTCTCTCTCTCTCTCTCTCTCTCTCTCTCTCTCTCACACACACACACACACACACACACACACACACACACACACACACGCACATGCGTGCACACACCCCTGACATACAGTATCACACCCAGCTTAAGCAGATATGCAGAGCCCTCAGATCCCCAGCAAATAACACATAATAACCCTGCCTTGTCATTAAGTTGTCGTGAGCAGAAGCAGAAGGAGCTGTGTTTTAACTGAGATGTAAAGGGTCGTCTTTGAGAGACCTCCACTCCAGGAGAAACCATCAGAGCTGCCTGCAGACTACCTGGAGTTCAAACCAGCTGCGAGACTGTGCCCCCGTCTCCACCGGCAGCAGCGTTTTCCTCCCCGTCCTCCCCTGCATGAAGCAATCTGAGCACTCTGTAATTAAGAAATCCACTAATTACAGCACAGGTCTGAGATGAGCGTGGCTGTGTTCCACTAGGGGCCTGTCAACTCCCCTGGAAGGAGGAACACGTTCAAGTGGGTGGGTCCTGACAGGCAGCTCGGCTGCTTCTCCCGAATGCCTCACCTCAAGGTGCAGAGACAGATTGTTCAGCTCTCAGGTAGAAGCCCTAGATGGTTTCCAGGTATAAAAATTGAAGAGGCTAGACAGCAGACGGTTTATTAGAAAAGGTAGTGTTACATGGATGGAGGTATTCAAATGAATAGTCCACAGCACTTGAGATTATACACGCATGAGCGACCACACAGGGGTATGCGTGTGAGTGTGTGTGTGTGTGTGTGTGTGTGTGTGTGTGTGTGTGTGTGTTTCTGGGGCTTGAACCTTAAGGCGTTCGTGCATGCTAGGCAAACACTCTACAACTGAACTGTAAGTCCAGCCCTCTTTTTCCAAATCTCAGTAAATTGCTCAGGCTAGCCTTGAACTCACTACGTAGTCTAGGAAGGCCTCCGCTGGGTAATGAACCTGTCTTCATCGTTTTTGAAAGCTCCTAGCTTCATATTTAGTGGTGCTTTTGTTTTCAGATGATGTCAACTTGCCAGTCAACGCTAACCATTGTCATACTTCCTTCGCCTGTCCTTCTCGGTCACCTGACTAGCAATTCAGTGTCACTTCAACGTCACTTCTTTTACTCTTTATTGTATTATCTTCTGCTTGCCCCTTGAGAACCAAGGCTCCCTTTCCCCCAGACTGCCACAACGAGGCTCCTTTTATGGAGTATTTTAGACAAACACCTCCGTAGAGATCTGCCTAATTGGGTCGTGTGGTCTTCAGGACTTCACAGATCACGTCTCTATGTTTTCACTAGAACTGTTTTTGTGGGGTTTTAAGAAAGATGCTCTGTCGGCAGAGGGCTATTGGCTGACTATAAATTACCAGATTTTCCCACTGAAAGCCTCTCTGGGCCGATCTACTCACAGCTATGGCGATCGCTGTGAAGGAAGGTTTGCTGTTTCTGTCGAGGAATTAGTGGAGCTGGGGAGGTTATTTACACAAGCTGTCCCATGCTTGACTATTTTTTTCATCTTTTAATTTTTTTTGAAAAATTCCTGACATTACATAACTAAACTGAAATGTATTAATACTCCACTCTTACATTTCCATGGCAAACAAAAATTCATGAGCCAAAAAAAAAAAAAACAAAAAAAGGAAAAGAAGGGAGAAGCTTATAAAACTAAATATGGACATCTCAGCGTAACTGCTGAACAGAGAGAATTAAAACACTTTCAATTAAAAAATTATGAGTGAATGAGAAAGTGTATAGAAACTGAAAATTTATAAACTGGAATCGCTGACTGTTCAGAAACTACACAGATGGATCATGGGTGGTGGTGAACAGCAGAAAGGGATTATGGATGAATCTGCACTGTTCTAGCTGCTCCCCACACCACCTGTCTCCAAGGAAAGCCTGACACTGGTTAGATACTGAGCCAGGCTGATGCTGGCAGCAGACCCAGTGATGGTGACCTGTCTATCAGTAGATCCTTCCACTGGGTTTGCAATTCTGATCTGCGCCCCAGACATCTGATGAATCTCATTGATTTGGGTGCCCTGACACCCAATTATACAGCCAACCAAATCATTTGGAATGATGAGTTCTTGAGAAGTAGTTTGAGCAGATGTATCCAAACCTGCCCAATAGCCTTTCACCTCTGGAGAGCTGGGTGCAATGCCACTGAATCCGGTGTTGCCATGGGTCATGGGAAAATGAGAGTGTCGCATTGCCAACAACTGGTGCAGCTTGGTCAAGTCTGGCTGGGGAATGGCATACTGTCCTTGAATGATATAGGCCTGGCCACCTGCACAGATAACTGGAGAACCAGAGGGCTTGGGCTGGTATGGGATGGCCACGCCCTTTGGGGGGGAGGGGGAATCCACCATGACCATGGAAATCTGTTTGACACACTCAGCGATGGATTGTAAAACGTCAACAGTAGTAATTGCCCGCTCAGTTGAGTTGGGGAGCACATCCCCTGGCACCTGGATCTGAGTTCCTGTTCTCGCTACTATTTCCTTGATCTCGCAACCCCCTTTTCCAATGAGAGAGCCACACTGACTAGGAGGGACCACGAGCCGTAAGGTAACTGGGGGGTCTGCTGGTAGCTGTGCTATTGGTCACAGAGCCACTTATGTCCTCTTCCAGTTTATCATGATCATAGCAAAGGCTTTGAAGATGGCTTTAGTCGGTCCAGCCAAAGTGGTAATTCTCTCAGGACAGTTCCCTTCTGAGAAGTGGATCCGTACACCACTCTTCTCGCGCATCTTCTTAACAGAGTCTCCTTTCTTTCCGATGATACCGCCAACTTCCTTTCCATGCATGAGTAGCCTGATAGTAAGAGTGACATTTAATCCACCTTCAATCGACTGTTTTAAAGAAGGAAAGATGTTTTTACAACAATATAATTAATGAAATCATTAGGAAGGATGTATCTACAGAGTGCTTGAAAGATGTGTTGTGCATTTCTCCTCGATGTCCATGTAGGGAATCTCAGATGCAGAGAACGTAAAGAAAGCAGCTGGGATTTAGAGGGTCTTGGAGCCGAGCTAGCCATTGCCGTTCCAAACTCTGGGCAACCCTGAGCTCAGAGTTCTGAGCTCCATTAGGGTGGGCAGGGTGGGGGGCAGGGGGACAGAGGGGCAGGGGCGGGGAGGATGGGGTGGAGGCAGCCTTTCTATGGCACCTGCTGTAGAACTAGAAAGATGTCAGGCTCCCAGTTTTCCTCATCTCAGAGGGAAACTGGTAATGTTCCTAGCTCCTCCATGGTTGAACAGAGAAGTCAAGAAACCTTAATTTGGTTCCTAGTTGGTATAATTCGTGTGTGTGTGTGTGTGTGTGTGTGTGTGTGTGTGTGTGTGTGTGAGAGAGAGAGAGAGAGAGAGAGAGAGAGGGAGGGAGAGAGAGACAGAGAGAGAGAGAGACCAAGAGAGAGAGACAGAGAGAGAGAGAAAAAAATTTAGTTTTCAACTACAACAGGATTTTTTATTTTATTTCATACTTAAAAAGAAAGGGAAGACATTGGAGAATGAGGGAACACTGAGCTCTCATTTTGAAATTATGCGTGTACCACATCGGAACTCTTTTGGGAATATCCTCTAGGAGTCCCTTCCACCCTCACAGAGCTGCTCAGAGTTCCACAGGTGAGGATGCATGGTGTGTGCTAAAGGTGGTCAGGACAGAGCTCCCATTCACAGCTTCTATGGCAGGGGATTCATCCCTTGGGGGTCCTTACACACAACCCCGAAGGCCACCAGCACACACTTTGAAAGGCAGCCACACAGCACTGAGAGTGTGCTTGCCCACAAACAGACTCGGAGGGGGGGAAGCTCAGTTCATTCAAACAATCAAATGGAGAACAGGCAGAGATGGACAGGAAGGAGCTCTGGAGAAGTCATCCAAGGTGCATTAGGAAATAAAGTCAACTCCAGCACGGGTCAGACGGACACTTGTCAACCTCTGCAATGTGAGTCCCTCGGTACAGATTAGCGACCTTCACGAGACAAAATGTCTAGCAACAAACACGCCATTGTCATACTGTCTGCCAACTAATTAAAAACTAATAAATACTGACCATGAAAAGAAGCATGAATAGTACACATCAAGGGGGAATAAATCAATAACACGGCTGACAGATGTTAGAGGTGAGCAGAGTGACGTCAGAACACTTCTTACATAACCACTGCTGATGCCCAAAAGGACATTGAAAGAACCGAGTAAGAAAGCTAGAAAATATGAGATTAAAAGAAAATACATTAGGGGCTGGCAGGATAGCTCTGTGGGTAAAGCTGTCTGCCACCAAACCAATGACCCGAGTTCAGTCTTAACCAGGAGCCAGTTCTCTTGTACTTTGAAGGTAATATTTCATTTTGTTTATTTTGTTTGCATTTGTTTATGGAAGTGGGCACAGATTGGGACAATATGCAGGAGTCACTTCTCCCTTTCTACCGTGTGGTTCTGAGGGATTGAACTCAGGTCAGCAGGCTTGGCAGCGAGAGCCTCCAACAGATGAGCTATCTCACCACCAGGCTTATTAGGAGCATCCCTGATTTGACGTGAATTCTGCTGCCAAGAATGATGAAGGCCAGGTTTAATGTGTTTTCCCCTTTGCTGTTAGGGCAGGCAATGTTTTGTGCAACACGCACGCATACACACATGTACAACACATTCACCTCACACACATGCATACATATACACATACACAATACACACACATATATATACAAGTGTACACATACACACATATATACATATACAGACACCTACACACACACCTGCACATACATACACATATACACACATACACAGACACACATACATGCACATACAGGCACACATATATACACACACATATATATACATATACACACATGGACACATACACAGACATATACTCACACATACACACATACATATGTATACCCACACACACACACCAAAACTCAGAGTGCGGTAAGTCCCACCCTCATTGAGTCTGCACAGCACTAGCTGACCTCTCTCCATGGGATGGGATCAGACCTCCGAGGAACAGCTGGGTAACTACCTGTACAAAGGACGTAAATGGTTGTGGGTGGCCTGACTTAACCAGTTCAGATCACTTCGTCTGCAGGATAGGCTCACATGGGAGACACATGAGGGTCTCAGCAGCATCTCAACAAATTCACGATCATCAGGGGCAGGGCCTGAAGCTGGGCTGGGAGTGGGGTTCAGTTAGCAGAGCGCTTGCCTGGTGTACAGGAAGCCCTGGGTTGGACGCCCAACATTGCGTAAATGAGGCATCGCTGCACACCTGTCCTTCCTGCGCTCATGAGGCAGAGGCCCAAAGGATCCAGTTATTCTCAGCTGCATAGCAAGTTGGAGGGCAGCCTGAGGCTTTGGAGCCTATATCAATAGAATCAAAAGCAAAATATAATGAAATGTATCGAAGGTGAACAGGAAAGAGCTCTGTTACACAAAATAATCCAGGGCAGCAAGATGTCTGGAATACAGGAGACTTGGCAAAGACTCTCCATAAGATGACTCCCTGACAGGTCCTCTGTACTCAGAGCAATCACTGGGGTCAAGAAAAGCTCTGAGCAGTTCTTGGGAATCCACAGAAGTTTGGAGGACTTTTTATTTTTTTATCCATCTTTTCTATTGATGGCTTTTAACCACAAGCCTGATTATACTTCCCTCATAAAAGAAAGGTCACCTTGGTCCATTGTGGTGCCCTGGATTTCCCTCCCACAGCTTTGCCGCCTTCAGTTTAATCTCTGCAACCCCTGAGCTTGACCCTTCCAACAGCAGGTTATGCGCATAGCTCTCCTGCCTCCCAAACATCTGGCCATTAACCCCACACTGCCATCCCTTAATTCCCACAGGGCAGATGTTGGCAATTAGCGCTTCTCAGGTTCAGACCTCCAAAAGGCCTCCTGCTGCGATCTTTCTGTAAATAGCTTCAGCTAGCTATCAAAACTGATGATATAAGTAAGGACTTGGGGGACAAACACGGCAATCTCTCCAGACTCCCAGTGGGCATATTCAGAGACACCCCTCCCCGGTGAATATTTGAAACTGCCTATAGTAGCCAACCTTACATATAACTAGGGATTCTTTGTCTATGTATATCACAGATAACTATGAAAGAGTTCAATTTATTTTCTAGACACAGGAATCTTAGGCCATCCTCTTTAGGTCACTCTTAAGAGGCCAGATGACACAGTCATAAGAAATCAGGTCACACAGCCTTACAGAAAGTAATAGAAGGAAAATCACAACGAACTAACATCTTAATCGACAAAAACATTTGGGAATCTATTAATCAAAAGTTAAATCATCAGATAGCATCTGAGGCTCTAAGAGAGATTCCCCCATTTTTCTGTAACCATCTCCCTGATGGGTGGGTACCAATGTATTTATGACTTCCTTCATTTTGTTATAAGCTCCCTGAAAATGCTTCCACATCAGAGATGTGGAACCCGGGGTGACCCATGGCCATAGTCATTCAAATTTGGCCCCAGAATAATCCATTTCCCTTTCACTTTGAGATGTAAGCTGTGTTTTGGTTTTTGTTGTTGTTGTTGTTGTTGTTTTGTGTGTGTGTGTGTGTGTGTGTATACATTAATAGACAGAGGTTTGAAACCATTAGAACCAGGAAGAACCACTGTAGGCATGCATTGGGCCCAGAGCTGGGAGGCTGGAGTCTCCTTCTCTCTCTAAAGGTCTCATTGCTGTTCTCTCCCATCAGGACAGTGTGAGCTGACACGGTGCCTACATTATGAGGCGGTGTGCAGCGCGTGGCGCAGGCCCAGGACACAGCGCCAAGCTTCCTCAGAGGGTCACTTGAATGCAAGCACAGCCATAAGGTGGACACTGATCTGATAAGCAGGGTGACTGATAGCTAACGCGCAGGGACCACAGTCCTTGAGGACATAAACAAAGGGGTGACTCCCTCCCAGGCAGGATGGGGCAGGGTGAGCTGAGATTTCGCTATGTCACTCAAGACAGCATGCCACTGAAAACCTAAATGAAACTGTTTACTTTTAGAATTTGCCATGTAACTTTTTTGGACTGCAGTGAACTGTGGGTAGCTGAACCCAGAGGAAAAGTTAAACCGAAGATAAGTTAGGACCACTATGTTCCCGAGAGCAGTGTTTCCTGACTGTGACAGACACAGCCTGGAGTCCAGCCTGATGGCACATCCTTGGGGTAGGATGCATCTTTCTGAAGCAGGTGGGACAGTCTGTTGGGGCAGCTGGCCCAATCCCTGCGTTCAGGGGCGTGGCTGCTCCAGCGGGGTAGCATTGCCCTTTAAATAGGATTGGGGGCCGGAAGGCAGGCCCGTTCTTGGCGCTCGCCCGCGCTCTCCTTCTGCTCCGTTGGACCCTCGGTTCTGTGAGTTCCCTTATCTCCCTTTGTATTAAAATTGAGTAATTATAAAAGGACTATTTTTGGTTATTTCCAATCTTCGCCGCATCAACAGTCCACACACCTACTCACCTCCTCGTCTCTTTCACCTCCTCCATGGGCATGCTCCCTGGGGCTGGCACCTATGTGCTCCAGCACAAGCTCCATCCTTTCAGAGCATAGCAACTGGAGGAGAATTCAAGGAAGACAACCATTGGCTGTACAGAATGAGATTTCATAGGGCGAGAACAGCACATAGGCTGCCCTCCTGATGACGGGGACTCTCTGCAACCTCTTTGTGCCCCAAGTTTCTGGTCAAGAAAATAAGTCATTAAGAATATCAGCAGGCTAGAGAGATGGCTCAGTGCTTAAGAGCACTGGCTCCTTTCCCAGAGAACCAGGGTTCGATTCCCAACATCCACATTGTGGCTCACAACTGCCTGTAATTCCAGTTCTGGGGATTTAAAGCCCTCTTCTGACTTCTGTGAGCACTGCATATACATGGTGCACAGACATCAAATAATGTGAATAAATCTATTAAACTTTTTTTTAATGCCATAAAATAAGGGCTGGTAAGAAGGCTCAGTGGGTAAAGGCATTTGCTGCCAAGCCTGACAACCTGAGTTTGATTATTCCCCAGGATACATACAGTAGAAGGAGAGACCAGGTCACAGTCCTCAAAGTTGTCCTTGGCCTCCATATGCATGCATGCCATGGCACAAAAGCACCTCTCTCTCTCTCTCTCTCTCTCTCTCTCTCTCTCTCTCTCTCTCTCTCTCCTTCCCTACCTTTTCCTCTCCCCCCCTCTCTCTCTATGTAAATAAAAGTAATGAAAAAGAATACAAAATAAACAAAACGATATGCCCTACAGAGAGCTAAAAGAAATAGAAACCCACGGGGCCATGGGCATCATGGGCACGGTGGCCCTTGCCTACTACAGTCTAGCACTCGGGAAGGAGAGGCAAGAGAATCAGGAGTTCAAGAGCAGCCTCTGATACATACTGAGTTTGAGGCTGGCTTGGGCTACATGAGATTGAGCTCAAAAACTTGGTAAAATAAAAGCCTAAAGTCAAGAAAACAGAATCAGGAAGCTTAGCAGCTGGATAGAAGGTTGGCGCATCATTAAAGGGTCCAAAAATGCATGGTTTAAATCCCGTCTAGGAAGACATGTAAAATTCACACTTTTTCTTTTTAACTTTCAAGTGTTTCTCGTAGCTTTTTATGAGACATGGTTTTGGCCTAAATCTGTCATCCCCAGGCAGACATTAGCATTTCCTGGGAAGGGCTGACTAGGAAAAAGAGTAGAAGAGAAAGCAGAATAAGCCAGATGGTGCAGAATTTGTTTTAAAGGTCTGTGTACATCAGAAAGGCTTCCAGAAGGCGCAGACTCAGATGCTCATCTCTGAGGAGTGGCTATAGGGTAGAGGCTCTGGGCAGCTGATTTCAAGTTCACTGAGAAAAATGCATCTTAAACAACAGTACTGTGTTTGCCATTCGCCGGGCAGGGCATCGCTGATGGCCCTTGCTGACATTTGGAGCTGGGTGAATCCCTGCCTTACAGGGTGCTGTTCCTTGTGACAAAAAGATTAATGGCATCTTTAGCTCCTCCCCTTTGAGATGCCAGCAGTACTCACTCACATCAGGCTGCTTAGACAAAACTGTCTCCAAACGTCACCAAATTTTATCTGGTGAGGGAACAGGGAGAGAATCAATTCCACTATCCACTCAGTCCCTCACTGTCCAAAGACTACCTCTTCCCCTCTCTCTCCCTCCTCTCTGCCTAAAAAGGTTGCCATCTTTTTATAAGGAGAAAAAATTATATATATATATATATATATATATATATATTATTGTAATATCTATAATTACTCTGAACTTGTTCATGTCATTGACTGTTTGTGTGCACATTACATAGGAAAACCTGCAGTGCACAATGGTTAGCTGGGAACAGAACTAGAGACCAGCTTCCAAGTGTGAACTCAGTACCAGCCTCCTAGTGGGTGTGACTTATGGCACACCATTTCACCTATCTAAAAAAAAAGATCATTTGCCAGAAGAGTGCCAGAAATGGGCCAGAAAGACGGCTCAGCAGGAAAGGTCACCTGCCAGGCAACTCTGATAGTCTGGGTTCGACCTCTGGAACCCACGGGAATGCACAAGGAAAGAACCTACTCTGCAAGGTTGTCCTCTGACCTCCACACGTGCGCTGTGGCACACGCGCCCCTCCCCTCTGTTGTTGGTTGCTGTTTGGGGGCCCCCAACCAGCTCCCAAATAAATCACATGGAGTCTTATTCTTTCTTATGAATACCAAGCCTTAGCTTGGCTTGTTTCTAGCCAGCTTTTCTTAAATTATCCTGTCTACCCTTTGCCTCTGGGCTTCTACCTTTCTCTATTTCTGTATCTCCTTTCTTTCTTCTTTTTCCATGTCTGGCTTTAAGCCTGAGTGACTAGCCCCTGGAGTCCTCCTTCTCTTGCTCCTAGATCTTTTCCTCCCAGATTTCTCCTCCTATTTATTCTCTTTGTCTGCCAGTTCCACCTATCCTTTCTCCTGCCTCGCTATTGGCTGTTCAGCTCTTTATTAGACCATCAGGTGTTTTAGTCAGGTAAAGTAACACAGCTTCGCACAGTTAAATAAATGCAAAGAAAAGAATGCAACACATCTTTGCATCATTAAAACAAATGTCCCACAGCATAAAAAAAATGTAACACATCTTTAACAAATACTCTCCAGCACCTCTTCCCCAACACACACCACACTTTAAAAAAGACTGAGGCTGGGTGTGGTGGTGCACACCTTTCATCCCAGCATTCTAGAGGCAGAGGCAGGCTAATTTCTGTGAGTTCAAGACCAGCCTGGTGTATACAGTAAGTTCCAGGCCAGCCAGGACTATGTAGTGAGACCCCGTCTTAAATAAACAAAACAGTAGCAGATTATCAAAAGCATTAAACAATCAGAGATCGACAAGCACAGCCTGTAACATGGTCAGCAGCGTAAGCCAGCTGTTCATTCCCAGGGCAGGCAGAAAGGACCCCCAGGTCTGTGGCAAGTTGTACACAATGTGCTTTACACACAATAAACTCTGCAAAGGAGGAGGGACTGCATGTCTGTCACCTGACCCATTCTCATTCCCTAGGATGCTGTAAGCAGCAACAGAGCCGAGTGGTGCTGAGAACAAGAAAATCCTCAGCTCATGAGGGCTCCTGGTACCAAGCACGCAGGACTCTCCCACCCTTCAGCTCTCATGAGTGGTTGCTGGCTGCCAGTCACCAAGATCTTTCCTGTCCAAGACTCTTACCAGAAGGCCGCTCAGGCAAAGGTTTACAGATTCAGAGACCTCACACACTTTGCCACTGGTGCCAGAAAGGTGCCTTCAGGCTCGCCAGGAAGCTGGGATGTTGCTAGCACAAACTGAGGAGGAGGAGGTGGGCGCTCACAGCACTCCACTCGGACTCTCTCCCACTCCGACCATCTGCCTGTTTGTGTTCTTGGCTTCATTGAACACAGTGAAGATGAAGGATGTGAAAGACAAAAATGAAAATCTGACTTCAAGTACACAGATTTGGGATTCTGTCTAGAGCGCTATCTCTCAATCCCCACCTACCTGTGACACTCTCTGGTTCCCAGACTTCCTGACCAGAAGGCAGAGATGGAAGCAAGAAGGGTAAGATAGGAAGAGCCATCGCAGAAGAAGACTTGAGGTGTCTTGGTGTGTTCTGGATTCTCCACAGGCCCTAGGGTCCCCTGTAGTGTTCTTTAGTAGAATGTTGAGCCTCTCGCCCCTCTTCATCCTTAGCTGCAGGTCTGATAGCTGTATGCCCTAAACACATTAGATTCTCTATGAGTGGTCAAGGAAGCCAGGAGGGCATGGATGTAAGTTTTCTCACTCCCTAAATGTTCCTGTAAGGTCTAGAGAACAGTGGTTCTGAGAACAGTGGGAGACCATCTTTGAGATGACTGGCGTGGTGCCAACCCTGATAGTATCTGCAGAATCTGCAAAAGGACTAAGTCTTCCTTCTCCTTTCTGCAAAATGGAAATCACGCGGTCGTTTCTCTACCATTGCCATGGCTAAGTCACTTTAACAAACCTCAGCCACCGTATCATTGCAACGTTTGTATTTCAATACGCCTCTCCAAGGAAAATGGGGACTTAGGTGACCTCAAAGCCATTGTCATCAGCAAGAGTTACTAAATCCTTAATACTATATAATACCGAGCCCATGTCTAAGTTTTTCTCATCTTAAAAAAAGTCCTTAAATTATATTTAAGGTGTATGTATGTGTTATGTGCTTGTGCAAGTGTGTATGCGAGCATATGAGCCTGCATATGTGTGTGCACATGAGTGTGTGTGTATGTGGGTGCACGTGGGCGTGTGTATATGTGTATTATATGTGTGTGCACATGAGAGTGTATGTATGTGTATGTGTGTGCACATGAGTGTGGGTATGTATGTGTGTATATGTGTGTATGTGTGTGCACATGGGTGTGGGTGTGTATGTATGTATGTGTATGTATGTGTGTGTGTGTGTGTGTGTGTATACTGTGTTAGAGGACAGCATGTAATTTACAGTGTAATCTCTTTCCATGTGAGTTCCAGGGTCTCACAAAGCAGAAAGAAAATGGAGGAAAGGAAAACATAGCTTCCATTTTGAAGTCCAGAACTAGAGATGCTGGGCCCCAGAACCTACAATCTCACCTCAGGGGTTCACTGGCTCTCAGTGCCTTTAATATAAGCTGTGGCCAAAAATGCTTGCCTTCCATCTCAGTTCTCAGGTAGAACCTGGGGACCAAAATTCATGACTCCATCCTGTATGCCTGGCACTAAGCCGGTTACTAAGTTAAACTTCCCCAAAAAGTATCCTCTGAGCACCTATGATAGCCTGTACTGTTATGAATTAAACAAAGGACTAATCATTTACAGTCCTTGACTCTGGAACTGGGTAGATGGCTCAGTCAGGAAAGAGTTTGCTACCCAAACATGAGGACCTAAGTTCAAGTCCCCAACACTGATGTAAAAAGGCAAATGTGGTGGCGTGTGCCTATATTCCCAGTGGGGAAGCAGAGATAGGTAGATCTCTGGAATGGCCAGACAACCCAGTCAGTGAGCTCCAGGCTCAGTGAGAAAAAATAAAATGGAGACGGCAATTAGCTGAGGGAGACACTCAAAAATCTGGTCTCTACATACATATATGTATATACACATACACAAGCACACACACACATACACCCAACATGCATACACACCCAAAGCCTTGATTCTACAGAACTTGAATGTTGATGGAAACAATCCATTAGCTGTGTGACAAACAGTGACACAAACCAGGGGACTTTCATCCTGGCTTGGATGAAGCCAGGGAGTGGCCTGGAGGCCATTCCAGGCAGAGCCCAACTATTGCACATTGAAACTCTGCAGTGGAAGCAAAGGTGGGAGGTTGAGGAAAGGGGGAGGGCTCTGGTGGCAGCAGAGAGCGCAAGAGGTGGTGATGGGGAGCTGAAGTCACACAGGGAGGCAGGGTCACGCCATCTGGAGTGGGCTAATAAGCCCCTTCTCACAGAGCCAGGCCATAGTAGTTAGATTCTGTAAGTCCTTTGGTCTTCGTGAAATTACTCACGTCTGCCATCATAGAGGTAAACCTTGGCATAGACAATATGTAAATGAATGGGCGTAGTTATACTGCAGTAAACCCCACTTATGGTACCAGGTGAGATTTGGCTCAGTCTCCTACCCTGTGATCTAAGCCTTATAAGACCGGGTAATTAGCACGAATTTAATTAGAAGCACAGTTAGAAGCCACTGGAGGATTTTAAACTGGAGAACAATACAATTTAATTTACTTTTTAATGATGGCCATGGCTGTTCTTCATGCACAATAGAAAAGCAAGCTCGGATACCAGAAGACAAACAGAACACACGGGATGCTGTGCCGGTTAATTTTGAAGGACCACTTCATGGATCATACAAGAGGTGAGCCGGTTTGAGTCTCTAGAAATATTTAGCTGAGGAGAGAAGGCCCACCCTCCATGGCTTACACTCTCCTGTGGACTGGGATGCCTCCCACCATGAATAAAGGGAATGTGAGTCATGCACCAGCCTTCTTCTGTTTCAGTGTGAGCAGCTGCCCCAAGTCCCTGCCACTGTACTAAACTGGTGCCTTAAAACCCTGAGCCAGGGCCGTGCGGTGGTGGCGCACGCCTTTAATCCCAGCACTGAGGAGGCAGAGGCAGGAGGATCTCTGTGAGTTCAAGGTCAGCCTGCTCTACAAGAGCTAGTTCCTGGACAGGCTTCAAAGTTACAGAGAAACCTGTCTCAAAAAACCAAAAAAAAAAAAAAAAAAAAAAAAAAAGCCAGAATAAGCACTTCCTTCCTCAAGTACCGAGGTTAGGTACCTCCCAGGCAAGAGAAAGTGTAGTTTTGACAAGGTAGCAGGGCACAGCACGGTGAGTAGTTATGGTTATGGTCAAGAACATGACATTGCTTAAGGATCAAATGTGGGGTGTTGGAGAATGGGTGACTTGCTTGTTATTAAAGAGAGAAGTGTCACCTTCTGAGAGGTCATAAAGTAACCACCAGAGTTCACCCAAAGAGAAACGAAGAATGATGTCCCATTTGTGGTTCCAGTGCAGGGGAGGCAGAGACAGGTAGACCCCTAGTGCTCACTGGCCCACCAGCCCAGCCTCCTTGGCAAGCTAGAGCAATGAGAGCAATGTTTAATGTCTCATTAAACAAGGTTGATGAGAAGGAACGTCACCCACACAGACCCACGTGCATCTGAACACACACAAAAACAAACCACTCTATTTAGTGAACTTGAGCCAGCGAACTCTTGGTGGACGCAGCTGTGGCATCTGAGTCTTTTTAGCTCCTCTCTTTCTGAGTGATTCAGAGAGAGAAGCGGACTTTGAAGAGGCTCCCTGCAATAGCCCTGTCTTTGCTGCCCTGTTTCAGCCATCCCCGCCCATTTCCAGGATGGCTTTCATGACACCTTGTACAGTGATGGTAGGAAGCCGTGAACCAGCCCACCCTCTACTGTCCTCCCCCTTTCCCTCTCAGTGGCCCCATCCTATATCCATTTCTAAGCACCACTTGCCTTCTCACACCTCCTTTTCCTTTTTGCTTTTTTTTAAATTCACATTTTAGCTGGAAATGGTTTTTCATTTCCGAACATCTCTTTGGCATTTTAAGCTCAGTGAAGGGTTTTCCTTAAACTTTAATGCATTTCATCAGGATAAAATAAAGCAATTTTGCCAGCTTTTATGAATAATTAGTGACTCAGAAAAGAGCCCCGGAGTGAGTGGGAAATTCACTGTGAGGTGGTGAAGCGATAAAAATACACCGCAGTATACACTTTGATGCTCTTTAAAGAATTCATCATGGACTAATAATACACTGTGTCAAAGGAGCCCATCAGGCTGACGGGAAAATTGTTTTTCAGGAAACAAAGTCAGTACGACATTTGCAGCAGCCCCTCTAGAGGTTTACAGCACAAGAGAAAGAGGAGGCTTAATTCCATTATTTCCCTGCACTTAAAAAGTAACCAAGCTTCAAAGAGAGATTGGTGGGCTGACACACATGCGCACGCACGCACACACACTCCCTCAGAAAGTGGGACATGTTTTCCTTCATTCTTTAGCATAACGAGGAATGAATTGCTTTCTTGCCACGCTTAGCCTCGCCTAGAAAAGTCTGATTTTTGAATAAAGTCAAAGTCACACTAGATGCTAGAGTGGGACACGGTAGAGGGGCCTCTCATGAGCCACTTATGTAATATGCTGTCGTGAGAATTTCTTCCCTAGGTTGGGGTTGGACAGGGGTGGGCATCTAGGCAATGGCTCTCTCCTCCCTTTCTCGGTTCTAGCGACCAAAGTTGTATTTTGTGAAAAAGGTCCCCTGGAGAAACAATGAGCTTATGGGGTTTCCTTTACAGAGCATGGGTGAGGGGTTACAGGCAGGAGCATGGGTGACCCCAAAGCAGTCACACTGGAAAGCCAACACCTATCATGAATGATGACTTCACCATGACTGTGTGTAGATGGGTCCCCTTATTCTAGTCCTTCCCAGTCTACATACGCTAGCCCCTCCCAAGACCTAAATGCAATCTAAATTAGGGCAGAACTGGGAGGAATGGCTGTATACTTGTGTGAGGGTTCAACGACCTTCCTCATCCTCTTCTCCTTCTGCGATGGAATGTGATGGTCCACAGGCCCAGTTGTAATATTGTTCAAGTTGACAGAACAGTGAGAATGAGGACACAGCAGTTCGGTTCTGAGGCGAATGCATCCTAGACAAATCCCTAGATCCTAGGGCTGCATCCCTAGACAAATCCCTAAAGAATTCCATCCACACATTATAGCATCTCAATTATAGCAAGGGTTGCTGTTGACAGTCAACGCAAAGACGGAAGATGATCATCTGAAATAACAACAGCAGCCAGGCTTCGAGCGATGAGCTGGCTGGGACACGACACACTTGGTATCTCATTAGCTCCCATTTCTTATTTTTGGAGTTCACTGGTCCACCAATCTAGCTGGGTACCGAGTGCTGGCACATGCCTTTAATCCCAGCACTTGGGAGGCAGAGGCGGGAGGATCTCTCTGAGTTTGAGGAAAGCCTGGTCTATAGAGTGAGTTCCAAGACAGGCTCCAAAGCTACAGAAAAATCCTGTCTCAGAAGAGAGAGGGAGAGAGAGAGAGAGAGAGAGAGAGAGAGAGACACCAAAGGGTGGGGGGTCTTGGAAGTTGAGTAAGAAGCTTGTCTACCACTGGTATGGAATTAAAGTTGATTCTGTTTCACTCCTGACTCACAGAGTCAGCCACTGTGGACCTCAGTTCTCCTTTCTCTAAACTTTGAACTCTATAAAATCTCCAAGGTCCCCGTCAGTCCAACTTTAATTCAAGGAGACTCCAAACATTACAAACAGCACACCTGAGAGTCACTCCAGATCCCAAAAGAGCTCTACCCTCTCTCTCCCTTCCACACAGTGTGGTGAGTGTCACCTCCTCCCGTAGCCATCAGTGCTAAGGAAAGCACTAGAATGCCCCGCCAACTCACCTGCTGGGCCATGAGATCAAAAGGTACTGCTGTGCTTATGTGCCAGTTTGCAGCCTTTGGAAAGAGGGGACCATGAGCCTCCAAAATTTAATTGAAATAGGAGGATAGTTTTAGCAGTTTTCCGGAAACTGTCAATTAAAAAAAAAAAAAAGCAAACAAAAGAAGCAGCTGTGCATCCTGAGGTTAACAGCGTCCCTGCCTTATGGACTGACTGGCAGACTATCTCTGGTGGCGGTGAAATCTGTTTAGATGTTCTCCTGACCATCTTTTCAAAAATTCTATACGCTCCATTTTTTGAAGTGCTTTCCCTTTGAATGGTCTTTGTAATCTCTTTGAACTCCTCACAGCGTTGCATCTAAACAAGGCGAAGGAAAAGCCAGAGTTACCCGTTCCTTGGATGTTATTTTTCTTAAATCCTTGAAATGCTTATTTGTTTAAAGGGGACCTCCTTTAGGCAGAAGATAGGAAACATTACTGAATAATGTTGTTTGATTAAAAATCTGAGATAGGCAAGATTTGATTTTATTCCGCAGTTAATTGAAAGGGTTGTTGTCAGCGTGCATGGATCCCTGCTGCTGCTGCTGCTGTCTCCTTTCGAGCTGCTGTGTGGTGCTGGTTTGTGCACTAGAGTTTGCTGACGTTTGTCATCAAGGCCTTGCTTTCTGCTTCTGTCAGTGTCTTGTCGCTGAATGATTTGATAATGTTTGAAAACTGAGAGGCCTCACGTGGACAGTGTGAGGGTTAGTGTCAGTCTTAGAGTCCGGAATCACCTGGGAGATGGGCCTCTGGGCACACCTGTCAGGGGTTATCTTGATGCGTGGATAGAGGTGGAAGACCTGTCCACAGTGGGTGGCGCCATTCCTAGGCTAGGATCACAGACTATGTAATACAGAAAGGGAGCTGAGTAGCCACAAATGCTAGTTACCACTGAAGAGCTATTTAAATCTGACACACAAATACCATCTAAGCATGGTGAGGGTTCCCTTCCTTCCATGCTTTTCAAAGAATTCCTGTAATAGTTCAGACTATAAGCAAATAGATATTTACTTTCAAGAAAGCATGTGGTCTATGTTACTTTCTCTGACTATTTAGATCAGCACCAACAAACTATTTAACCTGAGAGTAGACCTGTGTCTTATGTAGCAAGCCTGAAGGCATGGCTCATTATTTATACAAGGGCTATAGGGATCCTACCATTTTGTAGTATTTCATTAATTCGTTGTTTCTAACTCCATTCTGTATTAGATCAAATCACACAAAACATCCAAGCATAGTCATGAGTCCAGCATCATCTTCATCGTGGGGAACTGTGTACAAAAACCAACTTTTCCACGGGATGCAGCTCTGAAAAGAACTTTGGTTCACAGGGCAATGGTGTTTGCTCTGCCTGGTATAACAGACCTTAAAACTACTTCACTGAAACTTGGGGTGCAACACCAGTCTTTTAGTAACAGGCTCATTTTAGGGGTTCCTGGTGCTCAGTTCAAGTGTTAGAATGGCCCTTGGCTTTTTTTGTTTTGTTTTGCTAGCCTGAGACTCCCAATCCAGGAGGGAGTGCCTACCTTCTGGGGATGTGGATCATAGGGGTGAGTGTCACCACATCCAGCAACATTGTGGGTTTTAGCCTAAATGCAGCTGGATGAGAGCTGAAGCAGAAGGTATAAGACGTGATTAGCAGTAGATGTCATGGTGCACACGTATGCAATCCCAGCTTTCAGAAGGCTGAGACACAGAGATACAAAGTTTGAGTCCAGCCTGTGTTGTGGAATATTCCTTTACAACGAGAGAAGGTGTGTCACTGTGATTGGTTTAATAAAAAGCTAAATGGCCAATAAGCTAGGCAGGAGGTATAGGCAGGACTTCTGGACAGAGAGAACTCTGGGAAGAAGAAGCACACAGTCGCCAGCCAGATGCAGAATAACCAGGATGGGTAGCATGCTGGAGATGAAGTAACGAGCACGTGGGAGAACACAGATTAAAAATATGCGTTAAGTCCTAAGAGCTAGTTAGAAACAAGCCTAAGCTAAGGCTGAGCTTTCATAATTAATAAGAAGTCTCAATGTCACTTTTTGTTATCTGGTGGCCCAAGAAGAAAAATTTATCTACAGGCCTGAGCTTCCTAGTGAGATCCAAATCAGCTTGGGTTATGTAATGAGAATCAGAGAAAACATAACCAAACCACCATTCTACGAACCATACTCTGTCTCCTCCTAGGTGGTCTTACAATTTTTCATTAAGTCAAAAATATTTCAATACCTTTAAACCCAAAATGCCATTTCATACCACTGCATAAACCCTTTATTTATAGCAAGTTTTTAAAGGGACTAGAAAAATCAAATCCCTTTGTACCAAAGAGTTCTACCTTCCATCAGATTTCTCAATCAGACCCCCCCCACACACACACACACAGAACCCCACTTCTCACCTAGCACCTAACAGTCCGTCTGCATCAGGGCAGGCCCCACCTCTCTACTCCATTTCCTGAGGTAGACCACGCCCTCCCCCCCCCCCCGCTGTTATTATTCAATGTGTTTATTATGGGATGTTTGTGTGTTAGCGCTCTTTTTCAGATGAGGACACTCTGACCCTGAGTTGAGACGTCATCTATACAGGTAGAACATCTAAGGCCAGAGTCCCTCACGGCCCCAGGAAAGTATTTTTCTTTAAAATCGGGGTAAAACAAAGTTAATATAACAATCTCTGTTATGTTTCCCTTTATGCCAAGGCATAAGATGTGCTCCTCCTCCTCCTCCTCCTCCACTCCTTCTCCTTCCTTCTTCCTTCCTCCTCCTCCTTCCTCCATCTTCTCTTCTTCTCATCCTCTTCCTCCTTCCTCTTTTTCTTCTTTCTCTTCTTTAGGGGGAAAGGGCTCAGGCAGGTAAATCTCCTTGGCATTCAGAAAAATCCTAATGGAAGCAATGTGTTCAGGGCTCCTACTATAAACAAGAATCCTTGGAAAGAAGCTGTGTCAGCCACAGCTGACTGATTACAGCCCCAGTGCTGTGGAGAGATATTGGAATGTTGCAAGTTCAGGAGATAATTCTAGCTTCTCTTGAGCTATTCTTAGCCCCTAAATAGCCATGCCTTTCCCACCTCTGTGTCTGCTCTAACACCTGTGACTAACACATTAAAAGCCTTAGGAACGTATTAACTTAACCAAAAACCCTGCTTTCCACCACCGGTCTATGGGCTAAGAACGCTACCGGGCAGCATCTGAGGTCCATAGCTGAGGTTTGTTCATGTGACTGTACCCGTCTCTCTGATGTTTCTACCAATGTTTTGATTCGTGCCTTTCTTTGTTCTGTTCCTATAAAAACTCCACTGAACTCCTTCCATGTTGGAACATGGAATTTGGGGTAACCAAATGTGTGTTCCTTGGCTGTGGTCACTCACACTTGACTCCAGAATAAACAGTCTCATCACTTTGGGGGTAAGAGTTGTACTTTTGTGTCAGCACTATGACAGTCATGTAGAGTTGTTCCATACAGTATTATTTGTGGTGGAACCTGTACAAATGTGGCATCCCCTAGCTGCATGGCTTTGAGCGGCCCCCAAAGAGCCCTGGGCTTTCACAGGGCTAATCACAGTAAACGGTATCTATGGAGTCCTTACTCCACCCCAGGACTGGTGAGGATTGTATAACATCCTTCATCCTGGATGGGAGGGCAAGCCAGAAGGACACAGGAAAGTCACCCAGAGCCTCACCAGGCCCAGCTCTGCACCTGCCCACAGTGTAGCCTTCAGCAGTGGCTTCTCCACTCAGGGTCAGAGTGTCCTCATCTGAAAAAGAGCGCTAACACACAAACACCCCACAATAAACACATTGCATAACAACAGCGGTGGGCCCGTGCTCTACCTCAGGAGCTAGAGCATAATGATTAGTGAAGATTCCTGTTGTCTCTCCAGCTATGCCTGCCTTTCCTTCGGTCAGCTTTCCTGTCTTTTCTAGTACTTAACTCTTAAGAGAAAGCCTGTCTCAGTTAGGGTTTCTGTTTCTGCGATGAAACACCATGTCCAAAGAGCAAGCTGGGGAGGAAGGGAATATTTGGCTTACACCTCCACATCATAGTTCATCACGGAAGGAAGTCAGGACAGAACTCAAACCAGGGGAGGAACCTGGAGGCAGAAGCTGATGCAGACCATGGAGGGGGCCTCTCACTGGCCTGCTCATGGCCTGCTCAGTCTGCTTTCTTTTTTTTTTTTTTTTTTTTTTTTTTTTGGTTTTTCGAGACAGGGTTTCTCTGCAGCTTTTTTAGAGCCTGTCCTGGAGCTAGCTCTTATAGACCAGGCTGGCCTCGAACTCACAGAGATCCACCTGCCTCTGCCTCCCGAGTGCTGGGATTAAAGGCGTGCGCCACCACCGCCCGGCTCAGTCTGCTTTCTTACAGAGCCCAGTGTAGCAGGCTTTCTTTTAGGCCATTAACCAGCTCCCAAATCATGACACAGACCATTAGTTTTGAATGATTAGCCTTAGCTTAGCTCTTTTCTTGCTAGCTCTTATAACTTAACCTGTTTCTCTTCTTCTATGTTTTACCTTGAGCCTTTTAACCTTTTTTCTTTCTGTATATCTTACTTTCCTGCTGTCTCTGTCGTTCTGTCTGGTGGCTGCCTGGCTTCTGGCCCTGGGTATCTCTCTCTGACTCTGTCTCTGTCTCTGTCTCTATCTCTGTGTCTCTGTCTCTCTCCTTTTTCTCTTCCTCTCTCTCTCTCTCTCTCTCTCTCTCTCTCTCTCTCTCTCTCACACACACACACACACACACACACACACACACACACATACACACTAAGTACATTTTAAAAAAAGAAACTAATTCCCCAGGAGTCTCATGCTGGGGAAGGGAAAGGCTAAGGACCTGGTTCCAGCCCAAGGGCAGTCTTGTCTTTCTGCTGCCTCCTCAAGGAGAAATTTCACATTTTCTGACAAACTTGTTCTACCACACCGCAGGGAAGACTGGAGTGAAAACAGAATAGATGGATCCATGAAGGCCGCGGGGCCAGGACTCTCGGTTCTGTGTGCCTCTTACCATCTACCTGACGACATTCCCCGTGTCAGAACTCAGAAGACATCAGTTTCTCTTCTCCTTCCCCCGCTTTTGAGTATTTCTTGCCTGTTGTCTTCCATGAGCCTTGCATCTTAGGGCCGCAAGGATCCAGTCTTTTGTAACTGTCCTGGCAGAAGCAAAGACATTCTAAGGAGGCTCTCTGCCCCTCATTTTGGCTAATACAGTTGGGGCAAATGTCCCCCAAGAACTGGCATTTTCCCCGGAGTAGCAAGCCAAGAGAAGAAAGGGGGCTGTGGTCCGGAGCCACCAGAGTGCTCGCTTCCTGGGTGGTTTCACAGAGCTCTGACAGCCTGCCTGACCCCTTGCAGGACAGACTGGAGCTGAGGCAGAGATAGTCAGCTGGGGGAGGAGGGCAGAAACACGCTTTGACCAGAACCGCTTACCTACCCATGTTCCTTGCTGTGTATTTAAAGCTAAGTCTCATGTCAGCACTCTCAAAGGCAGACCTGGGTTGGGTGAGGTCACTGTACCTGTTTATTTGCCTCTCTTCCCATTGCAGCCACTGAAGAAATCTCCCTTCCACTCTGTTTCTCACTATCACATTGGCCTATTAAGGACAAGTGGCCAAGCCCAGCTTGTCAGGGCTACGGGGGCCAGGATCCGACCCTGGAGACACAGGTCACTGACACACTGATCCTTTTAAGGCTTTGCCTTCTGCCCAGCACCAGCGCTTGGCTGCAGCTTGCCGTCTTCCCTCCACGCTAATTTCCTTCTAAGAATATTTTCACATCACCCACAGTTTAATCTTTAATGATCTGTTCCCTCCCAGAAGCCAGGATGCCTCCAGCCACCCTCCACCCCAAAGTCCTTGGGTCCAATAACAAGATGCTCCTGTAGGTTACCTGGTCCACGGACAGGGCTGTGCTACAGACTGTCGGGTGGGGCTCTGGTGCCCCTGCTGACCCCCAAGGATAAAATTATCTGAATCAGGCCAGTTTTCTGTTTCAGAATCACCCCAGGCTTATGTTTTAGCTCGTTTGTGTGGCTAACCCGACTGCCTGGGGCAGGTAATTTTTAAAGAACAGTCTGCCTTCTTACAACCCTGACGTTGGGCAGCTCCAGGGCACACAGCCAGCATCTAGCAGGGTCTCTGGCTGTGCCCTACCAAGGAAGGTAGAAGGGTAATCAAGAGGGACGAGATTCACTCTACAGTAAATGGTTATGGTAGCACTGATCTGTTTCTGGGGCACAACCCTCATGCCCAAACCTCCTTCTTGAAATGGGTTTTGTTTTTTACATTTTATTTTCAATGATGTATATGTTTCTGTGTGTGGGTACAGGTGCCCCCGGAGGTCAGAGAGGATGTCAGTTTGCCTGGGGTTCAAGTTCGAGGTGGATGTGAGCTATCCAGCATGGGTGCTGAGTCCTCTGCAAGAGCAGCACTGGCTCTTGGCATCTAACCACTGAGCTAGCTTCCCAAACCCTGGTTTGGGCTTTGAGACCACCTCACTACATTGACAAGGCTAATTTGTTACCCATCTCCTGACTGGATTACCTCCCAGCCTCATTTCTCTAACAGCACGTTAACCAAATGCCTGAAGAAGAAAAATCCTTGAGTCATTTGCTAGAATCTTCTTGCAGCAATTTAAGCTTGACTTGGATGCCAGGCCTGGTGGTGCATACCTTTAATTCAAGGATTTAGGAGGCAGAAGCATGTGGATCACTATAGTGATATCTTCTAACGTTTATTACAATATAAAACTCAGGGACAACATGTTAAAAAAAGAACCTGAGGCAGCCACAACCACAACACACCATCTTCATCTCCTCCCAGCAGAGAAGGGGCCCTAGCCACCTTTGGGCCTGCTTCCCCTCTAGGGGCGTGGGAGTGGGGCACCAGCTCTTACTTGAGTCTGGGAAAACTTTAGAATCCATCCTGACCAGCTGAATGTAAATCCTGCCTTTTGAACCAAAACTGACTCTAATTGAACAAAGGAAACACAGCATAGATAAGATTCCTATAACAGATCTCCAGGGCCAGCCTAATCTATATAACGAATTCCAGGGCAGCCAGAGGAATATATTAAAGAACTCATCTCAAAATAAATAAATAAATAAATAAGTCTACCTTGATGCTAAAGAGGTATGTTAAGGGGTTAGGACTGCTTGCTGCTTTCAGAGAACCCGGGTTTGGCTTCCAGCATCTTTGATCCCTCATCAAGTAGCTCCCAACTGCCTGTAACTCCAGCTCGAAAGGATATGACGCCCTCTTCTGGCTTCAACAGGCACCTACACTATGTCAGCAGGGAAGCCCGGAGTGGGGCACACAGAAATTAAAAATAATTCTTAAAACAAGTGTCTTTGTTGAGAATTTAGAAATTATATATCCATCCATCTTTAAGCTTATTTACAACATTTACCAAAATTATCACATTGCAATGCTGACCCTTGGAGTTTAAACAATCTTCTAAAATTCTATTAATCCTGAAGTAGCCCCAACTTATCCTGAGTTCTTACATGATGACACTTCCCTGGGTATTCTGGCACAGGAGTGCCATCTGCTGGAAAGGTAGTGCACAGGCCCTCCAACTCCAGGACACACTGGTGGTTTGAAGAACTATCCCCCCAGGTGCAGGTGTTTGAGGGGTGATGAGGAGCTGTGGCCTGGCTGGAGGAAGTACCTCACTGTGGTGGGAGAAGGCATGGAGAATGTACGTAGCCTCTCCCGCTTCCAGTTCAGTCTCTGCTTCCTGCTGCCATGCCTCCCCTGTCTACAGTCTCTAAACTGATCCTTTTGTAAGTTGCCTTGGCCATGCTATTTTCTAACAGGAACAGACAAGTTACTAAGACATGTCTCTTAAGGAGGGATTGGGAGTATTTGCACCTAAAAAATAAGTCTTGCTTTTAAACACAGTGGCCTGATTTCTACGTCTTTATGAATATGAATATTTGATCACAGAGCACTACAAATCTAAAACTATCTCTAATTAAAAGCATGAACGTTTTGGGAGCAGCAGATGGCTCAGCAGGTAAAGGTGCGTGCAGCCAAGTCTGACAACCTGAGTTCAATCCCAAACCTATGAGGTGGACCGGGATAATCTCCGAAAGTAGTCTCTGACCTCCGCACAACCCCCCAACCCCAACCCACACACAAATGCCTTTTTAAAAAATTCTTTCTAAAGACCTCAATTTCTTATTTTTGTTGTTGTTTCTTTGGTCCCATGTCCGCCCTTCCATCCATTCATCGCCCCCTCCGCCCCCCGCCCCAAGACAGTGCTTCTCTGTAGCTTTGGGGCCTGTCCTAGAACTTGTTCTTGTAGACCAGGCTGGCCTCGAACTCACAGAGATCTATCTGCCTCTGCCTTCCGAGAGCTAGGATTAAAGGCATGTGCCACCACCCTGCTTAGACCCCAATTTCTAAAACGTCTGCTTTTCCATTTGTAAGAAGATTGACATGAATCATCAGTCCAGCTATTACCAATATCCAAAACACAAAGATACGTGTGTTACAAAAGCCTTTAAGAGGCAGGCAGGTGGGTCTCTGAGTTCAAGGCCAGTGAGTTTCAGCCTAACCAGGACTACAAAGTGAGATCCTATCTCAAAAGATGTAAACTTCTCCTGGAGGCAGGAGAGCTAACTCTGCTCTTAGAGAAGACCTGGGTTTAGTTCCCAGCACCCACATACTGAGGCTCACGACTGCCGATGCCTTCAGATCCAAGGGGTCTCTTACCCTCTAACCCCATGGGGACTGCACACACAGTGCACACACACATGAATAAAAATAATCTTTTTAAAAATGATCCTTCTTCTCCTTGCCTGAAATATCTGAAGCTACTTCATTACATTTTATGGGGGGTGCGTGTGGAGGACAATTTGGGGGAGCTGCTTCTCTCCTTCCACCATGTGGGTCCCAGGGATCAAACTCTGCCCTCAGACTTGTTGGGGAGCGCTCTTACCCAATGATCGGTCCTAAGGTTTCTTTTCTTTCTTTTTTTGGTTTCTCGGTGCAGACTTGGCTGTCCTGAATCTCTCTATAGACCTTGAACTAACAGAGATCCTCCTGCCTCACAACTCTGCTGCCACACCCACTCTAAGCTTTTCTTTAGTTGCTTTGTAAGTTGAAAACCTAGCTGGGCAGGATCTTGCCCTGAGGTCACCAATCCCTTTAGCCCAGCTTCCTAAGGTTCCTTAAGATTGAAAATTGCAAGAATTTTAAAATGATAATGTAGAAACAAAGAGTGTTTAACTGCTTTTAATAACATGACATAAAGCCCCTAAAATTGATATAATCATTATGCAAAATACATACATGAATACTGTCTTCTTTTAAAAATATAAAATAAATAAGCAAGACATGTGAAAATAGGCAAGTTTCCATTAATTAAATGAAAAATTTAAAAAAAGAAAGTTTTCTTCTGTTTCATTTAAAGAAGGGAAATTATCATTTAAGACAATATTCAAGTTTATTAAACAAGGTAAAAAAAAGTATTATAAAATGTTTAGCTTTCATCCGCCTCAAGGTTTATGTTGCTGCCAAATTTTGCATATAACTGCACTTTCAAGTCAGCTAATACCCGCTGGATGGACGCCACTCTGGACTCTAAGGCGTCGATCTCTTCTTGCAAAGTTCTCTGGAAAAGAAACAGTTAATTGGCTTCAGGTGGAAGACTTATAAGCACATGGGTGGAGTTGTATTTGACAGGAATTTTAGGAAAAGAGCTCTAAACTGGTCAGGAGCAAACTGACAGCAGTAACTGGATCCAAGACCAAAAAGTCTGAAGGAGCAAACATTTAACTCAGGCAGGTACTAGCTCATCGTGGTGTCATGGCTGCATCCCAGTCTCTGCTGAGACTTGAATTCGGGGCTCCTGGAGAAGCAGCCAGTGCTCCTAACCACCGTCAACTCTCCAGCCCCTTCTCAAGGCTTATCAGACACAGATTCCATCTCTGGAAGACTCAGAAATCTGAAGAGATTTAAGTAACAGTCGAGCTAATGAAGCAACAGTGTCGGGGGCGACTGTCACCCACTTCTCACCAAGGGTTGGAAGCCCTCTCACTAGGCACTGCTAAAGCAGCAGCTTCAACCCCAGAACCACAGAACCACACTTCTCCCTATTTCCTCAAAACAAGCTTCTCAATGTGAGCCAAGACTTATGCATTGGGGGGTGTCAAGATCATGACGGGGGAACACACACAGAGACAGCTGACCCAAGCTCCTGGGAGCCTGCATGGGACCGAACTAGGCCTCTCTGCATGTAGCTGACAGTTGCGTGACTTGGTCTGTTTGTGGGACCCCAGGCAGTGGAACCAGGATCTATTCCTGATGTATGAGCTGGCTTTTTGGAGCCCATTCCCTATGGTGAGATACCTTACTCAGCCTTGATGGGGGGGAGGGGGGTTCCTGCCTCACTAATGTGCCAAGCTTTGCTGACTCCCATGGGAGGCCTTACCCTTTCTGAGGCATGAGGGAGTGGGGGGTGGGGAGGGGCTGGGGGAAGTGAGGGGGAGGGAGGGGAACTGCCGCTGGTATGTAAAACGAACTAAAAAGACTTATGCATAAGATCCCTCAGTGGAACATTACTACAGTAAAATATCGGAAACAAATTAACGCTAAGGGCACAGTGAGCAAACCAATGCCCATCAACACAATATTAAGATGGCGTCAGACAGTCATAAGCCAGTGGGGTGCTGGAGGCCTGCATGGTTCCCACTCGGTGTGCTGTGCTATATAGACGAGCATCCAACAGAGAAAATGCTCCGGCACCATATTAACTGACCCAGAGAGCAGTTACAGAGGGGGAGGGGAGAAGACGGGGAGGGGACGCTAGCAGAGCAGGCTCACCACCGACAGTGCCATCAGATGGGGCAGCTCCCAGGGGTTCATTTCAACTGTGTAACATGCTACTGCATCCTCCATGTTCTCAGCTGGAACCAAAGTCTGGGGGCCGGACAACCACAGCCGTGCACCATTTTCTAAGTCCTGAAAATTCTCTGGGCCTCTGCTCCTCACTCTAAACTGTGCCATTTGGATTAAATAAAACCACACCTGCGAGTGCTCAGAGCCTGAGCCGCTGCACCAAACACTTAAGTGCTAGCAGGCACCACCACTCCCTCCTCCTGCAATCACGTGTTCTTTATGCCAGGCTTCCCAATCTGAGAATTAGATTCCGTCACCTGGGGCAAGACCCCAGCATACCTTCGCTTCTTCTAACATTTCTTGGGTTTCTTCTTGAGAGTGGCTAATAAAAACGTCTCCAATCTGGTACGGAATCATCAGGCTGTCGTCATCGGCCAGCATGATGTCGTCGCAGGCATCTTCTAAATTCTGAAGGTGTTTCTGTCAGGCAAGAGAACAGCCATGGAAACACGGTCAAGATTTCCTGACGGAACCAAGAGTAGACTAATGCAGGGGCACAAGCTCTCTGAGGAACCAGCACCCTAGCTACTTCAGACAAGGAGATGCGTCCATGGACTCGCTCAGGAGCCAGCACAGCATCTTCTGGGTAGCTCTAGAATAAACCATGGCTCTTATTTCTCTGTGGTGGTTAGTAGGGTCCATGGCCACTCACTTTTATCTAACAATTCCCCACACTGCAAATCCTGTCATCCCTCAGAAATAGACCAAAACACCAGACGACAGATACACCTCTCAGTCTCGCTTGCCCAACAGGGTGTAGCACGCAATGATGAAAACCAATGTGTGCACTGGGACTGGAGCCTCTCAGAGAACTACATGGAAAGCCAAGCACAGGACATGCAGCAGCAGCTCAGGTCCCTGCATCTGACTGTAGGGCTCCAGGATCAGTAAACACAAGAGCAGTTTACCCCCAGGCAAGTCCTCAGGCATGGGTACAGAACTGCACTGAGGATACAGCGCGCAAGACTCAAAAGTCTCGCTCACTGTAACCCCCACCCTCCCTTAGGAGCACAAATGACCTCTCGAGCTGGGCTTGTACACCTATAACCACAAGTCAGGAGGCTGAGGCATGACTATGAGTTTGAGGCTAGCCTCAGCTATATGGTAAACTGTAGAACAGTTTGACAAAGCAGAACTCTACCTCAAAACAAACAAAAACAGACTTTGTATTTAACTGATCAGATAGACAGTGTCACCAGGGACAAGGAGCCACGAGGAGGCAAACACTTGCTAACCACAGCTCAGGGTTAAGGCTGCAGGATGGCCTTCTAACACAGGTGTGTGCGTCGGTACCTTCTTCACTTCTATTTCCTCCTTTAGCTCTGTGATCCGACTCGTATTTCGAGCAAATTTGTTTATTTTTTGTTGATCTTCAAAAGTAACATTGACATCTTCTGCAGCCTGAAAAAGATATTTAGTTTTCTGTAGAATTTCAATCAGGAAGTTATAGGTCGGCCACTTACGCTGTGCTGCAGTGAGCCAGTACACCACCCGTGCTAAGAAAGCGGAGGGCTCAAGGCCATGAGACACGGCAGTGTGTCACATGAGCTGTTCTCCACTCTACCATCTTCTCCATTATTCTAAAGAACCAATGTGAACAAATATTTGAAATATAAAAAAGCAAAGTCGTGATGATGATGATGGTGATGGTGATGATGATGGTGATGGTGGTGGTGGTGATGATGGTGGTGATGGTGATGGTGGTGGTGGTGGTGGTGGTGATGATGATGATGGTGATGGTGGTGGTGGTGATGGTGGTGGTGATAATGATGATAAAAAGAAAAGACAACTTGCCCAAAGGCAGAATTTCCCAAGCTGGGTCATTGTTTCACCAAGACATCCCCAGGAAGCAAAATGTTCCACAGTCAAACCCCCTTAGTGAACCTCGCAGGTTGTCTCTGAGGTACAAATCATATGAGCGCGCTTCTCCAGCTCTCAGCCTGACACACTGCTAGAGAGTCACCATGCATCTCAGCGGTTCTAGTTCATACAGTTAAAATCTGCATTTATTTTAATGTAGTGAGCCCACTACAAGGTGACAAAATTGAACGTTTCATATCTAACACTTGATGTGACAGAGCTGGAGACAAAGCTAAGTGTATAGACGACAAATTATGTATGAAATAACCAGAGCAGCTAACGCTGCCTGAGCTCCTCCGGAGGCTGAGAACCCTGCTAACCCCCACCCGGAAGGGTTTCACCAATGTCACCACGTCATAGATGACCAGCGACCCCAGAGTGCAGATAACTGTGCCAACCACAAGGCCAGTAAATGAATAGACTTTGATTTAAATGCAGGCGATCTGTCCTGAGTCAAGTGTACATATGCATGCCCATACACGTTCAGGTATGAGAATTCCTGTTCAGTTAGAATCCTATTCTTAGATTGCTTCAGAATCTTAGAGGGGTTCCAGTGTATTCAAAAAGGAAACTAAATACCAACCTTTCCTTACAGAGTATTTATTAAAATAAGGACAGGAGTACTCGACAATAGCTTAAAAGGGAGTGTGTGTGTAAAGAAGGGTCCTGCTAGTTGGGCATGATGCCCGTCTCAGCATGAGCGACTGAGGCAGGAGGATTACAAGTTTGAAGCTAGCTTTAGATACATAGAGAAACCGTGTCTCAGAAAGCTCAGAGTACTAGAGATAGAGATGCCATGGGTAGGAACGCCTGCTGCTCTTCCAAAGGACCTGCGCTGCTCTCGGTTCTCAGCACCCACACAGGCAGCTCACAACTGTTGTAACGCCAGCCCCAGGGCACCCGAAGCCCTCGTGTGCCCACATGCACACACATACAAACAAAAATAAAACTTTCTCAATGAAGCTACACTTATATATATTCACACTTATAAATAATATCTCAGATTGGAACGAATCAATTCAGGGACAGCAATAACGGCTGGTTCTTCTGTCAGCAGCGACACTAACTCTCAACAACCACACTGCACCAGCTCACCGTCTCCGGTAAGCTATGGCACGAGGTGCATGCACACAGACTTCTCCAGGAGATGAAAGGCAGCATAACTCAGTGGTCTGGACAGCAACAGGTCATCAGGCTCTCAACCTAGGAAGCAGCTCTGCATCAGACCCAAATTGCATGCCGGAAGAGCCCTTCCTACCATGGTGTGCACGGCATGAAGGTTCAACACTGTAGCTTCTATCAACACAAGGAGAAGCACTAGACACTGAGCAACCCCGAGGCGGACAGACCGCCATCCTGGTTGCTTTGCCTATGAGAACTACCAATCCTCTAGACAGAGAACCCTGAAGACTTCCTGCTTACCTTGGGCATGTACAGTGTTTTGTTTCTACAGTGAGCCTCCAAGCCCTAGAAGGCATTTACAGGACTCTATCACCATGAAGTCTTTAACAGTAATTTAAGTGAAAGGCACTAATGCAGTGGTTCTCAACCTGTGGGCCATACCCCCATGGGAAGAGGTTGAGTAACCTTTTCACAGGGTCACCTAAGACTATCGGAAAACACAGATATTTATATTATAATTCATAACAGTAGCAAAATTAATTAGAAAGTAGCAACAAAAATAATTGTATGGTTGGGGTCACCACAGCATGAGGAACTGTATTAACGGGTCGCAGAGTTAGAAAGGTTGAGAACCACTGGTCTAGCAGGCCCTGTTTGACAAGAACCTGGGCAGAGAAGTTTCTGAACTGGAATCTGATCTGATAATGGAATATGACAGATCAGACTGTTAATCTTTGATGACAAAGAGTGCTTCAAGTTGGTTGGCTATTTTCTATCTTCCCAAAGCAGGCATTTCCTGGTGTAGCCCTACCAAACAGCAGCCACAAGCAGGCACTTGGCACCCCTAGGACCCAGGTCCTTGAAGTGGTTTTTCTCCCAGTGGTTAAAGACTGTAGTCAGTAAGTTAAAGGCAGGGTGCTACTTCACCCTGAGTCGAGGGGTGGTCCCCAGCAGCAGCTAAGAAATTGGCACCTGTGAGCCCTGAAGGCAGACACTCCTACAATTCATCTTGTTTCTTTTTAAGGTGCTAGGGGAAGAACCAAGGTGGCAAGCTAGGCAAGCACGCTACCATACAGCTGCCCCCCACCCTGCTTCTACATTTCTTGAACTGCATTCTGGCAGGGAGACAGTAACTTTTAGCTGGGATGCAAAGACATCAAGAAGCTGGGTTAGCCCCCACATCATATGCACAATAGGTAAGCACTGCAGGGGTGTCCAACCTTTGGACATTGTGACATGATGTGATGCCATCTACAGATGTACTGGGCCACATTCACAGCTATCCTGGGATCAAGATTTCAAGGTGAGCATGCCCAGGATACAGCATGCACATTCTCTGGAAGGGTCTTGGTAGCTTTCATCAGAGGGCAAGCAACTCCTGTCTTAACTGAAGCCAGTTGCAGCAACTACTGAGACCAGTTCTTTTCTGGTACTGAAGGCAGCAGTGAAAGAAAGGCAGGGCACACTCCAAACCGCGCATGCAGAACTTTAGGTAATTTGCTCAGACCCTGGAGCTACCCCTGATCTGTCTGTCATCTGTGAAATGAAGAAGGTGCTTCTACCTTTGCAGGGATAGAAAAATGAGTCCCAAGCACAGGGCCTGCCTGGGTGTGCAATCACCCTTCAACAAACAATAGCTAAGGGCTTTGTCCGCTCAGTATTGCTTCCTACGTTCGATACAAGGCTAGCTCCGCTGGTGAAGTGCTCATCCAGCACATGTGAAGCCGAGTCCCACCCCCAGAACTGTATAAAATCAGTGTAGTGGAACAAGCCTGCAGCTGCCTAGCAGTCAGGAAGTGAAGGCAGGGGGATTGAGAGTCCAAGGTCATCCGCAGCTGCACAGTGACTCTGAGGCCAGCCTGAGCTAATGAAACCCCATTGAAAGGAAATGCAGGAAGGGAAGAATGGCAGAAGGGATCATTACAGATGTAAGGGAGTTCTGCTAGGTGTAAGAGACATGACTTGCTCTAGAGCCAAGAGAAAAATAAAATGCCCCGAGCCCTGATGATACCCTTTTCTTATAGCATCTTCTGGGAGTGTCAGAGGAATCAAACCAAGTTTAGGCACTGAGAGTTGGGTGCCCAGAAAAAAATAGTTTTCACCAACTTCAGATTACAGTCCGACCTCTGCTGCAGACCAGCCAAGGCTACAGTGACACCTTGTCTCAAAAAAACAAACAAACAACAAAAATCCACACAACCAAGGACAAACCTGAGTGTTTATCATGTAACTAAACAGTATATCATCTGGGGGCCCAATCTAACAAAAGAAGGCAAGAGGAACCTGTTTCCTACTTGGCCAAATCACCAGAGTCCTGGACCTTACTCTGCTACTGTCTAACACTTTGTGCGTGACAGACCAGGAGGGTGAGCAACTCCTCCTAATCCTGAAGCCTTCCAGTCTCTGCGATCATCCACTCTTGCATAAACTGGAAGGGCTGACCATCACCCTTCAGCGGTCACTGGATAGCAAGAACCAACAGCATTCTAAAGGGGTCTGAAAAGTGGGATGAGCTGGGCGGTGGTGGCGCACACCTTTAATCCCAGCACTAGGGGGCAGAGGCAGGCGGATCTCTGTGAGTTCGAGGCCAGCCTGGTCTACAAGAGCTAGTTCCAAGAGAGGCGCCAATGCTACGGAGAAACCGTGTCACACACACACACTTAAAAACTAAGAGCCTGGCGTGAGAACGCTGTTTAAATCCCAGCTTCTCTTCTGTGCTTCAGTTTCCTCATCAGCTAAATAAGGATAAAAACAGAATCCCCAAAGGTTTAAATAGTAAATAAAAATAAACAACACGCAAACACTATGAACAGAACCGAACACGCCGTAGAACCCCAACTGTTATTTTTTTTCCTGCTATTTTCTTTTTTCTACTTAGATTGCACACATGGAAATCCCTCTGGGTTATAATGCCCATGTGGAAGTTGAGCAGAGGATCGGATAGCCATGTAGTTTAGCTGCCCATCATGAATGAGGCCCTGGACTCACCCCACCAGCACACCAAAAGCCAGATGTGGTGGCAAACACCTGTAATCCCAGCAACTGCAAGCTGGGTGGTGGAGGCAGAAGAATCAGAAATTCAAAATCATCCTTCAGGCTGGAACACACACGGAAGACCAAGTCTTCTAAAGGTGTGATAAGACACCACACTGAGTGAGCTCCAGGCACAAATTATCGGGTGTCGTTTTATAATAAAATAATAAAGAGCAGTGGTTTGGGAACCGACCAAATCCCCTGACACTACACCTTGCCAGATGAGTCACCAAGGAATGGCTGTCAAGTGCGGGGAGTGGAGTGGGGGGATGGGGAGACCCGCGTCCTTCCTAAGGAGCTGGAGGAATCCGGGGTAAGCATCGCGCTCCCTCGGGCCGGCTCCTCTAACGCCAATCAACACCAGCTTTCGCCTGAAGGGCACCTGGGCACGGAGCGTGGACGGAGCCCAGAGGCTGCGGCACCGGGTCCCCCGGGATGCAGAGACCAACCCGGTCCCGGAGGAGAAGACTCACGAGCCTGGGCAGGTTAGACGCTTTCCCCGCACTGCGCATCCCGTGGCCCCGGCCCCTCAGATACCGCATCTCCTCAGAACCCCGGCCACCAGCACCCCGCGTCTCCTCGAACCCCTCCCCAACGCCCCGCATCTCCTAGGCCCCCCGCCGCCGCGCCCACGCCGCCCGGGACCCCGGCCCGGCCACACTCACCGCCTTCTTCATGGTGGCCGCCATCTTGGACTGGACCACGGGGCGCAGGGGGAAGACCAGCCGGGCGCGCGCCACCCCCGCGAGGTCCCTCTCGGGCCCCGATGAGCCAAGCCCCTCTGAGACACAGCCCTGTCTCCACACTGCTTCCAACGAGGTCTCTGACGGTGAATTCCAAGGACAAGGACTCAGGAAGGAACTATAACCTGGAAAGAGTTGGTACCTTCCAATTAAAGGGACAGGCGGCTTTCCTCTCGGCCGGCATAAACACCAAGTGCGGCCAATAGTCCAGCCAGAGAGTCCAGCCACGAGCAGCAGGGGGAGCTCTGGGTGCTACCCAGCTGGGAGGGTCGGGAGGAGGGAGAAATTCTTTTCCCAGTTCTTCAACAAGCTTTGAAGTGGCAGTGCTACCTAAAAAAGGAGCTACAGAGGCTGGGGGCGTGGCTCCGTCTCTTCTGGTAAAGTATTTACACTCAAGCATGAGCCCCTGAGTTCGATACCCAGCGCCCACATTAAAAAGAAAGGAAGAAGGGAGGGAGGGAGGAAGGAAGGGAGGGAGGGAGGGAGGAAGGAAGGAAGGAAGGAAGGAAGGAAGGAAGGAAGGAAGGAAGGAAGGAAGGAAGGAAGGAAGGAAGGAAGGAAGGAAGGAAGGAAGGACGGGCCAGGGAAAGCTACAAGCTGAAGGCACTGGCATGCAGACAACACTTGAAGTTGGCCTTCACTTGTGTGCCCCTGGCCACTGCAGAGGACACACTAGAATGGAAGGAGCATCCAGGAGTGGGTGAAGCCAAAGGCAGTGACCCCAAAAGGCTCTCGAGCAATATAACAGACTCAACAGCTCAGATGATAGCTTGCCGGAAGATAATTGGATTTTAAATTTATTTTTATTTTTATCTAAGTATTTGTTTATTGGAGACGATGTCTCTTGATGTAGTTCTGTCTTTCCTGGGACTAGCTACGTAGACCAAGTTGGCCTTGAACTCAGAGATCCTCTGGCCTCTGCCAGTGCTGCAATGAAAAGTGAGTTCCACCATGGGCAGCTGAAATGAATTCTTTAAGTATTTAAAATTAAACTGGTTCAGCAACATGTCTGCTACTCGCTCAAGTTTGGTAGCCTGAGAAGGCTGTCCACCCAGAGGCCGGGTGGGCATGAGGCTTTCCTCAGTGACCAGGACCACTGTTAATGTCCTTGACCCTTGAGACATCGCAGAGCTCTGAGCTCTGAGGGCAAAAGAGCTGAGAACACTGGGACAAGGGGCACCATCTCACCTACCAACCAAGTGATGTGGGACAGGGATGGGCTTGAGCAGCAGACAGTGAGGGCATGGCACCGGACTGGGCACCGGACAGGGCACCGGGCTGGGCACCGGACTGGGCACCGGGCTGGGCACCGGGCTGGTCACCGGACAGGGCACCAGGCTGGTCACCGGACAGGGCACCGGGCTGGGCACCGGACAGGGCACCGGGCTGGGCACTCTGTGCTTTGGCCGTCCCTCCCGTGGCTTCTTCAGGCATCGGTCCTCACACAAGGGTGTGCAACGGAGGGAGGGGGACAGAGCTCACCTGTCTGCTTACAGTGCAGTGTTTCTCAGACTTCCTCGTATTGTGATGCTGTGCTGACCCCCAGCCATAAAATTATTTCATTGCTATTTCATAACTGTAATTTTCCTAGTGTTATGAATTGTAATGAAAATATCTACTATGCAGGATAACTGACATGTGAGCCCTGTGAAAGAGTCCTTCGACGACAGCCCCCCCCCCCATGGGTCATGACTCACAGGTTGAGAACTGTTATTGTAGTATATAATATATGTACGTATTTGATTACATTCCTTGCATTCCTTGCTCCTTGTGAGCTTACCAGCAGGCTCTCTGGGTAAAATGAACTCAGACCCCTCAGACAGAAGTTCTAACCCACCCTCCCGAGGAGTCTTTGCCCTTTGCACTCTGCTCCTTAGCAGCTGCACACAGAAAGTTGAATCTCGGCACCTGTGGCTCCCAGTGGCTCCTCTTTCAAGGAGCTCATTTGTATAACACCCCAAACCGCAGACAATCCTTGACTCTGGAACCCTTGGAGCAGCTCAGAAGGGAGAGCTAGTGTCTGGCTGCAGGTCATGGGAGACTCTGTAGCCACTGGCGCACGTTGATTGGACCGAAGGGATGCCAGGCACCGGGGACGCTGCATATCCAAACAGATAAAACACCCTGTCCTCTTATAACTTGCCATCTAGCGATAGGAGACAGACCGAACCAAACACTTAAGTAAGGATCGTGTGCCCCAGCAAGCATGCACAAAAAGATAAGGAACACATGCAACTCTGTCATGAGAACTCCGCTGGGGAGGCATGAAAAAAGATACAGAAAACACAAAGTCCACTGGAAACCAACATTTACTAGTGTGTGCAAACACGCCCCAGCTTTAGAGTATGTCACACGGGGATAACGAGTGTATTCGTCGTTTTGTGGCAGTATGTATGTGGGTGTTCCCTCCCCCACCCCTAAAAAATAAAAAATAAAAAAATCTGCAGCATGGCTCTATGCTCACTCTGCTTGGCCAGGGAGCCCATAAGTCTGAATGTCAGGAATGGGCAAATCTCGCTAGCAGGAAGTAATTTGATCCTGTGCCTGCAGGGGGCGCCCAAGGATCATGACTGTATTCCCCAGGCTGTCAAGTCTACCTCCTGAGAATTTGTATCTGGCTTAAATTTTTTTGTATATATTTTGCCCTGGCAAGGCTTGAAATACTCATGTCTTTCCACAGCACGTAGTGTCTAACTCAAACTAGGAATCAAGGCCAGACTTCCTCTCTGATTATTGTGTGAGAGTCATGGACAAACATCTACTCACCTAGACAGGGAACCAATGACGACACAAAGTAAGGACACCACAAGAGTCCAATTTAGTGAACCAATGGGTTTGCTGAGGTTCCTTACAGGACTGGGGGGGGGGGAGTACTGGGAGGAACATAGAGAACTTAAAGGCCTTTGGTCCAGTTAGCATGCCATGGTTTCAGAGTCCTTCCCCGCCCCCACTGACCACCGCAGCCAGACACTAGCTCTTCCATCTGAGCCTGGCCCAAGGGTTACAGCTCCCAGGACCCAGGTTTGAGGTTAACTACAAAAAGATGTATGGTTATGGGTTCTTTCTTTCCTACCTCTGCTAAGAGGACACAGGGTCCTTTCTCTCCAGAAGATACAGGAGCAGGGCACCATCTTGGATAAAGAGGCTAGACCCCTCTCCACATACAGACCCGTCCAGCACCTTGCTTTGGGCTCATTCCTCTCCACAATGCTGAGAAGGACATTTCTATTGCTTATGAATTACCAGTTACCCAGTCTCAGGGGGTTCTTTGTTATAACAGCATAGATGAATATAGACTCTTGCCTCCCATCCCTGCAAGCAACTTTATAGTTCTTTCTGGCCATTTCCCTGGGAACTCTTTCTCTTCTACTAAACCAGAGTGCTAAGGGAAACAGACCATACCTGTTCGTTAATGAGTAAATAAATGCATGAAAGAATTTAAGAATAAGCAGCTGTGTGTTTAAGGATTAGAGAGTAATGTGAAATGCATGGTAGCCGCTGGGGCATTCATTGAATTACAGTGTTCAAGAGTCCATATTTGTGTTTGCTTTTTGTTTTTTTTAACTTCTCCTAGGAGGAGTACCATGAGCCTCACACAAACTGTTGGCCTGTGGGCTGGTCTCCTGAATAACCTCACTTCGTCACCAGGGGGCACCATGACTCCAAACTTTAATTTTTCTTCTGTACAAAGCCTTAGTACTACAAAGTACTACAAAGTAGAAGGACCCCGAATCAAGTAAGCCACTCTCAGGGCCAAAATATAGTCACCTCTTGCTATTTTCAGTTTGTAATTTCTTTTTAGCAGGAAAGATACGTATTTTTTTCAAAGATATACTGAATATATGGGATTTTTAGACCTGTGTGGAATAGACCATTCATTCCCTGGCTCTGTGTACAGTTCGGGCAGAGGGCTGTGGCTCACACACAGGTCTGATTTGCACTGATGTGGACATCTTAGATATGTATACTCTCCTAAAGCACTTTGGATTTTTTCTAGCGTTCATTCTTACACCTGCATTCTAAAAGCCAGACCTCAGCTACCTAGTGTCCTTCAAAGACTGTACCTGTTCAGAGAAAGTCAGTCAGATTCGCCAAGTCACTGCAAGCCCAGCTCAAGACGATCAGATTCAGCAGGGCAGTGAAAGCATCCGGAAAAACAGTGGAAACGAGGGGGGCACGGCAGGGAATGGGTTCCCTGAAGCCCAGGTGCCCGGGCAGAGGGACCAGGAGCTCTCAGAAGCCACAGTGAAAGCATGTTGAGTTCAGGGACTTGGACCCAGAGTTGGGGAGATTTTAGGAGCCAGCCAGCGAGCAAGGTGCCTTCGGTGTCATTCCCCGAGGTTTGCTGTCCCTGCGCGCCCCCAACCCCAGAGCCTGTATACAGTCAGGCATCGTTTTCCTAGTTCCTCTGACGGGTCCTGTTAGAGGGTATTGTGCTGTTTGCACGAAGCGCCATGAAGAGGTTAATTTACATGTAGTAAAATGTTATTCCTCAAAACTCCAGCCAAAAAAATCAAGAAGACCGGGGAATGTGGCAATATTCTTGAGGCTGTGGTGAGGTGTGGATAAACAGCCGGCTCTGGAGTGGAATTCTATGTAAAGGGGGGGAAAGCCGCCCTTTCTTTGTGAGTTGCTACAGAGCGTCTGCACACTGTGCTCATGTTCATGCTTCCTGCTTTACAGACCCCACACTTGGGGAACTTGTTCAGTGTGTACACTGTAAAGTGGACTCAGGTCATGCTGAGCGACAGGCTGAGAGAGGACATCAGAGCTGAGCCTAGCGCCGGTGCCAGAATAGCAACCAGCATAATGAATGGAACAAGCGCCAATGGCAATGAGTAGGGATGAGTGGGCGGTACTCGCGCCAGAGGGAAGACAAGAGAAAGAGAAGAGCAGGCGAGATCTGGGCTTGTCCTGGATGCCCTAAGTGAACTGGCCTGGGAATGTGGCCCAGTGGGTAGAATGCTTGCCTAGCATGAAAGCTCTGAATTCGAATTCCCAATTTTGGCAGAAATTCATGCTGGTCTGGCACCAGAAGGTTAGCAAGTAACCCTCACTGGCCATGAAACCCTGCTGGGCTATTTGGCCTAGCTCCAGAGTTTTTACTCAGCCCCTAATCTGCTACAGGACAATGGTATCCTGTCAATTGTATTTAATAAAACGCTGATTGACCGGTGTAGGCTGGGTGACCAGGCGGGAAGTAGAGGCAAGGTGACCAGAACAGGAGAATTCTGCGAAGAGAAAAGGGTCAGTCTGTAGTTGTCACCCAGACACAGAGCAAGCAAGTTGTGACTGCCTTGCTGAAAAAGGTACCAAGCCACATGTCTAACACAGACAAGAATTATGGGCTAATAAAAGTTGTAAGAGTTAATAAGAAGCCTGAGCTAATAGGCCAACCAGTTTATAATTAACGTAGACTTCTATGTGTTTATTTGGGACTAAACAACTGCAGGACCGGGCTGGACAGAAAAGCTAAGTCAACACCTAATCCATCCTTTGTGTTACAGATACCTTTTGTGGGCCCTGTGTGACTCTTGTCTGAGAGTTTCCCATGGATTTAAAATCCATGCAAAACTTAGTTTAGAGGAAACCCGGAAAACCTGGGTACCTCATGAATAGGGTATTTGCACCTGGCATTGTATTGTCGGAGGCTTCATTCAGTTTGTTTTGAGATATGGAAATCTAGTAGCTAAAGTGTAAATATAGGAAAAAAAATAAAAATGGCAAGAAGTGAAGGGAAAGCGCCTCAGTTTACCGCAATTGAGCCCCCCGCAGCCCCAGAAGCCAAGTTCTTTCCCATGTGTCTCTGAGTCTTCATTTCACGGACCCGTGTGAACCCACAGCCCTGCGCCGAAATACTCGCAACACCCAGTACCAGGTAAATGGGCATTGATGGTGCACACCTATAATCCCAGTCCTCAGAGGCAAACAGATCTCTCTCTCCTCTCTCTTCTCTCTCACCTATCTAGTGCATTTGTGCTGTCCATATACCCGTAGGTGTGGAGCGTGGTAGCTATGGATTTTTAAACTTTCAGATAAAAATTAATACTAATATTAATCAGTGTATAATATGATATGCCGTACACAATGATACAAAACAAAAGCAAGCCATAAATTTTGCATGTTGTGATCCCAACTAAAAATTCAAAACCTAACAATAAATAGAATACACAGGAAGAAATACACAGAACTCTTAACAGTTGCTAAGAGGGGTGGCTTATTTTTTTTTTCTTAGTTGATCTTTCTCAAATTTCTTTTAATGTTGACACATTATTTCCATAAAACATAGGAAGCTTCTAGTTCACTACAGGATGATCTGTTCTTCAAAAATCGGCAGAGAAGTTCAGCTAATACTCACACCCCAATTGGGCTCAATCATAGAGCCCAGTTATCAAAGACAAGGGATAAATAACATCTAAGTCAGCCCTTTGTGTCTGCCTGGGGTTTCTAAGAAGCCACTAATTAACTACAATTCGTGCCCACGGGTATAATCATCTGTGTGATGGGCTCAGATCCCCTAAACCATGATGCTACAAGAGATTATAGTTATGCATGAATCTATACATTTTATTATTGGGAATTATTTTGCTCACTTAAGCTGTTGCCTAATGATATGCATATGCTTTTGATAACTAACTCACCTTATTTTAGGATATGGATATGTGAAGGCATATGCTCTCTTGTTTGTAAAGAGGTTTCTGGCTCACACGTCCATTTTCTTCTTTTTTAATCAAATGAAGTTTGACTTTAACAGATTAGAATCCAGATGTATGCAGAACCTTACTCTCCAGGGGTACCAGCGTTAGAGTGGTTGCTACTTAGTTTGCAAACTAAGGGAGATTTATTTGAGTGTGATTTTCTTACACACTAAAACATCTTAAGTAATGCATGCATTGTTTTTCTTGATAGATGTATTATTCTATTTTAGCTCATTGCAGGCTTTGCCTTGTTAAGTCTCTCCGCTGATGGGGGCTGGAAACAAAACTGAGTAGATCAGATTCTTTGTTTGATTTTTGACTGGAGAATTACTCCCGCGGAATAGAATGTTTTCCTCCTAGCATCTGCTCCATCTCCCTCAGTCAATATCCTTTATTTCAGTTTGGGGCTGCACTTGCTATAGGCGTGAATTCACTTGGGAACGGAGCCAGCACAAGAGGTAAATTGAAGAACGGAGGAGAGGAAAATAGGGCCGCGTGGCGTGAGCTGAGTATCTCTGCGAATCTGTTAGGGTCAGGAGTCAAGGAATTCATTTACCTGAAGACATCTGACTTACTTTTCTGACTAAAATAAATCATATGGATCTCTCTGAGTATTTTAATTCTAAAGTGAAACCATCCTCTTTACTAATCCCACTTAAAACAGAAGGAAAGAAGTAATTGATGTGTGTTGAACTTTGATAAATCTCTAATTCATACCCCAAAATAGAACCTTTATGTCTAATTTTATGACATTAAGTAGTCTGTGCTTAGCACATTTTTTTATTTCAAAAAATGATTCTATTTCAGTGTATATTAAATTTCCATAAAAGCTTTGTAGCAATTCCACCTAACTGGAAACGGTGGTGGGTGATTCATATTGCTTATTTTAAGCTTTGTTAAGATTCGTCATTGATGGGTGTGGCCTTCTGGATGAGAATGGGCTGGGCGCAATGGGCTCACAGATTGGAATGCTTCCCAGGTGGTAGGCTGTGTGGGAGGATTAGGAGGTGTGGCCTTGAGGAGGTGTGAAGCTCAGAGTGGGCTTTGAGGTTTCAAAAACCCACACCAGGTTCAGGCTCCTCTCTCTCTCTCTCTCTCTCTCTCTCTCTCTCTCTCTCTCTCTCTCTCTCTCTCTCTCTCTCGTGTGTGTGTGTGTGTGTGTGTGTGTGTGTGTGTGTGAGCTTATACTGTGCATTCTCTCAACCCTCCCTTCCAAGAGTTCAAATGTGATGCTTCAGTTGGATGTCTTTGTCTCCACAAAACTGAAACAAACTTGAACTGCCATAAACAGTGAATCCTAGACAATGAGACTCCTGAGACCCTCCACCCCACCTCAGCTGGTGAGCACTGACAGACATGAAGGAGGAGCCTTCAAGAGGAATCCGGCTCCAGCCACTAGCTGTAGGACCCTCGGTGAGGACAGCTGTAGCTGGTCCAGCAGACCTACCAGAGTGGAAGGTAAACAGTAACAAGAGATGGCTGTTTCCCATCTCTGTGTGGCAGAGAAAGAGCACCCGGCAGTGACGCAAACCCATCCACTACAGAAGTCAGGAGGATGGCGGTCTGCTCGTTCCTATCTTTCAAGTGTGAGTGTGTGGTATTTGACTTTGGTTAGAGTGCAGAAGTCAGGAGGATGGCGGTCTGCTCGTTCCTATCTTTCAAGTGTGAGTGTGTGGTATTTGACTTTGGTTAGAGTGCAGAAGGTGTACCCTCACTCAACAGGCCTCCTATCCTTGCTCATCCCTGACACACAGTGCTGGCTGGGGCTGGTGCCTGGCACTCAGCCAGGTCTGCTGAGGACTCCTCCAAAGAATTCCATTCTGACTGGAGAGAGTGAAAACAAATCGAGCAATCTCTGGAGATATCTCCTAAATTAATTTTCAATGGGAAATGCCACCACGGTGGAAGACTCTGGATGCTCAAGTGTAAACACATAGGATTCCAATTGTCCTACCCACACTGTGGTGACCTTGAAGCTGGAGCCAGCCCCTCCTCATTGCCACACACTCCTAAGAAGGAGAACAGAAGGGCTCTCATAGCTGCTCTCCCTGGGTGGACTAGCCAGTAGTACAACCTCTGTCATACGAACAGTTGGGCAATTGCTACCACACGAAGTTTGAGTACATACTCAGTTGACGGAGCTTTTTTAAATTTTTTAAGAGAAAGGGACTCTTCCAGAGTTGATCTGGAATTGTTCCGGTGGTCCTCTGTATGACGATCAACAAACAGTAATGGAGCATCCGCGTTTGCGCCACAGGGCATTTCCTTTCCCTGACGACAGAGGTACTTCGTGTATCATCTCCTGGCAAGGTGAATGTTCGGTGGTTCACTGCAGAGCTCTGGAAAAGGTTAGTCAGTGCTCAGGAGGCCCATCTGAGTCAACAGCCCATCAGATGCGTCAAGGCAGGCTCCTGGCATACGAGAACAAACCAAACTGCTTCAGGGCTAAAGGATTTGCAGTAGGAATCCCAGCATGAATTTTCCCTGAATTTACACATGGATGAGATTAAGCAAGTCATACCAAGCAGGAAAACGCACAGAATAGGTACCTGTGCAGTGATGCAATTTTAAAAATTATAAAATGTATATGGTACCAAAGGAAATAAAGAAGGAAGGAAGGATGGAAGGAAGGAAGGAGTCTGAAAAATCAATTCAAGATCAGACAGGGTTTAAAACCACTCTCAGCAGCATAATGAGATCAAGGTCTGCCTGGGCTACATGAGCGCCTGTCTCACAAAACAAAACTAAACAAGGAGAAAAAAAATCTGTGGACTTTTTCATTCTCTTGTTTAACTGGCCTATGGATCAGACAGCTGCAATAGAACCTTCCAAAGTCTCCGTTTCTAATGACAGCTAATGGGCATGGTGGCCTCGTAGTATCAACAATGGAGAGGCTGAGATGGGAAATGCCACAGTTCTGGGCCAGTCTGGGCTATTTAGGAACTACCAGGCCAGCTTCAACTACAGAAGGAGACTGTGTGTTATTTTTTATAAAATATTAATAATGTCAGTCCTACCAGGCTAAGTGGTTATGGTGTGTGCTTCCCTTGCAGAACTCAGTGCCCATGTGAGGAGGCTCACAATCAATAGTAAATCCAGATTGGACACACACCCTCTTCTGACTTCCATGGGTACCTACACACATGTGACACAGGCACATACATATATACATATACAAATAAATTAATCTTTAAAACCCTGACTTTTTAACCTAGGTATTCATGCCTTGCTCTTCCTCTGTTTTAAAAAAAGGCAACTCTTTTTGCAATGAATTCATTCAAAACCATCCCCCTCCCGTGTGACCGTATTGGGGGTTGCCAGATACCTTTATCCACACTTGGAATAAAAATATTGACTGACCAACATGACCTACTCCTGCTCAGAAACCAGTGAGCCAGTTCCCATGCCAAATGGACTCCATGAAGACAAAGGCCGCGTTTCACCTGGACTTTTAATTCCTCTTCTTAGCCTACCGGGGAGAGCCTGCGATGCCCTCCAGTGTTACAAATGAGGAAACTGGGTTCAGAGAAGCCAGACACCTTACCCAGCCCACACAGCCAGTGAGGCAGAGAAACACTGTTTCAATCCAATCCGATGAGGCCCAAACTGTTATTTTTGTTGTGTTAAACTGCTGCTTTCTGTAAGGTGCCCTGTGAGCATCCTCAGGGTTTACCAATAACTTCCTCAGAAAACAAAGGGTGTATTGTTACTAAACTCTTTGGGTTTTCCTGGAGAATGAGGAAATAATCAGTAATCAATTGCCTATTATTTACTTATTGGGTGCTATTCAACAGAAACAGCTTGTGTCATGTGTTACAGGGGAGATAATCAACAACAACAACAAAAACAAAAACAAAAACCCAGCAGCTTACAATTTCGAGGAAATTTAAGTAATTGGGAGGAAAAAAACCACAGGAGAAAAGCCATAAATATTATGGCTTCAATGACCCAAGAGTCTGTTTTTTATAGTTATGAATTCGATGGGCAGTCAGATTCATGCCAAGGGCCTGCTCCTGTCGCTTTCAGAAAAACTCCTGCGGAGCAAGTACAGTTTTTAGGAAGCATCACTGTGGCTTCAAGCGAGGGGAAATTGATGCTGGCGTATGCGCTGTTGAATGACTGAGCTTAGATTTGCCCTCACTGGGACCCTCTTTACTCCTCTACTTCAGCTCAACTAGACTGCAGTTTGCTAAACAAAACAATGTGATGTCAGCTGCTTGTGGCCCAAGGCAAGATGGCAAGTTTGAGCCCAGCCTAAGCAACTCAGTGAAACCCTGTCTCAAAAGAGTTAAAGATCTAGAGACCTTGTTCAGTTGGAAGGGCGCTTCTCTGGCGTTCATGAGGTCATGTCTCCAAAGCCCAGCATCACAAGCACAAATTACAACTGTTTAATTGAGCACGGAAATAATGATCGCAACACCTGCCTTCCATGTAGCTTCAAAGAGCAGGGCCTGCTATACATGCACGCCCCACGGTGAGTTCCTGCACGCCTCATTTTGCTAAGGACTTTATCTGCAGGGTCCTCACAGGAGCCTCTGCTGCTACCGTCCTCATTTCTCTGAGTTTGGCTGCAGTGTTGGTTCCAACAGTCTCTGCTCAAGAAATGAAAAGTCAGCCCTCGGACTTTCCACAGTCAAAAAGTAGCTCTGAAACTCTCGCCCTAGTGCAGTCAAAGTTTGAAGTTTGAAGCTGTATTGCCAATCCATATATTTAAAAGAGTTTTGTGTTTCCTAGGACAAAGGATCAAGCCTTTGCCTTCCACATACATGTGTGAGCACACACACACACACACACATTCACATATATAAGCATATATGCTCACACACACTGCACAGAAGCATACCACACACATGCACACTCATACATACATACATACACATGCACACACACACATACACACAAACAAAATGTCATGTGTGGTTGCATAGTAGAAAGGCTGGGGTCTAATTAATCTTTTCAGGACTTGGTTAAGACTTTTCGGAACCATAGAGGTGGCCTGGGCCAGTCTTGGAGATGAGGTTGGCACTTAGGAGCCACTTCCAGATTCTTCATTAGGAAGAATGACTGGCTGCATGACTCACAGAGGCTATGAAAAATGTAGGCATGAAGCCAATGGAGAAAAATGAGTCCCTGAGACTGTACAACATAATCATCCGGTGTTATGAGCCTCTTTGGGGACATTGTGAATGTAACTCTTACTTGATAATTGTTCTTATTGTATATAATTTTGCTGTATTAGCATTAAAGCATTTTCTTTTCATTTAGACCAAAAGGGGGAAATGTTGTGGGATATTTGTACACTGTATGAAAATACATTGCCGTGATTGGTGTAATAAGAAGCTGAAAGGCCAATAGCTAGGCATGGGGTATAGGCGGAACTTCCAGAGACAGAGAGGACGCTGGGAGAAAGAAAGGCAGAGTCACCAATCAGATGAGGAAGAAGCAACATGGGCAGTATGGAGAGATGAGGTGGCAAGCCTCGCAGCAGAACGTAGGTTAAAAGACATGGGTTAAGTTATAAGATCTAAGTGGGACAAGCCTAAGTTAAAGCCAAGCTTCCGTAATTAATCAGAAGTCTCCATGTTTGAGCTGGCAGCCCTGAGGAGAAAGCACTGCTACAATCCCCAGTCAAACCTACGTCATCTGAAACTTGTCTCCTTCTTGAGCACACAAAATAAAAACAGAATGAGGAAAAATAGCTTACTGGCTGAACTAGGAAGACAGTTGCCACATATCAGTCTTTACAGCATCCACTGTCAGAAGAGATGCTGAAACAGACCCTCCCTCTAGGGATGTCCTTTTCCATCACCAGCAGCATGAGACCACTTACACCACTCTCTATGCCAGATACCCAAAGGAAAGCATTCTAACCCCATCCTTCTCGGCAAAGACATTGTCGTTGAAGGAAGAGTTCCAGTAGTCTCATATAGGTGGTGCTCAGCATGGTGGGACAAACCGGTCATTCTAGCACTCTAGGGGTGGAGTCAGGAGAACGAGGAGTCTGAGCTAGCCTCGGCTATGAGACACTGTCTCATGAGAGCGATAGAAATAATGATGCATGTGGGTGTCAGGCTGGGTCAGAAACTGCCAGGTGTGAATGTCGCTGGAGCTGCTGATATCTGTGACAATGGGCAGGGAGGGTGTTTAATTCCTTAAGGGTGGTGGTGTGTGTGGGGGGGTGAGGCTGCATCTGCTTTCAGCTCCTGTGTTTTCCACATTGAACTGAGGTGAAATTCTAAATAGAAATTTTGATGCAAAATTCCTATTTTGTCACAAGCTCTCAAAAATGTAGCGTATGGTACCTTCGTACAGTATCTGGTTTGCACTATATTACATATAATAAGATGTATGTTTCATGAACACATAAAAGACTATATAAATTTATAGCTGTGCCATATGTACACTGCCATGCGTATTTGAATTGGTCTAGTAGATTACATCTAAGTCATTATTTATGTATAGCTACTGTTTTTGATTCACCCTGGTCTCTTAAGACAAATTTGAAATGACAGTATTGGAGCCCAAATCACAAATCACATTGCAAAAGATTTTTTGGAAACGGCAGATGTTTACAGAAGACTTCACAGGGAAACATTGCTAGAGCTTGGGTCACAATAACCTTAGGTCAGGTGACTGGAAAGCAGGAAATCTGACTCCTGCTTGGGTGCTGGTGGCTTTGCACTGGATCTGCAGGAAACAATGTGAGTCACTTGGAACCAGCAAAGAGCAATTTCCTTTCCAGAATTAAGAAAGTGAGTTCTATCCTATTGTAGTCAGCCACAAAAGCACAACTGCGTCTGTGGATAGCTCCGCTTGCTTTAGGTGGACTTTAGGTGGGGAGTGGGGTTCTTGGGAATCTGTGGGTGCCTCTGCTCTGCACGGGGTGGGTGGATGGCCAGGAAAGGCTTAGGGGAAGGGAGGGAAGCTGTCCAAAGGAAACTAAGCCATGCCCTCCAGCGCATTCCTCAATCTCCAGAAGAGCTAACGCCACTAGCACCCTTTATTGATGGAACTGCGGACACACCTATGTAACACGCATTGATTCACTCAGTTCCCTAACAACCCTCTCTGAAGCATCTAGGAATCTGGTAAAGAAATTCTGCAAACAGTATTGGACTTTCCTGCCTAACTTAAGACCCACGGTAAGAAGGTCACAGCCTCCCTTTTGATGCATTCTATACTAGTCTCGAGTCCCCTCCTCCTTTAGGCGCTCAAAAAGGCAACTTTCGTCCAACGGTAGTCCAGCTCAGGCTGCGTAAACCTATCTCCCGGGATGCTGGAAGAATCGAGCTCTCCACTCGCTTGGCAGGCGCGGGCGGCCTTCCGGGCTGTCCTCGGGGACCTTGCCCGCCCTGCTTGGCGATTGTGCAAGCGCAGCTTCGGGCAGCTGCAAGGCCAGCTGCAGCCTGCAGGAGGGCAGGGAGGCGCGCTCGCAGCGCACTCGCTGAACCCTGGGCTCGACGCGCCTTGCCCGGGTTATCTCCGGGGTGGAGTCCACGGTGGCGGAGCGCACCGGTCACCCTAGGCCTTGGCGCCCTCATTCACCTTGCTGACTCCATCCTCTTCTCACTCCCGTCCCCCCCTCCCCGCGTCCCTCCCAGCTTTGCCAACAGGTCCCCCTCCGCCCTACTCAGCATGCTCATTGGCCATCCCGGCATGCCCTATATCCATAAATACGAGGTCCCTGCGTCTGGGAGCTTGAGAAGGCACACCGAGGTACATCCTACCTGGCGGCATCTCTTCTACCCTCCTTGACACCGTGTGGCTTCAGACCGGAGAAGTCAAATTTGGAGACCCACTGAGGACTCAACTCAGAGCTACCAAACCCCGGCTGCTCTTCTCCAGCCCCTGTGGCCAGCTCAGGGCAGTCACCTGTGCCCTAAGCCGCTGAACTTTGCAGCATCCCTGGGCATCTGCACCACTCCACCACACCGGGTTCTGTTTGCCTCTCTTCCCAAATCGCCAAGACTTCAGAACCCAACACCACCTCCAAAACACTTTACCCCTTCCAGTGCCTGTTTCTCCTCGTAACCCACGTGTCTCCTGCTACTATGAGTTGCCCCATTGACAAAAGGCGTTCTCTGATCGCCTTCCTGAGCCGGCTGCGGGACCTTGGGCAGCCCCCTAGAGGGGTGACATCCAAGGCGTACGCTTCCCGAGAGCCAAAAGAGGTACCCCTCTGCCCGCTGGTGACAGGTGGTGAGAGTCGGGACGCCACCTCCCTGCCTGGACCAACCAACTGGCCACTGCTAGGCAGTCTACTGGAGATTCTTTGGAAAGGTGGCCTGAAGAAACAGCATGACACTCTGGTAAATAACTTGTCACTCCCCTCTTCCCTATTCCTTCCGGTCGGAGTGGCCAGACGGGGGTGAGGGGAAAGGGAGCTCAGGCGGCCCGGCAGCGGCTCAAGGAAAAAGCGCCCCCAGCACCAAAGGGTGCGTGCTGATGGCATTAGGCCCGCCCCTCTGCAGGTAGAGTACCACAAGAAGTACGGCCAGATTTTCCGGATGAAGCTGGGCTCCTTCGACTCGGTGCACCTGGGCTCGCCGAGCCTGCTAGAAGCTCTATACCGGACGGAGAGCGCGCATCCCCAGAGACTGGAGATCAAACCCTGGAAAGCCTATCGGGACCACCGCAACGAGGGCTACGGGCTGCTGATCCTGTGAGTGTCCCCCGCGGGGTGGAGACGGTGGGGGCCAGGACATGCGGGACAGTAGGGAAGGGGGTAGTTAGAGTTTCCTAGGGTTGGACTTTTCTTATGCAGAACGAATACAAAAGCCCCTGCTCCAATGAGCGCCTGAGCAATCCTTAAATTATAGTGTAGTCGTGGGTCTCCCCAAAGAGCCCTACAGTGAGGGGATGCACACATGCCAGCCTCCCCACCAGGACATACCTAAAGCTCCAATCTCTTTTAATTTAGCTTCATGTTCCTGGTATTAATATAGGCAAGATTTAACCCTAATGTCAAATCAAGTGTATATAACGTATATATTATATATATACATATATATATTATATACACATATAAAATTTCTGGTCGCTTTCATCATGCGTCTTCTCTTTGATCCCCCCTCTCACTCCCGCGGAGACTCTCCCTGATCCCAACAACTCCCCATTCTAATTTTATGTCGCTTTTGTTGGTGTTTATGATTCCCTGAGGTTGCTTGCACGAGCATGGGTGGGGTTATTTAGAGCCTGTCAACTTGGTCGGAGCCTACACTATTGAAGAAAAATGACTATCCCTTCCCCATCAACCATTAACAGCCATCAGCTCCCCTAGGTAGCAGAAGAACGCTGGGAGCCCCTCTCGGGTCCCTAATGGACAGCTGTGCATATTCAAAGCGTGCTAAGGTTCCTGAGAATTTCCCTGGCAACCTGCAGGGTTAGCTTACTCCCGGTGCTCCGCGAATCGCTGCGCTGCTTCTTTCCGGGGCGCCCTAAACCCAATCCGTCTCCGCAGGGAAGGAAGAGAGTGGCAGAGGATCCGCAGCGCCTTCCAAAAGAAACTGATGAAGCCGGTGGAGATCATGAAACTGGACAATAAGATCAATGAGGTGTGTGCGTATACTGGGGCCAGCTTTCCCTGGGCTCTCCAGGACAGAGGGCTGCTGATTAGTCTTTGGGGCACAACCTTTGAGGGGCCTTTGCAGTCAGAATAGGCACACAGAGAGGAGAATGAGGGTACGGGGTGGGGAGTACTCCTGTAGGCTAGTCTTCTGACAACGGAGTGGGATAAAATGGCATGGTGTGTCCGGAGATTTCACATTCCATGCCGATGGATGATGCGGAAAAGATCCCCGACAATGGGCAAACCTTACCCTTAAGAATGACTTTATTTTTTTTTAATTAAAAACTTTATTTAACTTTATTTCATGCACATTGGTATAATGATGTCAGATTCTCTTGAATTGGAGCTACAGACAGCTGCAAGCTGCTATGTGGGTGCTGGGAATTGAACCTGGGACCTCTGGAGGAGCAGTCAGTGCTCTTAACCACTGAGCCATCTCACCAGCCAGCCCCAAGAATGACTTTATACCATGCTAAAGGACTTTAGCAACAGCATGGAGCCAACAGGGGGCCATGCAGCAGGCTTAAGGATACAGTGTCTCTTCTTAGTCTTGTTCATGTTGGAGGTTGATTTGAGTTGGACCTGGACCCAGATGGGCTCCTACAGCTTAGGAGCTCTAGAAAACCGGATAATTAATATAACACAGTAATGCAAGCTCCAAGTCGGACGTTTAACAAGCTGCATAATTAAGCCTTTTCTAGAGGGGATAACTGCTCCAAACCCAGCTAGCTATTGTCATGTGGTGGTACACACCCAGGGTCATCTTGTGGTAGTAATAGGGATGTGTTAATAAGCCAGGTTGTGGAAATCCATACATGTGAAATTTCTTGGGTTTTCTTTCTTTTTTTTTCCTTTTTCTTTGAGACAGGGCCTCCCCCCATGTAGTCTCTACTGGCTTGGAGTTTTCTATGTTTCAAACTCATACAGATCCACCTGCTTTTGCCTCCCTAGCACTTGGGTTAAAGGTGAACCCCCACACTCAGATTTCCTTCTTTCTTACTTTCCTTTTTTCTTCCCTTGGCTTTTTCATATAAAATTCAAATTACTTTTAAATGCATTACATAAGCAAGCTAAGCATGCCCGTTTGTTACCTGCAGGCCTCCAACCACTCACCCCTTCTCTTGGGTATAGCTTAGCAGGTCGTCAGTTATTGGGACAAGTAACATAGCATCTCTGAACTGTTTCTCATCTGTGATGTGGAAAATGGGAGCAATGGCTGTGCCTCCTGCCTTGCGAGGTTGCAGTGCAGGTCAGCTAAGATAGCACACTTTATAACCACGTGTGGTCCCAGACACACTTCACAAGTGTGAGGCCTGTCACCTCAGGCTCTGGTTTTGGAGTCCAGCAGCTTGTATAACTGTCCCAAAGTTGCAGTTCTATCTACTGAGGAAGCTATGTCTAGAACTTGTAGGTTTCCTGGCTCCAAATTCCACATACTTCACACAAACAGCTGGTGGGAAGACGGGTTTCTGCCCAGATGTGGAAGTGCAGCGTGGAGATGCCACTCCCAACTTCGCCACCATACCTGAGCGGCTGTTCCAGTTAGTCTGACTCTGCCCTCGGGTTCACCCACCCAGTCTGCCCACAAAGGATGCTTTTCTTCTTAGAGGATCAGAACCAGAGCTGGGAAGATGGCTCAGCCAGTAAAGGGCTTGCGCTCTTTCATGGAGACCTGAGTTCAAACCCCAGAACTGGTGCATGTGTGTGTACTCCAGTCATGGAGTTCAAATCCCAGTACTGGTGTGTGCGGGAGTGGGGGTAGAAACAGGAGGATCCCTAGGAGCTCATTGGCCTGGCTGGTCAGCCACATTTCAGAACTTCAGGTTCAATGAGAGACCTTATCTCAAACATTAGGATGTGGGGCAACAGAAGTAAACACCAAATGTCAACCACTGCCCTCCACACGTGAGCACATTGACACATGCCACCCACCCACCCACATACATACCTCTCTCTCTCTCTCTCTCTCTCTCTCTCTCTCTCACACACACACACACACACACACACACACACACACTCGTGAACATAAAACAATTGCCAGAAATACCCTTGAGATGAGCCTAAAACTTGAGTTTCAGTGGCGACAGGAAGAGCTTAGGAAACAGTGAGGGACAGACCTGGAGAAGACAGTGTATAATTAGTGCCAGTCACCACCAACAGCAGAGATACCCTCCAATGAACGCCCCAGCTTGAACTTTCTCTGTCCCTTCAGTGACGTAAAGATGTGTCTTTCCTGGTTGCTTTCTTTCAAGGTCTTGGCTGATTTTATGGGGAGGATAGACGAGCTGTGTGACAAAGAAGGCCGCATCACAGACTTGTACAGTGAGCTGAACAAATGGTCCTTTGAAAGTAAGTTGACTCTGTAGTCCTGTTCGTTTAAGTTTGCCAGAGATCTGGGGGATGAAACTGAGCTCTTCTTATACTTCCGTAACGATAGATGATCAACAACTCGGACTAACCCATACAAACCCATTTTAGTTATGACTTGTAATATAGGTTGTTTATGAAGTCATCCAACAAGCATTTATTAAACAAATCCTATATGCCAGCCATTGTTAAGTACTAGGGACACAGTGAGGGACAAAGTGGACCGTGTCTTTGGCTTTACAACCTACAATTCTAGAGTGACAGATACAGGACATTTAAAGGACCAAAGAGCCGACATGTGGGCCTTGAGTGGACCTTGCTAAGGGGAGTCCTCTTCACTAAGGAGACGAAAGTCAGGAAAAGAGGAAGCTGGAAAGGCCTCTTTGGATGAGAGTTCCAGACAGTGGAGCCGGGAGTGCAAAGCCCCCACCTAGGCACAGGTGTGAAGGCACAGGTGTGAAGGCACAGGTGTGAAGGATGCTCTTAGCGTGTTGGCTGGAGGCAAAGCAACAGCAGCTGCCCCTCCCTTTGCCTCTGCACTCTACACAGAGACAACAGGGAAACCAGGAAATAAAAATAGACTGCTCTGCTGCCTTTGCATCCAGAGACCAAAGAGAGCACTGGGGAGGTAACTGAGCAGAAAAAGGTCTGCGTGCAAACATGAAGACCTGAGTTCAAATCTCCAGAACTCACACCAAGTCAGACACAGGAGCACAAGTCTGTGATCCCAGGGCTCCTGTGGCAAGATGGGAGGCAGGGGGAAGGGAATCCCGGGAAGCTCTCAGGCCAGCTAGACTGGTGTATGAAATCACAATCTACAAGGGACCCTGTCTCCAACAAAGTAGAAGGGAGGACCAGCATCAAAGGTTGTCCTCTAATATCCACGTGCTCAGTGTGGGGGGGCATACATGCCCCTATAATCACACACTTTACACAGGCACACACACGCACATGTGCACACACACACACACACAGAGAGAGAGAGAGAGAGAGATCTAAAAAGTCAAAAGAGTAGATTGGTAGGATTGGTGTGCTAGCTCATGCCTGTAGTCCTAGCATTGAGGAAACTGGGGCAGGAGGATGGACATGAACTCAAGGCTAGCCTGGGCTACACAGCAATATCCTGTCTCAAAAATCAGGGGGAAAGTTTATTTCCCTTTTTCCAAAATTGGGTCACGTAGCTACTGAAGCTGTCCTGGGGCCTCAGGATTATTATCAAAATTCCAGATCCACCTTGATTTCTTGCCTATAGACCTGATTTCTTAACTGGATGCCCTGGATAAAACTGGAGTTGTGTTATGGGAAAAGCGCTGTACAAGTCAGGGGTAAACTGGGGTAAGAGCAAGAGTAAGAGTTGACCTTGTACAAACAGCAGCTGCATTTGCGCAGGCATACAAACTTCGTGGCATGAGTTTGCAATGTACACCCAAAATAATGCCCACAATTGGGAAAGCAGTACTTCCTGGCTGAATCCACCTCTCTGCCTTGTCTTCAAAACCACAGGGTTGTGTGAGTGGGTCAGAACTGCTGGGTCCGTGGTACCGTTCTGTGCTGATAAGCCCCAAACCCTGCGATCTTAAGGAACTTTCCCAGAGAGGACCAACTAGTTATTAATCCTAGGTGTTCATAAACAAGGAAGTTTGATGTTGATTTTACTGTAGTTTTTGTGAATGGTCATTTTCTAAACGATCTTTATCCATTCATGACTCTTCCTATACAGGATTTTGCCATGACCACTTAAAGCCTCTGCATTTAGGGAACATTCCCAATCACTGATCTAAGTTTACCTTGAAGGGAAACAATAACGCCTCATAACTTCAAGATCAGCTTCACAATTGTGCGCATAGCTGTAAGAATAAGTGAGGGACACTGCTTCGCAGTCAGGGGACGTCCCAGAGCTGTGCCACAGGCTCCTGGTGGTACCCAAGTCAGGCCTTGTGGGATAAAAAGGCTACTGAAAGCTTAAACAGGATGCATTCAATCAGGAAAATTAACAGTTACAGAAGGTACCCTTTAAGACAAGTGGGGGGCTTTCTAAACAACCACATAGTGAGTGGCTCTAGTAAAGAACAGGCCAAGCTCTCAGGGACATTAGTAATGTGTCATGGTCATGTAGGGCAACGTCATCATTCTTAGATTAATGCTATGGTACAGATGCAAAGCATCATGGGAACTAAACACTGTTACAGATGCTGCCACCCACACCAACCCACATACATCCCCGTGTGGACACACAGTCAAGGAGAAAGTAATTAAAACAACATGTTCAATCACCACATCTAATTCAGGGGGCATGGGTACCCTAGAATTCAAATTTTCTCTATGTAAAAAGTTTTAAAGACTAAGGAATCTTATTTGAAAATAGGTTGAACCTAAACAACATTATTAAATGAAAAACAGAACAGAGAAACGCCTGTCCTGTGCTGGCCCAGTTCCTGGCAGGTACGGGACCTTAGTCCTTAGCTCATCCTTTTCCAGCCCTTTTTCTCATGGCGACTTCTGCATCCCCAACAGCCTGAGTCAAAGCGGCGCAGGTCTCTGAGCCAGTGATACACACCTCTGTCCTTACCTCTCCGAGACTGATGGGACGGTGCGTCTCTCGTCAGGATGGGAAGCTCATGGGTCATTTGTTCCCAGAAATGATGTCTCGAGGGAGAAGAGAGTGTCCCTGGCCTCCTTTCTCACTCTTTGACATGTCGGTTTCCTTCCAGAAGAGACCACAATGTCATGAGACACAGGACTCAGTCTTTAATAGCCGGCTAATCATAGACTCTGGTGTGCTATGATTAAATAACAGGAACGATTATTCTCAATGACAGGCATCTGCCTCGTGTTGTATGAGAAGAGATTTGGGCTCCTCCAGAAGAATGCTGAGGAAGAAGCTCTGACCTTCATTACGGCCATCAAGACGGTAAGCCGTCTCTCTGGGCAGCCTAACAGAGCCTGTCCCTGCGTCTCCCAAGGAGGAGTGTATACGCCTACGTATTTTCATATTAGTCCATTCACTTTGATATCTATATTTTGATATATTCATGTGCACCAATCACAAACATACAAAAAGCCTATTTTTTATCAGTCTAGGCAAAGTTATTTTACTACAAAAAAATTGTTTTAAATGTATTTAAGGTGTCTCGACTAATGGTCACTTGGTTCAAAGGTACCTTTTTAAAGTTTCAGAATGTTTCAGATTTTATATTTTTCAATAGTGTGGGTATCTTGAGATATCATAGTAGCAGTGAAATTGATTTTGGGATCAGCTAAGGATTCTGTGGTATTCAGAAGCTGGACTCAATAGACAAATTATAGTTCTCCAGCTCTTTCTTCTTCCTTTGCAATTAGACCATATAAAAACTGGGGTGGTGGCGCAGGCCTGTCATACCAGCTGCATGGTCGAGGTGCTGAGGCAACATAATTCCAAGTTTGAAACGGGTTGGGGCCGCACAGTGAGTGTAAGGGCAGCCTAGGCAATGTAATGATCCTTTGTCTCAAAATAAAAAAATAAAATAAAAGGAATATAGCTTAGCTCTATCATGGATGCCTTTTTAGCAACCAAAAGGCCCTAGGTTTGATTCCTAATATAACCAAATGTGTGTGTGTGTATGTATGTGTGTTTATGTTTGTGTGTATGTGTGCATATGTCTGAATGTGAATGTATGTGTGTGTGTATGTATCAGAAGGGTCATGAGACTTATACTTTTCATTAAACACAGAGCACAAAGCCATCTTTGAGATATGAGGGAGCCAGAGGGCCTTTGAACTTTTGGAGATGCAGGAGTCTGATTTAGGACCCTCCCTCTCCAAGAGAACACTGGCTTAGAGAGAAGAATGCAGGGTCCAAGTTCTTGTGTTTCTTCCAGATGATGAGCACATTTGGGAAGATGATGGTGACCCCCGTGGAGCTGCACAAGAGCCTCAACACCAAAGTGTGGCAGGCACACACTCTGGCCTGGGACACCATTTTCAAATCAGGTGAAAGAGCCTCCCTTCCCACTGCCCAGGGCAATCCAGTTGTCCTGACCCTGTGCCCAGGACAGGCCTCGTGTGCTCTACCTGACTGGGTCGTCATGATCTTCCCATGACAATGCTTCTGTTCCTCTCTACAGCTTTCCAAAGTCATGAGCATAGTGGGGCGGGGGGAGGGGCAGCGGGAAGCAGCTTTCTGTCACCCATTCTGCCAGCTGAAGGTGGCTCAAGGAAGAGTTTCCGAGACAGCCTCGAGTCCGTGTGTGGTAGCTTAGGCCTGCGTGTCACCACCTTCTCATCCTTGACTGTGCCATCTTTAAAATAATGACTGGCAGCAATTCCCACTTTGGTACAACGTTTAGTGCGCACAAACATTGGGTAGATTACAGTATTTTGGTGGTTAGGGCTGTTTCTGCTCCATGACATGGGGTATTAGGAGTCGTGTATATGTTTAACCCTTACGTAAACCCACACCGTCAACTCTTCCAAGAGTCCCCAAGCAATGGTCCTGAGACACACTGAAGTAGCTTTCCCAAGACCAGGACATGCTTCAGTCTGAAATGTGAGCTACACCACAGGCAATCACCCTGTCCACTAGCTCCATGGTGATTTTAATTTGGTGTCTGCCCACATAATGAGTTGGAGTGAGACAGTTGTCTGAGTGTTTCATAAATGCTAAATAGTTTGAGTGTCAACAGCGTTCCCAGGCACTGTACTTGTGTGTATGGTTAGTAATGTCCACAGCCAAGTTTAGAATATGCACATAAGGCCAGTTTTCATCCCCTCTCATGCTGATTCCTTCTGGGCGCTGAGCTCTTGTTCATTAGAAAGTGACTATAGACTAGGAGCACCTGTGCAGGGTTTGATAGAAATGCAGACTTCAAGGCCATACATAGTGGTGTGTGCACTATGTGGGTGGTACCAGCACTCTAGAGGCAGAGCCAGGCAGATAGCTAAGGCCAGCCTGGGCTACAGAGCAAGCTCCAGACCAGCTAGGGGTACATAGTGAGTCCCAGTCTGAAGAAAGAGAGAGACTGGCTTCAGGCTCCCCAATCACTGATTCCAAATCAACACTTTTAGAAGATGCTCCTGCGGATCCTGAGAAGTCCATCCATGTCGGCCTTGACCAGTCCTTGCCAGTGTAGCGAGAATAGTCACTGGGCACCTGTCTAGTAAATTGTCAATGTCCCTGAAAAGACTCAGTGTTGCAAAGTCTTCTTGGGTTCTCACCCTCACCCGAATTTTCAGGCTCTCTCTCCTTTCTGACTCTGTCACACAGTAAAGCCTTGCATCGACAACCGCCTGGAGAAATATTCCCAGCAGCCTGGCACAGATTTCCTTTGTGACATTTACCACCACAATCATCTTTCCAAGAAAGAACTGTACGCGGCTGTCACGGAGCTCCAGCTGGCTGCGGTGGAGACGGTGAGGGTGGGAGGGGACTCGGTTGGCTAAACGCTGAGTGTTTTTAAGCAGCTGTGGAAATCATTCTCTCCACCAGAATTACCCGAGTAGCTACAGTCTTGCGAAATCAGCAGTAAGCATCCCATAGTGAGCGCCGTGGGGGACGCAAAGCTTGGCCTCTTGGTGCTTAAGGGCTTGGCAGGGGCTATAGCGTACTGAGTAGGCTCTGGCCAGCACCCTGGTGGATATCGGAACTGACCGGGGAATTTGGAAGCCAATGATCTGACAAGATAAGTTTCTCAAGCTTGAGGGATGGAGAGATAGCTCAGTTGGTAAAGTGCTGTCTGTGCATCCATGAGGACCTGATTTTAAAAAAAAAAAAAAAAGCCAGGTGAGGTGGCCCAGACGGGTAATGCCAGGGCTGGGGACGTGGAGAAAGGAGGCCGCAGGGGACCGGCAGTGTAGCTAGTCCAGTGAGAGCCCCACCTCAAACGATAAGGTAGAGAGTGGTTACGGAAGATGCCTGATGTCAGCCTCCAACCTCCACATGCATGTACATACATGTGCCCCGACATGAACACACACACGGATGTCTTTTAGTAATAACTCAGACTATTCCCATGATTGTATTTTAAATAAGATGAGATAAAAATCGGAATACAGTCTTCCAGACCAATAATACATTTACTGCTTCAAAGTACCAACAAGATGAGCTTGGGGCGGCTTGGTTTTGATTTAAATGCAGCAGCTCATGTGCAATCCACCAGCTGATTCTCCTAGATTCTCCAAGCAGCCGCCTCCCACTCCTGTCTAAAGCGGTCACTGGTGTGACGGGTACTCAGACTCCTCAAAGTCCCACATTCTGTGCCCCTTAAAGCCTCCAGGCAGAAACCTCCCCGGTTGATTGCTTCTTTGCATTTCCCCCTTTCAAGGCTTCTGGAAGGAGAAAGGCAGGGTCCCTGTTTTAGGAGCACACCCCTTGCTCCCCCTCACTGCAGGAGACTGACAGAAGCAGTGATCTGACCTCCCTGTGAGGTTGAATGGCAGGCCTTTCCACAGAGCAACAAGGGCCATGGTTCCTCTGTTTGAAGTGTGAATTCCATGAAAGCTGTTGCCTTGCTTTGTCCGCAGCGAGTCATTCCAGGGACACAAAGGAGCACATGGCCTTTATAAGGCGGTCAACAAACGCTTACTGAGCCGGGCGGTGGTGGCGCACGCCTTTAATCCCAGCACTCGGGAGGCAGAGGCAGGCGGATATCTGTGAGTTCGAGGCCAGCCTGGTCTACAAGAGCTAGCTCCAGGACAGGCTCTAAAAAAGCTGCAGAGAAAAAAAAAAAAAAAAAAAAAAAAAAAAAAAAAAAAAAAAAAAAAAAAAAAAAAAAAAAAAAAAGCTTACTGAGCAAATGAAAAAGGTCGAGAACTATAGAGCCCCTACTATGTGCCCGGCCCTTAAAAAACCTCTAGGAATGAGAGGCAAAGTCTCGTTCCTCTCTAGAACTTAGATGGCAGCGGGGAGGAGAGAGCGGATGTGAAAGCACACATGGCTACTTCAGATAGTGGTATTTACCATGAAGGAACATTTTCTAAGCAAGGGAGTAAGCTGGCCAGTTTAGGCTTTGACAAGTGGACTATAGCTGGTGGGTGGAGAGCAAGTTTGCTAGAGAGGTCAGTTAAGGAGACAGGTGCCCCTCCCAACCAAGGTCGTGCCAGGACAGGCTGAGCCCTTGAGGTTTCCTTACCCACTTCCCCTGGAATTAAGCTCTGCCGTCTTCCTGAGGGGCCCAGACAGTGTCCCCTGGATGTGGTGTAAACTGCACTTACCCAGCCCCATGGAGCCCTATTTGACACTTGTGGTGAGCCGCTCGCTGATATGGTTATACACCTGATCCATTTCCTTTCCAGTCCCATTTATTCTGAAAGCCACCTTGGGTGGATCAGAGAGGCTCGATTGCCTTTAATGTGGAGGCCCCACCCTCTTCCTGCTCTGTAATAATGCCATCCACGGTTTATTTGCAACCAAAGCCACTGGCCCTCTGACATGAAGAAGCCTGCCTGGGAGGCATGTTCTTCCAAAAATAATAAATACCAGCTGGCTCTGACCCGTCTTGTGCTCTGCCCAATAGTGTGAGAGCGGGCCACGGTATCAGTCCCAGCGCCTTTGTGTCTGCAGAGGGAGGACATGACCGCCATGTTTAGGAGCCTGTTGGGTTTAAGTCAGCTGAGGAGCCCCACGTGCATCTCACTCCTGCTGGTGACTATGGTGACTGTTCCTTATTACCTCCAGGAATGACACCAAAGATCCCCTTAAAAGGTCACTAGCCTTTGTCACAAACTGCCTCTGGCTTCTTAGCGTACTCAATTCGATATTAGAATTTATCTCCTGTCCCCCATCCTTTTTTGGCAGGGTATTGCATTCTCAAATGAAGAATTTTGCATGCGGCTAGAACCCTTTCCATGTCCGTGGATAATTTAGGGTGTAGCCAGAAGAACTTGTATTAGATTCCAGAAAGGCAACGCGTTGTGCCTTCAATTGCATTGGGGAAATATCTTTAGAAAGGCTTTCACCGGCCCCACTAGAGCGTTTCTGCCCTTTCTGTACTCAAGTTTTATATCAAGTTTTGCCCACTACGCAAGTTCTACTTCAATTTTTACTTTGAGGCCATGCTGGAATCACGTTTAGGTCTGAAATGAGCCCCGATAGTCCCTACATTTACCCAGCTCTTGTCAGTAGTACGCATTTGTTCGCGCTCAAGCAGTTCCACTGTGGTTCTAAATGTGACCTTTGGCTCACCTGATGGCGGATTGATTGGCAGACTCTCTTATCTGTTTGCCTTTCAGACAGCCAACAGCTTGATGTGGGTTCTCTACAATCTATCCCGGAATCCCCATGTGCAAGAGAGACTTCTTCTGGAAATCCAGAGCATGTTGCCCGGGAACCAGATGCCCCGGGGGGAAGATGTGAGGAATATGCCCTACTTAAAAGCCTGTCTAAAAGAGTCCATGAGGTAAGGACAGGCCTCTGAGTCAATACTTAAGAAAGGGTCTCTTTTGCTTTGGGCAATACATTATGTCACTAGAAAAGAATTCTCTTAGACCATAACAGTGACACCTCTGGATGGCTCTCCTCAAGCTCCCTTCCCTGGCTGATTATAGGCATCTATCAAGCTAGAGAGAAGGGCCTCGGTTTCTATTCTTCACTTTACAGCCCTCAGGGGCCAGCCCTACAGCCTGCCTGTGATGGGCGCTGTCAGTAGGAGGGAGCCTGCTGTGGTTGGTTGTAGGGTTGGAGATTAAGGCGGAGCAAGAAGACACAGAGACTGACCTCTTGGTCTTTTAGCCTCTAGCTCTTCCTGGGGAACAAAATAATCAATGAACCACTAGCCAGCCTTGTAGAAGAGAACAGAATAATCGATGAGCCACTAGCCAGCCTTGTAGAAGGGATTTAACTAATGTTATAAGAAAGAAGAGGCAAACATTGAGAAGGAGGGACTTGTTTTTTTAAAAAACTGAATTCTTTGTGGATTCATACACTGTATCTTGATCATATTCACCCCTCCCCCAACTCCACACAGATCCTTCGCCTTCCCTCAGTTCCCCAGCAGCTGTCGGTGGCCAGTAGCCCCTCAGGATAAGAGAGAGGGTTTCTTTCTCACCCTGACTGGACTTTGACAGCACCTCCACTTCTCATTCTGTTCCTAATGCCACATCCGAGTGTGGTCTGTGGCCACCTTTACAGCTCCAGTTGTGATTTTTCAGGCTTACCCCAAGTGTGCCGTTTACAACTCGGACTCTGGACAAGCCGACAGTACTGGGTGAATACACTTTGCCCAAAGGAGTAAGTAGAATTTACACATCTGTTCCTTAGCAAAACCTGACAAGGTTAGACTTCCCAGGTGTTTATCCCATCTTCCCGAAACTTTTCACCAGGAAAGCATTCATTCTGGAGATCCATAGAAAGATTCACCCTCCTCTTCATCCAGAAAACGGAGAGAGAGGAGGTGATCATGAGCATGAAACCCAAACATGAAGAGCTCTGGGACTGGGGAGGGGTTTCAGTAGGTCAGTTTATGCTGTGCATGTGTGAGGACCTGGGTTTGAATCCCCAATACCCGTGTAGAAAATCGGATGTGGTTGTTTGGGTGAGCATCGTGCAGGACAGGCAGAGGACCCATGGGCCTTGCTGACTGCCAGCGTAAATCGAGGTTCATGGAGAAACCCTGCCTCAAAGGACTAAGGTCAAGTGTGATAGAGGACATCAGGCGCCTTCCTCTTGCCTCTGTGTGTGCACACGGGTCCATGTGCTACCCCACACATATAAACATACATCATACTCTCACTAACATGGCAAGCAATACAGCCATCATTACTGTGTTTCTGTGAATTATTTTGGCTTCTGATTTTTGAAAGTATCATCTCTTTCTGTGTGTTTTTTAGACGGTGTTAATGCTAAATACCCAGGTGCTGGGCTCCAATGAAGACAACTTTGAAGATTCCAGTCAGTTTAAACCTGAACGCTGGCTTCAAAAGGAGAAAAAGATCAATCCCTTTGCCCACCTCCCATTTGGCCTTGGGAAGAGGATGTGCATCGGGCGACGACTGGCTGAGCTACAGCTCCACTTGGCTCTTTGCTGGGTAAAAGTTCACTGGGTTTTTAGAAACACATTCTGGGCTATTCCACAAGGCATGGAGAGAGAGAGTTAATTCTGCTTTTGTCTCAATGTGTGTTACAGATCATCCAAAAATATAAGATTGTGGCTACAGACAATGAACCTGTCGAGATGCTGCATCTCGGCATCCTGGTACCCAACCGGGAACTGCCCATTGCATTCTGTCCACGGTAGGAGGCTAAGGTGAGTGTGTGGGTCCCTGATGCCCTTAGGTGCCTTACCTGGCCAGGAGCGAGCCAAGCTTGAAGATGTCTAGACTTATCTTTATTTCTTCCTACCTCTCCCCTCTTTCTCCTCCTTCCTTCCTTTCTTTTTAATAGATTTTATTATGAATGTGTGTGTTTGTGTGCCCCAGGCGTGTGGATACCCACTTAAGTCAGAAGAGGGCATCAGATGCCCTGGATCTGGAGTTACAGGTGACTATGAGCTGCCCAGATGACGTGGGTGCTGGGAACCCAGCTCAGGTCCTCTGCAACTGTGTCCTTGGCCATGAAGCCATCTCTCCAGCCCCACATACTAGTTCCTTTTTATTTATTTATTTATTTATTATGTATACAATATTCTGTCTGTGTGTATGCCTGCAGGCCAGAAGAGGGCACCAGACCCCATTACAGATGGTTGTGAGTCACCATGTGGTTGCTGGGAATTGAACTCAGGACCTTTGGAAGAGCAGGCAATGCTCTTAACCACTGAGCCATCTCCCATCTCTCCAGCCCCACATACTAGTTCTTTTTTAAACTACTGAACTGTTTTCTTTCTTTTAGCTTGGGCCTGAGAATGTCACTCAAGCCCTATGCTAAGAAATTGCTTCTGCAGTAAACTCTGAGCTTTGTCAGTCTGGTTGGTCTCTCCCAATGCACATTACAATGATCTCAAAACCAGTAATGTGGCCAGAAGTGATATGGGGACACTTTGTTGTCTGATGTGGATGGTGACATCTCCAACCTGTGGCTTGACAGCCACATGTTCGTGCTTGAAGCCAGCCTCTCTCGCTCTGTCTTTCCAACAATGTGATTAAGGTCAAGAGAGGAAGCCATGGAGGTGGGTGGATTATTTAGAGTAACACAGTTATTGTTGGAGCTTCTGAATGAGGTCCCAAGAAATACAGAAATACTTCCATGGTGTCTGTATGTGATAGAAAACATGTCAAACTTTGAGAGGCCACATGAAGTGGCGATGGCGGAAGGAGTGTTAATTACAAGCCCCAGGCATCAGGAAGGCAGGAGGGCACATTTCACTCAGTCAGCTACACTTTTGGCAGATACCTGTGGCAATTTTAATTTTAGTTTTTTGTTTTCAGATGATTGAAGTATCCTGTGTGACCTATGATGGGTGTCTACTTGATTTTCCAGACTTTTTTTTTTCCCACCGAGATCAAGAACAACAATCTTTCCCTTTCTTCAAGAACAGTGCTTATGGCTTCGGTGTTCCTAGATGGCAAACATCAAGGACCTGAGCCTGGGACAGCCTGCCATGGATGGCGCACAGTGCCTTCTGTAGAACTATTCTAGAAGCTGTTGTCTACTCGATGATGTTTACAGAGGCCGTCAGCTCAGGGAAGCCCCTGAAGTGTGGGCATGCCAGCCCCACCCCCAGACCTTACCATTGGTTTACATCGGCCAATCACAACCCTCCTCCCTTCTGTGGACTTGTTCAAGACCTTACCATTGGTTTACATCGGCCAATCACAACCCTCCTCCCTTCTGTGGACTTAACCTGCTGCCCATCCCTCTTTTGTGATGTCACTGGGAGGCCAACAGTCAGCCATTCCTGATGGTCAGCCATTCTAGCAAAGGTTGCTAAGCGTTTTTGCTATGAAACCCAAAAAAGCATCCTTAATTCTCATTGCCAGTTTACAAAGAAAGTCCTACTATGGCTTAATTGTCTGGGGATCTGAGATGGTCTGACAGCCCATTCATTATAGCTCTGTTTCATGCCATTTTTGCGGAAACGTCAGCTGTCAACAGAGCTAAACGTTAGGAAAGGCTCTACAGCTAATTTTCCTGCACACAAGGGGAAATGTGGTTAGGGATTACAAACTGACTATTTTGAGAAGTTCTTTAGTGAAGCCAGCTCCTTGTTTGAGAATGCCTTGCTCATGCAGGGGACTCTGTAGCTTTTATGTCATTAGTACCCTTTTCCTCCACGGTCTTGGAGTGTGGATGAATGAAATCAGCAGTTTCTAAACTGTGTGTGTGCTGGCACATGTGTGAGAGTGTACATATATGTGTGATTGTGGGCTCTAGGCTTCAGTCTGCTTTCACAGAGAAGACACAGGGTGCGGGGCTGTGTCCTGAGATTTAGACACCGCTCAAAGGTATTCATTAAAACTCTAAGAATGGGACTTTCCGTGCCTTAATTTCTTTGTCTATTCAAGGTGATAACGGTAATAGATGTGTACTTCGAGACTACCTGTGCAGCTTGTGCAGTGTGACTTGAGCGCCCCCCCCCCCCCGGGAAAGCATGACGTCATCAGCGCAAAATGTGGAATTATGCACTGCTCACAAACTTAGAAATGTTTACGCGTGACTTGCGCATTTTCTAACCAGCACTGTTTTCTATAGAAGTTTACTGTTTATGTCTGTATATTTGGTAAAGATTTCCCTTTTAGGTTATGGTTTTAGGATAATTCGAAATATGCATCCATATGTACATCTGAATGAATATGTGTGTACGGCTAGTATCGGTATGTGCCTTCTCTCTCTTCTGAGGTTATTTTTAGAGTTATCAATCCAGAGACTAAAGATGCAGTTCTGTGGCAAGAGTGTTCGCCTAGTCTATGTGAGGCCTGGGTTCAAGCCCCAGGACTGCCAGAAAATAAAAGGTAAAATAAACAAGTACACCCTTGTTGTCAGATTTTGTTTTTACACGTTTGTCTTTCTAAAAACAATTACTTTATTTATTTATTCATTTATTGGAGGGAACCCCTGCCACATCACACATGGGAGGTCAGAAGACAACTTAGCGGGTGTTTCTCTCTTTTTAGCATGCATGTGCTCAGGATCAAACACGTTCTCAAGCTTAGCAGCAAGCACCTTTACCACCGAACCCTTTAGCCAGTCCTTATATTTTATATCTTAGAATTCTTTGAAAGTAAGAATGAATTTTTTTAATTTAAATACCAGAGAGATTTTTTTCTCTTTGTTATGCCTCGGATGACTGCTCTTCAAGGGTTGAACGTTGTTTTAATAGTAGAAACTGTGTGGTGTATGGTCATTTTACAAGCCCTCACTGCCAGTACGAAAGTTCAGATTTTGACAGCCCCTTGACTGAAAGAGGGCCCCTTAATAACAAAATTAACTCCAGCTTCTGCTCTTCCTGGCTTTTCAAGTCACTTGTCCATATTTCCTACCACAATGTCAGCGTTTATGTGGTCACCATGACCTGACAAGAGTCAGTGTAAGGGAGGTGGACTTATCTGGCGTGATAGGGATACAGTCAGTTCCTCAAGGCAGGGAAGGTATACAGGCAAAAACCAGGCTGTGTCTGCTGGGGCAGAAGGAGCAGAAAATGGCCGGCTCACATCTCTGCACACCAGAAGGAAGTGGGGCCAGGCTACGGCCCTCAGAGGTCCTCCAGCCAGATCCCACCTCCCAAAACAGCACCAGCTGGGGACCAAGTGTTCAAACACATGGACACCTGGTATTTTACGTTTGTTTATATTTACATTAATATAGTATAACCACCATCGCCATCCTGCCGGCTGTAGCCTCTACTGTTTCTCCCCTCGGCCACAATTATAGTTCCAGCAACTCACCATCAATTCTTGTCCTCCATCTGTGTGTGTGTGTGTGTGGTGTGTGTGTGTGTGTGTGTGTGTGTGGCTGGCTGGCTGGCTGGCTGGCTGCCTCTCCCAGTCTCTCTGTCCTTCTGTCTCTGTCCTTCTTGCTCTGCTCTGCCCTCAGGTAATGCAGGCCGACTTCAGACTTGCTATGAAGCCAAACTTGAACTAACAATCCTGCCTCCATCTCCTGAGTGCTGGGGTTACAGCCACATACAACCATGCCCAGCTCTTCTCAATCTCGACTCCATCTCATTCCTACTCTGTGACTGGCTCTCCACTCCTTTAACATAAAGACCCAATTCTGCGAACTGGCCTTTCCTGCCATGTATTCATTCTTTTCCCAAGTGAAAACGGCGTGTGATGCACTTAGCAAACCTGGAACAAAGTGAGGAGGTGACAGATTTGCCCTGGGGGATGGAGGGGCTAAGGGCCAGGACATAAGAATTAATATGGATTAATATGGAGCCAAGAGCTCTCTCTAACATGCCCAGAAAATGGATGGTTTGTTTTATCCTTCTGCATCCGTCACCCCCTTTTTCCCTTTTGAAAGATTTTTCTCTTTTACAATTTCCATCGTACATGTTCATCAAGCATTTGTTTTCCTTTCGACGAGTAGAATTTACATTAATTTACATTTCAATTCATTTATGGTGAATGCTTCTTCAGTCATTTGCTGGAATTTTGAGTAAACATGGCAACACCTCGGGCGTATCCTTCGGTGTGTTTTTAGTTGGGTGTGACTGAGTAGAGAATTTGTGTGGCCCCCATCTCATGGGCTGGGGTCCTGGAGCAAACAAAGAGGAAACCAGCTGGGCACTGGCACCCATCCCTCCGCTTCCCCACTGTGGACACAGTGTGAGCAGCCCCATCACATGCTTGGTGCCAGCCATGCCTTCCCCACCAGGATGGACCACAGCCTCAATCGCGAGCCAAAACAAACCCTGCCTTCTTCAAGTTGTTTCGTCTGGTGTTTTAGCACAGCAGTAAGGAAAGTCACGTGCGTGCACACACACACACACACACACACACACACACACACACACCAACACCAATTGGCTGGTGGCAGCTCTGAAACAGCCCAGAGAAGCCCAGAGAAGCTTCTGGAATTAGGTGAGAAGGCAAGATAGAGGTTCCCAAGTTCTGGGCAATGTTTGTCAACAGAACTGGAAGAGGGAATCAGCCTGTTTTTCTATTTGCTTATCTAGTATTCTTGATATCAAAGCTGGAGCTATGAAGTAACAGCTGGCCATTATCCTGCGCCCACTGGGTCTCTCCATGTAGCTCAGACTGGCCTCGAACCTGTGGTTCCCACCTTACCTTTCGAGTACTAATGTGTAGTACCACCCTTGACTTCCAGACATAGTGAGTCCCAAGCCAACCAGAGCTACATATTGAGACCCTACCTCAACAAAACAAAAAGACAAAACAACGAACAGAAAATCCGGTCTACAAATCCTCCTTGCAAGCAGGAAAACACAGAAGTGGATAAAAGGTGAGACACGGGGCTTTAAGGTCGCGGTGATGTGGATTTTCACTCAGTAACTTAAGCAGGTTATTTCGTGGTGATGTGGATTTTCACTCAGTAACTTAAGCAGGTTATTAATTCAACTGAACAACTGAAATTCTCTTTTTCCCTTTTCTTTTGGTTTTTCAAGACAGGGTTTCTCTGTGAAACAGCCCTAGCTGTCCTAGAACTTACTCTGTAGACCCAGCTGGCCTTGAACTCACAGAGATCTGCCACAATCAACCCATGCACTAGAGGAAGAGCGCTGGCTAGACCATAGCTACAGAAAACCGCTTGAGGTTCCTAACGCTACGATTCAAACTGCTTTCTTAGAGCTTCCGGAAGAGTCTTGCTGAATCCTCCTTTGGGCAATCAACATGTCAACTTGCCAAAGCTTTCCACGGTTCACTAGCCAGTGACCTGGAAAAAAAATTTGTATTAAGACTTTAAAAGTCTCCAAGTTCCGGAAAAGCTTAAAATAGTTAACTCATCAACTTCCCTAGCATGAACTACAGAAAGCCTGTCCAGCATATTCCTTGTTGGAAGCAGAAGAAGAAAATCAGTAAACATCCCTGAAAGAGGGGACATCTATTGTATAGGTCAGTATAACACTTCAGTAGGTCCTTCCTACCCTGGCAAGTCCAATGAAATCACATTTTACCCACAGATTTCTACATGACTTTTACCAAGAGACCTTGGGAGTTTGTAAAGAACACTAGTAACACTGATCTTGTCAAAAACAAATTCAGTAACTTTTTTTCTTTTCTTAAGGCTTTAAATTATCTGTACCTTAAAACATAACTTGAATCTTGCCTGTAAAATAATCTGTAGTGCCCAGAACAAAATAAATATGAGATTCTAAATTTAAAAAAAATTAAGAATTTCAGTATGGCAGCCACTGAGCAATGAATGCAATCTAGGGCTCCTGGGAGCACATCTGCCTGCTAGCTAGCCCTGGGGCTCCTGGAAGCACATCTGCCTGCTAGCCAGCCCTGGGGCTCCTGGGAGCACATCTGCCTGCTAGCCAGCCCTGGGCTCCTGGGAGCACATCTGCCTGCTAGCCAGCCCTGGGTTCCTGGGAGCACATCTGCCTGCTAGCCAGCCCTGGTCCAGGCCCCATGGGTGTTTGGCAACCACTTCTATTCTCTCATGGCTGCGGTTTTGTTCAGGTTTCCTTTGTCTTTTGGGGTCAGTTTAAATGAGTTGCTTTATTTTGTAGAAGATTGTCAGCCTCAGCCTTACAAACATGTCACAGAGATGCTTGGTATATTTTCTTGTGGTTTTTAAAACACCTTCTAATTCTAAGGGATTTTATTCTTAGCGTTTTTTTTTGTTTTTGTTTTTTGTTTGTTTGGTTGGTTGGTTTGGTTTTTCAAGACAGGGTTTTTCTTTGTAATAGCCCTGGCTGTCCTAGAACTCACTCTGTAGACCAGGCTGGCCTCAAACTCACAGAGATCCACCTGCCTCTGCCTCCCAGGAGTGCTGGGATTAAAGGTGTGTGTCACCACTGCCGCCTGGCTCTTAGCATTGCCTTTAAGGCTTCCCCTATGCCTCAAAAACCAGACTAAAGTTTTTAGTTTTTCAAAGGACAAATCTTTGGGGTCTGTACTTCATTTCAATGGTAAATGTCTTAATTTCTTTTTAAAGATTTATTTTGATTTTTAAAACTATGTGTACATGTGTGACTGTGTGCACAGGAGCCTGCGGCAACCAGAAACATCAGATCCCTTGGGGCTGGAATTCCAGGTGTCTGGGAGCTGCCCAGCATTATGAGAACTGAACTCCAGGGTCCCCTGAAAGAGCGGTCAGCACTCTGAACTGCTGAGCCCTCTCTCCTGGGTATTTCATTTATCTATGTTTCTTTTAGCTTATCTTTCCCCTGCCCACCCACCCACGCCATCCCCATTTCTGTAGCCTGGGCAGAAGACACAAGAGTTGAACCCTTTTTTTTCCAAAACTAGATGACATAAAAGTTATCTTCAATGTTTTAAAACAGATCACAGGGATGGAGGAGAAGACTGGGGTGCTAAAGGACGGGTTAGCAACCACGATGTCGACCTCAGCCACAGCTGTCTGTTTCAGGCTGTTCTCGGGAAACTGCTGTGGGGCCCAAATCCGTGCTTCGGCCTTTCAACAATGGACGCATTCACACACAGTTGCTCACACTTGTGTCGCCACTTAGGCACAGAATTTCTGCAAATAAGATTTTTTTAGAAAAGATTAAAATGTCCCTTCTAAAATGTTTGGTGAGAGTTACAGAATTAACAGCTGAGAATAACAAATGCTTAATAAAACTTGACTTAAAAATGAGAGGCGGCCTATATGACTCCTCTGCTTTTCTGTAGCTGTCATAAAGACCAGACCAAAAGCCCCTCAGGGACAGAAGGGGCGCCTCGGCTTATGGGTCCATCATCAATGGGTGCCATTGCAGGCCCCCAAGGAAGGAGCTTGAAGAGGAAACCAAAGAGGAACACTGGTAAGTGACTCGCTGCCAGAATCATGCTCAACTACGGTCCTTCTACAGTCCAGGCCTCCCTCAGGGAAGGCACTGCCCACACAGGGCTGAGCCCACCTATGGCATTTAGCAAGCAGGAAAATGTCCCACAGATAGGGCCATAGGTCAGCCTGATAGAGGCAATTCATCAACTGAGGTTTCTTCTTCTTGGGTATGTCTAGGTTTGCGGTGAGTTGGCAAAAACTAACATATCACACACACACACACATACACTCACACACGGCACATATGCACGCACACACAGGACACACATGCACATACATACACACACACACACCACCACCAGGGTTCAGAGAACACCATGTAAAGGAGGAGGAAAGTAACAAGAGCCAGAGGATGGGGAGACTGGCTTTAAAAGTGTCTTCCGAATCTGACACGCCTGTGCCCTTGTGAATTCACAGCAGCTGTGCTCATGTGCCTAAGACCAGGAGATCAGGACAGTCAACGACAGCCCTTGTAAAGTCCAAGGTCTCGAACACTGCCCTTTCATTATTTACATTGCATAGGCTTCCGTGTTTGTGTTCATGCATGTGTACATGCATGTGCTTGTGTGTGGAGGACAGAGCTCAGCGTCACGCATCTGCCTCAGTCCCTCCCTCAGTTTGCTTTCTGAAGCAGGGTCTCTCTCTGAACATGGAGTTCTCTGATTCGGCATGCTGGCTAAGGAGCCTGGGGGAGCCTCCTGTCTTCAGCCTTCACCAGCCCTAGGATTACAAACGCAAGCCACTGTGTCAAGATTTCCTATGGGGCACCGGAGGGGGGGGTGACTCAAGCTCAGGTTCTCATGCTTTACAAATTGAGCCATTGCCCCAAATCTGCATAGTATTTACTTTTAATAAATTATCCAGGACAGTTCAACACAGTACTAATTAGTCTTAGTAAATTAAAACCCGGAGTCAGATATTAAGGGGCGAAGAGCCAGCCATTAGTTCTTACCTCTCCGAAATCTTCAGAAGCAAGGGGCCTCCACTCTCTGATCCTCTGGTGAGCTGTATTTGTTGCAGCACAAAGGAGACACCACCGCAGGCCAGCACGTATCCTCGGCACGTATTCTCTGCAGGTCGGAGTGTCTTGACCTCAGCACGACTGGCATTTAGGGCCAGCTGGTTCTTTGCTGAGGGACTACCCTGTGCATGATAGAACATTCCACAGCCACTCGGCCTCAGCCACACTAGAAGCCAAGGGTACCCTGTTTCAGTTACGACAACCAAAGACGTCACACATCTCCCGGGAGGTGACAGCACCCTGGCTGGGAGGTACAATCTAGAGCTCCATGACTAACACTTTCGGACTGTAACTACCTTTGAAGGATACGACAAAATACCAAGCATCCGATGCTAACTCTGTTCACGGGAAGGAGGGCCAAAATGAATATGTGTTCTTCCCACACACGTTTATATCTCCCCCGAGACTTCACAAATGTCCACAGTAGAAGCTGAAACCCCAGAGATTTGTAGAAATAGTTACCAATTGCTGGTGATCACATTTTTCAATATGGCTTGACAGTAGAATTGGCTTTCTGGCCAAATTCTTTAGGCCAACCAAATTGTGACCCATCAAGGTAATTAAGTTTATCCTGACCCCCAACTGTAGTTTCCCGTTATCCCATCTAGAAAGAATCTTTCCAGGGTATTAGGCAAAGCTTGGGGAATGCACAGACTTTCCTGCCAATGTTCAAATTCCTCTGGAGATGTATTGATTAGTAAGTCATGTCTTCCAATAGCCATTTCTGTGGACCTTACATCAGCACTCCCCGTCAATGGGGGAAATGGTGATGTGGTTAGTGTGGTTTTTAGAGACAGATTCGTTAAATATATTAAATAAATTAACATATTTAAATAAGTTAAAACATTTTATTTCTTATTACATAACTAGGAGCCTCTGCTTAATGGGATGTAAATGCTACTGTAGGAAAAAATAAAGATCCCCCACCCTGCCCTTGGTGACTGTCATGCATTTACGTGGCCCAATGGATACCCCCTCAAATTTCCAGCAACTTCTGACAGTTTGTAGAAAATTGAGGTGCCAAGGTGAATCCTCAGTCTGCAGGTTTGGTCTGGCTGTTGATGTCATCTTTTTTTTTAACCATGAAGACTGGGGCGCAGATATGCTTCTAAGGTACTCACCCAACTGAGCCTGCAAGCTAATGTGTATACAGTAGGTGCTAAGGAGCCTGAACTAACGGGTGGTAGTCAAAGATTCACTAGTGTCAGCTGTGTGTGGCTCCTAAAATCCTGGCTTTCAGAAGTCTGAGGGACCACGGGTTCAAAGCCAGCTTGTCTCAAGCAAACAAATGAACCAACGGTAGGTAGCTATTTTCTAGAAGATTCCTATTTTCTAGAAGATTCACCGAAAGAACTTAAAACTTCATTTCTTACTATCTTTCCAGTAGTCATTAGTTTACTATTCTTTTGACTCTGGTTGCTGGTTGCACTTTTGCGCTGGGATTGGATTGCGGTGCCCCTGAGCAGGGAAGGATGAACGCTGAGCCTGCCAAATTTTACCCAACAGAAGAAGGACAGGCTTGCACCTGGGATCCTGAACGAACATTATGAAACCGCAAGAAACTCACATGCCCCTCTCCCCCATTCCCTCTGCTTTGCTAAAAAAAACTATTAGATTATATTCCTAAAGCCAGCCACCAAGGTCTATTCCCTTATTTGGCCAATTCCTCCTCCTGAGGCTGACTACTAAGGTCCAGCTATCAAAGTATTGAAGTCCAACAATCAAAAGCCCCCTTTGGCTCATGTAATTAGCATACCCAATTAAAATTAAACACCTCATCCTAACATGGGGGTTCCCCTTTGCCTTTATAAACAGCCATTTTTTTTCTTATTTCTTTTTTTTTTTTGGTTTTTCGAGACAGGGTTTCTCTGCAGCTTTTTTAGAGCCTATCCTGGAACTAGCTCTTGTAGACCAGGCTGGCCTCGAACTCACAGAGATCCGCCTGCCTCTGCCTCCCGAGTGCTGGGATTAAAGGTGTGCGCCACCACTGCCCGGCTATAAACAGCCATTTTTCTATGTGCCAGGTCAGTCTCCTCTGGGACAAATGTCCCTGCTCCCTTTTTCTACTTCCCTTCCCCTTCTCCCTCATCCTCCACCTCCTGTGTCTGTCTCTGACTCGCTGTCCTCTGTCCTTCCTGTGAAAATACATCTCCTGTGTGTTGACACTTTTCCTTTCAGTGAATGATAAACCTGGCCCAGGAACACAACATTCCTTATGACCCCAGAACACAAAACCATAACAACCTGATGGCTATACATCTACCTCACATATACCCCTGAATTTCTGGGGGCTGTGCAATTGTGAATCTTGTTGGCAGGGGAGTCTCTCTTGGTTAGTCACATTGCTTACTCCATTGCATACAATGGCCCCCATCCGTACAGAGATCGCCATAGATAAACCACAGCTCCGTGAATGAGCAGATGGGAGAACAAGGGAACCTCTAGAAGCCGGGCTTACACAAACAAGGCAAAGTCCTGACAACAGGAAACACCAGGTGGAGCATAACTGACCACCCTGGGAGAGCAGCCGCAGTGCGAACAGCGGCACCTTTCGCCTTGCAGGATTTCAAACAGCCTTTCATGACTCAGCGCTGGGAGGGCAGCCAGGCACAGTGGGACAATCCTCACCCTGAATGGGGATAGCATGGTAGTCTGTTAACAAGGAAGGATATAAGGACATAAGGTTGGAAGGAACTTCATACTCTACCCCTGCACCGGATCCCAGTCTGTTAGGAACCCACTATGTAGCAGTGATCAGTTACCTGGGAAGCCTTCCCTGAGGGCTTCAAAGAGAACTCCACTCAAACAGGAATGATCTCTCATTACTTTGCTATCATACATTGTTCCACACCCCATCCTGAGTGCTCAGCATCTAATACGATCACATGATTGCCAACTAACTCCCCAGCAGCCTCACCCTGATGATGGGGGCACAAGCTGTGCACACTCCACAGGTGGGTGTTTTAGTCATTAAAGATCAAATCCAGGGATAATGAGGATTTTCCACCCCATGATGTGCTGCACAGTGTCTGTGGGTGGGCGACTCTGGCTTGACAGTGTGTGGAAGTGACTCCCCCTGTGTGGGAATCATGCTCCTCCAGGATCAGAGCTCTGTAGCCGGCAGGACCCTTACGTGCAGAATGGTCCCAGGCGTCAACCAGGAAAATGAGCTCTCGCTTTGAAGGGGAAACAATTTGGACTCTTTGTGATGAAAACTTTAAAATCTTCCAAAAACCATTGCTGAAGCGGTAGTGAGTTCATTCTTTCATGTGGACATTGAGACAGTTAAGAACCAATAATGCTCAAGGACCTTGGCTGGGCAGATTAGCTCTTTGTATATAACAGGACCTGCAAGGCGCTTTCCAGTAGGGGGTGTCATGAAGGTGTTTCCCACTGCTTCTCCTCTCTGAGTGTTCCTTCAGACACAGCATTGGCAGTAGAGATGAACATATATATCCACCAGCGTCTGATGAGACATAGGAAGTAGACGGTGGCAACCTGAACTGCAGCCCCTGCGTCTCTCTTCTCCAAGTGCAAAACTTTGCAAAATGCCATGTGATCATACACATCACTAAAGTACACTTGCACATTTGTAAGGAGAAAGTGTGGTCAGGCCTTGTGGCACACCCCTATAACTCCAGGACTCCTGAGGCTGGGGTAGGAGGGTGGCGATTTCAAGACTGGATTACAGAACAAAGCTCAGGAGACTGTTTCTTCAAACCAAGGGTTTGCAGGCTGCAGATGCTGGAAGCTTAGCTCGACCACTCTTACTAGCAATTCTTAAAAATGTAATATACATCCTTCCTTTCCTTGATCCAAATTTCTGGATAACTTATAAAGGACAAAAAGAGTAAAAATGACTTACACGCTATCTCTAAAAATAGAATATACAACTCATCAAAAGCAACTCAACAGGGGGCTGGAGAGACAGCTGTGATAAAGAGTACTGGTCGCTCTTGCAGAAGAGTAGTTTGGTTTCCTCCCACCTAAGCAGGCTTCTACAAAGGCCTGTAACTCCAGCTCCAGGAGATCTGGCGCTCTCTTCTGGCCTCTGCAGGTACTGCACTCATGTGCACATACCCATATAGACACACATACACTTACTTAAAAATACAGAAAATCTTTTTTTAAAAAAAAGAAAAGAAATTTGAGAGAAACAAGAGAGTCTAGGGTTTAAACATGTACATGTTGAACTACTATTCTGAAAAGGAACCCAAAGCCATCTTCTTATCTTGGCTATTTATTTTTTTCCATATTCCTTTAAGTAATATATTTTAATTAATTGTCAGAGCTAATTTAATTTAATTAGCTGTGGCTTGTTTGAATTCATGCCCAGGTATTTACTGCCTGCCTATACTGTTGAGTGACAGTCACATTCTTCATAAGGATTAAGACTCATCAACATTTTCAAAGCTATCTTGGGTTTGCTCTGGCACCAGGAGACAGAGACAAAACCCAACGTCATCGCATTACCTGGTCATATTTGGCAAGAGACGACATGATTTCGCCTTCACAGGAAGGAATGTTGCCTGTGTGGAGCAAACCAGCTCTCATCAACCTTTTTACCCTGCCAACTCCCCTCCACTCAGTGAGTAGGAGGGGGGTTGCCATGTTGGTTCCCTGTGCTGGGTTTGGCACTAGGCAAACAGGTACAGAAGTGTCTGGGACCTCTGATGTGTCTAGACACAAATGACTCAGAAGTCCCTTCTCCAGCTCGCTCTGGGACACACAGGAAGCCTTTTGCTGTCCCCACTGGGCAAGGCCAGCATGGTCAGGCATAAATTCTCCCATAAATTCTTCTCTCTCCTCCTGTAGGAAAAAAAAAAAAGAATGTGTCACTAACATGAAGGAGTCTTCCTCATAAAATACTAGAACCTTCAACCATGCTTTTTAAAAAGTCAGTCTGGTTCCCTCACGCAGTGTCTATTTTTCTTGTCATGGCTGTCCTGTCCAGGACCAAGATGATTTACATATGTAAACATTCCTTTCTGAATTATTTTGGGGTGTTTTCTAAAACAATGAGATAATAAAAATACCCCAGTTTTCCCCAGGGGTGCATGGCTAAGAAGAGACCATCAGTGAATCTTGTTAAAGGTTTACAGCTCTGGTAGCTTGAAATTGTCCCCCATATCTCATAGGGAGTGGCACTATTAGGAGGTGTGGCCTTGTTGGAATGCAAACACAGATACAACAAAATATCAAAAATAAAAAATAAAAAATAAACCATTAAAGTGCTTACAGTAGAGGCTTATCATAGGCTTATCATATCTGTCTTAGCTAGGGTTTCTATTGCTGTTGAAGGGTGCCATGACCACAGAAACTCTTTTAAGGAAAACATTTAATTGAGGCTGGCTTACAGTTTCAGAGGTTCAGTTCATTATCAGTCATGGTGGGGAGCATGGCAGCATGCAGTCAGATGGTAGCTGAGAGTCCTATATCTTACAGGCAACAGGAAGTCAACTGAGACACTGGGAGGCTTCCTCGGGTTTTCTATCTTCCCTGCCATGCTCTCGGCCACCCGAGAGCGCTGCGTTTAATAAAACATGGGCTTTTTAATTTGTTTTAATTGGATTTTTGTGTGCTGGCGGAGCGGCTGTCTTAGGATTTTTTTCCTAACAATGCAGAGTATACTTCTGTCAGGAATGTCTCGTGACTTATCTTAGTTGTGAGCTGTGATGAAGGGAGCATGAACCAGCTGCCTCACTGAGCAGCTAGAAGCGCAGTCTCTAGGGAGAGCTGGAGAGGTGGCTCAGTGGTAGAGTGTGTAGTGCTATTGCAGAGGACCCAAATTTAGTTCCCAGGACCCATGTGGGGGCATCTCATAGCTGCTTACGACTCCAGCTCCAGGGATGTGTGATGCCTCTGGGCTCCCCGAGCATCCACACTTAAGTGTACATATCTACCTACATACATACACACACACATACACACACACACGATAAAAACAATAAAACAAATCTTTAAAAATATACAAAGACATTAGAAGTGCAAGATCAATGCTATGGCTCTCAGCTGCTAACAGCACTAGGCACACAAGTTTGAAGACCCAAGTTCGAGCCCTAGGACTCACATAAAACAGCTGAGTGCACTGGAGCAGACTTGCAATCCCAGAGTTCCTAGTGTGAGGTGGTTGCAGAGCCCAGCTGGGTGCCTTAGGACATACAGGTAATCCCTAGCTCCTAAGATGAGGTGAGAACAGAGACCCCAAGACTAGGCTGGAAGCTCACAGACCAGCTAGATGGGAGTGCAGCTGGGCAGAAACAACACCCGAGACTCTGCCTCAGAGCATAGACGCAGAGAAGTGACTCAAAACACTACACCGTTGCCATGGCACCTGTCAGCCCCTGTGTCCTCTCTCCCAAACACACAATAACAAATAACGAAGATTTAAAAACACAATAGCAACGGCAGTACTCGATGGTGGACCTGAATCTTGCGTGTGAGACGATGTGCTACTTCTGTCTCCACCCAGAGTGCCGGGGTAACAGTGTGCACCATGACACCTGGTTTCTGCCATGCTGGGGATGAAGCCAGGGCCCCATGCAAGTCAGACAAGTATTCCGACAATGAATTACAACCCCAGACTATTAATGTTTATTCCCATAAATTTTCCCACTCTGAACAGGTTAAAGTATGATCGTTCTAAAAATGCCTTGCTCTGTGTAAACAAAATATGCATGCCTTGTACATGTGACTTAATTAGTAAAGTGGGCATGTGTGTTCACTAAATGGGGTGGGGGCTGTCACCTAGGGAAACCGTCTTAAATGAATTGTCTGCTCTTGAAGCTGGAGTTCACGAGTCTGCAGACTTAGAGTCAAGCTGGACATATGCTCTGCTTTAAAGATGTTTGAGTGGATGGATGGATGGATGGATGGATGGATGGATGGATGGATGACAAGACAAAATAAACTAGACGTGAAAAGTGGAATGACCTCCAGACCCCAAGTCAGTGCTGGATTCCCTGTACGGAGGGAGCCGGCATCGCGGTGGCCATGGCAGTGGAGAGAGGGGTAGTGCTGGGGGATTAAAGATTTGCCAAGCTGTATTTTTTTTCTAATTTATTTTGGGTTCTGCTGAGCAAAAAGCCTCTGTACTCTCTGAACCCGGACTCTGAACATCCTCCATCTAGTTTACTATAAAAAGAAAATTCTTTAATAATAAAAAAAAGTGCTGGCATGAAAAATTCAAATGTTCTCTGGTTCTTCACAGCTCCTGAATTCCTGGCTGAACAAACACAAGCTGGTGAATGGCAGGAAGGAAACAGAAGTGAAACATTATCTTTGTCCAAGGCCTGGGTCAGGGTGAAGAAAGTGTGCACAGCAGAGGTACTGGCAGTTCAGGACAAGAAGGGGAGGGATGGGGAGGGGAGGGAGAGGAAGAAGGGAGAGGAGGAAGGGGAGGGAAGGAGAGCATGCGTGCCCTGTTTTGGAGCTGAGCGAGGCACTAGAAGGTTCTTCAGCGGCAGTCACTAACACAGGTTCCCAGCCACATGTGGCCCTCAGAAATCCTTTGCTTAGCTCACATGACGTGTGTTACACTTCATCAGGAAGTCCTAGAAACTCAGGAATTTCATCTTCAGATCTGAGTTTTGTATTGTGTATTCAAGGCTTTATCTGTCTGCGTAGGTGTGAACCCGCTTCCTGCTCACTGCTGGCTAACAAAAGCTTCCTTGCCCGGTTTTATAGTGCCCATGTCTTCCGCTGGTCCATCTTCTCCAACTCTCTTCCCTGACTCTCTGGACACTGGGGATGCCAGCAAATTACAAGTCACGAGAAGGTTGGGTTTTTTGTGTAGTGACATTTCATTTGTATTTTAATAAATAAAGCGTGCCTGGGGATCAGAGGAGTAAAACAGCCCCACTGGGCAGCCTTACAGACCAGGCAGCAATGACACACACCTTTAATCCCAGTAGCCACACTAGTTTGCCATAGAATCCAGGTGGTAGTGGTGCACACTACCCAGAACTAGAGAGGAATTTAAAATGAGAGGAGACAGTTCTCAGTATCAGTCTCATTCTGGGGAGGCCTGGAGGTAGGATCTCCATTTTCTGGCCAAGGTCAAGGTAAGAGCCAGTGGCTGGCTGTTTTGCTTTTCTGGTCTTCAGGTTGAACTCCAATATCTGTCTCTGGGTTTTTTATTAATTGTGCTTCATTTTTGTCTTGTTTTGTTAGTTCGTTACGATTTTTACCATATTTTTTACCTCAGAAATGAAGAAAAGAACAAACAAACAAGCAAGAAAAGTTGAGAACGACCTCTGCACTTCTGTTGAGCTAGGAGACATCCCCTACAGTCTCAAAGGACATCCCCGTGTGACAGGGCAAGACGACAGTGCAGAGGTTCCTCCATCTTGTATCCCTGATGAGGCCATTTTAGGTTTGACTATAACTGGAATTTGATCTCCTTGATGGAGAATCCTGTGGAAAATTACCCAGCTCTGTTCTAGGAAGCCAAGGTCAAGATGCCCCAGCTAATTTATCTTAGTGCCTGTTAAATTGCTTGCTTGCACAAAACCTCTCCCTGTAGCTGCCTAGTAAGATACCAGGCTGGGGTTTTTGCCTTTAGAAACCCTTTACTGTAAACACTGGGCACTACACTTGAGTCCCAAATACCTGTGTGTAGTCCCAGCCAGCTGGAGTAAAGACTTTCAATTGGTTCTTAACAATCTGATGGGCTCCCCATAACAACTGGAGTAGGTAAAGAGATCAGAGTGCCAATCTAGGTGTTTGTGGGGTGCTAGAATTTGCTGATCTGAACTCTTTGGTCCCTAAATACACAATCCTACTACTGAGGAGACTCAAGTCAGTGGGGGAGGCAGATTACAAACTCAAGTCTTGCCTGAGCTACAGAGTTCAAGGTCAACCTGAGCAATTTAGCAAGACCCGGCCTCAAAGCAGGAGTAGCAGAACCGAGAATCCCATGGCTGAGCACTGCCTCGTGCATGTGAAATGCTACATTCAGTTTCCAGTGCCAACTAATTCATTATGTTCTCCTGCTGCCTATGGAAGTCAATGGTCGAATCCTTGCCTTGTGTGTGCCAGGACCAGATGTGAGAATGGGTGAGGCAGACCTGGAGCTCCCATGGGGCAGGTCTAAGCTCTGCAAGCTGCCCCCGGTCCCCTATTGCTCATCAGTACGTGAGTTCCACTCTTCCGGTCTTTGAAAACACAGGCATCTGACCTGCAAGCTTCTGCTTGACTCCGAAGCTCCATTTTTTTTCTCTCATTCATCCAAGATAATTAGAATCTGTTACACCTGGCTTCAAACTGGGCCTGACCTTTAGTCACAGGAAGGCCGTGCAAGGCAGCAGCCTCCAAGCCAAGCCCTGCAGGGGGCGGGTCTGTCAATGATTACCTGCCGAGCCACATCACCTTCTGGGCTCATCCGGGAGTCACTGGGTTCACATATTGCAAAACCAGACCTGAGACGCTGCCTTGCATCCTTCTTGGGCAAGCAAACAACACAGACATCTTTGTGAGACCCTGAGGGGGGAGAGAGAGAGAGAGACGCCCTCCCACTAGAACATTCTTCTTGATGACTACTGGGATTCACTGGTGTCAGCACAACTAAGAGCTTAAGAGTTACTTTTCCTTACTATTTTTAACGTTTTTCTAAAAACGTTAAAATAGAAAAACACAGAAACTACAGGATTAATAAGTACATCGATTTGGTTACTATGCTCAGGGTGTGTTCGGAAGCAGAGGAGGAGGGGAACATTGTCAGGGTAGGGGGACATTGTTGGGGGAGTGATGGGGAAGATGTTGAGACACATGTTTCTATCCTAGCTGGCTCCTGAGGTCAGCAGGATGTGCAGCAGAGAAGATGGACATGAAGAGGGAGAGACAGGGGACAACCCCAAACCTCCAAGATGCCCCGAAACTGTGTGTCTCCTCCCCATCTCTCAATGATGCCCATGTGTGTGACCTGCATGAAAGATGGCCCCTCTCTCCGTGAAGTCAAATAGCTATCTGCACAGAACAGGATTCAAATGAGAAAAGGCAGCGAGGCACACGGATGTCTGGAGCTGTAGCCGTCGCTGCCCCAATGCCAAGGAAAGAAGCCGGCAGGCCCAGCCACAGCCTGTGAGAGCTGGGCTCTTCCACTGTGGGCCTCCAGAGGGCTTTACAATGGCTGCTCTTCTGCTTCCCTTTCTGAATTGTGCAGACTTCCTCTGTGGACTACTTAAGTCAGGAAATAGAGAAGAGACTTAATTCAGAGGAGCACAGTCCCATCATAGCTCAGGGCAAATTTGTTATCAGTGAAAAGGGATTTCTGCACTTGAACGTGAAGATGACTGAATGTAGTTTTGCGTTCTCCCATCCAACCAGGCATTCATTCATGCCACAAACACAGAGTCATCTTTACTGGTCAATGGGAAACATTGGTGACCAAACAGAGCCACGATTCCCTGGAACATTCTGGATCTTATCTCCCTGCTTCTTTCCCACCTCACTGATGTCTCTACAAAGTAGGTGTGGCGCTTTAATATACGGATTGTGCCAGGCATGGTGCACACCATCCAGTCTAGGACTTGGGAAGCAGATGCAGGCAGATCTTTGGGAGTCATTGTGTGAGCATGGGCACACACAGACACACACAGGCACGCACACACAAACATACACAAAGACACACACACCCCAAATTGTCTTCAAATGTAACTTGTGGACCCCAGAATAAGTGCATATGAGGTACATCTCTGTGCCAGGCTTCTGCATCTGAAAGGACTTGCCAGAGAGGCAATGCTGGGCACAATGAAGCTTGGCAACCTCTGCCCTCTGTGCATCATGCCTATAGGCAACGACGGCACTCAAAGGGCTGTCAGGGTAGGGTATGTAGTGAATAACTAAAATCTCAGCACTCAGGAGGCTAAGGTAGAGGAAGAAAGAGCATCAGGCCGCCTGGGTTACACAGGGAGACCCTGCCTTAAGACAAACAAGCAAGTTGGCCAAGAGCATCGATTCTTCTGTAAGCATCTTCACTACAGTAAGACAAAACTTTAAATAAAAATAATGAAATGGATTGACTTAATCACCACCAATCCATCAGAGGGAATAATTGGTTTGATCCTTCCTGGCTTCCTCACGGTGGTAAGGGGCACCCAACATGAGTCTTTGCCTGCTAAGACCGTGTGTGAACACCTCACAGCCCACTGAGCCTGAAGATTATTCAGTCCTCAAGCCGAAGCTGCCCGCCTCAGGATGGCTTAGGCACACGCCGAGCGAGTCACCACATGGGATTCGCTCCATTGACACAACTCTGTGAACTCAATGCCCTGTGTCCTCCTCTGCTGAAGTCACACTTTAACCGGGAAGCCACAGGCCTCCCTGGCCTCTCTGACCCCTCTTTCAGTAGGTCAGTGATCTCTGCACACACTTCACTTCCTCTGAACTAGAATCGGCAGTTGATTCATTCATTGAAGAGGGCGGTAGGATGTCCTGGAGTGGCAAGTGATTGGCAGCGGGGAATGCTGTGGGCCTGCCCTCTGAGTTCTGCTCCCACATGCTCCTCTGGGCTCTGAATGTGTGAGTCATTTGGCAAAAGGGCTCCCAAACACACGGGGCTACATGGGAACTGATGAGATAACACATGCCAACCCCTCTCCAGCCTGTGGGACAGCCCTCACTTCTGAACCCAGAATATAAGTCTCAGCCCTCCAAACTGGAATCTGTAAAACCAAAACATTTTGTGAAAGGCTTAGAACTGTGCCCAGGATGCTCCAGAAGGTACGAAACAGTGCCGAAGCAGTAAAGAGTCAAAGAGTGGAGTGAGGCGCCTGTCTTTAATTCCAGAGCCAACCAGACCACAGCAGAAGGATTGCTGATGGAGGACTCCCATTGGCTAATAAAGAAACTGCCTGGCCCATTTGATTGGCCAGCCTTTAGGTGGGCGGAGTAGACAGAACAGGAAGAAGGAAGTGAGGTAGATGGCTCAGTCAGATGCCACACCTCTCTTAAGTTAGACAGACCACCGTGCCTCTCCCCAGAGTGATGCCAGATGCAATGAAGCTCCAGCCCAAGATGGACGCACGCTAGAATCTACCTGGTAAGGCACCACTTTGTGGTGCTACACAAATTATTAGATATGGGTTAATCAGGCAGTGTTTAAAAGAATACAATTTGTGTGTTGTTATTTTGGGTAAAGCTAGCTGGGCAGCCAGGAGCCGGGCAGCGGGAAGCCAGCCCGCAGCTCCACACTACAGAATGGCACCCAACGTGGATAACTGGGTCCACAGAAAGCTTGAGAAAGCTTGGGAAAGAATAGAGTAAAGCATGTTTTCTTGGTAACAGCAATTTCTCGGGTCTGGCTCTGCTTGCTAGAGGCTAGCAAGCACTCTCATCTAAGAGAGGCTTCCTGACTCAGCTTTAGCTGCAAAACCATGCAGCTCTTTTAAGAGGTCCTGCCACGAAACATTTAAATGGTGTTTATGAAAAACGTGTGTTTTTTCAGTTTTTGGCCGTAGCAGGAAAAAGGTTGTGCCGTTTTGAAGTGCCAGCTTTCTGGGCCTTCCTGCCAGGGCAAACTCTGACTCTTTCAAGCAGGTGGTCCCAACTATGGAGCTTTTGAGTGTTGTTTAACACTGTTGCAGCTTGCTTGCTGGCAGGGACCTTAAACTGCCACAGAGTTGTGATAAACATGGCTACAGCGGGTACCTCCGCTATGAGGTTGGAAAGCTAAGGAATGGGCTGGATCTAGCTGGCAAAGCCATGGCTTGAATCCTACCCATATTGCTCAGTAAATTAAAGATTCATGTGGTCAGAAAAAGAGAGAGAGATACAGTAAAGAAAGATTCAAAGTTGAAGAAAACCTCTAAATGATTTAAAGTGTGTTAAAAATATATGCAGGCTAAAGGTTAAAGTTCTTATGGTAGAAAAGAAAAAGAAAGAGGGTAGTTTGGGTGTTTTGGTACACACCTTTAATCCCAACACTTGGGAGGCAGAGGTGGATTGACCTCTGTGACTTCAAGGTGTGGCAGGACACACCTTTAATCCCAGCACTTGGGAAGCAGAGACAGTGGATCTCTGTGAGTTCAAGGACAGCCTGGTCTAAAGAGTTATTCCAGGACAAAGATAAATAGAGAACCTGTCTCAAAAAAAATAAATAAATAAAAGTAAAGTAAAAATAAAAGAAATAGAGGTTGGGCTGGAGAGATGGCTCAGTGGTTAAGAGCACTGACTGCTCTTCCAGAGGTCCTGAGTTCAATTCCCAGCAACCACATGATGGCTCACAACCATCCATAATGAGATCTGGTGCCCTCTTCTGGCCAGCAGGTACACATGTAGACAGAACACTGTATACTAAATAAATAAACTTTAAAAAAAAAAGAAATAGAGGTTAAAATAAAGCTGCATAAAGATGGAAAATACACAGAGAATCTTGATACTGTATGCTATTATGCTCTCTTTAAATTATTTGAATGCTGAGGAAGAAGCAACAGCTGCTAAAAGATATTTGTTTATAAATGCTGCTGAACTAATCCAAGAAAGATACCTTGAAAATACCTTGAATTCAGAATTTGGATCTAAGGATATGATACTTTGGAAAAGAGATTCTTCTTTTGTTATTACAGAAAACGAAACCCTGTGGATTGCTTCTATCCCAATATGGAATGATAGACCACGCCCTCCTGAAAGGTTGTTGTGAACACCTTCAGAAAATTACTTTACCCAACTGATGACTGAGATGAACCTGGCACACAGGTTACACCATGAAAGATCTGATTAACAGCGTCCCCATTCAGCAGGAAGCAGTTTGGAGAGAAATAACTGCGCCCATATTCCCAAATATTGCTTATAAATGTTCTTTTACATTTAAAGGGGGATATGATATAGATATGAATAATTTGCATTAGTATAGATTTTAAGGTCAATTTTGGCATATGTATATGTATTTCTGCTCTTGATTAAGGTATTGTGATTGTGTAATTCATTTAAAAATGTAATGTATAATTAGGAAATATAGGTTGTTAATGGATAATCATTGATAATAGTTAAGTTTGTAGTCATGGTAGTTAGATTTTCTAGATGTGCATAGATATATTTTAGATAGACATTCTTCATACCTTCCAAAGACTACAGAATATGACATTTAATGTTTTAATAAGTTAGGACTGTTCATGACAATGAGACATGTCTGCTTCTGGCAATACCAATCTACTTCAAGAGGAAGAAGGGCATCAAAGAGGCTCCTTATGGAGTTTGATAGCCATTTGGGCAAGAAACTGCTCTTGCCTGGACTGTTGCAGAAACTGGACACAAAGAACCCAACGAGAGAGGACTGCTGAACTTGCCTAAATGTGAGATGATTCTTTGGGGTTCTTGATTCAAGAAAGAGTCTGTGAGACATTCTGAAGGACACAGCAGATAGTGACTGAACTACCTTTGAAATTTCCTGATCATGGAAATGTCTGCTGGAAACTATGGGCCTGTAGGCTGATGATGGATGCCCCAACAGTACAAAAGAACTTTGGGTGACTGTCCAGGCAGTGAGATGTCTCTATCATTTCTAGAGTTTGGAAATTGCATATTTCTTATTTACTTAGGTAATATTGTGTCCTTCTGGAGTCTTTGATGGAGCTGAAGAAGAATAGATAGATAGTTATAGTTGTTTTCCTTTGTTATGATAAAAGATAAAGTAGATATAAATATTGTAACTGTAATTCTTACTTGATAACTGTTTTGTTATATGTAATTTTACTATGTTAAAGTTAAAGTCTTTCTTTTTTGTTTAAACAGAAAAAGGGGAAATGATGGAGGACTCCCATTGGCTAATAAAGAAACTGCCTGGCCCATTTGATTGGCCAGCCTTTAGGTGGGCGGAGTAGACAGAACAGGAAGAAGGAAGTGAGGTAGATGGCTCAGTCAGATGCCACACCTCTCTTAAGTTAGACAGACCACCGTGCCTCTCCCCAGAGAGATGCCAGATGCGATGAAGCTCCAGCCCAAGATGGACACACGCTAGAATCTACCTGGTAAGGCACCACTTTGTGGTGCTACACAAATTATTAGATATGGGTTAATCAGGCAGTGTTTAAAAGAATACAATTTGTGTGTTGTTATTTTGGGTAAAGTTAGCTGGGCAGCCAGGAGCCGGGCAGCGGGAAGCCGGCCCGCAGCTCCACACTACAGATTGCTGCATGTCCAAGGCCTGTCTGAGATGCACAGAGACATCCTGTCTCAAAACAAGCCACATAAAACAAGGGTCTGGAGACACGGCCCATAAGTTAAGAGAGCTTCTAGGCAATCACAAGGACCAGAGTTCATATCTCAGTACCAACTAATCCTGGTGTCCCCTGCACACCTGAAGTCTCAGGTCTGAGAAGGGTGGAGACAGGAGGATGACTCAGATCCTATCCCAAACAACCAGTGGAGAGAGATCACCATGGACATCCTCTTCTGGAGCCCCTAATACATGCACACAGGCACACATAAAATGAAAATCTGTTTTCTAATTATTTATTTTAGGTACCATGTGTTTTACCTACATGTGAGTCTGCATGAGGGTGTGGGATCCCCTGGAACTGGAGTCACAGACAGTTGTGAGCTGCTGTGTCGGTGCTGAGAATTAAACGCAGGTCCTCCGGAAGAGGAATCAATGCTTAACTGTTGAGCCATCTCTCCAGCCACAAAATGAATCTTTTCCAAACACACACACACATACACAAACACACACACCCCAAAAAGGGAAGTGACTAGGGAGTTGGTTAAGAGCATCTACTGCCCTTCCAGAGGACTGAGTGTGGTTTCAGGACCTGTGGCAGCAGGCTCACAGCCACTTGTAACTCCTAGGAACTCCAGAAGACCCCATTCCCTGTTTCTCATCTCCAAGGGCATGCACTCCCCTGCCCGCCCCATTACACATAAAAAGACAGCAAAAGCCAGTCATAAAACAGGATTGTTTAAAAATAAGAAACATGTTCAGCATACAGAAGTGGTCATCTGCCTTATTTGGACTTTCACACTTCAGCACTTCAATGAGAAATACAATACACCAGATGTGGTCAGAGCTTGCATCTTTCCATAAGGCAAGCCCCTCCCCTGTCTCTCTTCCAGAGGCACACCCATCCCAATCCCAGACTGTGGTGTTTAGCCTTCAGAGCCTTTTTCACACTTCTGCAAGTCCATGAGCTCAGGACATCACCAGTACCTGGCGTTGTCTCTGGGCTTCATTTGGCCTGTCTTCCTTTGCTTTTAAATGCATCTTGCTTTAACAATGTTACCTTGCTGGGATGTTCCTGAGATTCATTTGATTTTAATTTGAACATAATATCGACTGCATGACTGAACTCACTATTATCTTGATGCTGAATGTTCAGCTTGTTTCTGTTTTCTATCTCACATTGTCTTATATTTGTGTGTGTGATGCGTGTGTCTGTGTGTGATGTGTGCGTGTCTGTTTGTGTATATGTATGTATGTATGTATGTATACACACACACACACACACATATATAGTCCATGCACCTCATGCATGCCTGTGAGTACTTTGTCAAGTCATTAGGGAACTGCAGGTCACAGGCACACAGGGCCTTTGTAAAAGTGACCAGATGGGTCTCCATCAGGGTCACAGCATCTGATGTCCCCATCAGTATTCTAGGGCTCTGCATCTCAGTATCCACAACGTGGTTCAGTTGGAACACTAATTTCTTAGCAAGCATGCTAAGCTATGGACTCTACTTCATGGAGCATACAAACTGAGCATGGGTGGGACACACCTGGAATCCCAGCACTAGGAAGGTAAGGCAAAAAGTTCAGAAGTTTAAAGACATCCTACATTTACCAGGAAGTTTGAGGTCAGCTTGAGCTACATGAGACCCTGTCTCAAAGATGAAGAGAATTCTGGTCTTACACCTCAGTGTTTATCTGTCATGATGTTGTGTCCTGGGGCGTGCTTCAGAACCCCGATGACTCAGTTTCCTGACGTGGCAAAGACATCCCTGACACCATATTTGGCCTGCACACTTGCTCATCAATAAACAGACTTACTTCTCAGCTTGCGTACCTGGTGACCCTTGTCTGCCTGAACCCTCTGATGGCTCTGCACTCAGTGCCCTGACACCTGGCACTTTCCCTCAGCAAACACAAACTGACTCGGGAGGGAACTTTGTATCACAATCAGTCTATCCCAGTGACAGGCGGGGACGCTCTCCACACTCAGTGACCAAAATGACCTGGAGAAAACAACCATCCCCAAAACCTCAGTGACCCTGCCTAGGGATGCCCCATGCTCCCCACTGAGACACACCTGTGACTGATAATCCCTAGCTGACTCTTGGCAGTGTGCCTGCCCAGGGAGCACACACTGTTGCTGCAGGTCAAAGGTCAAAAGCTACTTCTTCAGAGTGGCCTACTAGACTAGCCAATGACATCGGCTCACCCTAGTATGTGGATTGCACTCAAAGATGAAGACCACCCTGTATCACTGATACCATCTGTATCCGATTAACTCAGTTGAAGATCAGCACAGATGTGGCATATTCCTCTCACAGGAATATTCACTTCATCAATTGGACAGTCCCTAAGGTCTGTGATGGGGCTTTGCTACCATTGCAATGAGAAGGAAATTGGTGGGTTTGACACCAAGGGGATGATATTTAGTGAGTGGGACTGAGATCACGTATGCAGGGAGTTAAACACGAGGGAAATGAAGAGGCTCAGCTCAGCCCCAATCCATGTGTCTCCTGACCATGAGGACACCCCTCTACAGCTAATTGTCTCTGATGCTGCAGCTGTGTGGACCCCACAATATCAAAAGAAAGATGTGGGGCACTTTCCCAGTTGCCACGGTGCTATCTGTGAGTGTGTGTTTCCTTGGGATGGTGTTTGCCTTGTACTTTCCCACAATGCCCTCTGTACACTTCTCAATGAATTTTGGAGAGAAATACCCAAAAGTGAGATTTGTTCCATCACAATTTAGGTACCTGGCCTAGGTGTGCTCTCCCTCCTCCCTTTCTTGCTCTTCCCACTCGCCTCTCTTTTTTTTTTTTATAATTTATTCTCTCTGTTTGGCAGACCTAACTATCTCTCTCCTGCCTAGTTATTGGCCATGCAGCTCCTTATCAGACCAATCTGGTGTTTTAGGCAGGCAATGTAACAGCTTCAGAGAGTTAAACAAATGTAACACATCTTTGCATCATTGAAAAAATGTTCCACAGCATAAATGAATGTAATACATCTTAAACTAATAGTCCATGATCTCTCCATCAGTCTGTCTGTGTTTCTCTTTTCCTTTGCTGTGCTAGGTGAACTTCTTTTTAAACTGCCTATGTCTCTTGGCTGAATTCTTTCCATCCATAAGGTAAGAACTGCGGTGAGAAATCCTTCACTAGAAAAAATTTATGTGGTTAACTGCACCTGGTGCTCTAGCAACTAACAGGGTTTATTTCCCAACAGCACATGACAGCTCACAACCATCTGAAACTTGAGTTCCAAGGGATCTGATGCTGTCTTATGGCCCCCATGGACACCAGGAACACACAGTACACAGACACCATGCACACAAAACAGCCATCTCCATAGAATAATACATTAAGTATATATTCAGAGATCTTTGACTTCAAGGGTTCTCATAGGCTCTTCCCTCCCTGTGTGCTCACGGGGCTTGCTTTAAACTTTTCTCTTTCTTCTTCAGGATTCTAGCTCCAACTTTCTGGACCTTTATGGAAAACCGGAAACCTTGGTCTTCCACCCTCTCCTGTTGTGACTCCAGCTCTGCTGTCACTTCCCTGTGTGCTCTCTCTTCCTGGGTCATTGTGAAGCTCAGATTGCTCTTTCCCGTGGTCCTTCCTGGACTGTTTCTCTGGGTGCTTAAGTCCAGCTCCCTGTGGTCACTCTGTGACATTACAGCATCAGAGCCTAAACCTAGCTGCCAGTCCCATTCACACACTCATTCAGCAAGGCAGGCTTGGACTGGCCATGGAGCTCTGTCTGTGAAGGACTTGGCTACCAATCACGAAAGCCTGGGCTTCTATCTCTCATGGTCTTGTCAAACATATTCCTCATGCATGCCTGTGAGTATGTTGTCAGGTCATTAGGGAACTGAAGGTCACAGGCATACAAGCCTTAGTAAGAGCAAACCAAATGGGTCTCCATCAGGGTCACAGCATCTGATATCCCCATAAGTATTCTAGGGGACTTTGCATCTCATTATCTACAGCATGGTTCAGTTGGAACAGTGATTTCTTAGCAAGCATGCTAAAATATGGACTGCATCCCATGGAACATACAAACTGAGTGTGGGTGGGATACAAAGGAATCCTAGAACTAGGAAGATAAAGCAGAAAGGTCAGAAATTAAAAGGCATCTTACATTAAACAGGAAGTTTGAGATCAGTTTGAGCTACATGAGACCCTGTCTCAAAAATGGAAAAAATTCTTGATATTTCTCTATCATGATGGTTTGTCCTGGGGTGTGCTACAGAATCCCTATGACTCAGTTTCCTCACCTGGCAAAGACATCCCTGACAACACGTTTTGCCAGCACACTTGGTCCTCAGTAAGCAGATTGCTTCTCTTCTTGTACCTGATGACCCTTGCCTGCCTATCGTCTCCTCCTGGCTCTGCACTCAGTGCCCTGACTCTGGCATTTCCCCCACAGCACACAGGCACTGACAAGGGAACTTTGTATCTCACTATCAGTCTATCCCAGTCACAGGCGGGGACACTCTCCACACTCAGTGACCGCAATGACCTGGAGAAAACAACTGTCCCCAAAACCTCAGTGAACCTGTTCGGGGATGCTGCCTCCTTCCCACTGAGACACACCCGTGACTGATTAACCCTAGCTGACTCTTTGGCAGTGTGCCTGCTCAGGGAGCTTACTCTGTTGTTATGAGTCAAAGGTCAAAAGCTACTTCTTCAGAGTGGCCTACTAGAATATTCAATGACATCTGCTCACCCTAGTATGTAGATTACAGTCAAAGATGAAGACCACCCTATATGACCGTTCCCATTTGTCCTTGGTTTTCTCAGTTGAAAGTCAGCACACATGTGACACATTTGGCTCATGAGACTACTCTTCTCATCAATTTTACCATCTCTGAGGTTTATTTCCACTTCAACGAGAAGGAAATTCGTGGGGGTGACACCAAGGGGGATGATATTTCATGAGTGGCACTGAGACCACGTATGCAGGGAGTTAAACACGAGGGAAATGAAGAGGCTCAGCTCAGCCCCAGTCCATGTGACTCCTGAACATGAGGACACCCCTCTACAGCTAATTGTCCCTGATGCTGCAGCTGTGTGGACCCCACGATATCAAAAGAAAGATGTGGGGCACTTTCCCAGTTGCCACGGTGCTATCTGTGCGTGTGTGTTTCCTTGGGATGGTGTTTGCCTTGTACTTTCCCACAATGCCCTCTGTACACTTCTCAATGAATTTTGGATAGAAATACCCAAAAGTGAGATTTGCTTCATCACGATTTAAGAGCCGGAAAGAGTTACCTCAGACCCCTCCCTCCATGATGTGCTACCCAACTCATTAGTATTCACTGAAATTCCTTAAAAATCCACACTGAAAACATAGTGTGCCCTCTCTGTTGCTCTCTGTGTCTCTGTGAGATTCACTCATTGTCTGCTTCTCTCTCTCTCACTCCTCTCTCTCTCTCTCTCTCTGTGTGTGTGTGTGTGTATGTGTGTGTATGTGTGTGTGTATGTGTGTGTGTCTCTGTCTCTCTGTCTCTCTCTCTCTCTGTGTGTATGTGTGTGTGTATGTGTGTGTGTCTCTGTCTCTCTCTCTGTCTCTCTCTCTGTGTGTGTTTATGTGTGTGTATGTGTGTATGTGTGTGTGTCTCTGTCTCTCTGTCTCTCTCTCTGTATGTGTGTGTATGTGTGTGTATGTGTGTGTATGTGTATGTGTGTGTCTCTGTCTCTCTGTCTCTCTCTCTGTGTATGTGTGTGTATGTGTGTGTATGTGTGTGTATGTGTGTGTGTGTGTTGGTTGTTTTTCACTGTTACGTTTTGCACTTCGGGGAACTGCCCGTCTACCCCCAAATAAACACAAGGAGTCTTGTTCCTAGTTATGAATGCCCGGCCTTGTTTCCAGCCAGCTTTTCTTCATTTAAATTTTCCCATCTACCTTTAACCTCTTGGTTTTCACCTTTCTCTACTCTATATTGTCTTTTAATTGTTACTCCATAGCTGGCTGGGCGGCTGGGAACAAGGCCCTGGGTGTTCTCTCCCTTCTCGCTCTCTTCCTTCTCCCACTCGCCTCTCTTCTTTCTGTTTATTCTCTCTGTTTAGCAGACCTAACTATCTCTCTCCTGCCTAGCTACTGACCATTCAGCTCCTTATCCAACCAATTAGGTGTTTTAACAGCTTCAGAGAGTTAAACAAATGTAACACATCTTTGCATCATTGAAAAAATGTTCCACAGCATAAATGAATGTAATACATCTTAAACTAATATTCCATGGTCTCTCCATCAGTCTGTATGTGTTTCTCTTTTCCTTTGCTTTGCTAGAGAAACTTCTTTTTAAACTCTCTATGTCTCTTGACTGAATTCTTTCCTTCCAGACGATAATAAACGAGGTGAGAACTCCTTCACTAGATGAAATTCTATATGGTTAACAGCACCTGCTGCTCTCACAGCTGACAGGGTTTGTTTCCCAGAACATGGCAGCTCACAATCATTTAAACTCAAGTTCTAGGGAATCCAGTGCCAGTTTCTGGCCTCCACAAACACCAGGAACACACACAGTGCACAGACATCATCTGAACAAAGCACCCATATTCATAAATAATAATTAAATATGTATGTTCATAGATCTTTGACTTCAAGGTTTCTCACAGGCTCTTCCCCACTGTGTGCTCACAGGGCTTGCTTTGAACTCCTCTCTTTCTCCTTCAGGATTCTAGCACCCAGTTTCCGGACCTTAATGGGAAACTATCCAACTCTCAGCTTCCACCCTCTCCTGTGGTGGCTCGAGCTCTGCTCTCACATCCCTGCGTGGGTCATTGTGAAGTTCAGTTCGGATTTTTGAATGATCACTCCTCGTCTGTCTCTCTGGGCTCTTAAGTCCCGCTCCCCATGGTCACTCTGTGACATTACAGCATCAGAGCCTAAGCCTGGCTGTCAGTTCCATTCACCACTCAGTAAGCAAGGCAGGTTTGGCCTGGCTATGGAGCTCTGTCTGTCAAGTACTTGGCTACCAAGTGTGAAAGCCTGGCTTTGGTCCCTAGTCCTGCATGAAACCGAGCTTGATGGCTACATTCGTAATTTCAGGACTTGGAAGGTGGGGATCAGAAAATCAAAGTCATCCTACACGAGACAGTTGAGATCAGCATGGGCTACATAAACATGTCTCATAAACAGAAAGAGTTGTGGTCTTACATCTGGGTGTTTCTCTACCATGGTGGTTTGTCCTGGGGTCTGCTGCAGAATCTCCATGACTCAGTTTCCTCGCCTGGCAATGGCATCCCTGACAACACGTTTGGCCTGCACACTTGGTCCTCAGTAAGCAGATTTGCTTCACTTCTTGTGGACCTGATGACCCTTGCCTGCCTATCGTCTCCTCCTGGCTCTGCACTCAGTGCCCTGACACCTGGCACTTTCCCTCAGCAAACACAAACTGACTCGGGAGGGAACTTTGTATCACAATCAGTCTATCCCAGTGACAGGCGGGGACGCTCTCCACACTCAGTGACCGCAATGACCTGGAGAAAACAACCATCCCCAAAACCTCAGTGACCCTGCCTGGGGATGCCCCATTCTCCCCACTGAGACACACCCGTGACTGATAATCCCTAGCTGACTCTTGGCAGTGTGCCTGCCCAGGGAGCACACACTGTTGCTGCAGGTCAAAGGTCAAGTGCTACTTCTTCAGAGCAGCCTACTAGACTAGCCAATGACATCGGCTCACCCAGTCTGTGGATTGCACTCAAAGATGAAGACCACCCTGTATCACTGATACCATCTGTATTCGATTAACTCAGTTGAAGGTCAGCACAGATGTGGCATATTCCTCTCACGGGAATATTCACCTCATCAATTGGACAGTCCCTAAGGTCTGTGATGGGGCTTTGCTAACATTGCAATGAGAAGGAAATTGGTGGGTTTGACACCAAGGGGATGATATTTAGTGAGTGGCACTGAGATCACGTATGCGGGGAGTTAAACACGAGGGAAATGAAGAGGCTCAGCTCAGCCCCAGTCCATGTGTCTCCTGACCATGAGGACACCCCTCTACAGCTAATTGTCCCTGATGCTGCAGCTGTGTGGACCCCATGATATCAAAAGAAAGATGCGGCCAAGCCACAGGGGAACAGGCCTTTAATCCCAGCACTTGGGAAGCCAAGGCAAATGGGTCTCTGTGAATTTGAGGCCACACTAGGATTTCTAGGACAGCCATGGCTGTTATACAGAAAAACCATGTATTCAAAAACCAAAATAAAATAAAAAATAAAATGGAGGTCACTTTTTCAATTTCTGTGACTCACAAGCTAAAAATGTCTTCTCTGACATCATCCATCATTCACCTTAGAGATCCTCCAGTGCTCCTTCCAGGCTTGTAAAGGAATCATAGAGACAAATACCCTAAGTATGGGGGGCCGGGTTCTGCACTATCATGGATTAGGAGGGAGAAGGGGTCACCTCACCCTCATGAATATGACACCTACCTCATAAATAGTCAATAAAACATTTTAAAAATCTGCCATGAAGAACCCAGCCCTGTGGACTACCTTCTGGGGGGCTCAGGCTCTCTCTCTCTCTCTCTCTCTCTCTCTCTCTCTCTCTCCTTTACTAAATAAACTTTACATAAATAAACTGTGTCTCTTGGCTGAATTCTTTCCTTCCATAAGATAAGAACTGAGGTGTGAAATCCTTCACTGGGTCACAGTACCAATGGGTCTTTGTGCTAGGATGTATCTACATGGTTAATCCTCTCATGGTCTCAGACAGCTCAGGCATCTTGGTCATTTTGCACAGAGACCTCAGTACGTTGACAAGAGGACCTAGCTAATAAGTGGGGGTCCAGAGATGTGCCTCTGGAGAGCCAGATGTGGATCAAGGTCTTTCCGAGGAGAGAGTGGTGACCACTGTGAAGGGATCACCACAGTGTAAGCCATGGAATCATGACCATGTGTTTGTACACATTGTGTGTGTGGGATGTTGTGTGGCTGCTACCGTAAAACTGAAACATTTCATCCCTGACGAAGATGGTGGAAGACTCAGGAATCGAGCAAGTCCTGAGAGCCTTGGCCGCAGGAAGCCCCTCAGCATAGTATAAAATCTGTCATTTCAAAACATCTCTTGGAACTTCAACATTTTTCCATAGACACCACCACCACCACCCCACCACACACACAGTGACACACAGTGCAGTCACAACTCTTCCTGTGAAACTTGTCTTAGTTACTTTTCAATTACTGAGAAAAAGCCTCGTGGTCCAGGAAACACAGAGAAGAAAGTTCATTAGGAGCTTATAGTTTCAGAGGGCGAATCCAGGATCGTCACAGCAGGGAGCGTGGCTGTGGGCAGACAGGCATGGAGCGGGAACAGTAATTGAGAGCCAGCTCGAGACAACAATCATGCGTCAGAGTGAGAGCACTATCTGGGAATGACATGGACTTTCAAACACTCACAACCCACCCCCAGTGACACACCTCTTCCAACAAGACCACACCTCCTAATCCTTCCCAAACAGTTCCACCAAATGGAACCAAGTATTCAAACCTATGAACCTACGGAGGCCATTCTCATTCAAACAACCCCAGATAGTTTAATTCTCGCGAGCACCACACACTCCTGGGAGGGAGAAACTTAAAGATCTGTGATACAAGGTGAGAGAAAAGAAAGGGGGAGGGAGAGAGGAGAGGGGTGAGGAGGGAAGGAGATTTGCAGTGACCTGAGCATAGGCCAGGTATGCAGAGTTGTTATGATTCAGCTAGGTGCACTTCCCCATACACCCCGGGTGGGCCCAGCAGGAGAAAGATGGTGAAAGTCCTGACAGAACGCTGACAGTGGATGATGGAAGGGGACCCTCTCACCGACCCCATCACCTTCAACCTGCAGCTTCTCCTCAACCTACTCCATGGACCATTTTGTTCTTCCTGGGCCCTGGCCACACAAACTCACTCCAGTCCTTTGTGCTCCACGCTGCCTTTGCCTGGAAGCTGCCTCCTGTGCACAGCAATGGTTCACTCGAGTCTCTAGGTGGATGTCATATATGAAGATGGTTTTTCCACACCAGGCCATCAAGCTCCATGGCTACCTCTTCTTTGCTGAAAGACCCAAGGCTCAGTGTCTCTGTCCTTGTCCTTCCTGCTGGGAAGGGGTGACAGCTTAAGGAGTCTATGAGATGAAGTGTGGCGTACAGTCCTCCCAATAAACATCACTCTTTCCACCTGTGCTAGGCTGGACCACTTCTCAAGGTAATTGGGGAAAAGGAAGTCTAATGACACATCAAACTCTCCTCTTTTTCATTCCTAGAAAGTTCCAGGTTGAGATGGGCTCTCAGAGAGAACTTGGACAGACAGGGAGGCCAGAAGTAGCTTTGTTTGCAGTTTTTCATCAGGACTGCTGACTCCCCAATAACCACACAGAGACATAATATTAATTATAAATGTTTGGCTGATAGCTTAGGCTTATTTCTAACTAGCTCTTACAACTTAAACTAACCCATATTTCTTATCCATGTTCTACCATATGGTGGTACCTTTTTTCAACACAGCATGTTCATCTTGCTTCTTTCCATGTCTCCTGGCAACTCTGCTCTCCTTCCTCTCAGAGCTCTCTGTTTGTCCTCAATTCCTGCCTACCCTCCACCTGCCTGGCTATTGGCCAGTCAGCTCCTTTTTAGCCAATAAGAGTAATTCATATTCACAGTGTACACAAAGATTGCTCCACAGCATAGCTTTGCTTTGGGGAACCTGTCTTGGGGTTAGCACTATGCAGCTCTGTGCAGATGCGCACCACGGTTCTAATTAGTCTCTATGAGTATTAGCGAGAGAAGCCACTGGGGACCGAAGGGGAAGGAGCAAAGCCAAGGACCTCAGTGCCTCCAGTCAGGGAAGAGAGAGGCTGAGTTCTGTGGCCACCTGACACCTGTCTGGAGAAGAGGAGGCTGGCACATGGGGAGGGACTGAGGGCTGGTTTGAGAACTGCTGGGTGGGGTAGATGGATGGTGGTGAGCCATCTGCTGGGCAAGTGTCTGGGTCTAGAACATACACACATCTCCACCGCCTGTGGGCTGATCCGCTTCTCCCTTATCACAGGTGAAATTACACCAAGGTCCATGGAGCATAGCAATCTGCACAGAGCTTGGGGTGAGGTTATTATAATTTTTTTTTTTTTTTTGGTTTTTCAAGACAGGGTTTCCCTGTAGTTTCTAGAGCCTGTCCTGGAACTAGCTCTTGTAGACCAGGCTGGCCTCGAACTCAGAGATCTGCCTGCCTCTGCCTCCTGAGTGCTGGGATTAAAGGCGTGCACCACCACCGCCCGACTTATTATTATTATTATTATTATTATCTTTTTTGTTTTGGGGTTTTGTTTTGTTTTGTTTTTTGAGACAGGGTTTCTCTGTGTAGCTTTGGAGCCTGTCCTGGAACTCACTCTGTAGACCAGGCTGGCCTCGAACTCACAGAGATCCGCCTGTCTCTCCCTCCTAAATGCTGGGATTAAAAGCGTGCGCCACCACTGCCTGTAGTGGCAGTTCATTTGTATTTTAATAAATAAATCTTGCCTGAAGATCAGAGAGTTAAACAGTTCCACTGATCAGTATTACAGACCAGTCAGTGGTAACATACACCTTTAATCCCAGTAGCCACACTAGTTTGCCATAGAAACTGAGCCCTAGAGAGGAATATAAGATGGGAGGAAACATCTCTCAGACACAGTCTCATTCTGAGATTCCTGGAGGCAGGATCACCATTTCGTACTGAGGTCGAGGAAAGAGCCAATGGTTGGCTGCTTTGCTTTTTGAATCTTCAGATTGACTCCCAATTTCTCTCTCTGAGTTTTTATTATTTGTGCTTCAATAGCCCTGCATATTAATAGTTTTTTAAGGCATGGTGTCTCTGTAGTATCCCAGGCTGTCCTGGAACTCACCAGGCTGGCCTCAAACTCAGAGATCCACCTGCCTCTACCTCCCAAGTGCTAGAATTAAAGGCGTGTGCCACTGCCAGTCAGGAAAAGGCCTTCTTGGCCCATATTTTGCCTTGTGTAGAAGGTAGAGTGTGTGCGGGTGCACACAGGGGTTAGAGTGTGCAGGTGAGTGTGTCCAAGTCAGCTAACAACCTCTTGTGTTGGGCCTTGGCTGCCTTCTGCCTTTTATTTGATAAATGACTTTTCATTGACCTGAAACTGAACAGCCAACCCAGGCTATCTGGCCCATGGATGTCCAGGGAGCCACTTATCTGCCCTTCCTTTCTTGAAGCCCTGGGATTATAGGTACTCAGTGTCTCACACAACTTTCTACATGAATTCTGGGATCTGAAGTCAAGCGCTCACACTGGCAATGCAGGCACATTACAGACTGGGACATTTCTCCAGCCTCCTGAGCTTTGGTTTTCAGAAGCCCCCTCAGACTCAGGAAACACAAGACATTCTGAGCAGCTCACAATTTGCCACAGAACATGCTCTGTCTTGTAAACCTTGCTTTGCAGCTTCTATCCACCCCAGCAGCACTCCCCACTCCTCGCCCCTGCACTCAGGGGGTGTAGCCTGCCAGAAGTCCACATCCTTGTGCAGACAGAAGGCAAGCTTGCTAAGACAGCTGAGGCATCAGGAAAGTAGACTTCTTTATGCTCAGGCCAGGAGTTAGCTATTATCTTGTTCTTCTTAACCACGATAACAAAACACAGCTTTGCCATCACAGACACTGGCAGCCATTTAGCAGAAGGTTTGACTTCCAGAAACTCAAACTATTGGAAGGTTCATTGTTATCTTAAATGTGAAGTTGGGGGTTTGTACCTCCCAGCAGGCGAGGACACTGACATCTTAGAACCAGGGCAGTAGCCAGGACGGTTCCGTCATCTGTTTCTGTCTCATTAACTGACAAATACACATCTGTATATCCCAGAGGCTCACCATTGGAAGAAATTTGCTTTTGTTCATTAACCCCAGGGCAGGACTCCCCAGATACGGCCACCTAAAACTGTGGTCTAACTACGCCACCTGCTGGCAATGTCAGAAAGTACATGTGGCTTCTGGTTACTGTTTTAGAATAACTGAGGAAAATTAATACCTGGGCAAACACAGGACTATGTTGGTCACCACCAGGCTGCTCACTTGTATTCCCTGAGGAAATTACTGGGTAGTTTTTTAAAAATCTTGTTGAGCAGGGGTGGTGCATGCCTTTAATCCCAGAACTCGGGAGGCAGAGGCAGGAGGATTCTCCGTGAGTTCGAGGCCAGCCTGGTCTACAAGAGCTATGTCTATGGCTCCATAGCTACATAGAAATCCTGTCTCAAAAAAAATCAGCTTGTTGAGCCAGTGACATGGATCAGTGGATAAGGTGCTTGCCTCTAAACCTGAGTTTGATCCTGGGAACCCACATGGTGGAGGGAGAGAACTGACTCCCACAAGCTGCCCTCTGACCTCCCAACCCATACTGTGGCTGGTGCACACAAACACACACATGCATGCACACACTGGAAAAAAGAATACATACATAAACCAATAAACCAGCTTCCTGATTCACACCTAGTGGTGCCTGGCCCGTTGTCATCAACTAATACTGTCCATACCTGCAACACACCAGGCATCTCTGCAGGGACATTTGACACCACTGCTCCCTGCTTCCACTGGGGAAGCACAGGGAACCCAAGTAACTTCTTTACAGTAACACAGCAAAAAGTGGAGAGGACAGAGATACTGTTCTAAATCTCCCTGCTGTTTAACCTTCCAAAGGGGGGGGGGGAGCTAAAGTAGAGGTAAAAAGTACCCCTAAATAATTTCTTATGTAATTAGCTCTAAAAGATGTTTTAACATGCAAACTTTTTCTGTCCCATTTCTTTGCAAAGCTCCAAACAATAACCCTGCACCACACCTAAACATCAGGCAGTGATGTTTATTCCAATTTTTTACCTGAATGAGGAACCAATTCTGGGAATATTTTCTTCTGTGTCAAAGGACAACAGCCTGTGACCTCCCAAGGCTGCTTCCTAAAGAGTGGCCACCCCTCCTGAAGATGGGTTCTCCATCATTCATGAAGGGTAGTCACCTGACTCCAAGAATACATTGTTCATAAAAAGAAACTGCTTAGAATTCGTAATTTCTCCCATCTGTTTGTGGGAGGGCTTCCGATTTGGAACTCAAGGGAGGGATTCCAATGTGGATATATTCTCTGGGCTTTTAATGCCATGGATTTGAGAAGGCAAGCCTTAATTTCAAGGCAGGCTTCATGAGCCCAGGATGTTTAAATAATTACGCACAAACAGAATGCAGGGGTTATTAAAACCAGCTCAAGTTCAAGCCACGAATTTCCTCAATGGGGCATTGTTCCTTCTGGAATGGTGGAGCAGAGAAGCCATAAAGAGTCCAGATTGTATCTAGAAATGGCATTTCATGCTTTTCTCTCTGGCTATTTACACCACGGAATTATGCACCCACGAGCCAGTTGAGGGAGGGAGACACAGTACTGCATTTGAAGGCACGCGGTGGTTTACATTGGTGTTTGCTTTAGTAACACGCCCAGTGTCCTGTTTGTGCACATCGTCTAACTGTGGCTAACACCCGCCCCCAGCAGATTAGCTAGCCTGCTTTGCAATCTCATCCCGGAACTAGCTAACAGAGGAAGCCGGAAGAACCGATAAGGCCCCTTCTTTCGGAGACTCTCAGCCTTGAACACACACAGAAAGTTCCAGCAGACTTTAAGTAACACGAAGTGTGGCTGCCCAGATCTGAATACCTGGGAGGATGGCTCCCTGCTCCACACAGCACGCCTTGTGAACTACGGAGTCAAAGGCACCTCTGCCTCCATCAAAAGCAGCCGTGTTGTCTTTGGGATATCCGGAAACTTCTCTTTGGGGTTTTGAGATGTAAAACTTTATCCAGGGAAGGGCAAACTCTGGACACCGAGAACCCGGATGCTCTTGTGAGAGAGGGGTCTTAATTCAGAATTCGTACATTAAAAGCGAGTCTCTCCATGTGTGACCTCCGAGGCAAAGATCTTGTGGCAGCAGAATTTGATTCTCTGCCTCTTTGTAGGCAGAGCCCTGCTCGCTTTCCCAGGCAGTGCTACATGGAGGAACAATGGAGCTTGCTTCAAATCAACTCTAGCATGTAGTGGCATGGCGAGGGGACAGCTGCCAGCGAGCTGTCTCTGGGTGAACAGTTAATTCCGTTGGCTCAGACGTGACCTGAGCAAGAAGGAAGCCTGGCTAGGGTTTCTAAGAATAGCTCCCTGCTCACACCCAGATAGGCCACATCGGGGAGACCCTTCTTTACCATCCTTCCTCTTCCAGTGTCTGTGTGACATTTGGGTCGGTAGTCACCATGGATTATGACAGGGCTGGGAGCAAAAGCCTGTGCTCAGAACATGAGTCCATGGCGAGATGGAAAGATAAAAAAAAACCACTGCACCACCCTGGGCTGCTAATCTGTGGATTTCTTAAGAAATAGATAAGGGGGTGGTTACCATTAGAACCTCCACGTTCTGGCATTCTGCTACTTGGAGCCAAAAGAATTCCCTAAAAAATGCATAGATTTGCCAAAAAGAAGAAGAAGAAGTGATTAAAATAAGAAATTAACAGAACTCAAGGCCCTGTCTATATGGATTTAGAAATACATTTTTGTGAAGATTTATTTTTCATTTTTTATGTCTGTGCATTGAGTACAGTTGCACATGGTGGCCAGCAGAGGGCGACAGATTCACTGACTTTACAGGCCTTGGCGAGCCACCCATGTCCGTAATGGGGCACTGAACATGCAGCAAGCTCTCCTAACCACTGAGCTATCTCTCCAGCCACCCCCCAAAACACCTCATACTCTCTGTCTCGGATGATTTGCTTATTCAATCATGGCCCTCAACAAGCATAGCCCCAAACCAACTCTTTCTAATTTGAAGGGTTTGGATAGCCAGCCAAGGAGCTTGTCTGAGGAATGCTTCAAAACTTCCAAAGAATGCACAGCCTTTTTCGGTGGCCTTGAGCGCAGCAAAGGCTTTTGGGAAATGTGGGAACCGGGCTGCACCTGATGCATTCCAAGGGCTTAATTATTTTTTTGAGGTCATAGTTTATATGACCCCTAGCAAGTGCTTCAGGTTTGTAAGCAAGCCTAGAACAAACAACCTCATTCTGATACACACACACACACACACACAAAATCAGTAGATGAGGACAAAGAAGTCCAGAGCTCGCATCTCCAGATGCTGGCATCTGCCAGGGATAGCCTGGGCATTTTACAGGCCACTGTCCCCAAACAAAAGACTTGCTTATTGACAGAGTGAATGAGGAAATGGCTCTATCACAAACATGAGTGACAAGTTCTATTTAACTTTAGACAGGCCTTCTCTTCGCTGGCCTCTGTAATTGACTTCCTCACAAACACCTTGTCTCTGGGATCACCGGGAAGTGCCATACTCATGTTGGCTTGAGGCTTTCTCACCTCTGCCCGCTGTTTGAGCCACTGACTGGACAAGGCTGTTGATCGACCATGGGACAGATAGAAGGACCAGCATCTCTGGGACCATCTAGTCCAGTCCTGCTCTCTATATAAGTCAGTTTGTCCATCTGAGTTTTCTCTCCGTCTTCTCCTGGCTCCCGCCTCCTGTGGCCACCCCAGATGAACTGTATTCACACCCAGTGATGAGCTTCTGCACCCATGGGCTCCTAGCTGCTTTGGCTGAGGTAGATGCTAAGCCAGAAACTCGAGACAGGGGAGTGAGGGCGGGGACCTCCAGTTGATGCATCCTTCAACAAAAAAGTTATTGCTCTTATCCCGGGCATACAGCTCATGCCTCTGGTTCAGAACTCAGGAGGCTGAAAAACTGAGATTTCCAGCCAAACCCAGGCTGCATAGAGAGATGCAGTCTAGCCTGTGCTACCCTGTGAGACCAGGTTTCAAAAACAAAGCTACTGTTTTTAAAGTAACCAACTCCAGCCTACCCTCTCTCCTTCTCTGGACATGAGTGCTCCCCATGGGTTCCCATGCTGTCCTGACCTGTCCTGCCATACCCACTCACTGTAATGAGTCTCTCTGGAGATGCCCCTTGCTTGGATCATCTGTTTACTGAAACATGACACCTATTTCCTTTCGACCCTTGTCGTGGATGGCTCCCAGGATCTCTGGGCTAACTTGTGGTTATGAATCATAGGAGGAACTGAGTGGGTGGGGCAAAGCAGCTACTGAGATGCATTCCTTTTAGCAGTAGGTGTTAGGAATCCAAAGCCACCCGCCTCAGGAAGCAAACTTGGCGGTGAGGGAGTGCTGTTGTTTGCAAAACTCCTTACCACACATGTACCCGGACAGCTGTTTCCACGGGCCAGGCGCTCTAGAAAGTTTGCACACTGTAACTCGGACAAGAAAAACACGGAGTTCCTTGGAAGTCAGCAGCCATAAATGTGTCACTATGGAGGGTGGCAAGGTCAAAAATCATCAGCTTCTGCTTGTTAGAAATCTTATTTTCAGAAGCCTAAAGGAGGGGACGTTGAAAATGTTCTGTGCCAGAGCCTATGAGTGGTTAACAAAAAAAGTAAAGTGGGCAAAGACCCACAGACACTAACAAACCACCTACTGTGGGCCAGGTCCTGCTGCACTTTGGGAAGGGAAGAAGGTAAATGACTCGCCATCCATTACCCAGACAGCAAGCAGGAGATCTGGGGCTCCGAGCCTGCTTGGGGGTGGGAAAGGGAGTGTCCGGGGTCCAATACAGTCCTTGTTGTAGAGAAATCGATGCCAAACCAACCAGAAGACTCCACTGATGCTGGCAAGCTTTCCTAGAGAAGGAAGGCGTTTTGCAGGTAGTGGGGGGAGAAAGGCCGCTGATGATCTTAGCCAGCACTAGACCACACACGCGGTAATACCCACCTAACAGAGATGACCCCTGGTATAACAGTAGCATGACTGTTGCGGAGTAGCTAACCACTTGCTGACTGGATTTGATGTCTACTCCACAGGAGGGATTGTCACGCCTGATACTGTAATCCTGAGCAAAAACCCGTGGCTCAGGAGGTCATAACCCTAGGTCAGAACCTGCTAATGTTGCCTCGCTAAAGGACATACTACCAAATTGCCCTCTAAATATTTATTCTTATACCCATAGCCCTGGGATAGTCTCAGCCTTGGCCAGAGAGTGGGCAATAGTCAGTGCAGATTCATAATTGTCAAAGCGCTGAGCAGGAGACTGGTGTTCAGCTCCACAGGGGACGTGTTGATCGACTCCATGGAGTGCTGTTTCATTTGTATTTTAATAAATAAAGCTTACCTGAAGTTCAGAGAGAAAACAGCCCCACTGATCAGCTATACAAATCAGACAGTGGTGGCACACACATTTAATCCCAGGAGCCACACTAGTTTGCCATAGAAACTGGGCAATAGTGGTGCACACCTTTAATCCCTGCACTAGAGAGGAATATAAGACAGGAGGAGATAGGTTTCAGGCTCAGTCTCATTCTGAGGATTTCTGGAGGAAGGATCACCATTTTTAGACTGAGGTAAAGGTAAGAGCCAGTGGCTGGATGCTTTGCTTTTCTGGTCTTCAGGTTGAATCTCAATATCTGTCTCTGGGTTTTTATGAATTTTGCTATGTTTGGCGCCCAATGTGTGTTTCTTTGGGACTGAATAGATGCAAAACCAGGTGGGACAGAAGCTTCTGTCTACCACTCCAGCATCGCCAAAGCTCAGGAAACTTCTGGGTGTGGGGGGTATAAAAGCTGGAGGGTAGGGAGGGACGTTGTGAAATGTGATCCGGACACAACATGGCTATTGCATTAGTGAACCTCTGACACCTGTGGTTCCTTGCACACAATCAAGCCAGCCAGAATCCTGGCACGGCATGGGTAAATCATCTCCAGGACCCCCCCTTACTGAGGAGCAACTAGAAAATTATCAGAGTTGAGAGGACAGAAGATGATTATATTTTTGAAGATGAGGTTCCTGGTTGAATTCTCATGTACAAATGGGAAGTGTTTTTTTAAAAAAAAAAATGGCATGAGGTTGAATGTAGAACATGTTAGAGAAGATATGGGGTGAGTTAGGGAGATGGGGTTAAAAATGATCAGATTTCATTGTATATAAGTATAAAATTCTCAAAAACAAAGAAAAGAATCTAAATTACTGTCTTTGTCCCTTTGCATCTGTGTTACCTTAGGCAGATCATGAGGCGGCATCCCACACTGGTCAAATGAAGCAAATACTACCTTCGCTACAGGTCTGTCACCAGCATTAACTGGGGGCCCTTTCCCCTTGGTGCTCCCAACACTTAATGAACATTCAAGAATTTTCAGGAAACAGGGAATTGCCAAGGGTGCAGGGCTTCCCTTTTTCCTTGCATATCTGGTTTACATAACTCTTTTTTTTTTAAGATGTATTTTTATTGTATGGGTATGAGTGTTTGCTTACATGCATTTATGTGTACCATGTGGGTACAGTAACCCTGGAAACCAGAAGAGGGCGTTGGATCTCCTAAATTGGAGTTACAGATGACTGTGAGCCCCCGTGTGCGTGCTAGAAAACCAAATCCAGGTCCTCTGCAAGAGCAACAAGTTCCCCTAACTCTTGAGTCATTTCTCCAGCCCCTGGTTATATAATTTTATATATTTTTTTGTCACCTCAACTGGAGCAGAAGTTGAAGAATAATAACCATGAATGAAACAAAGAACCAGAGCAGGGCACAGGGAACCTCATCTCCACTTCACACCACCCTGGGAGGAGAGAACCATGGGGATCCTTTACTTTCTTTTAATTGTGTGTGTGGTATATGTGTGCATGCGTGCTCATGTGGATATGAGTTCATGTGGTGTGTGTGTGTGTGTGTGTGTGTGTGTGTGTGTGCGTGCATGCACACACGCTAATGTCTACCTTATTTTTTGAGGCACTGTCTCTCACTGGACTTGTTTGCACCAACTGGCAATGAGCTTCAAGGCCCCCCCTGTCTTTGCCCCCCTCTCTCATTGTCAGAGTTGCAGGCATGCAGCATCGTGCTGGCTTTTTACCTGGGTGCTGGGGATTCAAACCCAGGTCCTCATGCTTATGCAGCAAACACTTTACAGCCTGAGCCATCTCCTCAATCTATGCCCCTGCTCCTTTAGCAGAGAGCAGATGGAGTCTCACAGATGTTATTAATTACCCCCAAGGGTGCACAGGCAGGAGGAAGCAGAAACGGATGCACCATGTCTACCTGGTTCCCATGCAGTTGCTCTTAACCACTGCCCTGTACTTAGTTGCTGTTTTGTATGTGTGGTGTTTTTACAAATCTTCTTATCCTTTTTTCTTTATGCAAAAAAACCACTGTTCTGGACACTTTAAATATTAATTCTAGTGCCGGGTGGTGGTGGCGCACACCTTTAATCCCAGCACTTGGGAGGCAGAGGCAGGCGGATCTCTGTGAGTTCGAGGCCAGCCTGGTCTACAAGAGCTAGTTCCAGGACAGGCTCCAAAGCTACAGATGAAACCCTGTCTCAAAAAACCAAATAAATAAATAAATAAATAAATATAAAATATTAATTCTATACCCTTCATAAAGATTTCCAATATTGCGACAGTTAGCATCGCCCAAACATACAAACAGAATATTCAGTGCCAGAGATATTAAGAAATATCCCAGGGTTGCACAGCCTTTCTAATCCAAGCCCAGCTTCGCTCAGATTGACATCCGGGTCACAGCGTTTTAAGACAGAAAAGACTGAAACTGTCTACACCACTGTTGATAGGAATGAAGACTGTCACCATGCTGTCACACTGTGACTTTCCAAAGACTGAATAACTAGATACTGGCTCTCAGCCATCAGCCACACTGTAAAAATATATGAGAGTTAACAGTGGCCTCCTTGGCAACACCAAGAAAATTCACAAAAAGCCCTGCCCTGGTCTAACCTCAGACTTGTGCTAAAACCGCCACTCCCTTGTTGGACAAAATAACTCAGCAACTCTGAACTGCAGACATGAGCCGGAGGAGAGCCTGGCCCCTTGTTCTAGGCTCTGTGGGGTGAACACTGAAGGTTAATTACTCCAAGGGAGAGTCTGGCATTTGATCCCCGTGCCAGTCAAACTTGGCCAATATTGACGCCGACCCAGCCAACATGGGAATGCAAACACAAATGAAAACCCAACTTCTTGGGCAGGAAAAGGCCAGAGGAATCTGAACACCCAGGAGGACTGATCAAGGACTGAGGCAGTCCCCTCAGGACCTGATGCCAAAGCCCCTGTCTGACACTGGACCACTAGAAATACCATTTGCACAGATGCGGGGTGTGCTAGGCGTAGATTCTCTGCCCCTCACTCCCTGTGTGTTTCACATGACCAGTGCCTGCTGGTGTGTTTGAAATTCGACTCTCAATTTACAAAGTGTTTGCATCTACCCAGGCTGGGGTAGAGCATCTCTTCTTGGACTCAGTCTTTCCTTGGTTAGTCTTCGAACATTCCCAGTTCCTACACACACTCTCTCTAGACAGTGTTCCTTTGTGCGCCACACAGAAATTCTCCTTGTCACTAGTTAGGAAGTGTGGTTTCTTCGCTTCTCTAAGCCTAGACTTTTTATTTAAAAGTGGAGACATTTTAAAATAGTAATATAGAGGTTGGACAGATTGCTCAGTGGTCTAGAGTACTGGCTGCTGTAGTGGTATATTATTTGTATTTTGATAAATAAATCTTGCCTGAAGATGAGAGGCAAAGCTAAAACCACTCGAGGTCAGGCAGTGGTGACACATACCTTTTATCCCAGATTTGGAAGATTGAGGCAGATGGATCTCTGTGAGTTCAAGGCCACCCTGGGCTGCACAGATCAATGCAGAAACAAATCCAGGGGGTGGTGGCCTACACTTTTAATCCCAGCACTAGGGAGTCACACCCTTAATCCCAGCACTAGAGGGAATTTAACATGGGAGGAGAGAGAGGCTCTGGCTGCTTAGTCTGCGGTCGCCCAGCCTTGGTAGAGGTCAGACTTCTCTAGTTGCTTGGCTACTCTGCTTTTCTGGTTGAGCCCCAATATCTGTCTTTGGGTTTTTATTATTTGTGCTACAGGCTGCTCTTCTAGAGGACCTGGGTTCAGTTCACAGCACCCACACGGTAGTTCATAAACATCTGTAACTCTAGTTCCAAGGGATTTGATTCCCTCCTCTGGCCTCCTTGGGAAATGTATACATACAGACAGGTAAAAACTCATATTCATAAAATGAACAAATCTTAATTTTTAAATAGCATAATAATTATTGCAAAGAATTGTATTAAGGGGAAAAAATAAAGTGGTATAGTAATTGATCCACCAGTAAGACATGGATATGGTAGCTGGTATATTAACAATCAAATAGTCACTAAAATGTTTTCAATCCAATTAACAATGATTGCTAACAACATCGCCAGCCTCCCACAAATCCTGAGGTACTCGCCAGCAGCAGTGAAGAGGGTTTATGTAAAGTTTATCTTAAATGATGCTGAGGCACCCAGGAGAAAGACAGGAAGGGTCTCCCTTTGCTGTTTCCTTTCAGCTGCCAGCTGACACTGCCAGCTGCACCAAGGTCAAAGCCTTGGTTTGATGCCAGGACTTCTTAACATCTCTCAGGGAGCTCCTCCTAGATGTGGATCATAGGCAGGTGCCTCAGCCAGACTCACGGTGATAAATACCTCAGAGAAAAGAGAAGATTTCCCTTAACTCACTATTTCAGTATGATTTATTCCATCATAGTGGACAGAGCACAATGGTTAACAAAATCATGGCAGCCAGGAAGGAATAGGAGAGGATGGGTAGCCTGTATTCCCACGTTTCCCCTTTCTTCACCTTTTATGCATTCTGGAGACCCTCCGCATATGGAGAGCAGTGCTCACATTACTGGGGCAAGTCATCCCCCGTGGTGGTTAATCTTCATTGCCAACTTAACTAGACTTAGAATCACCAAGATGCGGGCGCCTCCAGGTGTGTCTTGAGGGTGTTTCCAGAAAGGCTTAGCAGAAGATGAAAGAACAACCCTGGCTTAGTTAGGGTTTCTATTGCTGTGAAGAGACACAAGGCCACAGCAACTCTTACAAAGAAAACATTTAATTGCAGGAGGGGATTCACTTACAGTTTCAGAGGTTCAGTCCATTATCATCATGAGAGGGAGCATGGCAGCAGCAAGCAGACATGGTGCTGGAAAAGTAGCTGAGAGTCCTACATCTTGCAGGCAACAGGAAGTCAACTGAGACACTGGGTGGTATCCTGAGCATAGGAAACCTCAAAACCCAACCCTACAGTGACACGCTTCCTCCAACAAGGTCACACCCATTCCAACAAAGCCACACCTCCTAATAGTGTTACTCCCTATGAGATTATGGGGGCCAGTTACATTCAAATTACCATAAACCCTGAAGGTGCACACCACCAACCCATGGGCTGGGATCGGATCAGAAAGAAGGAGAAAGCAAGCTGAGAACCAATAGCCATCCATTCTGCTTCTATCCAGAAGATGCAGCGTGGCCCCTGCCTCCTGCTCCTGCCAACAGTATTTTCCCACCATGGTCGACCGCACCCTCAAACTGGGAACCAAATGAACACTTTATTCCTTCAGTTACTTTTTGTTGGGTACTTGGCCAGGAAAATGAATAGATTAACTAGTTCATCCCTTAGTGAGGCTTGGCTGGAGATGCCCTTCAATACATGCAGAAACCACACTTCCTCAACTCCTGGATGGATCTCAGTCAAGATGACTCGTCAATGTAGGCAATAAAATTTGACTGGAATGTAAGATATTTTCAAACCTTGATCATATCATTAGCTTTTAAAATTATTTTTTTATTTATGGAAGGCACTATTTGCTTTCAACTTGTGGCAGCCACCAATGTCTAGGGTCTGCACCTGCCATGGTGCATGCGTGGAGGTCAGAGGACAACTTGCAGGAGTCTGTTCTCTTTGCACCGTGTGAGTCCTGAGGCTTGAACTCGTGTTGTCAGCTTCAGAAGCAAAGAACCTGAACCTGCTGAGCTGCCCTGATTTCTTCTTCAGATTCACGTGGTAAATCGCGAGTCCCTTTCCAGGAATTGTGTGATGGCACAGGAGGCGAGGGACAGGATGGAGAATTCAAGTTTGGGGGCAGCAGTAAGAGGAAAGGAACACAGACACAGCTGCATTGTTGGCGTTTGCACAGGCCTGTGGCAATCTTCCCTGCATTTCCTTAGCTTCCGCTTCAATGGCCTGAGCAGTCTTTTATTGCTCCTCAAGGGATGACATCTCATGTTCCTATCGATAGCCCTGGAGAGACAAAGACGACCCTGATATGGCAAAGAAGGGAACTCCTTTTCTCAAGGGAAAGATCCATGACTCAAAACGTTCAGCTTGAAACGCTGTCCAAAGTGCACCAGCGAGGCGGGTGGGCGTATGGCTAGCTCAAATGGCCCTAGGAGTCAGGAAGATAAGTGCACGGGAGGCAGAGATGGCTCCATCAGAATGCTTGTACGAGTATGAGGTCCTGAGAGACCAAGAACTCATGGGGACAAAAAAAGAAAAAAAAAGCCAGCTGTGGAGACAAAGTTCTCCCAATTCCAGCTGTGGAGAGGCAGAGATAGGTCCCTGGAGCTCACTTGTTTAAGCTCCCCTAGCTAACAAGCTGTAGCCCAGTGAGAGACTCTGTTTCCAAAACCAAGGGGACAGCATCCTGAGGATGACACCTGAGGGTGCCCTCTGGCCTCCACACACATGCACACATGTGCACAGCGCCCATACATATAGGCATGCACACATTCAGAGACATTCAGTCAGGAAGGTGCTACGGGGCCTGTGACCAATACCTCCACACAGAGTCTCTGGCTTGAAAGGCCTACTTACCTCAGCACATTCTAAAGTTTACCTTAAAGTAATCAGAATATCTAAGCACTGGATGAGGAAAAACTCATGCTTGCTATTCTAAACATTAACAGTCTTTGTATCTTTACTTCATGTAATTATGTCTATTCTAAACTGTATAGTTACTATCTCAAATATAAAATGTGAAACACACAAATACCCCCTTTACAAACACTCTTTTGCATGTTCACGGGAATGTGGGGTTTCTTATCGCTTTTCAAACTTTCTGAAGGAACAGGGCATAAGAAAGAGGTTAGTGCTACTGAACTTAGCTCAAAAGCATGAGTGTAAAAATAGAAGCTAAGTAGCAACAGCTGCTGGGACCCTCAACTCAGTACTGGAAATCTTGTCACAGTGAGCAGGGGTCCTGGAGAATGGAAGGGGGAACAGAAATCCCTGAAAGTCTGGGAACCCAGGAAGAAAGGAGTAGAACAACGAGCCAAGAAAAGAGGAGGGGGGCAACAAAACCCCAACAGTAAGACAAAGTCCGGGGGGCCAGGTGTTGCAGAATAGTACTCTAACTAGACAAAGATGAGTTACATTTGTTTATGTTGTATTTGTCTAATGATGTAAAGATGTGTTGCTTTGCCTGCCTAAACCACCTGATTGGTTTAGTAAAAATTTGACTGGCCAATAGCTAGGCAGCAGAGGGATGGACAGGGCTGGCGGCAGAGAGAATGAGTAGGAGGAGAAATCTAGACTAGAGAGGACAGAGTAGAGCCAGCAAGCCAGGCAGACAGCAGTCAGTCAGAGTACAACATACAAAGCGAAAGAAAGGTAAAAGGCCCTGAGGCAAAACGTAGATGGAAAGAAACAGGTTAATCTAAGTTATAAAGAGCTGGAGGAACAAGCCTAAGCTAAGACTGAGCATTCAGAACTAACAATAAGTCTCTGTGTCATGATTTGGGAGCTGGTTAGTGGCCCAAAAGAAAGCCTGCTACAGCCTTGAGAACCCTAACAGGATGTAAGGCTGGTGAGAGGACAAGAGGAAGCAGGGGCGGGAGTTGCAGGGGCAGGAGGTGGAGGTGGGTGTGCCCATGGCAGCTCTGACCTGGCAGCCTGCAAACAGCAGATGTGAAGACAGAACAGCTGATGAGGAGGGAGCGCCCTAAGACCTGGGGTGTTATTTTAGTTATATCAATAGCTCCTTTGTGTCTTCTTTAGCTTCATGACTTTTTATGACAATTTTGTTTGTAAAATCTTGGAATCAATTATATCTTAAGACTTCATAGTGGTATTTTAAACACATAAGACTGTGTGCTGTCAACCCAGTATCCAACAGGCGTGAACATAGGTGGAGTGAAAACTCTAAATATATATTGTGTGTCTGCAAGCCGGTTATGTAGTTTAAAGATTCTATCATCTTCCACGTTTATATGTATGTACACACACACACACACACACACACACACACACACACACACCACACCACACCTTTGAAAGAGATGGCAGTAGTTACATCCCGTGCACTCATTCTATAGAATGGCCGCAGGTCTCACTTAGGTCTTTATCTTAACATAGTAACATTGCTCCTGCTGGTTTTCTGCTGCTGTGGTCAACACCAAGACCAAAAGCAACTTGGGAAAGAGAGAGCTTATCTTATAGCTTGTGGTCCATGGTTGAGAGAAGCCAGGGCAGGAGCGCAGGGCAGTAATAGAAAGCAGAAACCATGAAGGAGTGCTGCTTACTGGCTTGCTCCTTCAAACTTGCTCACCCAGCTTTCTTAGACAGCCCAGAACCACCAGCTTAAGGTACGGCACCACCCACAGTAGGCTGGACCCTGATATTAATTAACAATGAAGAAAATAAAATGTCTCACAGACATGGCCCCAGGTGAGTGTAGTGTAGGCAGTTCTTCAGCTGAGGTTCCCTTTTCCTGGGTGACTCTAGGCGTGTCTCAAGTTGTCAAGCTAAAGCTAACAAGGACAAAAACATGGAGATCACAGACGACAGATTGCAAAAAGCCCTTAGGGACACACATGACACATTGGCCAGCACATTGAAGCACATGTAACTCTTATATTTAGCCATTGATTGAATAAATGTTTCTGAATTCCCTTTATGAGTTTTTTAAAATAAGTTGGTTTGTTCTGTTTTGGTTTAGCAGGGTAGAGGAATTTTGCTGCCTGGGTACCTTTGCATTTCTCTATCTCTGCTCCACCTTTCAAAGACTGTCTATCATTTGTCCACTGACTCAAAATAATCATGCAGAAACTATATTATTTGCAATACTGTTTGGCCACTAGCTTAAGCATATTTTTAACTAGCTCTTATATCCTAAACTAACCCATCTCCATTAATCTGTGTCTCACCACGTGACTGTGGCTTACCGAGTAAAGTTCCATCTGGCTTCCTGCGTCAATCTCTGGCCAGGCTACATGTCTTCTCCCTGACTCCACCTACTCTCTCTATCTCTTTCACTCTGGCTTTTACTCTATTAAGCCATTGGCCGAAAGCAACTTCTTTATTAACCAATGGCAATAAAACATATTAACAGCGTACACACATCCCCTCCCACATCACTCAACAGCAACAAAAAAACGGTGAGTGATACCTGAGGACCTGTATCAAGGTTGTTCACTGGCCTATACACACACACACACACACACAGAGAGAGAGAGAGAGAGAGAGAGAGAGAGAGAGAGAGAGAGAGAGAGAGAGAGAGAGAGAGAGAGAGAGAGAGAGCTGACAGTGCTCGGTGAGCATAGAGCGTAGGCAAAGCTCTACACAGGGGAGAATGGCCTGTGTGCTAGGCTGCTAGCAACTGCCTTGGAGAACAGTGCTATCTAGAATATATTAAATTTCTGGAGGTTCTTCTGCAACCAGCTCCATCCAGATTCTGGAGACAGGAGCTGACAACGGAGTGGGTCGGTCAATATTTGAAGACGGGTGGAGATCCTAGGGAGGGAAGATTAAGAGGTGAATCATCTCAGGGGTGTGTTGTGAGCACCTCAAGTCTGTATGCCGAGTGGCTCTGCTCAGTGTCCGGCTTGTCTTCACCAGGAAGTCCGCGCTCTGGAGGCTCACTGCTGTCTCCACCGGGGGTGTTCTACTCTGCATACTGTCTATGATCACCATCATGAAATTCTTCTTTCCATATGTGTGTACATGTGTATATTTGAGTATTCACATGTATATGGATACACATACATAGGTGCCTGTATGTATGTGTGTATGCATGTGGAGGTCTATGCTGGCGAGTTTTATGTCAGTATATCACAAGCTCTAGTCATGTGAGAGGAAGGAGCTTCAGTTGAGAATACGTCCCCATAAGATTGGTTGTAGACAACCTCCAGTAATTAACAGAGGAGTGCCCGGCCCACTGTGGTGCCATCCCTAGGCTGGTGGTTCTGGGTTCTGTAAGAAAACAGGCTGTGAAAGTCATGGGGAGCAAGCCAGTAAGCAGCACCCCTCCATGGCCTCTGCATCAGCTCCTGCCTTATTTGTATCCCTGTCCTGACTTCCCCGGGTGAGGGACTATGATGTGGCAGTGTGAGCCCAACAAACCCTGTCCTCCCCAACGTGCTCTGGTCATGGAGTTCATCACAGCAACAGTGACCCTGAGACAAGGTCCACGGCTGACCCTGGGTGTCTTCCTTGGTCCCTCTCCACTTTATACACTGAGACAGAGTCTCTCGTTTGAACCCAGAGTTCACTGTTTCAGTCTGGTCTGATTCCCAGCTTGCTCTGGCTACTCACTGCCTCTGGCCCCACACACTAGGATTGCAGGTGGGCCACCATACCCACCTGGCTTTCACAAGTATTGTGGGGATCTCAACCCTAGTCCTCACCTTTGCATGGCTAAACCACCTCCCTAGCCCCCTTGAAAGCCTTCTTTCTGTTAAGCTATTTATTTTATTTTTAATTATGTATATATGTTTTTGTTTGTGTGGGTTTGTGCACCTAAGTACAGGTATCTAGAAAAGTTGAAGAGGGGGTCAGATCCTCTGGAGCTGGAGTTACAGGCAGTGTTGAGCTTCCTAACGTGTGTGATAGAAACTGAACTTGAATCCTTTGAAAGAGTCCCAAGCGTGCTTAATCACTGAGCCATCTCTCCGGGCAACCCCTTAATATCCTTAATAGTGTAATCTATGAGCTGAGGTTGTATAAGTAAAGCTGATGGTGTATAAAGGGTGTGCGTGGGGTGTATGCACAATGGCTGTTCTTACCACCCTTTCATACAAACCACTCACGGTGCCACCATCCACATGGGTGTGTTGAGCAAGCCTGGCAGTTAGCTTGCTTGTAGGCAAGTCAGTATGATGCTAAACACAGAGGCAGGGGAGGGGAGGAGAATAGGTTCTAAGAACCACAGATATGGGCTGGAGAGATAATTCAGCTGGTAAAGTGAATCCAATCCCAGGAGTCCGTGTGGAAGAGCCAAGCATGGTGCTACACACTTGTAGCCCCGCCCATGTGGAAGAGCCAAGCATGGTGCTTCACACTTGTAGCCCCCAGCGCTGCAGAGGTGGAAGACAAGTTGGCTCAGCCACTCCATCCCACTATGAAATGCTTCTTGAAGCACTGGGGCCATTTGATCATGAACTGGAACCAAGTCACGGTCCAAACTGAACCTTTTCTCTCTATAAGCAACCCCCACCCAGGCATTTTGCTGTGGTGATGCAGGGCTGGTAACACACCCGGAGTCCACACTATAGCTGCTGACTGAAGCACTGAGCACTGAGTGCCAGCTACAACCTGTTGGCACTGGGAGGTGAGCCTCAGTGAGCGTCCTCAGCCAAAATCCCATTCCAGCGCAAACACAAATGAGGCCCAACAGGAAGGGAAGGGCGGTAGGTAGCTGCGGATGAGGATGAACGGAGCCGGGCAGCTCTCAGCTCTGGAACCTTGTCCTCATTCATCGCCTGCACTTCCCAGTGGACTACGAAGTCAGATTCAAAAGGAATGTGGGGCTCTTGCAGCCAGGAGGACATTCGGGGAGTTGGTGACTCACAATCACCCAGCTGGTCCGGAAGAATCGAGGTCTGAGCCAGCACCAGGGTAGAGGCTTGCATGGCACAGCGTGCCCTGAGAGCCACTCTGCAGTGGGTTTCTTGTATACCTGGGGCATAGTCCCGAGCTGAGTGCTCCCGATTGGAAATTGAGTTTAGGTCAATCCTGTGTGACATTTCTGCTGCTTTCTGGCTCTGACTTCAGCGCTCAAAGGCTGTGACTGTTCTTAGCCGGCAAAACTCGTGTCCTGTGAGTTTAGTGGTTGTGTTGTTAGGACTCTGTGTCAGGTAACAATAAGCCCAGGTAGGCAAGGAAGCCCCACCCACAAGCATACACACACACACACACACACACACACACACACACACACACACACATATATATATATATATATATATATATATATATATATATATATATAGCCTGATGCTGGCAAACAGTCATGATGAGTGCCTGCATGACTGTGTTATTGACTGAAGCTGCGGTAATTACTGGCTTGCATTTCTCTTGAATGTTTTCCCAGGAGTGTCCTTAACACATTCCCTTTTGCCCTGGCCATCAGGAAGCTCAAAGTCGTGACTGGGAGACTCCTCAGCAAGTCTGTAAATAACACATACACTTACGTTTTGTGTCCCTCCTCATCCCTGTGTCCTCCTCAGTCCCGCTCTCACGTTTATGGCGTACATCCTGGCGAGACCCTTTAACTCGGTGCACACTCTAGCTGTCTAGGCTTGAGGATGAAACTCGTTGGTAGAGCGACTTGTCCGGCTTGCACAAAGCCCTGAGTCCCATCTCTTGCGTCCCATAACTTGGATGTGGAGGTGCGTGTGCATACCTGGAGTCCCAGCACTGAGGAGGTGGAGGCGGGAGGATCAAATGATGTCCTTAAGCTAAGCAAGGCCAGTCTGGGCTACGTGAGACCCTGTCTCAAACAAGCAAACAAACAAATAAAAATTCCTGTCGTGACCTTCTGGCCAGCAATGTCACATTGTTACAGCAATAAGCCACTCTTTGTCTAAGTGGCTTCTGGTGTTCAGAGCTTTCACAGGACTAGGTATTGTGCGGCGTGTGTGTGTGTGTGTGTGTGTGTGTGTGTGTTTGAGGCGTGTGTGCGGTGTGTGTGTGCAGTGTATGTGTGTGCAGTGTGTGTGTTTGTGTGTGTGTGGTGTGTGTACAGTGTGTGTGTGAGGGGGGTGTGTGGTGTGTGTATGTGCGGTGTGTGGTGTGTGTACAGTGTATGTGTGTGCGGGGGGTGTGTGGTGTGTGTATGTGCGGCGTGTGTATGTGTGGTGTGTGGTGTGTGTACAGTGTGTGTGTGTGCGGGGGGTGTGTGCGGTGTATGTGTGTATGTGGTATGTGTTTGTGTGTGTGGTGTATATGTGTGTGGTATGTGTGCAGTGTTGTGGTGTGTGTACAGTGTGGGGGGGTGTGCGTACAGTGTGTGTGTGCAGGGGGTGTACAGTGTGTGTGTGCGGTGTGTGTGTGTGTGTGTGTGTGTGTGTGTGTAGGAGGGGGCATCCTCTAGTGAGGTGGTCAGGTTATGGGGGGATGGCACCCTGGAACCAGTGCAGGAAAAAGAACACAGAGCTGCAGACCCTCACAAAGCATCCTCTCCCTGCTCTTACTGCGATGTACACTTGTCACAGAGAGTTGCTGCACCCCAGGTCCACCTGTAGAACCCCATGGGGTCAAGGGCACTGCATGAGATGCTCGAAGTGCCCAAGAGGCATGAATGTAAGAGAATTTAGGCGCTCTGTTTTTTACTGGGAGGAGAGGCACCTGGATCCAGGAAGAGACGCGTTTCCATGGGGCAGGCAGGGGAGGGGAGGACTCCTCCCAGGCGCGTGTTTGCCCTGCTCTGTGTATTCAGCCAGCAGGCCTGACAAGGAAGCAAAGGGCAGGGGGCCAGGCTCTGCACTTAGTCTGGTACTGGGCAGCAGCAGCTGGAGACGCAGGACCCTGAACAGAAACAACTGCTGGAAACAGCAGGGGACCCAAGATACTCCCAGCAGCAGCTCAGCAGGTAACCACCTTCCAGGGTATTGAAGCTTTACTGGGGTGTCTGTTGCTTGTGGTGGGGGTGAGATAGAGGCTGGGGACCCGAGGGCTGAATCTGAGCCGCCTACCCCCATCTCACTCATTTGCTGTGTGGTCTTGGTTTGCAAGACCTTTGGTTTTACAATCTGGGAAATGGGCTTAGAGATTGTGTTTCCTAAAATCTTCTGTGGCCAAGTGGGCTGTGTTGGATAGGGACCAACATAAGTCACTCCTGTCTGTAGAACCCTGGAGGGTCATCGGAGATTGAGGACCAGGGCCAAAGCAAGAATCTCACAGCCAAGCAGACTTCAAATCTGTGGCTAAGGACATTGTCTAAGGACCTGAGAAGACAGGGAAAAGGGACTCTCTAAGTTTTGTATGTGAATTTGACTGTCTATGAGTGTGGTGACTTTTATAGTGACACACAGTGAGGCAGGTACTGGGTTCAAATGCCTGGGTATTTATGTCACCCTCTGAACCACTCCCCTACCCTGAAGAAGCATGATGCTCAGAGGGTGGTCTCAACCCTGTCACAAGTTGGCCAGGTGCCCTGAGAGCAGGTTCCTTCAGCCTTGTGGGCCTCAGTTTCCTTGTCTGTAAAATGGGCATCACCACAACTCTGAACTCAGAGGATAAATATACATGAACACCCATTGCTAGTCTCATCCATGGGTATGCTCTTGGTGTCAGCATTGTGTCTGCTTCCCAAGGGAGAGAAGGACAGACAGTGGAGAGAGGCAGGAGATGGTCCTCAAGCCATAGGGGTGATGCTGTTGGGTCCCAGTGACAGCCAGAAGGAGGGAAACTGTTCACAAGGGGGCATTGAAAGACTCAGCCACCAAGATCAGCTAAAGCCAGGAGCTGTGGTGTTCAGGAGGCAGAAGCAGGAGGACCACCACAAGTTTGAGGCCAGCCTGATCTCTATGGCAAGTGCTAGGCCAACTAGTGGAATACAGTGAGACCTTATTATAAATAGATGAAGAAGGGCTGGAGAGGTGGCTCAGCAGTTCAGAATACTTGTTGTTCTTACAGAGGACCTGGGTTCTGTTCACAGCACCCAGCTGACCGCTCACAATCATTGTATGATTCTTCTGGCCTCTGTGAGCATACACACACACACACACACACACACACACACACACAAGCAAGCAAACGTACACATAAAATTAAAATAAAAATACTTTTTTAAAAAAATTGAAACCTGGGGGCTGGAGAGATGGCTCAGTGGTTAAGAGCACCGGCTGCTCTTCCAGAGGTCCTGAGTTCAATTCCCAGCAACCATATGGTGGCTCACAACCATCTGTAATGAGACCTGGCGCACTCTTCTGGCATGTGGACATATATGCAGGCAGAATGTTGTATACATAATAAATAAATAAATCTTTTAAAAAATTGAAACCTATAAAAAGATCAATTACATTCTCAAAAAACAAAATTCTCAAAATAAAAAATAATCCAAGACATCCTTGATTAACAAAATCTCAAGTCACTCAGTAAAGATAAGCTCTTTAATTTAAAAATCAAGCATTAATCTTGATTTTAAAATTGTGTCGAAGGTGTTGGGATGTAAGTCAGTGGTAGAAAACTTACCTAGCAAACATGAGGCCCTGGGTTACATCCTCAGCGCTACAGAAAAAAAAAATAATAAAGAACAGAAGGCTCTCACCTGTGACCTAACACTTGGGAGTTTGAGACGGGCAGATTGCAGTGGGCTGGAAACCAGGCTGAGTCACACAGTGTATTCCAGCCTGCACTGTAGCCGGAGATACTTTCTCAGAAAAGGAAAGAAAACCGTTAACCCTGGTTCATCCGGATGCCTGGGAACCCTGGTTCTTCCCGATGCCTGGGGTTCCTGCCTGTCCCCACACCTGAAGCCACTTCACTGGCTCACCCTGGTTCCAGCCCCGCTGTGATCTGAGCCAGCTGCCCTCAGCCCTGGGGCGTGTATTTTACTTCCCTAACAAGAGAAGGTGTGTACACAGTACTGGTTTCAACCCAGGTGGAGTGGAAGGAAGAACCCAGCTCTGAACCACAGAAATGTCTTTTATCTTTATTTTTCTGAAAGAACTCCCAGACCCCCAGGAGTATTTCCGGCTTGATTTAAGTGTTTTGACAGCCTCACTATGAAGCCCAGGCTAGTTCCAAACAGAATCCTCCTGCCGTAGCTTCCTGAATGCTGGGTTTGCAGGCCTACACCACGGAGTCAGGCCTCCTGATTAAGTGTTCTCTTTAAGGAAGAGGGTATGTGTTCTAGGCAGCAGTGGGGATGCCAAGGCTCATCCTTGCTGCAGGGGGACAGACAGCTCTCAGGAGGACCACCTCTCAGGCTCTGCTCTTGCTGGTGTCCTACTTCAACCCAACCCTGTACAGACAAGTGACTGAAGTCTGCTGAGTTCTCACAGACCTAGGTTTGAACCCAGTCTCTGTCTCTCTGTAGCCTTCTTCTTCCTTCTCCATTTAACCAACAAGCAGGATGGGTGCAGGAAGGATGCAGGAAGGACAGACAAGGTGCAGTCTTCTTAGTGATCACTGCTTATGGGGAGGGGCTGCATATAGTACCAAGCCTCAGTTTCTTCTTCTACAGAACAGGGAACCAGCGCTTTTGGAAAGGAAGTAAACATCTGGAATTGGGACAGGCTATGTGAGGTGAGCAGACACCTGCAGTTATCTGCAGGGAGCCACTCCCTTCTGCACTCACGTTGTGGCTGCCCAGGCTCTAAGAAAGATAGCCACATCTCTGGGTGACCAGGTAGGCTAGTGCTGGACCTGCACAGAGCACCAAATGCTTCCAGTTCATGGCAGGCATTGCCCCATCCTTCACTTAAAGATGTTTGGGTTAGTCCTCAGAACAAGAATAATCAAATAATCAAATCCGGACCTCGTAGTACAGACCTGTTCTCTCAGCTACTCTGGGATGTCTAAGGCAGTGGGTGCAAGTTCAAGGCCTGCCTGAGTTACAGAGTAATCCCAAGGGTAGCCTAGGCAACTTGGTGAGATTCTCTCTCTAAAAACAAACTGGGGACTGGGATGTAGCTCAGTAATAGAGGGCTTGCCTAATATGCTTGAGGCCCCCGGGTTCAATCCCCAGTACTAAGGAGAGAAACAGAACAAAAGAAAAGACCAGGAAGCTGTCTGCCTTCTAGAAGCAGCCGCTGTATACGCAGAAGCAGTGGTGTGTCCCAGAAGCAGTGCATGTCACGGAACATTCCTAAACACCCAGAAAGAAGCCCCTCCCCTGGACTCCAGGCATCCCATGCAGGGCTGGGGGTGAGGCATTCAGAGAGGAAGCCTTTCTATCCTAAGCCCCACACAGGAAGCAACCTGCACCACTGTGCACAGCCCCCCTGAAGGTAGCAGTGGAACCCCCAGCACTGTGCCAGGCACCCAGGAAGGTGGATCTAGATGATGGGGCTGAACACAGAGGGTCCACTCTCATGGCTCACCAGCCATACTGACCTTGCTTTGGGGACTGGGAAAGAGGCTGGCGCTGCCCAGAATGCCAGGCTGGCCATGTTGGTCCCACTCTCAGCAGAGTGGCGGGTGGCTTGTGGTCTGTCCGCATTCCAGTGCTTTGATCAAAGGTGGTTTCCTGTTTGCCGGGTGACTAATTCTGTCATCATTCCACCCTTCCAGGCCCTCCCCTTCCACCCACAGTCATTTAGCTGCCTGCTGGGAGGAGGTTCTCAGAAATACTCTTTTGCTATGGCAGACTTGAGTGGTGTGGACCTTTATCCCCATCCCAGGAACAGGGATCACTGCTAATCCACAGCTGAAATGGGGAGCAAGGGTACAGCCATGGCTGTCAATCAAGAGGTTTCCTTAGCAATACTCAGAGTGGCACGTTCCATGAATCAGAACCCAGAGCGGCTGAGCTCAAGGCATCATGACAAGAAATAGATATTATTTGTGATAACTGCTTGCTTCAGTAATGTTTGTGACATTGGTAATAACTGACATTTTTTTTATTTATGCACTCAAGTCCCATGGAGGTCAAGACCCACATGGAAACTTTATGAGTGTGTGTGTGTGTGTGTGTGTGTGTGTGTGTGTGAATACCAGAGGCCAATCTCAAGTGTTATTCTTTAGATGCTAACCATCTTGTTTTTTGGTTTTTGCTTCTTATTTATACCTGTATACCATGTGTGTCTGGTGCCCACAGAGGCTAGAAAAGGGCATCAGATTCCCTGGGATTGGAGTTACAGACAGTTGTGAGCCACCATGTGGGTGCTGAGTATTGAACCAATCTGCAAGAGCGTTTTTTGAGACAGGGTCTTTTGCTGGTCTAGAGTTCACACAGCAGACTAGACAGACTGACTAGTAAGCCCAAATTTGTGTGTGTGTGTGTGTGTGTGTGTGTGTGTGTGTGGTGTGTGTGTGTGTTTCTTCTCATACTCAGTGTTGGGATACATGCCCAGGTGTATGCCTGTCTCCTTCTCCTCAGTGCTAGGATATATGCCCAGGTATATGCCTGTCTTCCCCTTCTCGGTGCTGGCATTAGGGCAGCATATCACTGCAGCAAGCTACATGTGGAACTACTGGAGACTGAACTCAGGCCTCATGCACCTCCAAAACCTTTAGTCTGCTCAGGCTGCAAAAAAACAAAAATATCACAGACAGGAGTCAGAGGCCTTAATGGCAGATACCTGCCTTCCCATGAGTCACATGACTGGGGATGTGATAAACACAGATTCCAGAACTATAAAGGACGGTGACACAGATGACCTGTTTGTGGCTAGCGTTTGGGTGGCACTGCCATGTGCCAGCCCCTGTGCAGAGCCCCTTGGCTGTATTAACTCTCTTAATTCTCACAGGAATCTCTTGAGATGGGGCCTAGTGTCCTTAATTAATTAAAATTTAAATTAGCATAAATATTAGGTTTCAGTAGCCGGGCGGTGGTGGCGCATGCCTTTAATCCCAGCACTCGGGAGGCAGAGGCAGGCAGATCTCTGTGAGTTCGAGACCAGCCTGGTCTACAAGAGCTAGTTCCAGGACAGGCTCTAAAGCTGCAGAGAAACCCTGTCTCGAAAAAACAAAAACAAAAAAAAAAAAAAAATATTAGGTTTCAGTATGACATCATCAAACTTTTTGTCATAATTCTCCTGCCTTTTCTTCTCCCCACCAGTCCTGTTACCCCTCAAACGCTTCCACACCCAGTAGCTCCCTGTCTGCTTCTATGCTATAAGCAAGAACTACCTGAGCTGGGCTTCAGTAGCACAGGAAATAGCCCCAAGAATTACCAGATAAGACTCCATGAAGTTTAAAAGTCACTGCATAGCAAGGGAGCTATCGTCAGAGCCCCTGGACAGCCTGTGTGGAGAGGGTAGAAAACCTTCGCCAACTATACCCAGCCAGACGGCTAACATCCAGAACATATAAAAATTTGCACAAATGAAACACCAGAAAACAAAATCTCACATGTGAAAATACTGACAATCTAGAAATGAGCTAGTGAGAGGAGTAGAGGGCCCTCAGAAGACGAGACACGAATAAGCCTTTTAAAAAGCGTTCAGGGCTGGCGTGGTTACTCGGCAGTTAAAACTCTTGCTACTCTTGTAGGAGGCCTGAGTTTGGTCCCCATTTCCCCCATGGCAGCTTACAACTGTCCACAACTTCAGTTCCAAGGGATTCTGAACTCCTTGGGCAGCAGGCATAGACACGATACACATACATACATGAGAGCAAAACACTCACATACATATAAAAAGGGGGAAAAAGAAAGAAAAAGGAAAAAAAGCATTCTATAGACTGAGCCGTCAGGCATATCCAAATTAAAAGTGCTTCATTATCCTCATCATATAAGATAAGCAGAGATGGCTCATTCATTTCCCAACTACCCAGAACCAAATAATCACACAGAAACTCTATTAATTACAACACTTTACAACACTGTTTGGCCAATGGTTCAGGCGTATTTCTAGCTAGCTCTTACATCTTAAATTAACCCATCTCTATTATTTTATATTTTACCACAAGGCTTGTGGTTTGTTACCTCTTGCTTCTTGGGCAGCTGATAGCATCTCCTTGACTCCACCTGCTCGCGCTCTCTCTCTCTCTCTCTCTCTCTCTCTCTCTCTCTCTCTCTCTCTCTTTCTCTCTCTCCATCTCTATTGTAATTTCCTACCTGACTTTATTCTGTCCTGCCATAGGCTGAAGCATTCACAGTGTACAGAGGGGAATCCCACATCATGTAGAGAGGAGGCTGGGGCTCACGAAGGCTTAGGAAATGGTCCAGAGTCAAGGTTTTCAGTGTGTGGTGAGCAGGAGCTGACTGTAAACTCTTGAATCCACTTTGCAATCCCATGTTCCTCTGCATTCACCCAGAGCCATCTGCGGCCTCTGTGTGAGCTCTCCAGTTCCATCAGGCATGGCTGTTGTTCTTGCTTTATCAGTCACAGCCATGTTGCATCTTGGAAGCCTTGCCACCCTCCTGCCAGCTGTTAGCAGATGTTATTTCACACCATCCGAAGGCTCCCTTCAACCTTCAGGTCTTTGTTTCTGTTGTACTTATATCTGCCAGTAGGTGGCAGTAAACCTTTTGTTTTGGTTTGATTTAAATGTTGCTGTATAAAACAGTTGGTTTTATACAGGCTAGGACAGCTTTAGATGGGAACATTCTGATTGCTGGAGAAAAACCGAGTTGTCTGATTCCAGGTGATCTCAGCAAAAAGTCCTGCATTTCCCACTGTTTACTCCCATGGCCCTGAAGTTGCAGAAAGACCAGAGTATGAAATGGAAGGGCCAGGGAACCTCAGCTCTGTGAGATGAAAAGGCATGTCCCCTGACTGTGGGGATCACACATCTCCCAGCCAAGGTATTTCAGAACCTTAAACATGTATTGAGCTGGGGAGATGGCTCATTGGCCAAGTGCTCTCACACACGCATGAGGATTTGAGTTCAGATTCTCACACCCAAGGAAAAAGTCCCATGTGTGGACATCCCTGCACTGGGCAATAACTGCAGAAAATTTGCTGAGGCCTATTCACCAGTCCAGCTGATCTGGGGAGTTCCAGGTTCAGTTCAGGCTCTGTCTCAAAAATGAGACAGAGACAATTGAGAAAGTCACCCAGATGTGAACCTCTGACCTTCGACACACGCACATACACAGACAGGCACACATACACAGACAGGCACACACACAGACACACACACATACACAGACAGGCACACACACAGACAGGCACACATACACAGACAGGCACATACACAGACAGGCACACACACGTTCACAAGGCCCCCACAGTAACCACGAAGTAAGATCTAGCTTGGATTGAACAACTGAGATGATAAGTTTACAAACCCCATTGTTGGATTGTTGCACAGAGAGGGGGCCCTTGTTCTGTCTCCGCTGCCCGGCAAGCTTACACCAGAATTAACCACACAGAAACTGTATTTATTAAATTACTGCTTGGCCCATTAGCTCTAGTTTCTTACTGGCTAATTCTTACATCTTAATTTAACCTATTTCTATTAATATGTGTATTGCCACTTGACTGTGGCTTACAGGCAAGATTCTAACCAGCGTCCATCTCAGGCAGGAGATCCATGGCATCTCTCACTCTGCCCTTCTTCCCAGCATTCAGTTCTATCTACTCCGGCTACCTAAGTTCTGCCCTATCAGGCCCAAAGCAGTTTCTTTATTCATTAGCCAATGAAAGCAACACAAAAAACAGAAGGAACTCCTACACCATTGGATCGTTACATAATAGTGTTTAAACTTGTACAAAGCTAAATTTGGAATTTGGATAGAGCCATTACATATGTCCTATGTATCAATGTATTTTTGTGTGTGAGTATGTTTATGCATGACTTTTTCCAAGATATTCGACCCACATGCTTCAGTTTCCCCATCTGCAAATTTAGGACAATATTCTCACAGTCCTGCTGATATGTTGCAAGGAGTCAATGAGTTTTCCTCGGAGTGAAGCTCCTAGATGCTGCTGCTGTTAGCATTTTCTCATGACTGTGCTTGCCTGAGCTCTACCCTGCCCTGCCAGCAACAAAGATGCTCTGGAGACACTAGGCTCCTCCCTTTGCTCTTCCAAGGGACCTAGGTTCGATTCCCAGCACCCACACGGTGGCTCCCAACTCTGTAACGCCCATTCTAAGGGATCCTGTGCCCTCTTCTGGCCCCTGAGGACACTGCTTGCACATGATACACAGACATCGTGTGTGCAGAAAAACACACCCATACACTTATAATAAAAATTAATAAACCTTTCTTTAAAAAATAATTTTTAAAATGGTACCCAAGAAATGGGTTTTTTTTTTTTCCCCAAGAATTTCATTGTGGAGAAAAAAGCTGAAGCCTGGTACCAGATTGCAGTCAGTAAAGGGAGTTTGTCTCTACAACTTGGCTTCAGAAGCAAATGTTCAGGCTTAGGTTTCTGTTTTAATTTTTTTAACCCCTTTTTTGTCTATTGAAGGAACAATGGGCAACCAAATGAGTGTTCCACTGAGAATGGACATCCAGGAGAAGGAACCGGAAACAGACACTTACAAGGTAACACTCAGTCACTGGCACATGGGTACCAGAAAGCAGAGTCCAGAGGACTCTACTCTGCCTTCCCAGAACTCACTGAGGAGATGAGGTGTGAGGGCCCCTGCTGTCACTGTTGGTAGCCGGAAGTCCTAGAATCTACCAAGGAGCTGGAGAAAACTGCAGGTCCGGTGTGTAGGGGTCTGGAGAGGTTGCAAGCATGAGACCCTGAGTTCTGAACCCCGGAACCCATGGTATGGCAGCACAGAGATATGAGGGTCCTGATGTGATCTCTGAACTACACATACACACACACACACACACACACACACACACACACACACACAAAAGAGTTACCTAGCCCAAATGCCCATTGTGATGAGGTGAACAACCCTGGGTGTATTTTAGTGGTTCAAGACTGATCTCTAGGAAACACCTGGAATTACAGCATCTGACTTCCTTCATGGAATGATTTAACTGAAATTATGTGAAAACCAGAGTGGATGGGAGTAGTTTCAAAGCTCATTGATAATGGCATACACAGTACTGAATAGTTAGGGCTTTCCCCTAAACGATGCCTGTCAAGAGCTGAGGCCAAAGCACTAGGGAGTTAGATCAGTTGGTCACGTATTTACCTTACAAATACAAGGGCTTGAGTTTGATTCCTAGAGCCCTCATTTAAAAAAGGAGGGGGGGGGGGTGGCTGGAGAGATGGTTCAGTGGTTAAGAGCATTGCCTGCTCTTCCAAAGGACCCGAGTTCAATTCCCAGCAACCACATGGTGACTCACAACCATCTGTAATGAGGTCTGGTGCCCTCTTCTAGTCTGCAGGCATACACACAAACAGAATATTGTATCCATAATAAATAAATAAGTATTTTTTAAAAAAAAGCCAGACTTGTACATAGCAATTCTGGGGAGGTGGAGACAGGCAAATCCATGGGACCTGTGGGCCTGCTCATGTAGATGACTCGGTGAGCTCCAAGTCACTAAGCCACTGTCTCAAAACAGTGGATGTGACCAGAGCAACAACACCTGAAGCTGTCCTGTCCACAATCATGCACACACATACACGTGCACACACACACATGTGCATCTACCTACACATGTAAACATACACACACAGACAGTGAATTTCCTATATTTGATTGGTATGTATATTGAAGGCATTGGCTAATGGTGGCCAAGACAGATGGGTGAACTTAGCCTTTAGGTCACTGAATCGCCATAGATTCTTGCTCGGTTCCTTATTAGACAGGGTGTCTTTTGGGCCTCGGCACCCCACGCGTGCTGTGGGGTTTGCCATCCTGCGAGAGACTGATGAGGTGAAGCGTGAACCAGGAGTGCTCTTCCAATGACAGGAATCCAGCCTGAGTGAGTCCTTTTGCTGCTCCTAGGCTGGATAGAAGGCTGGCAGTTTCTACAAACACAGCCTTTGTGTTTGACGATGGAAGTGCTCCTGTAGCCTTGAGGGCCTTCTGTGAGTTTCCCCGTTCCAAGACCTGACCACCAAAACCAACTCTTCTGTTGCAGGTGATATCAGACAACGAGTGTGTTCAGAATGGGAACCCGGTGATGGTGTCCACCCACGTGACCCAACACTATGATGAAGGTCAGTGCTGTGTGGGAAACGGCTCTGCCGGGGTGTGAGGTCACTTCTGGCCCTGTTTACAGTGGACAGAATAAGGGTGGAGTCACAGCTTCTCCTCGAAAGCTCACATGCTCATTTCCCGGGGTGACAGAACCCTGGGCTCACACTGGGTGCTTACCCATGGGAAACTGCCTGCCTGAGGGTGTTAGAGCCAGAATCCAGTTATCGTCAGCCTGTTGTCCTCTGAGTCCCAGGGAGGACCTAATTCAGGCCGTTCTGACTCAAGGATGGCTGGCTCCTCCCTGGATCGCCAGGACATCACTAAATACACGTGGAAGCTGGGCGTGGCTTTCCAGCAGATTAGAACACGCGATAGAGTGGGAGCCCCAAGGGTCTGGCTTTGGGGTCAGCATACCTGACTTAGAAGCCCCACTTGGCAGCTCATTGGCTGTGTCACGTGGTACAGCAAGGTGTGAATCTACTGCGGTTTATGAGCGTCTGATGGCTGATCCGGCCTCACCCCTGCCACAGACAGGGCTGACTTTGGAGAACTGGAAGACAAGAAACCTCAGACATCCCAGAGATCAGAGTTACAGAGGATGAACCTAAACCCTCCCACATACTTTCAGACTGACCAAATCAATAGTCCTTATAGGAAGATGAGCTGTTCTGGGGCTAGAGAAATGGCTCAATGGTTAAGAACACCTGCTGTCCTTTCATAGGATGTGGGTTCGCTGTCCAACACTCACATGGTGGTTCACAACCATCTAAAATGCTAGTTCTAAGATTCAGATGCCTTTTTCTGGCCTCCATGGGCTCCGGCATGCCTGTAGTGTACACACTCACACAGACACACACATACACATTAAAAAAAGATGAAGTATTGTACTTTCCGCTTCATAAATTGTTGGCTACAGAAATGCCACAGTCCCACTGATATCTGACAGTCCTTCCCACCTGGTAAGGCGAGAGGAAGTCAGCTCCCAGCTTACCTTGTCACTAAAAGCAAGAAAGATGAGATGGCGCTAAGCCCAGAGATCCCAGGAAGGAAAGTCACGGAGGCTTTTAACCGTTGTGGAAGATAATTGTTCTCTGGGTTTGTCAAAGGGGCTTTAACCATTGTGGATGATAATTGGCTTGCTTTTGTTTTGTTTTGTTTTTGCAAAAGCCAGGGCACATGTCCCCTCAGGGACTGTAAGGCAGGGATTCACATAAAGCCACACTGTATGAGCAGAGAGAATGCTGCTGCTGTTTAATTAACATTTTGTTCCTTAATCACAAAAACGTGCTTTAAAAAGACACATCTGTTCTCCAGAGAGGTGCCTGAGTCACCTTCACACTGAAACAGGCTTGAAGTTTGGGGCAGAAGCCAAAGGAGGCAGGGAGTGAGCACCGGGGACAATAAAGGTGTAGGGTGGGTGGGGGAGGATGTACCGGACACACAGGAACCCATCTTCTATGTTGTCATGTCATAGGAGGTTGACTCAGACAGTGTGTGATTTGTGTCTGGGTTCGTGTGAAAAGAATAAAGGTTTTTAGCCCCTCACCTGGGACCACAGCATCCTCATTAAGAAGGCATGCGCTGGGGCGCAATGTATATCTGCAAGGTTTGTACTTATAAAGCCAGGAGCGCTGCAGGGGTTGTGACCTCAAGGTCAGAATGATCCACAACAACAGCAAAACCCAAAGCAAACACAGACAGAGCAGTTGGAAATGGCGGCTGCCAAGGGAATACATGGATTAGCTTCTGCCCAGGCCCCATCATTTTTCCACTGCCAGGCAGCTGTGATTTGGGGCAGTGTCTGGGGAGAAGTCCTCAAGGATTAAAACTGGCAAATTCTCACTCATTGTCTTAGCAGAAACCTTTTTTACTTGAGTTGGGAATTTTCCCTTCACTAAACTGATCCCATCTATGTGTGTCTAGATACATACTTGTATTTTAAAGATACAAAATTAGACAGTTCCTCCTTTAAGGACAATTGACGAGGGATGGAAAGGAAGATATTAATTCTAAGAAATGTCTTAGCCGTGTGTGACAGAGACAGGTATCAGCTTCCGAGAAATGACACGCTCTGGCAGTTCAGTCACGTGTTGGGATCTGCCATCCCTCAGCTGTGAGGATAGACGCTTTTTCTTCTTAAAGAGGATAAATTCACTAGAACAGATTCAAAGAAAGAAAGAAATGGGGGCATTTTTATTTCCCCCAAAGATCTGTGAAGTTTTGAGAATAAATACCCAAGAGGGAAGATCTGGTCAGGTAAGATTGATTCATCCAGGCTGGAGAGATGGCTCAGCAGCTAAGAACACTGGCTACTCTTTCAGACGACCTGGGTTCAGTTCCCAGCAACTTACACCTGTCTGTAATTTCAGTTCCCAGGGGATCTGACACCCTCATACCAATGCATAAAATTAAATAGTTTTAAAAAAAAGATGGACTCATCAGGGGTAGCCAGTGACAAAGGTTGGCACTGTGGACTACATTGCTTGTAGTTGGCCTCCCCTCCTCCGTCTCAAGTTCATCCTTCCTAGCTGCCATCCTTACAGCCCCCTTATGGCCGGAGAGAATGGCATGACTCCTGTCTTACAGGTCAATCTTGGACAGTGCCAATTCCACCCACCATTATACAGTTAGCACGCGGCAGAGCTGACGCCCCAGGCTCCAAGTCAAGTTAGTTAGACTGCAATGCTTGCATTCACTGGGGCACCAAATGGCTACAAAGTTTGGGCCTTAACACAACACAGGTATCTTACAGTTCAGAAGGTCACACGTTAAAAGTGGGCCAGCGTCTAGAAATTTTCAAACCTGTTCTGAGGCTGTTAACTGCTTAGCGTATGGTCTCCTTCTCCACAGTCAAATCCATCTTCAAGTCTCTCTCCCTCTCTCTTTCTGCCTCTTTCCTTCCTCCCCACTTCTCTCCCTCCCTTTAGCATCTGCTCCCAATGTCACGTCTTCTTTTCCAGCTCTGTCCCTCTTGCTTCTTTCTTCCTCATGGCCATCAGATGGCATTAGCCCTCCCCGAATAGCTCAGGATCACCATCTCATCTCGCGCACTCAGCACGCCTTCATTTGGTCACCCACAGTAGCTGGGGTTATAGGCTTTAACACAGTACCAAGCTACTACTATAATTTTAAAAATGCTTGAATGAGTTGGATAAAAGTCTGGTAGGGGATTGGGGCTCAGTCAGTCAAGCACAGGGACCTGAGTTGATCCCAACAATCCACGTTTCTCTTTCTCTTTTGTTTGTTTGTTTATTTTTTAAGGCTGACATGCTGTCATATGCTTATAATCCCAGCACTGGGGAGGTGGAGAGACAGATCCCTGGGGCTCACTGGCCAGTCAGCCACGCCTACTTGACAAGGGAGATTTTATCTCAAAATAGCAAGATAGGTAATGCTAGGGAAATGATACCCCTGGCTATCCTCTAGTTTGCATGCACATGCGTATGCATGCACCACCTCACATACACCTGGATACACGTGAGCATACACACAAGACTAATCAATTAATTTAAATTTTAGAAGCTCCTGAGAGCAAAGGGTTTCTTGTCATCTGGTATAACATAGCAGAGCTCAGCACATGCAACATACTCAAGGCCTAGACCAGCACAGAGTTCTCCAACCTTCTGGGAGATTCCGAGGCCGTGGGAATGTGAGGATGACTAAGGAGCAGTTTGAGGATCTTTGAGGTATAGAAGCTGCAAGGAGCTAGAAATGAGCCCTGTCTTCACAGCTCCATGTGTGACCCTGGGAGGAGGTCAGTAAGAGATTTGCGGTGCTCCAGGGACAGCCTGAGGTTAGGGTTTTCGTTTAGGATCCCCCAACTGAGGACATCTGCAACGGTGTCCTGGCCAAACACACTGCACAGCAGACCCTGTCATTGCATTTGACTCACTGCTTCAAACTTCTCAGAAGATCGCTCTCGAAAAATCGTAACACTCATCCTAATTATGACCGTTATCATCACTATAATCATCAACCATCATCACCATTACCAGCAGCAGCAGCCACTGTCATCATCAACCATCATTATCATAATCATCATCACCACCACTATCAGCCAACATCATCACCATCATCACCGTCATCATAAGAGTCACCATCATCAATATTTCTTCCATCTGCTTTGAGTCCTGTATCTCTTTTCTATACCCCTCTTTTCCTTTCATTTTCTCTTTTTCGTTGCCTGTACATGTTTTTTTTTGCTTTTTCTTCTTTTCATGTATATGTAACATACATGTTTTCATGTATGTTGGCACGTGTGTGTGCACACATGCATGTGGAGGCTCAGGGTTGATGTCCTTCCTTTCTCTTCCATGTTATTCTTCAAGGCAGGGTCTCTCAAACCCTGACCTCACCCGATGGCTAGCATGGTTAGCCAGCTTGCTCTGGAGACCCCCGGTCTCTACCATCCAAGGCTGGGACTGAGTTACATTGGCTGCCATGCTCACCCAGCACTTACATGGGTTCTCGGGACCTGCTTCAAGTCCTCCTGCTTGCAGTCAAGCGCTTTGAATCCTGAGCCCTCTCTGTACATTTTAGCGGTATTCCGTTAGTGACTCTAGGGTTCATAGACACAGTAGACATTTTGAACAGTGTATGTAACAAGGTCAAGGTTGTGCTGGGAGATGATGTCTCCATTCTAATTTCATGGATTATTGGATCCCGTCCCAAATCCCCTTCTTCAAAGTGCCTGCCACAGACCGTTTTCAGAGTTCACCTAGGTCGCGACATGCATCGGTACTGCATCGTTCTCCTTTAAGGTCAATAGCGTTCCACTGCACAAAGGCCTCATTTTCTTGATTCACTCACACGTAAACGGACGTTTTGGTGGTGGTTGTTTAAGCTCCAGTGCTTGTAGATAGCACGTCCCTGTGCATTTATGAGCTCAGTTTTGAGTAGATACAGATTTTGACTCTCTTGGACATGTCTCTCTAGGAACAGAACTGTGGGTCATAGGCAGGCTCAATGTCCACCCTTCTGAGGACTTCGTAACCGCTTTCCAAAGCAACCACCCCAGAAATGTACATAGATTCCAGTTGCTCAGCATTGTCACCAGCGCAGGCTGCTGGCTACCTTTCTGTTACAGCCGTCCCAGTGGGTGCAGAGCAAAACCTCCGCGCTGTCGTTTAGACTGCATTCCCTCAGTGACAATGGCACTAAGCATCTTCGGGTGTCCCAATGACTGTTTGCTTATCTATATTTGGAACAGTGCTGCCATCCTAACCTGATGGCTCTTCTGCCTCCTGCTCCTCTGGGTCCCTTGCCTGGTATTATCTGCTCAGTAATTTTCCTAGGATCCTAGGTTAACAACAGTTAGCCTTCAGCAGTTTCCTGAGTGCCAAGAACTTGATTTCTTACCCGACCTCCGTCTCCAGAGCCCACCCTAACAGCTGTGTGCACAAGAGAGCGAGGTGCCATCTTCTTTGTCAAGCTACTTAACTGTTAAAATATGCTTAACATAGCACCTGATCAGCTTCCCTCAACAATGGGTGAGGGGGACATCTCCAGTTGGCCAGGAGACATCTCTGGTTGGCCAGGAGACATCTTCAGTTAGTGAGGGTGACATTTCTGGTTCACCTGCTGCTCTGAATCTCCAGACTGTTTCTGGAAAGCAATCTGGCAGCATCTTTTTTTAATTGCATATTCATTGGTTTGGGGGCAGCAACTCTACATTTGCTCTTGTAGTTTACAGAAGAAAGGAAAACGTTGGCTTAGGATTGTTAAACACAGATGTTTACACTGGAATTGTTAGTAGGGGAGATGAAAGAAACAATATGGAAACTACCGGAATGTTCATGGAACAGACAATGGCTTACACAGCTTTTGCAGCATTTATATTAAGAAATATTAAGTAATGTCTAAAAAAGAGAGAAGACAGATTTGGATATTTTGGCTATGAGGGACAACATTTTTATATAAAAAATTAAATAAAAATTTAAAAATATGTCTAATATAGGGTTGGAAAGATAGCTCAGTTGTAAAGTGCTTGTGTTGCAAGCAAGAGTGTTAGCATCTGGGTTTGACACCCAGAAGACTTTATTTTTTAAAAAAAAAAATGGGGTATGGGGTTGTATCACTTTAACCCCAGCACTCAAGAGCCAGAGGCAGGTAGATCTCTGTGAGTTCAAGGCCAGCCTGTTCTACACAGCCAGTTCTAGGCTCACCAGAGCTAAACAGTGAGACCCTGTCTTTAAAAGCAAACCAAATCCGGGAGTAGTGGCATGTTTGTAATCCTAGCATGCTGGAGACAGAAAGGGCAGGTCCCTGTGGCTCACTGGGCAGGGGAACAATACCTGACATTGTCTTCTTCTGACCTCCATACCCACTCACAACGACAAATGCAACCACCATATACAAATATGCAAAATTCTTGAGGAGACACATTCAGGCTGCAGGTATTGGTTACAATAAGGATGCATACTATCACTAATTTAAGAAGGAAATCCAAACAAAGCCCCAGAAGACCAGCTCAAACATCCGCTGCATTTGCTCCTGTTGGAACAGTTGGCTTCGCATCTGAAGTAACCCTGCATATTCCACATTTTCACAAAGCATATGAGCATTGGAAGCCGCTGGGGAAAGACAAGAGTGAAAAGTGGTCTCGCTGCCCTCTCATCCTCTGAAACTGAAAGTCACTCTTGAAAATGTCCTCTGGGCAGCAGGGGGTTAACAGTGCTTTCGGATCCGTGACGTCACTCACTGTCCAGGCAAATCAAGCTGATAATCAAGACTCCATTCCCAAGTCCAAAAGCCCTCTCTGTTATTTGTGCTAGGATTTCCTGCCAAGACATCCTGGCTCTTCAGAACTGAGATGAAAAGCCTGAAATGTGATCGTTAGTGAAATTTCCAAATCTACCATCTTCCTCCAAGCCATAAGCATCTGTCCCACGAAGCCTGACTCTGACACTTCAGAACAACAAATGCATCAGCCTGGGACTGAAAACCACAGTTGTTTGAAGTGTCATTTGACTCTTGCAACGCGACCCGCAGAGGGTCATTTCTGCCTAGTCTCAGAGGTCTTCATCGTCGCTTTTCCTCCCCCAAGGGCTTCCCAGAGCCCTTTGATATTTAAATAGAATTCTCTTTTGAAGAAATCAGCAGCTCCTTCCCTCCCTCTGCAATGAACTGCTTTGCCCTGTGTCTGCATTTGGATCCTGACACAACAATAGCTCTGTCTGATCCATGTGTTTTACCCATGTTGGCCCATAATTCTACAAACTCCCACAGCAGCTGCAGGACTTGTAACAGCACCCCCTTCGAGATTACTGAGCATCCTGTGTCCAGTCCGTGACTTAGCCTGAGAGATCAGGATATCAGTGTGTGAGACAGGGTTGCGTAGGACGTGGTGTTGGAGGAGACGCAGAGATGGTACAGTGCTTGCCTTGGGAACAGGAGGACCTGTGTTTGGATCCCCAGCACTTACATCACAGAACACAAGCAAACAGAAAAGCCTAGCAGCACATCTAGAATCCCAGTGGTTGAGACAGGAGGATCTCTGTGACTTAGGGACCTCTGTGACTTGGGGAGCCATCAGTCCAGCCAAACCAGTCTGCTCCAGGTTCAGTGAGAGACCTGCCTCAGACAGTAAGGAAATGAGGTGGAGTGATTGAGGAAGTCAGTCGAAGTTGACCTCTGGCCTCCCTATGCAGTTGCACACACATGTGCATGTACCCCCGGCACATGTGCCCTTGTACAAACTTGTACACACACCACATACACAAAAATAAGGTTCTGGGGGAGAACTAGTACATGAATCAACAGAATAGGAATTCAGAAACGAATGCTTCATTGGGAGAGCTAAGATGAGTAGCCTCAGCTTTCCCTTGGAAAACTTCTAGGAGAACCAGGACAATAAATCTCGGAATAAGAGGAGCCTGTCCCCAGCAGCTCATTACAGGTGGCTGTTCTGCTGCCGCCATCAGTATCTTCCTCTGAGAGTATGCAAGGTTTCACCCAGGGCTCGGCTCTGACTTACCCGCTCTGACTTACCCGTGTCACCTGACTTAGCCCTACCACCAGGCACTCCTAAAGACACCTGGGACTGTAATTAGACTGTTCGCTTGGTGCTCACAAACAGTGGGGAGGAAACAAGGCATTTCAATAGTTGTCTTGTTTCATGGGGGACATACTCTAGAACCCCTACCCCCAGTGGTTGCCTAAAACTCTTGACAGTACTTAGTTTGGGACATACTCAGTTGTTTTTTATCCATATATGCCTGTGGTGGTGGTTACAGTCCAGCAAGATGGCAAAGCAGGTGAAAGTGCTTGTCACCACGCTGATGACCTAAGTTCAAAGCCTTGATCCCACGTGGTGGAAGGAGAGTCCTTTGGGTCGTCCTCTGACCTCTACACATAAGTCATAGCATTTGCCCCCTATCCCTGCATCCATAATAAATAAGTAGCCCCCCCCCAAAACCAGAAGAAAAATCCAAACCAACAGAGGTACAAACCGTGACACAGAAATACAAAACACTGTTTAAAAAGAAAGAAAGAAGAAAAGCAACAGAACTTCTACAAATGCCAGAACTCCCAACTCCCAAGCTCAAGACACTGACTCAGGTATAATGCCAGGAAGATTTCAAAAGCTTTCTTTTAAAATGATTGATGACCTGAAACAGCACACAAAGAAGCCACTGAATTCAATCAAGGACCAGGAGAGGGAAGTCAACTACACAGAGGGACAATTAGCAAAATGGATGAGAAAACCAGCAATATGAGAGAAAAAGTCAGCAGCATGAGAAAGCAGCAGTGAAGGACGTGAGACTTTAAAAAATTAAATAGATATGGCGGAAGTAAAATAAATTTGATGGATCATTTTTTTAAAAAAATATTTATTTATTTTGTATACAATATTCTGTGTGTATGCCTGCAGCCTGCAGACCAGAAGAGAGCACCAGACCCCATTACAGATGGTTGTGAGCCACCATGTGGTTGCTGGGAATTGAACTCAGGACCTTTGGAAGAGCAGGCAATGCTCTTAACCTCTGAGCCATCTCTCCAGCCCTTGATGGATCATATTTAAAAAAATAAATAAACACCCCCACACAGTGGAAAGAATCCTCAATAGATTCCACCAAGCAGAAGAAAGAAATGAAGAAATGCAGAGGTAGAAAATAAAGTTAGTGATCACCTTAAGTGTAAATGGTCTCTATCCAGAAAGAGACAGGCTGGGTTACACAGCTAGAACCAACTGTGTGTTGTCTCCAAGAAAGACATTGTACAGCTGGACAGTGGGGGCACACACCTTTAATTCCAGCATCTGGAAGTCAGAGGTAGAGGCAGGTAGATCTCTGTGAGTTCCAGGTCAGCCTTATCTACAGAGAAAGTTCTAGGACAGTCAGGGCTATGAAAAGAAACCCTGTCTCAAAAAAACAAAAGAAAGGAAGAAAGGAAGGAAGGAAGGAAAGAAGGAAGGAAGGAAGGGAGAGAGGGAGGGAGGGAGGAAGGAAGGAAGGAAGATTTCTGTCCTGCTCAGTCCTACAACCTTTCAGTCCCAAAGAAACATACAGAAGCCTACATTAATTATAAACTGGTTGACCTATTAGCTCAGGATCCTTGTTAACTCTTTCTTATATCTTAAATTAGCCCCTAATTCTTGTCTGTATTAGCCATATGGCTTGGTACCTTTTATCAGTGAGGCATTCTCATCTTGCTTCCTCTTGGTCTAGGTGATGACTATAGACTGAGCCTTTCCTCTTCCCAGAATTCTCCTGTTCTGGTCACCTCACCTATACATCCTGCCTGACTACTGGCCAATTAGCATTTTATTAAACTAATACAAGTGACAAATCATTAAAGCATACAAGACCATGGTCCCACAGTACTTCCCCCACCTTTTTTCAAAACAAGAATTCTGAATCTAATCTCCTTTGCTTAGATTTCTTCCCAACCATTATCCATAACAACTTGAAACTAACACTAGAAACAAAGACAAACATCCATAATCTATTTTTTGGGAATGTGAATGTAGTTTTCCAGGCTACTTCCTGCTGATTGGGGGTGCTAATAATCTTATGAAAACCTAAAGAAAATTTTGAATTATGGTCACATCCTTAATGAAATATTTTGGGAGGCTTGATCATCTTAGTCAGCAGTCTTGATTCTGTTCTGGATGTAGAACTCAGACATCTGGGCCATCTGCTCCTATCAGAGACTTCTCGGGGGTCTTCTTTGATCAAACCTGATTTTTCTTGCCCCAGAATGAATCCACAGCCTCTTATTTCCTGTGGAAACAAAAATAAAACCTCTTCTCCAAAGTAACATATCTTTTGACTATATATTTTGAAGTCAAGGCATTTTCAAAGTATATATGTTGGATTAATCCAGAAGCATTTATAATCAGATGTCTTTTAGCAGCTCTTGCTCCTTCCTCAGCATTCAAACAATTCAAAGACCACATAATAACACACAGTATCCAGACTCTCTGTGTATTTTCCATCTTTACATGGCTTTATTTTAAACTCTATTTTTTTCTTTTTAATTTTTAATTTTTGTTTTTTTGAGACAGGGTTTCTCTGTATATTTTTGGCTGTCCTGAAACTCACCCTGTAGAACAGGCTGTCCTTGAACTCATAGAGATCCACCTTCCTCTGCCTCCCAAGTGCTGGGATTAAAGGTGTGTGTCACCATACCTAACTTCTCTCTCTCTCTCTCTCTCTCTCTCTCTCTCTCTCTCTCTCTCTCTCTCTCTCTCTCTCTCTCTCTCTCTCTCTCTCTCTGTGTGTGTGTGTGTGTGTGTGTGTGTGTGTGTGTCTGTGTATAAGGACTTTATCCTTTTTCTTTTCTCTCCCAATCCTACATATATTTTTAAACACACTGTAAACCATTTAGAGGGTTTTTTTTAAAATCTGTCTTTACTGTCTATCTTGCTTTGTCTGACACATGAGTCTATCATTTGCTAAGCAATATAGCTAGGATTAAAGCCGTGGCTTTGATGGCTGGATCCACCTCATTACTTAGCTTTCTGAGAGTCTAGCCTCATGGTGGAGGTACTGGCAGGACCCATGCTCATTGCCACAACTCTATGAAGTTTCAAGGTCCCTGCCACCACCAAAAAGCATGCTGTCAGCTATTCATAAACACCATTTAAGTGTTTGCTGGTGGGTCCTCTTAAAACAGCTGCAAGGTTTTTGCAGCTCAAGCTGAGTCAGGAAGCCTATCTTAAGTGAGATGTGTTTGCCTCTAGCAAACAGAGCGCACCTGAGAAAGCGCTGCTGTCAAGAAGCCATGCTTAACTCTATTCTTTTTTTGTCTAGAATTACTTCCCAAGCTCTCTCAGGTTTTACATGGATAGAGTTGTCCACATGGGTGCCATTATAGGAAGGAAAAATAAAGACACTGTGCTAACAAAGGGCTCCCCACGAGCTGAGAGGCAAAGGATGAAAAACAATTTATACAGCAAATGGGGACCAGACAAATGAACTGCCATGAAATAGCTGGTATCTGTTAAAGAGGACTCTAAACCAAACATAGTCAGAAGAGGTTTTAAAAGACCACTACACATTAGTAAAGAGACAAGTCAATTCACCAAGAAGATATAATATACATGCACCAATTTCATAAAACAAACACTATTGATCATAAGAGGTTGGATCCCGAAGATGGACTTGGGAATGGGTAGAGGTCACTCACTGGACCCCTTAATTTGTTCTTCTTCCCAGTGTGACATGTTGACTACATCTCCTTTCTCTGCCTTTTGATATTTGTGGACTTTTCATCCACCTGTTGGGATGGGTGGCCAAGCCCCACTTGTCAGGGCTTCCAGAGCCCAGGCTTTCCCTAATACTCCACTAACAGCCTACAGCGCAGAACTTCAGCTGTCATGAAGGGAGCCAATCAGAGCTCTCGAAGTTCGGCCAAGCCACCGAGTAGCTTTACCTGATCTCTGACAAGGGCTCTTGTTTCTTTAGGCTGTCGACTCTACATGTTGTGTGTTATGTCCTATTTGGTATTGAGGCTTTCAAAGCAAAACACTGGCATTTGTAAAAAAAAAAAAAAAAAAAAAAAAAAAAAAAAAAATTGCCATGGAGAGTGTTCTCTTGTGCTGTTTTCACCTTTTGGCTCCTTTGGTTCCCAGCCAGGACACAAAGCAGGGAAACCAGTCTGTGCTCCCAGGAGTTTGCAAAAGCCTCCCCTTGCCTTCAGTCCCAGACTCTCCTTTTTGTGAACAGTTTCCTCTCCCTCCAGACCAGACCCACAATCCATTTTGTTCCTTCTGTTAAAGTTAAAGGCCTCCTTGCTCCTTTGGTCCCTGCTCTACTTGCTTCTCTCCTCTCCCTCTCTCTTTCCCTCCCTCCTGCAGTGTCTCTGTCTCCAGTACCTGGAGTGCCTGGAGCACAGGAGAAAATTGAAACAGAGCTCGCTGGGTTAGCTAAGGCATTGATTGACTGGGGACCTCCTCATGAACCTCCCTCAGTCTGTCACTGACCTGTCTTATGTCACTTCTCTGTCTTCTGTATTAGTAAGAGGTCACTGAGTCACGCAGAATGAAGACTCTCTCCTCAGCCTCCTGACTCCAGACACTGTAAGATACTAGAGTCTGGCAGAGCCGCTGTGAACGAACGTATGCGTGTGTGGGCATGTGTTTAGCATCCCATGTGAATGTGTAATGGAAATATAATGAAGAACTCTCCGATCGTCTCCCCCACCACCCCTTCATCCTGCTCCTTGGCTTCTTGCAAACATACCAGGACATGTCTGTCTAAGTGTATACTGAAGAAAATGCAGTGCTGGCAAGGATGGAGAGATGCCTTCAACAGCATTGTTATCACAGCATCTGCAGTCATTAATCCCTGCTGGGGGGTGAGGGGCAGCAGCCTAGACCCCGGTGAGAGGAGCTTCCCCACAAGCATCATAACGGGCGTTCCAGGGAGCTCCCACTTGTTTTATTTATTTTATCCTATTTCCTGTGTGTATGTGTGTGCACTCACACATGCTTGTATGTTCATATGGGTTCGGGTGCATGTTTACACATGGATGTGTGAGGTGGAGGCCATTGCTCTTCAGGGACTACACACATTCTCTTTTTTTCTGAGACAGGGTTTTTCACTGTCTAATCAGCCTGGAACTCACCGATCAGGCTAGACTGGCTGCCCTGTGTGTCCCAGGGATTCCCCAGTCTCCACCTCCCCAGGGTTGGAATACCACACCCAGCTTTTTTTTTTTTTTTTACCTGGGTTGTGGCAGTGGGGACACCACACACTGACGGAGACAGGTCCTCAGATCCTAATGTTTGTGAGACAAGTCCTTGACTGAATGAACCATCTCCCCAGGCCAGCATCGCCATTTTATAAATAAGGAAAATTCAAGCTGGTTAGGGATCTTCCCAGAATCTCAAAGCTTGTAGAAAAAGATCTTCAGAATCAAGTAAGACTCCAAAATTCTTCCCCACTGCTTTCTTACCAAGGGGCCTTGAAGAGAAGGCAATTCAGTTGGCTCAAGGCAGGAAGGGTGGCTGTTGGGAGTGCAGCTCCCAGGAGGTTTGGAAAGCTGCCTCCTACACACACAGAATGTGTGAGCTGGTCACATTGGTAGTGCTGCCCCGACCTTCCTGGATGCACCTGTTCTTCATGACTATGCAGTGTTGACCTTCTGAGTACTACTGTTTAATCGATCCCCAGAGTCTACACTAATAGATGGCTTACATTGAGACAGAGAGAACACGAACTCAGGAGTTGGTTTCCGCCTTAACCAACTCTCTCGCTGGAGACCGGAGGGAAGGTGGTTTGAGCTCTGTCACCAGGGACTAGAGGGACGGTCCCTTCAGCAAGGTAGCAGTGCTGTCTCTCACCAACAGTGACAGCAGCCACGGTTCATGTCATGTACTGAGCAGTGAGCGTATCCGAGCCATGCTTCTGTACGCTTTAAACATATTAACTAGTGTCATTTCCTAAGACAATGGTGAGGGCAGGTCTACCGTTTCTTCATCTTTACCAGAGAATAAAGCAGAGAAAAATTAAAGAGCTTGGAGTCAAAAAGGTTTTCTTGTTGTTGTTTATTTGTTCGTTTTCTAGACAAGGTCTCACTGTGTTGCTCTGATTGGCCAGGGACTCACAGACATCTGCCTGCATCTGCCTGCATCATGCTGGGACTAAGGGGCTCCCTGCTAGAGGCAAGCCTCAAGTGCGAGGGGACATTTATAAGACATGCTTGATTACCACAGCAATGGGGTGTAGGAGGCATTTAAGGGGCTGGGACCAATGGAACTGAGAGGCAAATACACAGGACAGGATCCCATGATAAAGAAAGGCTCAGGCCCAGATGTCTAGAGTGTGGAGGGGTTGAGGACCAACCTCCCGGCTTCTGAGCCCAAACTCTAATCTGCTGTGATTTCCTACTGGAAAATTATAACACTTCTCTGGGTTCTAGGGAGATAAACGGTGACAGCAGACTTTGGGTCTCACTCATATGGTGCCCGGCAGGTAGTGACTTCCCAGGCATCGGCTTTTCTACCTCATCTGCCTCAGGGGTCTCTCTCCCAGGAAGAGTAGGGTCAGAAGATGACTACTGGGCTAGCCACAGAGGACAAGGCCTTCTGTCTGCAGAGAAGACTTTGTTTATTAAAAGCTGGAGTCCATCATTCACCCTTGAATTTCCTGGCTTGATGAATGACCATTGTTTATGTTTGTGTTTACAGTCGATTTGGGAATAAGCATCTCCAAGGATAATGTGGCTGCTTCTTCCCCCAAGACAATGGAGGCCCAAGCTGTGGCCGATGCCAGCGGAAAGAATCTTGGGAGAGAAGCCAAGCCCGCGGCACCAGCTGCTAGATCGCGTTTTTTCTTGACACTCTCTCGGCCTGTACCAGGACGTCCCGGGGACCAAGGCACGGATTCATCGGCTGCATCGGGCAGGCTTGATGTCAGCCCCGGCACAGCGCCTGCGAACAAAGACCCAAGTGAGCACGGAGCACTTCCGGTGGCAGCTGCACCCGGGCCGGCTGCGGATAAAAGGCCAGGGTGCACTGAGGCCAAGCAGCAGGCCTTCCCTGCCACCTGCCCGCCCGCACCTTCACCACCTGAGTCCCAGGCAGAAAGCCCCTCCAAGCCCAAAGACTTCAGCTTTTTCGACCGATTGTTTAAACTGGACAGGGGAAGAGAAAGTATACCAGTTGACAGCCAGCCTGAAGAAGCCAAGGAGGTGAGGAACCAAGACCAGGCCGCGGAGACGCCTGCTTTGCCTGGGAATCCCCATGGTGCCCTTGCTGGGGAGGTAAGTGTGTGAAAGCTTACTTACTTCCTCTCCAATAAGTGCTTCTGTGGGGAACACTGACCGCGTGAGACTACTACGCATGTCAGCCTATAGTCTCTGAGGTCCTAGACATGGTAAGTTTAGCTTTTCCCCTGTGTTTGTGTAAGCAGAACATCCAAAGAGCGAAGTATCTGTAACCTCTGTTTTATGGAAAGAAAAAGAGGTGGTGGGTGACGTCCACAGAGATAAACTTAGCCTCCTTATCCAAGGCTAGGGCTACAGGGTCATGTTTATGAGCCCAGACAGAAAGGTACTAGAGTAACGGAAATGACTTCTAACAAGCTTAAGTACCAGGCTGAGGATGCTCTACATCTCCGTGTGAGTGCTCACCTAGCATATTTGAAGCCCTGGATTTGATCGCCAGTCCTGGATACACCAGGTATGGAGACTCAGGCTCTTAATCCCATCACTTGGGAGGTGGAAGCAAGAAAAAATGAAATTCAAGGTCATCCTTGGCTACTTAAAGCCAGCCTGAGATACATAAGGCTGTATCTCAAAAACAAAAAGCAAACCCCAAAGAATTAATTATGCCATGACTATAAGACTCCAGACAAAATTTCTGGGCAGTTGAAGTTGAACAAAAAATCAATTAGACCAACACATTGATGCCTCTTGCTATCAACATTTTCGCTACGCCCACAAATTTGGACTCAGGGTTTATTTTCAAATGTCCTTTCACGCGTCCACTCCCAAACAACTGTACTAGTTTGGCAGTTCAATGAGCAGCATGCCGGAGGGGTCTGGACACACTGCAGTGTCAGCCTTGCTGCAGAAAGCTCCTTGCCGTGTGCACAAGCCAAGAGCCCTGAGCTGCTCCTCTGAGGGCTATGAGCTAGTCAACCATATTCGTAATTCACAATTGAGGACAACTGTTGATACCCATCGCCAGGGTAGAGAAGCACTGGCTGGGTTTGCACCGTTGCTCATGGGCTCCGAGAGCCCTCAGGGGTGGTGGCTTTGGAACAGCCATAGGTTTATAAGGTGTAGGGATTTGAAGCCAGGCCATCGCCTGAGTGAGGGAAAAAAAAATCGAGCTATTCGTAAGAAGATAGTGAAGAACTGTACTCTACCCGTTGTGCCTGGTGGCCTAGTGACTCAACCAAATCCTCCTTAAACAAGTCAAACCAGCATCCATCAGCTAGATCTTGAAGGTGTTCAGTCACAAACCCCAGGCATACTCAGTCCACCCTGACTCTCTTGGGGGCCAACAGTTTTGAGGTTTGCTTTGTGAAGTCGGCCTCCTCTGTTGGGCTCGGATGAGGGGACCCCCTCCCAGATGGCAGCTGGACTTAACTGTGGTCCCCAGGTGAGATTGGCTTAAAGATGTGATCTGTAGCAGCCACACAGCAAGTATGGAGGAGTCCGGCCCTGGGGGGTTGAGGTTAAAATCATCTTCCAGAGCAAGCCCTCCCCCAATTATAAGTGTGTTTTCTTTCCTGGAGAAAAGACCTCTCCTACTTATATTTGCCAAGGAAATGTGTGTGGCTAATTGTGTTACACTTCAAATTTGCATTTTTTTTGGTTGGCGATATCTTTGAAATTGGAAATATTGAGTGTCTATCGTGTACTATGCTCATGTAAAAAAATTTTTTGCAAAGTATAAGATAACCATTTCTTTCTTCTTCAGCCCACAAGCGCATAGATATTTGGATGCATATATGTGCAAAGTATTTTAAAAATTGAACGGCAAAAAGAAAAAAAAAAATCCGTAGCCTTCTGATTTGTACAGGTTTCTTATCTGGCCCCTGTGGCCTACTTCTGTGTTTAGAGGAAAACCAATTTTTTTTAAGTGTAGTGAGAAAATATAGCCCTCAGAAAATAACACGAATAAAACGTCCCAATTAATACTATTCTTGCAGCTAGTACCGCCACAGCGCAAAGTTAAACACTGGATTCAGAATTCTTAGGGTGAATTAGGCGCTGGGTTCTGCCACGTCAGCTTTCCCTCCCCGGCTCCCATCCCCCACAGTTCTGTGCCTCCACCCCCACTGTCACCGCATGCTGGGTTTGGAATTCCAGCCCACCGAGTCCTGAATTAGGGCGGAGATAACCGGCCCCCATCTCATCCTGGGGGAGGGGAGGGGAACACACAAATCTGTGTTTTCAGAATGACAATCTCATTTGTGTGCCTTATAAAACTACATTCAGACCATAGCATAATTAAAACAAGGCCAGAATTCACGCACAAATGGAGCATTTACCCCAGAGGCCAAAGAAAAGATAAATTATAGACCTGAAAGTCTGACTGAGCTGTGATTCACACGGACCAACTGGCTGGCAGGGACGCGGCTTTCTTCCCCTCTCTCTCCCCAGCTGAACCGAGCTTCCAAGATAAACATTTAATAGATTTCCTCGCACGTGCACAAAATGATCCTATGATGGAAATCAGGCCTTCCTGGTTATAAAAGGAAACACTGGGTTTCTGTTTCCCCCGTGGTCCTTCCAGGGCTATCTTTGTGGTTGGGGGTGGGTGCCAGGGTGAGTGACGGGTGCCAGGGACAAGACCTTAAGATTTCAAAATGCTTCTCTTTGCTTCTAAATGTATTCAAGTTCTGCACTGATTATTTAAACACGAACCTTGTACAGGAGAAAGTGGTTTGGCTTTCGTAGTCCTAACATCCCATCTAATGAGTTTCTTTGCCCCTCTCCCAAGCTTTTCATCGTTACATTCATTTATTTATTCTGTGTGCACGCATGCACATAGGCCAGAGGACAACCTGTGGGAATGATTTTCTCTTTCCATCATGTGGGTCCCTGAATCAATCCCTGGTCAGTCAGGTTTGGCACCTTTACTCGCTGAGCCATCTCCTCAGTCCTTGTAGATTTTCTTAAGGGATGGCTTCAGTCACTGGGGCCCCACATCTTAAGGGATGGCTTCAGTCACTGGGGCCCCACATCTTAAGGGATGGCTTCAGTCACTGGGGCCCCACATCTGAAGAGCGAGCCAGCTTGCTGTTTTTGCTTCCTGCTCTCCTTTCGTCCAGAAATGCCGTCAGAAGTGCTCACCGAGCTCTAAAATGAGAAAGAAGCTAGATGTGATGATACCTGTCTGTAATCCCAGCACTTGAGAGGCAGAGGCAGAAGATTAGGATGATGTTCCAGGTTATCCTCTGCTACGCAGTGAGCAAGAGGCCAGCCTCAGCTGCACAAGATCCTGTCTTAAAAAAGCAAAACAAACAAACAACCACAAACGAAACAGCGAATGAGTGAGCAATCAGCTCCTGAGAGTCTAAGCTGTAGGTGGATTGGGGTTGGGAATAGGAGAGTGGCCATTAAAATGGATGGGAGGGCAATGCAGGAAGTGTTATCTAAAATGACAAGGAAAAGGGTGTATGGGGGGGGATGTGCGCATGTGTGTGTGTGTGTGTGTGTGTGTGTGTGTGTGTGTGTGTGTGTATGTGTGTGCGTGTGTGTGTGCATGTGTGTGCTTTCTTTCTCTTTCTTTCTTTCTTTCTTTCTTCCTTTCTTCCTTTCTTTCTTTCTTTCTTTCTTTCTTTCTTTCTTTCTTTCTTTCTTTCTTTCTTTCTTTCTTTCTACAACACCAAGCTGTACTTAGAGAGTCTACTGCCCTGTTTTGGCAGCACTAAAAACCCTTCACACTCTTGGGAAAGTTTGTTAAGCCCACAACCTATCTGTTATGAACAGTGGGTTACGAGTTTGTGTTAGTCTGAGGCAGTTATTAAGGCTGAGGTTTCCCCCTCTACTAACTGTGAATTCAGTTATCAGTCTAGAGGGACGCAGGGGGCAGAGGTGCCCCCTGCAAGCCCTCATTGCCCTCTCCCCTGTCAACATGTGTGTCCTCCACACCTTGCCAGCCACAAAACTCATATTCCATTTCATGCCCTAAGTAAGAGTGAATTCATGCCTGTGTCCCTAGGTGCAGCCCCAAAGTAATTACTAATACCAAAAACAAAAGCTGGAAGCTAGAGGTGTAACTCAGCTGGCAAAGTGTCTGTCTAGTGTGCCTGAGACCCTGGGTTCCAGTCCCAGCATTGCGTAAACTAGGCATGGTGGCACAAGCAGGGAACCCCAGCATCAGGAAGATGGAAGGCAGGAAGATCCGGAATTCCCAATTATTCTCAGCTATACAGTGAGTTTGAGTCCAGCCTGGACTGCATGAGACCTTGTTCCAAAACAAAGACACAAACAAGAACATTCCATTAAACTAAAAATCTCTATTCACCTGTCTGTGCTGATGGGGATCAAGCTGAAAAACAGCAAGCCTTTGGGTCAAGAAGAGCCACTGAGACATAGGAAGGGAAGGAGGGAGGGAGGGAGGGAGGGAGGGAGGGAGGGAGGGAGGGAGGGAGGGAGGAGGAGACTCTTGAGTACAGGAAGCAAGGGGGACCATTGGCCTTCTTTGATGCTTTTTCTACCCCTTACACCACAGTCAGTCACAAACAATCAGCATGGTTAATGGAAGAATTACGTTCCCCAGTGAGCCCATGGCTTTGGGTGATGTAAAGGCCTTGATCGACTCCTCTGGGGAGACACAGATAGCTTTACACACACTAAGGTTTGTCTGCAGAGGAACAAAGACGGGCGGTCGTTTTCAGTTGTGGAGCCTCCGTAATGCCTCAGTTACTGGGCTCAATTAGATAAAGCAAATAAAGTTGGCAGAATTGCCTCTTTCTTCCCCCAAAGATGAAGAAAGTGGGAAAGTAAGAATTCTTAGATCTCTTTCAGAAAGCATGGCAGAGGACATGGATATATATATTTATATATATTATATATAATTCTGTTTTATATATGTATTTAGCCTGCTTGGTTATCTGTGTGCCACATGCATGCAGTGTCCTCAGTGGCCAGAAGGAGGCATCAGAACCCCTGGAGTGGGAGTTACAGAGGAGATATCTGTGTGGGTGCTATACCTGCCCTAAGAGCAACAAATGCTCCTAACTCCAGCTCTTAGAGTTTTATATTTTCGGGTTTATTTTATTTCCATTCAAAGTCTGGTCTACGTGGATCTCTGTGTAGCTTGTTTCAATCCTGTATGGTGACAACACACATTTAAACTATTTTCTCCAAGCACACTCACCTTTAGAGTTAAATTTATTTTCTGAGACATTTAGCAACATTTTATCCACAAGATTATTTATTTGCTTTTTATTTATCACAGTGCTAGGGATGGAAGCAGGGCTTTGTGGGTGCTGGATAAACACTCTTCCAATTGAGTGCTCAACCCCAGTACAGGGATTTTTTTTCAGTTCTAAGGTCCTTTGCAAGAAAAAATTCAGAGTGAGAAAGACCCACTATATATTAACTCTCCACCAGCTTCCCCGTGCACCAACTCTTCCACGGAGAAAAAGAGAATGAAAAATACTGAAATTATTAGTAGTGATTTCTTTCCCATGATGGCTTAATGAACATAGTTTTTCTATTTGTTTCTCTATATTTTTCATTATTTTTAGGTTGTTTGTTTTTAATTTGGGGAGGGGTATTGAGACAGAGTATTGTAATATAGCCTTAATTGGCCCCAAGCTCGAGGCAATCCTCCTGCTTCAGCCTCTCGAGTACTGGGATTACAAGCATGAGTTAGCAAGCCTGGTTTGTCTGTTTCCCAAAACGAGCCACGTAGTGAATCCCAAGCAAACAAAATACAAACCAAAACCCACAACCCAGCATTTCCCCCGTTCTTCCAGTAGGTGGCGCTATAAGGCTGGCCCATCTCAAGTCACACTGGACATCTGGATCTCTCCCTTGCTGGTCATAGGGTGCCCAGAGATGATTTCCCTCTCTCTCCTCAGTTCCCAGACTCGGCGATCCCAACCTTGGGTGGCAATTCTTGCTCTGAAAAAACGCTGGCGTTTCAAGGAAACCTGTCTTCAGCGCTGTCCCGCAGTGGCAGTAGAAATGCCCTTTCCTGATGGACGGTTCCTAGGTTGCTTCAGTTGCGTTCTTTCCCAGTCTTGCCCTGCGCTTAAAACATGAGAACTCATTTTTATTAGTCAGTGAAAGTCGGAGTAGGAATTGTGAGGAAAATAAAAGCAGCATTTCCCTACACTGATAATACATCTTTGATTTTCCTCAGTAACTGTGAGCTTCGTGGAAAAACAAAACAAAACAAATATATATATATTGTGTTTGGAAGAATCACAATTCCCTAATGAAGCCACCCAATGTGCTTTTGGTATCTTCTTCCCAGTGGCTGATTTACTTCCTTTTTAGGCAAATTAGCATCTTTTTCTCCCTGGACTCTAATGGCTCCACGGAGGTGCCTCTGCTCCAGGACGAAACATGAGTGGGAGACACGGTTGCCTGGCAGAGGAAACCCTCGCTGCTGTCCTGGCATCCCAGGGGAGAGGAGAGCCGGGTCCCTCGCTTTCCTTTGATCCCAGGCAACACCCGGCTCAGCTCCAGTTTCTAAGGGAGTCAAGGCATAAACATGAGCCGAAGTCCCTTTCGTGCCTCCCCCTCTTCTTCCTTCCCTTGGAGCTCCTGTGCTTGTGCCCGGTTCTTGGTGTAAAGATTCTAAATGAAGTCACCGCTAGCCCAGCTTTCAGCTACCTTGGTCCTGTTCCCAAGACCCTGCTGTGGAGGAGGCCGCAGCTTTCCTTGGAGGGAGAAGGCAGGAAATCACATCCCGGCCTGTCCCTAAAACTTAAAACCAACACGGTAATGCGCTCTCCTGGCTCAAAACAAGAAATTACAGTCGATACATGTGTCTACCATGTCACCGACTGAACATCCTTTCTATGTTAGTGTATCTTTCTATCATTTCTTTGGACAGAAATAAGATCTGATTTGTTATTTCTTCCCTTCCCAGACATGGTAATCTAGAATTACCCACTATCTGCTCCACGCTGTTGACTCGGGTACTGTTTTCCTGGTCTTCACATAGAGACTTGCTCATTCCTCATGCTTAAGGAGTAGTCTGTGAATAGACAGGCACGCCATCATGTCTTTAGCATGTCCTATTCATGGTCTTTCTTGTCTCCCCAACTTTTTTTGTCAACCTTCCTACAGCAAACAACTTTTTCCTTCTTTCATTTAGCCCATGTGATATTGGGTTTAGAATAAACTCTTAGAAATGGAATTGCTAGGCAATTTTTTTTAATATTTGGCAAGCACTTACCATAAATTTACTAAAAATTCCCCAAACTTGCCCTCTACCCAGACTGACTTAATTTCTGCTTCGACTAGCAATGCCTGGGCGCCTGCTAGCGCGCCTGCCCGATGAAGGTTTTGTACAAACATTCGGATTCTTTGCTTTGCGCTCTTTCTCTGTCATAGACACAAAAACCTTGAAGTCTAGAATCGCACAATTTCCCTCATGTTTCCTTCCAGTGCCTTTACCCATTTGGATTATTCCCCTGAGCGGGGGTGGGGGTTTTGTGAAGATGAGACTTGGTTCTCCAGAAGCAATGCTTGGGAGTGTAGCTAGCGCCACCCTCGACCTTGGTCGGAGAAGTTTGTTTCTGCAGCAGCCAGCAGTCAACGTGGAGACTCACAACTGAGCCGAACACCGAGAGTGACTGTTGGGAGATTAACCCTAGCACGACATTTATATCATCCCCGCCCCAAGTCACAGAGGATGCAGGAGAAGAGGGACGGAGAGAAAGAGAGAGCTGGAGGATGGCGGGAGAGTTGTGGCATGCTGTGCTCTGGATGCAACACGACTCTCACAGGCACAGGCTCGCTGAAGCCCTGATCACTTGCAGCAGACCTTCAGGACGTCAAGCCAACGTGATCAGTGACCACCCCAGCAGGCAGCTGGACTACGTGGATTCCAGAATAAAACGAGAGGGCACAAAGATGGAAGGGGCCTGTATTGGGGGTCTGGGGTGAGTGAGGCCCTGGGCTGGATATATTCAGAATACTCTGTATAGATGTATGAAGTTGTCAAAGAATAAATAAAAGGTATTGTTTTAAAGCTGCACTTATTTGTGTGTGTGTGTGTGTGTGTGGTGTGCTCACACACATGTATGTGGAGGTCGGAGGACAACTCGTGGGAGTTATTTCTCTCCTTCTACCGTGTGGATCCCAGGGATGGAACTTATGTCATCAGGCTTAGCAGCAAGTGCTTTCACCTGCTGAAGCATCTCTGACTCACATTTTTTTCTATGCAAGTGAGGGTTTTGCCTCAGAAGCCAGAAGAGGACATCAAATCCCCCGGAACTAGAGTTAAAGATGGTTGTGACCCATCATGTGGGCGATGGGAACCAAATTCAGGTACTCTGGAAGAGCAGCCATAGCTCTTAACCGTGTTGAGTTTCTTATATATTCAAGGTACTTCACAGGACAAAGTTATGGTCCTGTTTGTGGTGGTTTGAATAAGAATGCTCCCTGTAGATGCATGTATTTAAAATCTTGGTTACCCAGGAGTAGAACTGTTTGAAAGGATTATAAGGATTAGGAGGCGTGGCTTTGTAGGAGAAGGTGTGGCCTTGTTGGAGAAAGTGTGCCATTAGGTGTGGGTGTTGTGGAATATTACTTTAACTATGTAAAGTTGTGTTACATTTGTTTCACCTTGCCTGATTAAGGCACCTGATCACTCTAATAAAAAGCTGAACAGCCAATAGCTAGGCAGGAGAGGGATAGGTTGGTTGACAGGCAGAGAGAATAAGTAGGAGGAGGAATCTGGACTCTAGAAGAGAAAGGGGGAGAGAATGAGGGAGCAAAAGAGGGCAATGCCTGAGGTCTGCCAGGTAGCTGCTGCCAGACAGACAGACACAGAGGAAGCAGTGAAAGTAGGACATACAGAAAGGTAAAAAGCCCTGAGACCAAACAGAGATGAAGAGAAACAGGTTACTTTAAGTTATAAGAGCTAGTGGGGCAAGCCTAAGCTAAGACTGAGCATTCAGAACTAACAATAAGTCTCTGTGTCACAATTTGGGAGCTGGTTGGTAGCCCAAAAGAAAAAGCCTGCTACAGGTAGGCTTTGAGGTTTCAAAAGCCCATGCAGGCCCAGTCATTCTCTCCCTTTCTGCTGCCTGTGGATCTGGATGCAGAACTCTGAGCTCATTCTCCAATACTGTGTATGCCTGCGTGCTGCCATGCTCCCCACCATGATGGCGATGAACGAATCCCTGAAGCTGTAAGTGAGCCCCAGTTAAATGTGTCCTTTTACAAGAGTTGATGTGGTTGTGTGTCTCTTCACAGCAACAGAACAGTGGCTAAGATAGTGTTGTTAAGGTAGCAAAAGTTAGAGTCACTTGTGAGATCAGCTTCTGGGTATACCTAATAGGAAAAACCTTCATTGTGTTAGCTGATGTGGGAAGACCTGCCCAGTGTGGGCGGCACCATTCCCTTGGCAGGTGAGCCAGGCGAGCTCCAGCATGTATGCATTCGTGGCTCCCTTCTTTGACTTCATGTTTAATGGGATCAGCTTCTGCAGACTCCTGGTGCCTTGACTGCCCTGCTGTGATGTACTTTGGCCAGGAACTAAGGGGGTCCTGTCCCCCTCAGTTGCTCCAGGTCAGAGCATTTTATCACAGGTACAGAAAAAGAAACCAAGGTGAGCTCTTTTAAATTTGGAGAAGCCTAATGTATGGGCTATGATTTTGGAAACTCGTCGGCACACTCCTTAATCAAAATGAATGACACCAGTTTACTTGGATCAGATCATTCATTTGTTGATTCATCCGTTCTTTCAGAGCATCTGCCACGGGCACAAGTCCAGGTGTAAAGTGGTGGACACTGGTGGGAGAAGAACAAAGCTTCCCATTCTAGGGGGAAAAGAAGCACAAAGGAATGAATGGGTGATATTTTTAATACAACGAGGGATTTCTCCAGCTCCTTGCTCTAGCTTGATGCCCAGGCTGGAAAATTCAGGATCTGCTTGGCAGTATTCCCAGAGTCTGCCTACCAGATGTCAGTGGGACCCTCCGTCATGAAAATCAAAACTACCTCAGCATTCACTCCCACAGTCCCTGGTGGGAGGAGGAGGCCCAGCGTTAGGGTGAAGTGCCCTAGAACGCAGGCTGGACTGGGTGAGTTGTAGCGACTGAAAGTGGGGTGGCAGGAAAGAGGTCAACGAAAAATGTAATGGTTGGTGAAGACTTGAAGGGAGTAAAACGGAATATTATTCCCTGGCAAGAGCTCATGCAACAACCTGGGTCAGGAACCTGCCCAACGCGTTCCTGGAACTCCAGAAAGACTGTTAAGGCTGCAGTCGAGACTCTTAAAGGGAAAATATTCAAACGCAGAAGGGGCAGAAGAGAACTGAGAACAGGATCCATGACGGGTACTTGAGACTCTTCATCACAAGGAGGCGTGAAGACAGGACAGACGAAATGGGCTATTGGGAATCATTGGACACCGTGTGGCCTCAAACATCAAATGGCTTCTTGGGCCTCAGTTTCCTCTCCTGTAAAATGCTTTTGACTATTTCTGCAAGACTGAGAGGAAGGGTTTGGGAAAGTCCTGATAACTGAGACACACTATAAACAATATTACAAAGGCTTGTCCAAGAAATAAAAGTGATGTGGTTTAGACAAGTTCTAAGGGCAGGGCTTAAGGATTTAAGCTGTAGGAAGTGTTGGAGGATTTTGGAATTGAGTATATGCATATGGACACGCTTTCTGAAGCTACTGACTTCTCAGACCCCGACTTTCATTTACATGGTGCTGAATTTTACTGCTCAGTTGAGCTGAGCTGATCAGGATGAAGGTCTGTAATGTCAAAGGTGGTGGAGTCCTGACATCTGTATAACTCTGGGCCAGTAACCTCATACCCTGTGTTGTAAAAGGAGACTACGCTTTATTTTCCCCGGCTGCCCAGACCCAAATAATCATACAGAAACTATATTAATTATAACACTTTTTGGCCTTTTAGCTCAGGCTTCTTATTAACTAACTCATACATTTTAAATTAATCCACTTGTGTTATTTTATATTTTATCAAGAGACTCACAGCTTGTTACCATTAGAGCTGATGGGCCAAGCAGTGATTTAAGTAATACAGTTTCTGTGTGGTTATTTTGAGTCTGAGCTGCCGGGTGGATGGGGAACAAGCAAGCAGCCTCCTATAACAGGTCACATAGCCGAGTTGCAGCTGGTCACTGTGGAGATGACGTCAGCACTGTAGAGGTGATGTCAGCGGGAATTCAGACAGGTTATAGCCCATCACTGTAGAGGTGACGTCAACACTGTACAGGTGATGTCATCAGGAACGGGTCTAATTATAGCCACAGTTAAGGGAAGAAAGCAGTGAAGTAAATTAACATGAATTAAACATGCATACATACTTAGGCCCAGCTTGCACTCTCCCCCCTTCATACAAACAAGGATCCCATGCAAAGGGAATGGTGCCACCCACAATGGGCAGGCCTTCCACTAATAAGGTAGTCCGCACAGACATGACCCCAGGCCAAGCTAATCTAGATAATCTCTCACCTGACACTCTCTTTCCCATGTGATTCTAGGTTATGCCCAGTTGACTTTCAAAACTAACCTTAAGGGGCTGGAGAAATAGCTCAGTGCTTATGAGCACTTGTTTTTCTAGAAGATGAGGGTTCAGTGCCAAGCACCCACATGGCAGCCCACAGCTGTTTGTAACTCCAGTCCCAGGGGATCTGACACCCTCTTCTGATCTCCCTTAACATCAAGCATGTAGTCCACATGAATACATGAAGAAGAAACACTCATACATATAAATAGATCTTTTTAAAAACTGGCCATTTTATTATTTTAATAATGAATAGTGATAAAGTATGACTAATAATCTTGTCTGAGTTATAATAGCTCACAAAAATCAGGAATCATTCCAGTCCTCTAACTGAAATGCTTTTCTGGTTTGAGACATTCAGACCAAGATTAGCTTGTTCTGGGTTTCCAGAAACTACCAAGGGAAGAAGGCCAAAAATCTGACCTAAGAGCAAGGTTGTTGTATTTCACCCTTCTCTGTTGGCAGAAGTGATCAAAATAGTTAGAAATTCAGGGTCTCTGTGGGCTCCTGGAAGCTCGTGCCCTGGGTGGTGTGAGAAAGAGAAAAGGACTCTCTGCCATCCTTGCCATCCTTCCCCTGGGGAGTTGGCAGCAGTGGAAGAACAGCTGAGGAGTTCAAGAATGACCCCTAACCCTTGAGATGAAGGAAAAGACTGTGTGTGTGTGTGTGTGTGTGTGTGTGTGTGTGTGTGTGTGTGTGTGTGTGGTGACGAAATGCCAGGAAAGCATGGAGCCAGATTCATCCTCTTCTGCCGCCGCACCTGAAGCTTCTGGCTGTCAGTCCCTGGTCACATCCTCTTCCCCTAACCGTCCTGGGCGTGTTACAGGTGTTGCCTGCTCTACCAACCTACTTGGCAGAGACACAGAGCTGCCTGCATGGTCAGAACTGCAGGGAACCTACTGTCACCCCTGCTGTCTGGACTGTCACCCCCGCTGTCCAGACTGTCACCCCCGCTGTCCAGACTGTTACCCCTGCTGTCCAGCAGGAATATCCATTTATAAAATTTGCTTAACTCTTGACCTGTAAATCTCACCCTGGTAATTTGCTAAAGGAAATGGAGCAACATGTGAGGGCTTAATAAATTAAAGTGTGGGCCGAGGAGATAGCTCAGGGGGAAAAAGTGCTTTTCACAGGTGCCTAACGACCCTAACTCGATTCCTGGATCCGTGTAAAAGCTGAATTTTGTAGCATGTGTCTGTAATCTCACTTTCTATGTGAAATAAGAGAGGCAGACAAGAGAGCTGCGCAGAAGTTCTAGGCCAGCTAGCCTGGGGTGTGCAGCCACAGTGACAGCGAGAGAGACTCTGCCTCAAAGGCAAGGTGGAACGTGAAGACCAACCCCTGAGAGTTGTCCTCTGACCTCCACATGCACACGGAGGCACATGCATGAACATACACCATACCCACACCCCACACACACTCTGAAGTAAAGCTACAAGATGCTTATAATGGACAAAATGTAAAACCACAAGCACAGTTACCCCTAAGTAAAGATTGTGCACAATAAATAAATCCATCGGAAACAGAATAAATATCATGGGAGGCACACAGATGGCAGGGTCTAGCTGCTTGGGTATGGGAGCTAGCTCTGTCCTCTTGTTTTTAAAAAAATAATATTTATTTATTTATTTAGTTAGTTAGTTATTATGTGTACAATATTCTGTCTGTGTGTACAGCTGCAGACCAGAAGAGGGCACCAGACCCCATTACAGATGGTTGTGAGCCACCATGTGGTTGCTGGGAATTGAACTCAGGGCCTTTGGAAGAGCAGGCAATGCTCTTAACCTCTGAGCCATCTCTCCAGCCCCTCTGTCCTCTTCTTATGCAAGAAAAGCTAGTTAAGACAGACATCCTCGACTCACATCAAGTTTTCAAAAAAGATTTATTTATATGTATGTATATGATACTGTGTGTTTACATATACTGCATGCATGTAGGTGCCCACAGAAAAAGGGTGCTGGATCCCCTGGAACTAGAGTTAAAGGCTGTTGTGAGACACCTGATGTGTGTGCTGGGAACTGAACCAAGGTCCTTTGCCAGATCAATAAGCATTTTTGATGTTGATCCTTCTCTCCGGCCCCTATTTGAAGCTTTTAATTCCTCTATTCATTGCTAAGCATTTAAACAGTACAGAGTTATTAGATGTCTTTTGTGGCCTCACTGCCTGGGGTTGCTTGAAAGAAAATGGTTCCCAAAGGAAGTGGCACTATTAGGCGGTATGGCCTTATTATAGTAGGTGTAGTCTTGTTGGAGGAAATGTGTCACTGTGGAGGCGGGCTTAGTAGTTTTATATATGCTCAAGGTACCACCCAGTGTCTCAGACTACTTCCTGACACTTCTCCACCACCATCTACGCCTGCACGCCAGCGTGTCCTACTGTAGTGATAACAGACTGAACCTCTGAAGCCACCACAGTAAAATGTTTATAAGTTTGCCATAGTCATGGTGTCTCTTCACAGCAGTAGAAACCATAATTAAGACGCTGCCCTTGATACATAAGAAACAGTTTTGGACAAGATAAACACAGCTTCTGTCTTTGTGGAGATGCTGGTCTGTGGGCAGGTAAGACAAAGTCTGAGATGGATGAGGTTAGTGAAGGTGTTGGGACACCACAAGTAGAAAGGACAGAGGTGTGGGAGGAGAGCTTTAGCTGGGGGTTTGGGGATCGGCTCCTGGAAGAGGCACCACTTAAGATGGAGGGTGGGGGCTGGAGTGAGTACTAGGACCTTAACAGCTCATACTGCTCTTAGAGCAGCCCCCAGCTGGGTTGTCAGCAGCCAGCATCAGGCCGTTCACGACCACCTGTGTAACTCCGGCTCCAGGTGATCTGACACCCTCTTCTGACCTCCATGGGCACCTGCACTCACACGCACACGCACAGACACACACGTGCACACACACACATAAATGCACATGCACACATACACACACACACACACACACACTACCCCCCTAATTTTTCAAACACCCTAAAAGAAGATGTGGAGGATCTTCATCAGAGGGGCAGAAGATTCCAGAGCCATCGAGTTAGAAATAATTTGTAGTGTAGAGTGTTTGAGAAACTCCAAGAAATCAGGCCAGAAAGAACAGAGAGAGAGGAATCAGAGAGAGGTGAGAGACTGCTGAGAGAACCACACCTCTCAGAAAGAATGACCCTGAGGAAGCCGTGTCAGAGTGTGGGCCTGACTCCAAAGCCGTGAGAGGGCACTGGAAGCTGGGAAGATGTGAGGCATAAATCTGTGGAGTGAGGGAGGCTGCCAGGACACAAGTAAACAGGGCAAGAGTAGTGACTGTCTTGGAGTGGAGCGGTGACAGTGTCTTGGCTCAGGATCATGGTAAAAAACGGGACAAGGAAAGGAATCAGTTCCCAAGCCACATCCCAGGTACCAACAGACTCCCGGAGTAGTTACTGGGGAAAGACTTGTTATTGTTATTGCTATAGATATGATTTGGCTCTGGGAATTGCCAAATCAGGGACATCTCCATCTTAACACACAGACCATCAGACGCAGAGACCACAGAGATGGAAACCTTGGCTTCTCTGACCACCTCCTTGCAGACTTGAGAGAAAAGGGGTTTTGTTTGGGGTGTGATATGCACCGCTCAGTTTGTTACCCTCTGGCCCCAAACAATGTCCCTCCTACCATGTGCCATGAATGTGTTAGCAGGAGGGGGAAGGGAGGCGAGGAGGGCTCTCATAAACTGGCGATTGTCCTGCAGGGCCGTGGGCAGCAGCAGAGCTATGGCAGGAATTAGTGGATGAGGAAGAGAGGGGTGTGGAATCAAAGGAAGACTCTGAGAGTCCGCATCCAAGGGGCTGCAACTGTGAAAACTCTGCTTTGTTCCCAGGACATAGTCCACGGTGAGGGGAGAGGACGTGAAGTTGACACTCTGAGTTACTCTGTCCCTGGGGACCCAGAGGCACTGGGGACCAAGAAGGAGGACCCCCAGGAGGTAGAAACCATAGAGAATAGCAACTCCATTATGAGCTTCTTCAAGACCCTCGTAAGTAGACATCTCTGGTTTGCTTCCTTAATGTCATTGTCCCCGTGTCTAATTCTAGGAATCAGGGATGCTTGGATGTGTGGAATCAAGACTATCGTCAGGGCCATGTAAATGTTCCTCCTCAGGACGCTGTGTTGGCCTGGCCTTCAGTGGCAAAGGCTTAGGACAGGAAGTCATCATAACAATGGGCAGGGGACATTAACTGTGGGACATGAGTTGCGGTGTCACAGAGTCCCGCAGCAGCTGGTCCCCAGATGTGTTTGAGTTGTATGCCAGTATCAGTCTGACTTCACCAGGTATAATGAGAAAAAAAAAAATCAACAGGCTGTATCACAGGTACTGTGTCCCAGCTAGTGATCAGACAATCCAGGGGACACCGGTGGCCTCGGGTGACTTTTGAATGAGATCGAACTCTTGGTGGATGTGTAAGGTCTAATACATTTCAGAATAAAATATTGGTTTTGTAAACTGTTTATTACCTAGAGCTGCTCATGTCTCCATTGGGTCAAGGGTGTTTTGTTTCTCAGTTTTTGGTGTGATAAGGTAGATGGCCCTGGAGAGCTGTCTCTGAAATCTGTCAGCCTTTAGAGCTGATTCCTAACATTTGTGTTTCTCCAACTTTCCAGGTTTCGCCTAACAAAACGGAGACCAAAAGGGACCCAGAAGACACGGTAGGTGTCCTGATGTGCACGCATGTCTGAGTTGATGCAAAGAATTGGGTTTCGATTTGCATATGTGTCTTGGGTAATGTACATATCATGAATATTCTGTGATGTGTATATATGAATCTACATAGAAACTTAATGGTGCTGTATTTGGTTTAGGTTAAGATTGTGGTTCTGTTTGTTTGGATTCTGCAGCACTAGGCATTAGATCCAGGGCCTCTTGCCTGGTAGGCAAGCCCACTATTTTACTTACAGTCCTCTGCCCTGGTTAACAGTATTTTAATAAACATTTCGGTGGAACGCTTGGGAGGTGATAGACTAGCTCTGGCTAAAGAATGTCACAGTACCCAAGACACTAAATATACAACAGATACAAATTAATAATAACTATACCATCAACATCTATTTTTTTCATTGTGTGTAGAAAAGAAAATAAGGCAAATGTTTTGTTTCGTTTTGTTGTTTTGTTTTGTTTTTTAAGGACTTCCTCTGAAGTAGAAGGCAGAAGCTGCAGCTCTGGGGTGTTAATATGTTTTCTATTTTCATATCATTTGAAAAGCAGATATCTACTGCATAGCAATGTTGAATTAAAATAGCTGCCGCGGGACACCTACCCGGTGAAAGATAGGTAGGGTGTGGACCCTGCTGAGCCTGGAGGTTTACAGGCTGGAAGTGGAGGACATTCCTCCCCAAGTAAACTTGGGGTGAAGTAGCCACCTTCTTATGGATGTTTTTCCTTCCATGTGACTGAGCGGACGGCCTGTAATGGAACATATGGTTTAAATTTCATGGAACCCGTGAGACAGTTTAAGCTGGAGAGAGATAAGTGCCCGCTGGAAGAGCTTTGGCGGGAATGGGGAACAATAGATGGCTTACCCAGTCCCATTCATCTGCCGCTGTAGCAGAGTTGGGGGATCCCCCTTTACTTCATCCCAGAGAGATTGTGTTTGAGCTCCAGGTCACCGATGTTGGGGCCATATGATCCTCACCTAGTCTCCACATCTGTAAAACTGGCCCAGGGTTGAGGGAAGGGGCTGCCGTGCCTTGCAAACTGTGGAGCTCTGTTTGAATGTAGTCACCCTTATTTCTACAAACACATAGTGGACCAATCGATTCCTCTAGAAATTTCTCCTCCCATTGAAAAACAGATTTCTTTAAATGACTCCTTTGCTACAAGGCAGCTAAGGTCAAATTCAATAACTGGTTGGGCCAGGATGTTCATTTCTGTGCTTTTCAGTCTGTGGGCCCCATGCTCAGCATACTGGGCTGTCAACAGTGGAGGGTGTGGGTGTGTTGGGTGGCTTCCCAAATGACCCGATTCGCTCTTTCTATTCAGCTGGCCCATGTACCAAAACCCATCCACAGTGTGGTTGTGGTCCCCCACTGGGCATACCTTGTTGATAAAATCTCATTGTCCCATCCAGTGGGCTGAGAAGTCCCTGCTGGGAACCAGTATTTTAGATGAGGGATTATGTATACAGTGTTTGGGATGCCCAGGAACTGGCATCTCTTCTATATTTGTCTTTGGGGCGTCTTTTTCTTCTGATGTTCCCAAGGTGCTTTTGAAAAGTCTCCATCTCTGTCACACTTGACCCTGAATCTTTTTTTTTAATGTATCATGTTCTGCCTGTATGTCTGTCCTGCCTGCCAGCCAGAAGAGGAAACTAGATCTCATTACAGGTGGTTATGAGCCCCCATATGGTTGCTGGGAATTGAACTCAGGACCTCTGGAAGATCAACCAGTGCTCTTAACCTCTGAGCCATCTCTCCAGCCCCCAACCCTGAATCTTTTTTTATATATACCTTCATTTCCTTACTTTTATGTATTTGTTTTATGTTTATGGGTGCTTTGTCTACATGTATATAAAAGCACCATATGTGTGCAGTGCCCATGGAGGTCAGACGAGGTCATCTGATCCTCTGGAACATGAGTTACAGAGGTCATCAGCTGCCCAGTGGGTGCTGGGAACTGAACTCTGGCCCTCTAGAAGAGCTGCCAGTGCTCTTAACTGCTGAGCCACCTCTCCAGCCCCTGGATGACTGCTCATTCATCATGCTACATGCATCATGCTACATGCACTACATGTCTCATGACAAACCTCATAGCATTTGTGACCTGAGCCAACAGTTGGTAGCGATTGGAGGTGAGTTATTTTGATTCCTGTCTTTTCCCATTTTGGATCAATGAATTGGTTCACACCAGACACTTCCTTTGCTTGGGAAATCTGCCCACGTAGAAGTCACTGGAACCACTGTGAGTGATAGTCTTTCCATGAAGGTTCTTCTCCAGAGTCAAAGGACATTGGTTTGAGGATGGAAGTCATTTGGTGGTAACATTTAGCCATGAAAAACAAAATCAAGACACAGAACATCGCTTGTCAGCAGGTGGTTTATCATTTTCCTTTCCCAGGTGACAGCGACATTTACATATTTAATGCTGATAGTCAAGATTGTAGCGTTATCTTTTTGGATTTGGTTGTGTTTCATTTGATGTTTTAGGTCACATAGTCACAGCTTAAATGGCCTGTCACTGTTTTAAGAAAATAGGGACAAGGGGAGTTGTTTGGGTTGGATTGGGGCAGGGTTCTGGGATGTGTTGATTTGGGTCATTTGCATAGGTGACCCTGTCAAAAACCAGTGTGTGAATGTCCTATTTAGAGGCTCATTCTTGAGAACTTTAAGAAGGTGAGTGTCCCTAGGGTGCCTTGACACACCAGAAGTTAACTGTCACAGTGTCTACGTATCCTTTGAAACAGAGAAGAGCAAATGGGTTTGTGTAAAAGGAAACATCTAAGCTGTGCCTGCTGTTGTCCAGAAGGCAACCAAGGCAGACAGTGTCTGCGATGGACTCGCTGGCCAGAAGATGTTGGAGACACAGGCTAAGAGCAAGAAGAAACGCCTGGACAGCCCCAGGCTAGCGCTGGCCTTTAGAAAGTTCTTTAGGCATAAGGTCTGTATCTCCTCTGACTAGAAGAAAAAAAGGACCCTGCTCTTCACCTCTGATGCTTGGGATCCAGTACTTACCAGCCCCAAATCCCAAGCCCTGGGTGGCTGGGTCCAGGGCCTACTAACCCCAAGTCGGGGAATCCCGAGCCCTGGGTGACTGTAGTCCCTGATGGGGATTTGAAGGTACTGAAGCCTGATCTTCAGGCATTTAAGTCCTGATAGCTATAAAATCTCAGATTGGTTCCTTCCAAGTGTAGAGCAGAGTTCTGAAATCCTCACCCACTGTTTCCCAAATGTCAGTCGTTGGCATACACCTTCACCACTTTACTTAAATATACTATTAATCATTTGATATTTTTATACTAAAATTGACTGTTCCTATTTAATTGTGCCTTTCAAAAATGCCAATGTGACCATCATACATGGAAATCAGAATCATTTTTCCTAACAGAAAAATGACCGTGTATGTGGCTAATTAAAAGTGACGTCCTTGCTCATTTCTGTAGAGTTTAGAATCCAGCATCTTCCAGGCTTTTCTTAGGAAGGAATTGGCTGGTGGCAGAGACTGATAAAGCCCTTCCAGAAGCAGACAGACTTTTCCACAGAATGTTGTTAAATAACTCAAGAGTTAGAGAAGGAAAAGAACGCTATTTGAGTTTCGTTTTGTATCCTGATTGTAAAGTTGTGGTATGCCACCTACTCCTTGGGAAATTCTCTTCTAACCTCAAGATAACAATATTACCTTGCTGTCATCTGCCTCCCCGGTTCCCTCTGTTGACTGAGTTCATCCTGAGCCCACATAGATGCCAAGCAGAAGAAAGCAGTGAAGGTTGGCAGAGCCAATCACACTGGGTGACATGAGCTCAACTTTGGAGACAGACTCTTCATGCATGAAGGAAAACCAGTGCACACCTGAAACCACCAATTCCAAGGATCTTCTGAGTTGGGTCAAATACTTGGAATGTTCTTTTTAATTAACCATTGTCCACCAAATTTAGCGAACTTGTTTAAAAAAGAAAGACTCCAGCTCCATTTTCTAGTCCTAGGATTGTATGTGCAAATGGAAGTTCCCACAGCACACTCAAGTAGCAGAATCTACCTTTGTGTATACAAATCACGTGAGGTCACCTTCAATTTCCAAGAAGGCTTATTTTGCTCTGTAAAGAGAGGATTATAGATACCGCAGTAAGAAGGAAAGGAACAGCAGAAGGTGGTCTCGGGGGCTGGAGAGATGGCTCAGTGGTTGTGAGCACCTGCAGCTCTTGCAGAGGACCTGAGTTCAGTTCCCAGTGCTCACGTGGGATAGCTCACAGGTGCCTGCAGCTCCTGCTCCAGGGGATTCGACACCCTCTTCTGGTCTTGGAAGGCACTGCACTCGCATGTGCTTGCACGTGCACACATACATTTTATAAAATAATTTTTTGAAAAGTGGTACAGGCAGGTGAACACAGTGCATGCCTATAATCCCAGAACCTAGGAAGTGAGGTCAGGAGGGTTACCCCAAGTTTGAAACAGCTTGGACTATTTATCAAGTTCTGGAATAGGCAGGGGTTCAAAAGGCCCAGGCTTAAAAAAGACCAATAAACACATAAATAATAAGTGTATGGCCACTTGGGTCTGTGAAACATAGTTTGGTAACAGCTAATGAGACGTACCATAGACCTTTATGCAAAGGAATTGGGTTTAACTCCCACTTTGGGAATTACACAAGGAGGGGTTGTCCTTGAATGAAGCGTGTGACTCCCTGCACACCAAGTCTGTCCTTCTTTATGATATTCATTTCATGTGTCACCTCTGTAGCAGTTCAGCCCACCACGATGGCCCAGCCAAGGTCCGTGCCACTTCTAGGACTTCCCAATAACAATGGCTCTTACCTAGCAGTGAGGCACATTTGGGAAAAGGATGGAATCTGGACTCTTGTTTTGTTTTTGTTTTTGTTTTTTGAGACAGGGTTTCTCTGTATAACCATGGCTGTCCTGGAACTCGCTCTCTAGACCAGGCTGGCCTCAAACTCACAGAGATCCACCTGCCTCTGCCTCCCCAGTGCTGGGATTAAAGGCGTACGCCAGTACTGTCCAGCTGAGATCTGGTCTCTTACGATATTAAAGGAAGTGCCTTCTGGGATCCTGGAACCCAGACATACAAGTTTCAGGGTCATGCCTTGATTGGTATTCAGTGTGCTTTCTGTAAACTAGGAGGACAATCCCAAATATCCCCAATTCCTGTTTCTATGGTTGCTACATATAGGCCATTGGCTTTTACCTCTGTGTCGAGAAGTGTTTCTGTCTTAGTTAGGGCTTCTGTTGCTATGAAGAGACACCATGACCACAGCAACTGTTATAAGGAAAAACATTTAATTGGGGTGGCTTACATGTTCAGAGGTCTAGTCTATGTAATCATGGCAGGGAGCATGGTAGCATTCAGGCAAACGTGGCTCTGGCTACATCTTGTTAAAAAAAAAAAAGTAGGAAGTGGACTGAGACACTGAGGTGACTTGGACATAGATGAGACCTCAAAGGCACAACTAGACCCTTTCTTAAAGCCAATAGATAAATAAGTAGGTTTTCTTAGTTTAAAAAAAAAAAAAGGAAACGGAGCAGTGGTGGCGCACGCCTTTAATCCCAGCACTTGGGAGGCAGAGGCAAGTGGATCCCTGTGAGTTTGAGGCCAGATTGGTTTACAAGTGCTAGTTCCAGGACAGCTAGGGCTGTTACACAGAAAAAAAAAAAAAAAAAAAAAAACCTGTCTTGAAAAACAAACAAACAAAACAAAACAAAAAGAATGAGCTCGCTGAGAGAAGGTCCAGCAGCTAAGAATACTTGTTGCTTTTTTAAAGGACCAGAGTTTATCCACCAGCACCCACAGCGGGCAGTTTACAACTGCCTGAAACTTCAGCTCCAGTAGATCTGATGCGTTCTTCTGGCTTATATGTGCACCATCACACTTGCATGTGTGCACGCATGCGCGCGCGCGCGCGCGCGCGCACACACACACACACACACACACACACACAGAAGTGGGGCATATACACATAAAAAAATAAAAGAAATGTATTGTGCTGGCTAGTTTCATGTCATCTGTAAAGAGGAACCCTCAGTTGAGAAAATGCCTCTATAAGGTCCAGCTGTAAGGCATTTTCTTAATGACTGATAGGGGAGGGCCCATTGTGGGTGTGACCACCCCTAGGGTGGTGGTCCTGGGTCCTTTAAGAAAGCAGGTTAAGCTAATCGTAGGGAGCAAGCTAGTAAGCAACTCTCCTCCATGGCCTCTGCATCAGCTCCTGCCTCCAGGTTGCTGCCCTGTTTGAGTTCCTATTCTGAGTTCCTTTGATGAGGAACAGCCATATGGAAGTGTGAGCCAGATAAACCCTTCCTCCCCAACTTGCTTTTTGCTCATGGTGTTTCATTGCAGCAATAGAAACCCTAACATGTACTGTTTTTAAACAATGAAGACTGGAATGAATAAAAGCAGCAAGTTTGGGGGATGTAGCTAGGGCATCCTTCATGCAAGGCAAGTAAATGTTCTGCTCCTGAGCTCTGGCCCCACCAAGGTCACGGTAGGAAGAAGCAAGCGCATTTCTTTCCCTTCCCACTCTGAACCTTTGTCTCTTGAGTGAGGACCTAAGCTGCTTCAGAATCAAGCTTTGCCCCATGTCCTCCAATGTTCAGTGACAACCTAGCCATACCCGAGGGCCAGGCATTGCTTTAAAGGGTTTGGACAACGCCCACCCCCTCAGTGAGGTAGCAGCAGCTTTTTAGTAGAAGCCAGTGGACTCTTGCCATTCCACATAGCCATTGTTTTGGGTTCTTATTCTGATGGTAGTACCTTAAAGAAACCTCCTGTGTCCCACCTCCAGAAACAAAATCAAGGGGATGACCTATTTATTAAGAAGATAGTCCCCAGAGCGTTAGAATCCCATGAGTAGTGTCACCAGGTAGAATACAGCACGTACAGTAAAATTCAGACTTTAGGTACACAAGAAATAATTTTATGTTGCCTTGAAACCCATTCTTTATATAGTGACTTAAAATTATTAAGAAAAGGAAATAATTTTAGTATAAATTTAAGAATATTTCATGCAATATTTGGAACAGACTTATGCTAAAATATATTATTTGCTGATTTGAAATTCAAAGTTCATGGGACATTCCTTTTTTAAAAAATTATATGTGTGTGTGTGTCTGTCTGTCTGTCTGTGTGTGGGTGTGTGTGTGTGTGTCTTTGAGGTATGTACATGTGTGAGTGCAGGGGCCCGAGGAGTCCAGAGAAAGCGCATCAGGTCCCCTGGAGCTGGAGTTAGAGGCGGTTGTGAGCATCCTCATGCAGATGCCGGGTGCCAACCTTAGGTCCTTTGCAAGAGCGGGATGCGTCCCTAACCACGGAACCATCCTTCGCCACTGCCGTGCCTGATAGCAGCTCGGCTCTGGGTCGGGATGGATCTTTACTGTCTCCTACAGAGCCCAGAGGAAGGATATTAGGTTATCTAGTAGTGGGAGAATATCATTTGGGGGGCTTTCTCTGGGAACTGAAGTGAGCCGGCAGGCAGGGGAGGAAAGAGCAAATGAGGCTTTGCTGGAGTCTGTCCCAGAAGTCCGGGTGGATGGAAACCGGCCATGGCGGGATTTGGTCCCTCCTCCTCTCTCACTCTTTCTCCACCTCCTCTCAGTTTAGGCCCCAATTTGCTTATCTGAAAAGGTAAACTTTGGAAAGATGGCCTTAAGGCTCTGACCATCTACAGTGTCGTGGTGCACACCTGTAATCCCAGGACTCTGGAGGCTGGGCCAGAGCTTCTGTCGGAGGCCTTTTCAAACAAACCAGCAACCATACAGAATCCAGAACCAAAACTATTTTAACATCCTAAATACATGTTTTTAATATTTTAGTCTAAATCCCGTTTTTATTGTCTAGTATTTTTTTTCCTTTTGGGCAGAAATCATCGTCTGGGAGTTTAAAGGGATTGTGTCATTAAGTTCAGAGAGGAGAAGTCATAAAATGAAGATGCTTATGATAATGAAGTCAGGTCGGAAGAGCCTGATGTTAAAACTTTAAGGTCCATATTCACGCTTGCCTAGACATGTTTGGGGCGCACCTGCCTTTATCCAGTGGCTCAGGGAGGCAGAGAGTAGAAGCTGACAGGAATTCACTGAATAAGTAAATGATATTCTGAAGTAAGTGGGTTGGTGCACACCCAAGAGAGGGCATGGGTAGAGTGGGTAGAAGCAGGGTGATCAGGAGTTCAAGGACATCCTTGGCTACATAGGGAGCTGAGGCCAGCCTGGGCTACATAAGGCCCTTTGAGGGTGGGGAAAGAGAAAAAATAGGGGGGAAAGAAAAGAGAAAAGAAAGGAATGTGGCGGGGTGGGGAGAGGTAAAGAAACATCAGATACCTTGGATCTGGACTTCAGCCCAGCCTGTTGTGGGGGGGCTGGGGGGAGGTGAGAAGGGGTCGGAGGGAGAAACAAGAAGGAAGCGGGAGCAGGAACAGAGGTTGTGTGTGGAGTGTGGCGGTTGCATCTGAAGTATAGGAGCAGGGTCTGCGAATCTCCATCACTTTACAGCCTCCTCTCTGCCTTCTCCAAAGTGGGATGTGGGAGAAAAGTTTCAGAACGCCTATGACCGTCATATTTATCACCACCCTTCCTTAATCTCCAGTTTGGCTTGGTAAAGTAATCGTGCTCATAAAATAACATGAATCTCTGTGTATGATTGCATGTGCATATTCAGGATTAAAATAACATGAATCATTGTGTATGATTGTATGTGCATATTCAGGATATTTCCATGGATGGGAGCCTGGCCAAAACTATTTGAAAACAAAGGGCCTTGATAAAAAAAAACCAAAGAAACAAAACCCCTCTTTTTCTCTGTCTTCTTTTCCTTCTTTCTTCCCTTCCTTCCTTGCTTCTTTTTTACATTGATTGATCATGCTTGTGTGTGTGTTTGTGTGCACACATGTACGTATAGACACACGTGAGCCACAACACACATGTGCAGGTCACAGAACAACTGGCAGGAATCAGTTCTCTCCTTCCACTGTGTGGGTTTCAGGGATTGAACTCAGGTCTTCAGGCTTGAGTTCCTTTACCCGCTGAGCTAAGAGAGAGCCCAGAACTCCGCTTTCTGACAATACACCCTAACCTACCCACACTAAGTCACTTACATGAGCATCACTACTAACAAGTCTCCCCCTTTTATCTTTCTCCAAAGGAAAATTATATAAACACAAAGCTATATTCACAGTAAATATTTGCAGAAAACAGAAAATTAGAAAGGAAAAAAATTAACATCATGCATGACCCCAGCCCATTGCTTATTTTAACAGAGAACCTTTTACTTTTGAAACGGTGAAATTATTTTGAATTTTTTCACTTTTCAATTTTTGCAAACAAAACCTTATAGGATACTGAAAATACACCCACTACTTCAGCCAATCTCACGTCAGAGAAAGCCAACTTCACACCCCAGGAGACCCAAGGGGCGACCAAGAGTTCAAAAGGCTGCAACCCACCAAGTCACGTGCCACCTGAGACAGCCAGCAACGCAATAAAAGAAGGTAGCAAGGAGAAGTCGGGGCCCACCTCGCTGCCTCTGGGAAAGCTCTTTTGGAAGAAGGTGAGTCTGGTCGTGAGGCCTTTGCAGGGTCCTAGGGACTGAGTTGACTTGGGAACGATCTCCAGCAAGCCGGTGGATGTTGAGGATTCTGAGGTTATTGTCCTGCTTCGTGACTAGCTTGCCATTGCGTGATGACGTCCTAATGCATGCCTGGGCAGAATGAAATGCTGGCCATGCTCTCTCTATACACGGGTGCTCTGTGGGGGAGAAAAGGCTGTGAGCAAGTAAGAGTTGTCATTCTTTGGATGACTAGGTTAGTGACCGAGAGCTGTGGTGTGTCGTGACTATATTGTCCCTCTGCAGAGGTCGATAACCCTGGCTTCCTCAGCACACACCCTCTCTGGGGAAAGGATCCCCTCTTTGCTTTCACCTCTCCCAGTCCAGATGCAGCCCTGCTGAGCTGATTCTTCATCCCTAGCTTAGAAAATAAGGGCTTACACCAGATCGCCAGCAGGGGAGCGTGGTCTGCGGTCTACAGCAAAGGTGGCCGAGGTGCAGCATACACAGGAATGGAGGCTGGGCTGAGGTGGTCAAGAGTAGGGCTTCCCGTGTCAGTGCAGAGCAAACCCCACTGGACGCGTGCTCAGCACGCTGACCTGGTTTAAGTTTCTCTAAAGTGTGAATGAGAAGCCAGGCTGGATTCACACAGCTGGAAGCACTAACTCAGCAGCTTCCTCCAAACCCCTGCCACGTGGCACACGGCGCCGAACAGCGGCAAACACCTCGCCCAGTTACACGCTCTTGCTGAGATTCCTGCTGGACCTCTGAGCCGCTTTCTGGTCTATTTCTTGTACAGAATGTTTTTCTGATTTTTTCCAGGACACTGTTTCTAATCATTCAGGACACATTGGAACATGTCAACTGATGCTATTTTAATCCTCTTCCTGCCGACATACTAATTTAGAAGTCTTTGCCAGCAGTATAGTATAGGAAACAACTTCCAAATGATTTATGTGCACAGGAAAAGACTTCAGTGACGCATATTTGAATATTCACATTTAAGAATGATCATATATTCATATGTGTATGAGACTTACATGTATTATGTATACATATTTATCATCTATATAGCTGTATACCATATAAACAAGTACACATGATAGTTATACATATAAATATGTATAACACAGGCAGGCTTGGTGGTACATGTCTTTAGTCCCGCCATTCATGAGGCAGAGGCAAGAGGATCTCTGTGATTTTGCAGCCAGCCTGGTCTATACAGCAATTTCCAGGACAGCAGGACTAAATAGAGACACCTGGTCTCAAAAACAAACAAAAACAAAAGCAAACCAGAATTGTACATATCTTTAAAGCTTATTAACACATTCAACTTGAGGTCAACGTAGACTTTTGCATGCTAGAGAGATGGCTCAGTGGTTCAGGGCAAGGACTGTTCTTGTGGAGCAGCCGGGTCCAGTTCCATTGCCCACACTAGGGGGCTCACAACTGCCTGCAGTGCCAACTCCAGGGAATCTGATGCCTCTGGCTTCTGTGGGCACACACACACACAAATAAATTTTTTGTTTTGTTTTTTGTTTTGTTTTTTCTTTATAACTTTGGAGCCTGTCCTGGAACTAGCTCTTGTAGACCAGGCTGGCCTTGAACTCACAGAGATCCACCTGCCTCTGCCTCCCGAGTCCTGGGATTAAAGGTGTGTGCCACCACCCCCTGGCTAAATAAAAATTTTTTGAAAGCAGATTCATTGCTGAAGGTGAGGCCAAGTGCACTGAGTTTAGAAAGGAATCGAGTGAGAAGGGAATGTGTTCCATAAAAAGGGGTCCTGGTATGATAGTGAATTTGGATTCCCCAAGAAGTACACACCAAACAGAAGTGATGTGTGAGTGTTTGGGGCAGGGGGATTCCTGTGAATGGCAGAAGGCCAAAAATCAGTGCCGAGGCCACAGTGAGAGGTTGTTGTGTCAGGGGAGACAGAGAGAGAGGAGAAGGAGGAGGAAGTCAAGAAGAGGTTGGCTTGCACGTGGTGCTGGCAGAAGCAGAGGGATTGCTACAGCACAAGATTGCTCATGGTGAGAGCCCACGCGGGACAGGAAAGCCTGACCCAGGACCCCTCCCTGCTCTGCCAGTGACAGAGTCCTCAGGAAAAGCGCAGTAGAGCGCTGAAGGGGTGACAGGTGGACCTGGTCCCCACGGTAAGCCTGCTGTACCTCTAAAACATTTCATGCTGAAGCCATCTGGGCTCTTGGACTCGCTGGCAGGCTTTTCTGTCTCCCTGTGGGGACTAGGTAAAGAAGCCCCAACAAAGGCCAGACACTCCCAGAGAACTGGAGATGAAATGAAAAGCCCAGGATCTGTGGGAAGGGTCTGCCATCTGTGATGTCCTCTGATCTTAAAGAAAAAAAAGAAATCTTTTTAAAGAGTTGTCCACATTCTTTTAAACAAGAGAGCCCTTGTAGATGGAGCTGACATGGGTAAGTTACATGCTATGCAGCTCTTTATGTTTTTAATATTTTTATTAGACCTCTGAGAATCCTGTGTGATGTGTTTGGTCATGTCATCTGGCCCTAGCTCCTCCCAGATTCCCTCCCTCCCCTTGCCACCCAACAGTATGTCCTCCTCTTTTTTTTTTTTAAACTTTTCACCCAAGTCCAATTTGTGTGGCCCATTTATTTTTGCGTGTGTGCCTTCCGCCGGAGTGTGGCCAGTTCACCAGGAGCTGCTCTTGTGGAGAAAACCAACTCCTACTCTCCCAGCATCTGTCAGTTGCCCACAGTACTCTGGTTAGGGGTGGGACTTCCTGTCCATTTCTGTCCATGCTGGAATTTGCTCTGGCTCATAGCTGCTTGCTCTTAGCAACATACAAAAATCTTCAATGGGATCCCGCCAGTGTTTTCATCAGGGTGCTTATTGTGGTTAACAGGGCCAGGCTGTTCTTTAGATTAGCCAATTAAGAGCCAAGTGCTCCTGGAGGAGACCGCTGTGATTCTGTTTTTGAGGTCTGAATGATTTTCTCATACTAGACATTCCCTGACTATCAAAAAGAGATTGAAAAACTGAAAAACACCCACACGTTATTACAGATTTTTAATAAAAAGAGGTCATTTTAGTATAGGTTAAGTGTGTTCCGTGCAATCTTTGGGACAGACTTATGCTAGTAAGATTACTAGCTGCTGATCTGAAATTCAGATTTAGTGGAGCATTAAATCACTCAGCTGTTCCCTTTTGGGAAGCCCGTGGAGTCTGGTCTCAGTCCTGTCTATTCCGTTTTCAGTCGGATCGACTTGAGCCTCTCTTTCAAAACACTGCACACTCTTCATTTGCTTCCGAGTGAGCCTCTTTCTCTGCCACTCTGCCCAGGTTTCCTGTTGCCTCTGCAGTGCGCTCACAGAACACATTCCCAGGCTGAGCAGTCAAGCCTTCTCTGCTGTCTTCCCATGTTACCCGACACATCTGCTCATTGGCTGTGGAAGGTACCAAACTGCAGTCTGGTCCTCCCAGTCTCCCTGCCATAGACTTCTGCTAAGGACAGAGAAGAGGGGCAGGGGACTGCCTAAGGATCTCATCTGCCCCTGTGTACTGAGCTGGGAAACCAGGCCAGGGGCAAATGCAGATGAAACACAAGATCTAGACTGGGTTCGTCATGGGCAACGCCATGTTC